>NC_083608.1:6305000-7013793 GCF_029168945.1 Cannabis sativa | reverse complement strand
TGATGTTTGTGGAGGCCAATTTAAATGTGTAAGCATGCCAAGAGGCGTGTTGATTGACACCGGCGCATGACACACGAGCTTCATTTCAGAAATTGAAGCTTCAGAGGGTGGGCCTAAAGCTGGAGAAAGATGCAAGCGCATGAAAGCCGGTCGATTCGAAGGCTATGGCCACGATTGGAGTGGCCAGAAGGGAGTGAATGTCAAGATCAACGGATGGGAAGAGGCAACTTGACCTTGTAGGTTTGTTCGCATGGATGACTTTGATGTGGTATTGAAATGGAGTTTCTAGGAGGAGAAGGGGGCCATTCCAATTCCGGCAACAGAGGAAGTCTGCGATCATGGGTAAGAATCATTCTATGGTTCCCGCTAAAGTGAGACGGCCCCCGGAGAAGTCAAGCTCTTATCGGCCACAGGCGAAGAGGGGCACCGAAGAAGAAGAGGCAGAGCATTTTGTCATTGCTCCGTAGCCGTGTACGATGAAAAAGTGGATGAGTCCACTCCACCTGTAATTGAGAAAGTGTTAGATGAATTCGAAGATGTGATGTCGGAAGATCTCCCAAAGAGACTGTCTCCCAGGAGGGGAGTTGATCACCAAATAGAACTGGTGTCGGGTGCAAAGGCCCAAACTAAAGCACCTTACCGATTGTCTCCCCCAGAACTTAAGGAGTTGAAGAGGCAGCTAACGAAGATGTTGGAGGTAGAATTCATCAAACCATTAAAGGCACCTTTTGGTGCCCCCGTGTTGTTCCAAAAGAAGAAGGACGGGACCTTGAGGCTGATGCATATTAGACTACTTGCGCCCTCGACAAGGTGAGCATGCGCAACGGATACCCCATTTCCTTGATCGTGCCGTACTGTTTGACCCCGGACGAAGTGGAGCAAAAATACTTCACAAAATTGGACTTGAGATCGGGGTACTCATCGGGTTCGGATCGCGAGAAGAGGATGAACCCAAGACTACTTGTGTTACTCGGTATGGGAGCATTCGAGTTTCGGCGTCATCATAGTTTGGGTTGCCAAATGCACCGGCCACATTCTGTACACTTCAATGAACGAAGTACTTCCATGATGCCTTAGACAAGTTCGTGGTGGTGTACACGGATGATATCGTGGTCTACCCGGCGCCCGCACTTTAGAAGAGCATCGGGAACAACTTAGCAACGCGGTGTTTCGGAAGTTGAGGAAAGAGCGAGGTTGTATGTAAAAGCGGGAGAAGTGCTCTTTCGCTCGGGGAGAAGAGTATCGAGTTCAGCCAGATGGGTCATGTTGTAGAGCACGGGAAGATCACGTATAGATATGGAAAAGGTGCGGGCGATCCCGAGTGGACGACCCCGGCCAATGTGTGGAAACGATTACGCTCGTTTCTCGGTCTAGCCAATTACTATAGAAGATTTGTGGAGGGCTATTCGAAGAAGAGCGGCACCCATAACAAAGTTGTTGAAGAAGGGTGTTACATGGACGTGGTGCGCAGAAGTGCGAAGAAGCTTTCAGAAGTCTAAAAGAAGCCATGATCGAAGATCACGTATTAGCCACACACGATGTATACAAATAGCCCTTTGAAGTACGGACTAATGCGTCGGATTATGCCTTAGGAGGGAGTGCACTCATGCGGGAGGGCTACCCCGGTGGATTTGAGAGCGCGAAGCTTTCAGAACTGCGAAGGCGGTACCTTGCTGGCAAGAAAAAGAGCTCTGACGGCAGTTATTCATTGTTTTACGGACGTGGAGGCATTACTTGTTGGGGTCGAAGTTTGTGGTGAAGACGGACAATGCGGTTGTTAGCCATTTCCTCACGCTTGGATTTCCTAATCGGGCGGTGATGCTACATGAGTCGTAAGCGAGTTGATAGCCTTCAAAAAGGGTGTACGGCTAGCCAAGTGGGGTACACCCAATCGAGGAGGCGCGTCGGGGAGGAGACACACGGAGAAGGACCCAGTTGCAAAGAATATCATGACTCTCGCAAGAAAAGGAAAGACAACTCAAATTTGGGTAGAGGATGACCTCTTGTGGGCCAAAGGTGGGCGTTTGTTTGTTCTGAAGGCAGGCGATGCGAGGACGGCTGGCGCAGGTGAGTGTCATGACACATTGTGGGCGGGTCATCGAGAGTGGCATAGGACACATGCCCTTTTAAAGCATGGGCTACTATTGGCCACGAGATGCGGGAGGATGTGGTGGACTACACAAGGACTTGTCTCGTCTGCCAACGGGACCAAAGTAGAGAGACACCTGAAGCGCGGGATTGTTAGAACCATTGTCGATCCCAGAAGCGAGACCCATGGGAGAGTGTCTCGCTTGATTTCATTTCGAAGTTTGCTTAGAAGGGCGGGAGACTTGAATGCGATCTTGAGTAATCGTGGACGGATTTTCTAAGTATGCGAGACGGCTCGGCTTTTCTTGAGCATATAGTAAAGTACTAGGGAGTACCCCAAAATATAGTAAGTGACCGAGATCGAAGATTCACAGGGACTTGCTTGTCCGAATTATTTAAGCTTCTTGGGTCACAGATAAACATCTCCTCAAGCTACCATCCACAGACAGATGGGCAGACAGAAAGATTCAATGGGATGTTGGAGGAGTATTAGCGACACTTTGTCAATGCCAACCGGAAGAATTGGCCGCGACTCTTAGACGTAACTCGAATTTTGTTTCAGCTCTCGAGAAGAGTTCTTAATCGAAACAAGAGCCCTTTTGAAGTTGTGAATGGACAGCAACCACTGTTACCCCACACAGTGGATGAATACCACGGACGGAATCCGCGAGCCTTCAATTTTACGAAAAAATGGAAGAACACAAAGATTGCCCGAGCATACTGAGAAAGCTTCACGAAGAATGAAGAAGTGGGCGGATCGAAATGCGGCCGCCGGAGTTCAAGGCGGGTGACTTAGTGTTGATCAAGCGAGGCCGAACGATAGAGATTCTCGGGGGACAAGGACATCGGACTCGTACGCAAATACGAGGGCCCTGTTCCGATCATGCAAAATTGGCCTAACATCCTACAAAGTCAAACTACCTTCATGGATGAAGATACACCCGATCCTGCACGTCAGCAACCTCAAGCTGTATCATGAAAATCCAGAAGATCCAGCGCGCAACCAGTCTACCAGGGACGACATCAGCATTCAACGACGCGGCGAGCGACGGAGAACCGAAGAAATCCTTGCGGAAAGAGCTGTTCGTGTGAAGAAAAAGAAGAGAAAAGAGTCCACGGTCAAATGGAAGGGCCTTGCGATGACGAGATCGAGTTTGGAGAAGACGGAGGACTTGCGGCGGTTTATGCGAGAAGGCGAAGATCATGCGGCAAGTTCATCGAGGACGCCGAAAAAATTAAGTGGGGGAGAATGTGGGCGTGCGCCCCATGGCACACCACAGGGCCATTTTGTAACATGAGCATGCCTTGGTTCTTGATCATTAGTCAAGTCTTGCACCAGCCACCTCGTTGGGGTATTTTGTAACATGAGCATGTCTTCGTGCTTGATCATTAGTCAAGTCTTGCACCAAGCACCTCATTGGGATTGGAAGTCTTTTGTTGTTTAACTTTCTTTCTTTGTATTTCCACCCACATATGTATGGAGAGCTAAAATCATCTATGTTCCTGGAAATCCCTTAAAACCCCAATAAGCTCGGGGTGACCAGGTGACTTATGAAGCACCTTGTTACCAGCATGATAGGGGCCCAGCTGTGTACTCCCTTGCCCTATCGAAGGCTATATATTAATAAAATGATGTTTATCCATACTTACGGCATGTGTATATGGTCTTCGTGATGCCTATTTGTTGCCTTTGTTGGGCCATTGCATGCCATTTGTCTATATGTTTGCTTGTGGGTTGTGTGAGATTGGTCCTTGAGGACGCTTTGTGTTTGCTTGCTCATGCTTCTTGTTTGCACTCAACTTGTGCGAGACATATATCGTGCCTAACCTTTGAACTTGTTTGCCTGCAGGCGCATTTAGGCTAACTAGCTAGCTCGGTGTGTCGGCAAGTGCGCACGTCCCACCTTTTGGGAGTGTCCAAATAGAGCCCGTGACACACGGCATTGACATACTTTTGCATCTGTGTTTGGGCTTGTAACAAGTGCATGTGGATGGATTTCATCACGTATTGCATCTTGAGATTCCAGCAACGAGTCCACCGCAGAGACGATTGTTGTCCTGCTTTTGCAAGGTAGAAGGGGTGGTGTGTCGCAACCATAGAGAGCCTTGAATGGAGTACTTTTGAGGGAAGAACGATAAGAAGTATTGTACAAGAATTCTGCCCACGCCAACCACTTAGATCGCTTCTTGGAATTCTCATATGTGAAGCACCGAAGTTAAGTCTTTAAGCATCTATTGAGTATCTTGATTTGTCCATCCGTTTGAGAGTGGTCCCTTGGAGTTTGAACAAATGTTTCCAAAAGTTGTTGAGGAAAATTTTGTACGCGGACAACATCGATCATGTAATGCTCGGCCAGCATTGTATTTGTAAAGGGAAGTAAAAGCTTTATTAAAATGGTCATACTTGGTTAAACGGTCAACGCTGTAGTAAGTGTCCCAACCTGCTGATTTGGGAAGACCACTTGAAAAAGTCCATAATGATTTCGCCCAAAACTTAGCTGGCAGCGGGATTGGGTGTAAGAGACCAGCTAGGGTAGTCATTAGAGACTTAATTTGTTGACACAACGTGCAATGAGTAAGACAGTGTTGCAGATCAACCTTCATTCCTTCCCAAAACAATAAGATTGCACCTTTTTGTAAGTTTTAAGCTCATTGGCATGGCCCCCCATATGTGAACAATGAAAGTCCTACAAAATCAGGTTAATGAGGGGAGATTTCTTGGGACAAAGCATCAACCACTTCATTGAGAGTGACTGGTTAGTTTAGAAACTCTAATATCTGAATCAACGACTTGTTGTCCCAACAAAAACTTGACACTTTGATGGTCCTAGCGCACTATGAACTTGCAACCCAACAAATAAGGATGCCACTTGGCTACTGCATAGGCAATTGCCATGAGCTCTTTTTCTTATCAATGTTTAAAATTACGTTTTTTATTGTGCCCCTCACTTTGAGGTGAAAAAACTTCAGCATGGAGGAGAGAGGCATACGCCTCAGCCATGTGAGGCTGTAAAAACAGTGAGGCGCACAATTCAAATGAAAAACCAGATTTTAGGGTTTTTTTAGCTCATTTTCATTCAGCAACTTAAAAAAAGCCCAATAAATTTTAACTTAAAAAAACGGCCCAATAAAACACAATAAAATTAAATAAGAAACCTAATAAAACTCAAACAAACAAAGTAAACAAAAGGCCCTTGCAAAGTGCCCTTTCCCTCTAATTATAGACAGCAGCCTAAGACAAAAGACACGCCACTTCCGCCCTTTTAAAATAAGCTACAGCCACCAAGATCAATTAATAAAAAGAAATATTAGAAAAGGACAGCTAAGCTATTACTGAAATGATACAACTAGTACCTCCTCTTATATACAAATTGCATTGGTAGTCTAGCAATATATATATATACAAATATTGTTTTTGATATAAGAGAAAAAATGAAACTGACAGGATTCTAGTATCCTGTCAATACAAATCACACACAAACTACTGGAAAATACTTGTGTATTATTAAATACAGGGATTGGTAAGGCACCAAAGACTCATAACATATGGCTAGGAACAAAACAAGAAGAGGGTTAGTAGTCCCTGTCGTTGCAGGTCCTTCTCCTTCAGCACTTAATAAGTATACAAGGCTGAGTTAATTCAAGAGGCTCTCCTCTACAAAGAACAACCAAATTCTTCTCTACTCTTCCACGGATTCTCATTTCTCTATATACAATCCCCAAACCATCTCAACAGAGTCGTAACTAACTAATCACTGACACGGTGACACCTAACTAACTTGTTGATTTGTCAACTTCCTCCTTAGTCAGCCTTATTGGAGGGCTTATCAATCTTATCAGAAACACAATAATAAACCAAAATGGAAAGAAAATTATGCTATATTAAGAAACTCTCTTAGGGAGGAGGGCAAAAAAAAAAAAGCTAATTGCATGTGAGTTGAAAAACAAAGACTTTAAAATTAAAATCTTTCAGCCACAATTTTAAAATCAGCTTCCTTTACCATGACAAAACCGCTAGTTGAAGACCATGACTCAGATGTCCATGTGTTTGTCTCCCAAAGATAAAATGTACCATCACTGCAAAAAAAATCAAGATTATAATGAGCTAACAAACTGATTAGAACCATACTGATTAGCAACAACAACAACAAAGAAGAAGAAAAAAACCCTGATTAGCAGTTAACTAAGAGTAATACAGGTGGAGAATGCAGTTAACTTCGAGTAACATACAATTTAGCAGAAAAAAAATAATCTCCAGTTGGTGACCACTTAAGCATAGATATACCACCTAATCCTCGTCGAATGGGAGTCCCTGCACCTAAATGATGCAATAAAACAAACAAGTCACCATATGAACTTGAGGAAATAATCATTTCACCCATTAGTAAAGAAAATAATAGATTTGCACTAAGGCAAACACACACACACCATAAGAGTCCAGATAGTTAATGATATATAAGTACTATGAACAAAATATAAATAGTATAATGTGGATAAGATACCAAACTTTATATATAAAAAGAGGTGGGGTGGGAGAGAATCCAAATGACTTTCAAAAATTAAACCATAGAGAATTTGGCTGAACCACCTTATTTAAATAAACAAACACATACATATATCTATACATATATATACATATATAAGCCAGAAAAGGGTTGGTAAAAGAAAGCTTTTCGAGAGAGAGAGAGAGAGAGAGAGAGAGAGAGAGAGAGAGTTCAGTTGTAATACCTTGAGCAACATCCCATATGGTAAATGATGAGCTCTCAAATGACCCAGATGCGAGATATGTTGCTATAAATTAAGGAAAAATTAGAGATAATGCAATACTATACCCATTGAAGAGCTAATCCTTGAAAAACTATTTACATATATATGATGAGTAATCAATTGTCTCAAAAGAAAGAAAACAAACGAGAAAAAATGGGATTGTTTCTCTTTGCATGTTAAGTTCCTTAAGGAAGGGTTAGCTTCACTGTAATAAAAGATGAACTTTGCCGAAAAAGATTAACGAAGAGAAGATCAATCGCTACTAAGCTTTAATTGTATCATGTATAATATTAAAAAACATGAAGCCTTATAAAGTTGGTCTGGATATCTTCCATCTGGACTCCATGACAGCGCACTTATTTGCTCATCATTCTGACTTTTAAGAAAATCTGCCAGTATATATCTTATTCCAGAACCTCTGGATAAGGTTCCCAAGAATGAAGCAGCGCCAGACCTTACAGATGCTGCATTTCCAGGATAAGAGGCAACCCATATACAAATCCCACCCCTGAAATACAGTTTAATTGGATGGAAAAAATAAATAAAAAAAATCAGTTGTCCGCAGTGTTTTACATTAGAAAGTACCCTTCAACATGAACAAATAAATTTAAGAGACGAATGGCAAAAATAAAATGTATGATACTTGCTTGCAAGCTACAGCTAGTGCTCTCCCGCCGTTAGGCCTCCACTCAAGTAATTTAACATCCCGTTGAGAATCATTGCTCAAAATGCATGGTTCCTTCCCTTCTGTAACAATACAAATGAAAAACAGCATACAAATAAATTCAATATATAGCTTTTAAATTAAAGGTCTAATTACAAATGAAAACTCAACATAGAAGAAAACATAAATGTGCCAACAAAATAATGGAAAAGCCATTTTCTGGTTTAAAAACTTACCTGAATCTTCATAATCACGAACTATAACTTGATTTGACCCAGATATAAAGGCAATAATATGCTTATGTTGGTGCCAACTTACTCCCTGAAGATCAACTTTTGGTAATAAGCTCACCTGTGAAATTTGTCATATGAGATGAAAACACAAAATTAGTGAACCTTCAACTACTTTTTATTGGCAAGGCTTGGTGATTCTTGATTTTCTTGATTCTTGATTTTCTTGACTATCTCAATGTTTTTAACACTGTCATTATAAGAAACAAAGGTAAGCCTAGACCCACTAATAAGTTCTCAAACATCTTCAATCAAAACTATAAAACAAATGAATAAAACACAAGAGAGAAGTGAGCTGACGTCATTAGGATGAAAAAGGCGTTTGAGGGAGTCATTCACTATCTCCTGCAATGTTGCTACAATACCCTTTCTTTCCACTGTGCCAAGTGGCTCTGCATCAAGCTCCGGACTCGGCGGTCGTACCGGCTGGTCCAACTGAAACACCACCGGACTGAACACCGTCCCCTGCATACAACAACAACAACAACATCATTAATCTAAAAGCCTCAAATATTTTTGACAAAACCAAACACAGGAGAATCAGGAGGTCTAACCAGAAGTTTTCCGTAAGTTTCCTTGGCTCGATCGTCAGAAAGATTCTCAGCAGTGACTGTGATGGAGGGTAAACCACATGAAATTTTTTAGCAAACAACAACTAAAAAAAAAAAACACAGACAAAGACAAAGAAGGAAGAGGAGCAAAGGACATACTGAGGTCTCGATTGATTTCGCAAATGGTGAGTGAACCTGGATTCGGAAAAGATGGCATTGTTGTTTAGTATAAAAAGAAATTGTAGGCTGTAGGGATTTTTCTCCTTTTGATCAAAAGAATTGGTTTATTGGGTTTAGTACGGAGCATCTCCAATAAAATAAGTAGAAATTTAAAAAAATTGTAAGAGTGTATTTTTTATGACATAAATAAATAATAATGGTTTTTTTTATTTTTATACTTTAAAATATCTTTTTTACGTTTTTACGGAATTACATAAAAATTTTTATACAACTAATAGAGTCGTAACCAAAAATTATATAGCAACCCACATAAAAATTACCAAAGAAACCACTTCAGAAACCCAAACCATAAATTTAAAAAAAAAAATAATAATAATCTATGAGATACTTCCTCTAAATAATATTATGGGATTATAGATATTAAGGCAAATTTACACGGTATACTAACTTTTGCCATTTTTTTTACAAAAATGCGTCGGGCGGTATTTTTACTTTTTTGTGTTTTTTTATAAGTTTCATCTTTCTTGCAATATCTTGTGTTAAGTTTTCAACCTTTGGTATTTTTTAGTTGTTCTCTTGTTGTTTTGAGTTGTTCTGTTTTGTGTTTTATTGGTGTTTTATAAAAACACAGTATTTTTGAAAACTTTTCTGTGTGACAGTATTTTTATAAAAGTTAACCCAAATTCCAGTATTTTTGTAAATCTCCCTTTTTTTTATTTTTTTTTTACATTTATATGGGCTTTTTATGGCATATTTTTATGGAAATCTCATATTTGTAATATAATAATAAGTTTCATAGGAAAAGTCATAGGCGCCACAAGAATGGTGATACGTGGAGTCCCCTTGGAGCATGCGGTCGGGAAGATAGATGATCGAGGCTCAAATTTGTACATTTTTTTTTTGAAAAGGAAACGATACGGGTTAAAATAACAAAAGTAACAAAGTTACGCAAGCGGAGGAGGATTTTCTTCCATACATAACGATTCATTGTCTATCCTAAGGGTATGCGAGAGATACCCCAGGAGAAGGCTAGACAATAAAACCATAATATCGAAAAGAAAACCTGGCGAGAGTTGTCACTTAGATCCACTTGAGTAGAACACCTACAAAATAAAGAGAAAAAATTAATACATAATAAATATTTAATAAAAAAAAATGAAATTTCCATTACAAAAAAATAAAATAAAATATGAAACTTTATGTAAATAGTCACAGAATTCTCTAATGTAAATACTAGAAATTATCTATTGCGACGGTGAAATTCTACACATACATTTGATGTGTTATCATTAGATTAAACTAACCTTACAAAATCAAACCTAGTCATATAATAACTTTACAAATACTAAAAACTAGCCATATGTTAGCCTTATAAAACTAAAACTAGTTATACTAGCCTTACAAAATTTAAATTAGCCATATTGGCCTTACAAAACCAAAAACTAGCCATACTAGTCTTACAACACCCAAAATTTAAACTAGCCATGCGGCTCAAATTTGTACATTTTTAAGCCTTCAATTATGCATATAAAATTAATATAAATTAAATATTTCATAATTTTAATGGTAAATTTATTTTTATTGAAAATATTTAATTTACTTTAATTTTATGTTATTTTTCAAGAAAAGTGATAAAAAGAAAATACAAAATCCCAATTTCGAAAGGCCCATAAAGACAATGCAATATCATCAACATCACCAACATGGCCTAAGTTCCATACTACATGTGATAAACCTAAGCTACATATGATACATTCAATTAAGTGGATTATTTCTCCATACGTGGACTTGATTTCATCGAGGCCCATATGCTTTAAAGTTTCAAGATGAAAGGCCCAAATATTGAATCCAAATGATTATCCACTAATTCTAAGGGAAACTTACAAAAATGCGGAATTTAAGTTAATTTTTACAAAAATACTGTCACACAGAAATCTTTACAAAAATACATGTTTAATAAAACAACTAGTAAAACACAAAGCGGAAACATTGACTCGAAAACAACTGATAAAACACCGGTAAAACACCGGTAGAACACCGGTGAAAACTTAACACGGTATCTTGCGAGTATGAAACTTATAAAAAAACACGGTAAAAAAGTAAAAAATACGCACAGCGGTATTTTTGTAAAAAAATGGCAAAAGTTAGTACACCATGTAAATTTCCCAATTCTAATGGGACGACGATTCCATCCTCGACATTTAGTGTGCGTGATCCCGGCCCACGTAGCTCCAATACATGCCATACGTCCGGGTGTCTCCCGACTACTCAAACCACGATGCACGTTCTCGGCATTTATAAAGAAGTTCCTTTAAGTGGCTCATGTTCTTCCATTTAGTTCAACATTCGGTGCCACTAACACCACTAAAAAGTGTGAAAATACCGAGTTTTAGGGAGCATTTTGGCTACATAAATAGGATGCATTAAGGGGAGCAAAATAATCGGATTTTCTTTAGAGTTATTATACCAAAATTGTGTCTTTTCTTTCCATCTTCTTTATTTTGCTTTATTAATTTTAGTGTAAAGACAATGCCTTTTCTAGGCTAATTTCTTTGGCAAGACTCGGAGTGTAAGTTCATGCAATTTTTTATTCTTAATATATTGTTTCTCTTTGTTCTTCATTTTTACATTTGTTATATTAAATTTCTCTTAACTTCTTAATTGCACTTTAAATTTAATAGTACCTTTTATATAAGTTCGATCATGTTTTTTTATGTAAGTTAGGCTATTAATTATTAGAGTGTTTATTATATTATATGATTTTTACACGCATTCTAGGTGGTATTTTGTCGATGTAAATTATATAATATGATAGTATTATTAGAAGTAGTATTAATTTAATTAGTGAACATATTTTTCTAGTGAGCTTAATTATACACATTTTCCAACTATAATTAATGGTGTAGAATTATAGTTAAGGTTAAAGAATCAATTTTATCAGGAAAATATAATTGCATGTACGAAGCTTGTGTCTTCCATAATCATTTTCTGATCACTTCTCATTTTAATTACTTGTTTAATTTTTAAAGATCATTTTCTCAATATTCTCATCATATTCAAGGTTCATATTTTATTCTCGTAAAATTACTAACTGTCCTTTTGAGTGTATTTTTCCTCCACTGTGGATACGACATATAGTCAGTTTACTACGCGACGCGCGATGTAACTAATTGGGGCGACATCAATAGGCCAAGCGGGATGCCTCGGCGGCACATCTGAGTAAGATATTCATCGATCGTGCGAGCACTGACAACACTTAGCGAATTCGGCTTTTGCATCATGAGTCATCGGCTCGATGCCTATAACTCGGGGATCAACTTACGTGGATACGGCATACACACGATCCCGCACATCGGTGTACTCGGCCTCGATCCCACGATCCTTGCATTCAACATTGATCACACGATCTTCTGTTTATGCGCATTGTAACGAGAGAGGAAACTCTTTCTCCTCAAGTTTCCCGGCCACATAAATAGTGAGGTATGTTCCCCCCCCCCCCCCATTTACGCAAACGACCAAGAGATTGAAAGTCGATACGTAGCTAAGCTAAGACTATATTATTATTTAAGAATTATATATTTAGAGATACTGTTGTAAAAGCTATAAGAAAAGGAATCTTCTTCCTTGTTCTTGAGTCAATACAAATAACGAGGATTAGGCTATTACCGAACTGCTCGAGGCTGAACCTCTATAAAATTCTTGTGTCTTATTATTGTTTTATTATATATTCGTTACGACATATCATTTATCGCTTATCAAAAAGACTCATTGTCGTTGGCTAAAAGCGAAGTCAACAATAACAATGGATAATGAATAGCGTATTGTTGTGAAAATTATATTGCTTTATAATTGCGCAAGTGTACACAATCACAAACAAGTAATACAATGATAAGTAATCAAAGTTCGTCTCCACATGGACTTTTTACTAAATAATGCAAAATCAACTAAGAGCAATTCCAAGAATTTCAAATAAAAATAAAACAAAGTAACAAATTAATTCAAGAGAAAAATTTATAACCTTAATTCTAGACTTGAGAAACAATTTTTTAAACTAAATACACTAAAAATAAGAAGTTAAAAGTGATTAGAGTGGTGATAATTTCAGATTTTGAAAATAGACTTGGGTGATTAATTTCCACTTGTATGTCCCAGTTGATACAACAATGACCCAACAATGACTCAGCAATCCTGGCAGAGTTAACAAATTTAAAAAAAAACCAGCAAGCTTTTTCCAAAACTTGCAATAAATCATTCATAATCTCAACAATGCATTCCTACATCAGATGATCACAAATAGTCCAATAAAGCATCAAATCCTTAGTTATGCATGGTAGCAAAATATGCCTATTTCACTACTAATTAATACCTAAAAGAAAAGGTAAAAATCATGCATCAATTAGAGGGGTTCAACTAGGTCTTACTTTTCCAAGTAAGATCTAGCTTGCTAAATGTTAAAGATGGCCAAAAATTAACATTCAATCAACATTTCATCACACCTAATTGAACTAAGACAAGATTACTTAATCATTGCAAAATCAAAATACTAGTCCATACAAGGGTTCAAACCACCCAAATCTCAAATATTTTAGTTCATAGCTGAAATTAAAAGCATCAAACCAGAAAATGAAATGTTCATGGAGTTAAAGAGAAAACTAGAGAGTAGAAAATGATACAAAATGAAGAGGAGAGCAAGAGAAATGAGTTTGAAGCTCAAATCCTCTCTTTGTAGGTTGCCTTCTTCTCCTTCTTCTTAGTCTTCTTCTTTGTACTCTCTCCCTTCTCTTTTTTCTGTACTTAGATTTTCTTTTCTCTGAAATTTTCGTACCGACCTTTCAAAGTGCGGCCACGCTTTCTATTACATCCTTCTTTCTCTTTTGCTCCCCAATTAGGGTACTAAAGTTTACCACTAATTGGAAATCAAAGTCATGGTCCACTTGCCACTTCATTTTCCACCTATTAGTTGAGTCATTGGCCACATTTTTCGCCACCTCGGCTCATTTTTCTCTTCATTAATGCCGGTTGGACTTTACTGCCAAAATATATTTGCGGGGCAGCAATTGCTACGCTATGATTGCTATAGCAATGCCAGTCAACAATAAGCATTTTTCTGCTCATTTTCCTCCTTGTCCCAAACATTTCCAAATACCTATTCTTGCATTTTTTCTACTTAATACACATAAGAGCAACAACATAAGTCTATTTAACACTTACTAACACACACACTTCCATATATTGCAAAGACACAACAAACTAAACACAATTACATAATATGGACACTAATTACTCTATTATTTAACTTAAAATTCAAGTTTAAAGATATCAAAATAACTCTAAATCTTAGAGTTATCAACACCCCAAACTTAGAATCTTGCTCGTCCTCGAGCAATTGCAAGCACCTACAAAAATAAAACACAATAACAAATTTTACACAAAGACTCGACACCTGAGACAAATGAGAGATTTCATAGGAATTCAAGTTGGCCTAGCGAACATTGATGCTCTCAGAAAAAATGGAATTAAATGGAATAGGAAAATGTGTTTGTCGTAGCTTTATATGCTGCCCCTTTAAAGTTTTCTCATTGGATAACATTAATACCTCCCCAAAGTCACCTACTCAACAATTTATACAAGTATGCCCCACCAAAACTTTGAACTATCCTACAACTACCTTAACTTCTTTTTTTTTTTCATTCATTTCAGCTCCATAAGTTGGATTAGTGCACTCCTCTCCACTAATGTAGTCTAAACTTATCCCTTGATCAATAGGACTTTACTAGGGTTGTAATGTTAGGCTTGGGTTAGGGTATGGTAAAGGATGTATTTAAGCTAGCTCAACACCTAACTACTTCACTTGTCAAAAACCGAGCCTCTTCCTTATGATTTTTTTTTCTTGACTCACTTCCCTAATTCATTGTACTCACAAGTACTTGGCATTGAAATAGACTTCTCTTGCTATGTTTATTCTTTTCTTTTTTTTTTGAACTAAAATGGGGGGAACACCCCAAACTTAGTTGCAAGCACACTTTTTTTTTCATTGCTGATTTTTTTTCATTAGAAAGAAATTTATTACTATATTATATTTATATAATAGATAGCAAGAGAAGGTTAATTGAAAGTGGATAATAATGTACTTTGTGAGCTAATTCCCCCACCCCAAACTTACAACCCAACATTGTCCCCAATGTGGCTAAAAGTATAACCTTGAATTAGCTCACCACAAGTTGCACTCACCGCACTCACCCCAAACTTAATGTGAAACTTGGCTCTTGACAAGTGAGCAATTAAGTTAGGACGTATGTGGAAATGCAAATTAGGATTGGCGATAGATGTATGATTGGGTTGCACAACAAAAAGAGGCTAAACGGCTCAAACTTGGGTGACTAGGGAAAAATTGATTTTACAGGGAAGGTTAGAAAGGCTCAAACGTCCAAAGATGGCCTAAATCATTTCTAAGGGACAAGTCTAGCTAGGATTTCGCTTCAAGGAGACGCACTAACCAATTCTAGATGCTAAAAGTATATATGTGAAGCAATCGTATGAAAAATGCAAAGCATGGTGGAAAAATAAAAGTATAAACTAGTGAGGAGAGACTAAAGAGAAACATCCATAATATCCAATAATTCAGCATGAAAAGGCAACAAATAAATTAGGCAGCAACAATAATGGAATGAGCGGAAAGTATCATCATCGAGCAGAACACTAGGCCACAGAAAAACTCATAAATCTCTCAATGTCAAACTAACAATCACATAAACGACATAAAATAAAAGTTCCAAACACAAAAGACAACACACAATTAGCACAATACAAACTAAAAAACGACACATAACAAAAAAATATAAAATAGCTTAGGTATTAGAAAACTCCCTCTACTCGGAGTCCTCGTGGGGCTCCTGCGTATTCGAAAGGCGATGGTCCACCCCACGGGTCTAGAACGTGTTGAGGGAAGTCCGGAAACTTAGGATCAAATCGTGGCGTCACCCTCTTGAATGTTAGGCATTTTTCTTTGGTTGAAGACTACACAGCCACAAATTCCCCTCTTCTTTTCTCTTTTTAAAATTTGTCCAGCACCACACCACTAATTTTTTTTTTACCACCACTCCAATCTATCCAAGATCACAACAATAATTTTAAAACTACTCCAACTATTTCAGCACACTTCACCAACTTCAAAAGTCACCCACACTCAACCCAACTACTCGGATTGCACATTCCCACAATATATATATATATATATTAAAATCTATCCACACACCAAACCAATGTTGGAATTTATTTTACCAGGATCTTAAATCTACTCACAAGTATATTTATTAACATCCTAAATATGAACTTTCTAAAACGATGAAATAAACACGTATCACCAACTTCAAAAGTCACCCACACTCAACCCAACTACTCGGATTGCACATTCCCACAATATATATATATACATATTAAAATCTATCCACACACCAAACCAATGTTGGAATTTATTTTACCAGGATCTTAGATCTACTCACAAGTATATTTATTAACATCCTAAATATGAACTTTCTAAAACGATGAAATAAACACGTATAAAGTTTAAGAAACCTTACATTGGGTGCAGCGGAATTAAATAACTCATTCCGTTCAGATCTCTAACCCTTGTATCCTTTACGTAGCGAGTATTATCAAGATGCGAACACTGGATTTCTTTCTACGAATCCTTGATCTTTGAAACTCCTTTGCTGATGATCTTTCTTCACGATCTTCCTTACTATGATTGAGGTATTGCTTGCTGTGTGTGGGCACTACTCTAATCACTAAGGTAATTTCGAAATTCTAAGGAAGAAGAGAGAGAGAGAGTGGCGGCCAAGGTAGAGAGAGAAAGGCTCAGGTTTTCTGATTCAGAAGTGTAATTTTCCTGAAGCCTTCACTACCTATTTATAGCATTCCACTAGGGTTAGGTTTGAATTATTTGGCATTAAAATAATGAAAATATCAGTTTAAAATGACTACAAAAGTGGCCAGCTATGGCTTGATGGATTTGGGCCTTGCTTTTTGCAATTTTGCAATTTTAACACTTTTGTATCTGATATTCTCAAAAATGCCAATTTTCTAATTCAACCATTTAAATGCCAATTCTAACTATTTAATAACTATAAATAATTATTAAATAATATTGTCATTAATCATATTTATTAATTGAACTATAAAAAGTATCATAATTAACAAATATGCCCCTATTAACTCTTTCCTTACAATTTCGCCCTTACTTAGTGAAAATTTCACAAATAGACATAGTCTAATTTGTGAATTATAATTGATTAATCAAAACCAATTACATGAGTCTTACAAACAATATTATCTCAACTAGTGCGGGGACCATAGGTCTATATAGCAGAAGCTTCAATAAGTAGATCAAGAATTTAGCAGCTTAAAATTCACTAACTTATTAATTCTTCGTTGAATCCACGCATAGAACTTAGAATTGCACTCTCAGTATATAGAATGCTCTATATGTTCCACCATATAGACGCATCATTAGTTATCTATTGTTATAATCCTAATTTGATCAATGATCCTACATATGAATGGTCTACCTTTGTAAAGGGATTAGATTACGTAACACCTACTATGTATTTTATCCTTAAAACACTTGACCCCGTATAAATGATATTTCAGCTTATGTGAAATGAGTACTCCACCATTTATGTTCGTTTGGTCAAGCTCGAAGGAGATCATCCTTTGCTTACTATTCGCCAGATGGAAGCTATAGATTCCATGTTTATGTTCGCGCTCCCAGCTCAATTGCACTACGTGTTCCCAAAATGTACGTATCACCACGACCTAAAAGTAGGCTTAACTAACAAATCAAAGAACACGAATAGCCTTTCAAGATTGAGCCTAATCATAACAGGATTAAGAACATTTGATCTAGGATCAACTTGGCGATATTGACTTGAATAGATTTTACGGTAAGTTTAATTAAATCTAAGTCGAAGTTCAATATCGGTCCTTTCAGAATGCATACTCCATGCATCCAACACAAACTTTACTTTAACCAATGTTTGGAAAGAACATAGCATTTCTCCAAATGCAAGTAAACTCTTGTTGTAAATTATCATATCGGTAAAACCACATGTGCGATAAATCTAGGAAACTTTATTCACATAGTCATTTTTACTTTTCAATGTGATGACGCCGATAAACATGATCGAAGTATGTGAAAAGGGTTTAAGATGAATTTATAAATCAAATAGACAAGCAATTGATAAAGTGAACCAAAACATACACAAATGAATGAAAAATACTTCTGTTTCTTTATTGATGTTGAATAAAATAGATTACATTGAAATGGAGTTTTATTTAGGGCATAAAACCTAACAATTTCTTTAAGGGGAATCTTCTTTGTCACCTTCTTACTAACTTTGAATTTGGACTCCTCAACCATGTTAGGATCCATATCTCCAATTGCTAAGCATTCTCCTAATGCATCTAGAGCACGTATGGGATGGAAAACCTTGAATGTGGCTTGCTCATCTTGAGCTCTCATGGTGAGCTCTCCTTTTTCAACATCTATCAAAGTCCTTCCTATGGCAAGAAATGGCCTCCCTAAAATGATTGGAACTTCCCTATCTTCCTCATAGTCAAGAATAATGAAGTCCACCGGAAAGATGAACTTATCTACTTGTACCAAAACATCTTCAATTTTTCCATCTGGATGAGCCATGGAACGATCCGCTAATTGCAAAGTAACGGTGGTTGGCCTTGCTTCTGCAATTCCCAACTTCTTGAAAATACACATGGGCATGAGATTAATGCTTGCACCCAAAATCACATAAGGCTCTTCCAACATCCCGTCCCCCAATAGAACAAGGGATTGTAAAACTACCAGGATCCTTCAACTTCGGTGGAATCTTACTTTTCAACATGGCGCTGCATCCTTCGGTAAGGGCTACAGTTTCAAACTCCCCCAACCTCCTTTTCTTCGTCAAAATGTCTTTTAAGAACTTGACATAATTCGGCATTTGCTCCAATGCTTCCACCAAGGGAATATTGATATGGAGGCTTCAAAACATCTAAGAACTTCTTGAATTGCCCATCTTCTTCTTTGTTTTCAAAATCTTTGAGGAAATGGAAGGGGTGGTTTAGGACTAGAACATACTAGTGCGGATTCTTGTGTCGGGTTGCGACCACTTTGCTATATCAAGCGGGTGCAGTATCGGTAAATTCTGACAGGCGAGTTTTTTACTCAATTTTTCGTCGATTTGGATTGAAGTGGGCTCCCCACTACCCTTTATTTCCTCCTCAGAATTTTTCAGATGCTTGCCACTCCTCAAGTGAATGGATTTGCATTGTTCCTTCCCATCCCTCCTTGGATTTTCCGTGTCACTAGGCAAAGAACCTTGCGGCCTAGCTTTTAATTCATTGGCAAAATGTCCAAGTTGCAACTCTAAGTTTCGAAGAGAGGCAACTTGACTTTGTATCACCGCATCATTTTTGGCCATATAATCCCGCATTGGACTCTCCAAAGAACTTGGTTGGGAATTTTGAGCATGTTGTGAATGTCGCGGTTGTTGTGAAAAACCCAGTGGATATGCTTGTCTTCCTTGAGCTAGTGCGGTGCTTGAGCTTGCTCCTTGACCCCCCAAGACAAATTAGGATGATTCTTCCATGCTTGATTGTAAGAATTTGAGAATGCCCCATTGTTTCTATTAAAATTCTGATTTCCCATGTAACAAATGGAGTCTGGATTAGATGGACACTTCTCAAACGCATGCCACTTCTCCTGAAAACACACATGAGATATCATCACTTTGAATGGCGACGGTTGGTTGAATATTTTTAGAGTTCCCCATGCTCAAATTCTTCAAAACATTCGTCATGGAAGCCATTTGAGCTTTCAAAGCCGTTATTGCATCCACTTCAAGAACCCCCGCCACTTTTCTACTACCTGGAGCTCTTGTGTTGGACCATTGGTAATTGTTACTTGCAATGGTCTCCAAAATCTCAAATGCTTCGTTGTATGACTTCGACAAAATAACACCATTGGCTGATGCATCTAGCACCATTCGAAAAGTTGCATTCAAGCCATTATAAAAAGTCTCCATCTGAATACAATGCGGAATGCCATGATGTGGACACTTTCGCAAAAGTTCCTTAAACCTCTCCCATGCATCACTTGTGGACTCATCTTCAAGTTGTTGAAAAGACATGATCTCACTTCTGAATTTTGCATTTCTAGTAGGAGGAAAGTATTTTCTCAAAAACTTCTCAGCAAGGTCATTCCAATTGGTAACAGAATCAGGAGGTTAAGTGTTGAGTCATGATCTAGCTCGGTCTCGCAGTGAGAATGGGAATAGCTTCAACCTTAGCACCTCTTCACTTACTCCTTGGATCTTGAAAGAATCACTCACCTCCAAAAATGAACGGAGATGGAGGTGAGGATCTTCAGTTGGCATCCCGCTGAATTGCCCCACGGTTTGGAGCATTTGAAACATCAACGGCTTGAGCTCGAACTACGGTGCTTGTATTTCGGGCCTCACGATGCACAGGATTGAGCTCATTAAACATGGGGGCAGCATACTCCCTTATAGCCCTTGCTCGATCATACTGCAATATGATGGGATTAACAATTTGTTGAGCAATCCCATCATCATCGAATTCTCGGCCATGATGTCTCGGCCCTTAGCCTTTTGAACCCTTCTTCTTCTTCGGAATGTGCGTTCAATCTCGGGATCAATAGGAGCAAGTTCAAAATCCTCTTGTTAGTTCATACACTATAGATACTTGAGATTTTAAAGAACAAACCAGCAAGATTAAAGGCACAAAAATTATTGGAATGTCAATTAGTTGATAAAACAAAATTTAGAACTTAAAGTCCCCGGCCACGGCGCCAAAAAACTGGTTGTGAAAATTATATTGCTTTATAATTGCGCAAGTGTACACAATCACAAACAAGTAATACAATGATAAGTAATCAAAGTTCGTCTCCACATGGACTTTTTACTAAATAATGCGAAATCAACTAAAAGCAATTCCAAGAATTTCAAATAAAAATAAAACAAAGTAACAAATTAATTTAAAAGAAAAATTTATAACCTTAATTCTCGACTTGAGAAACAATTTTTTAAACTAAATAAACTAAAAATAAGAAGCTAAAAGTGATTAGAGTGGTGATAATTTCAGATTTTGAAAATAGACTTGGGTGATTAATTTCCACTTGTATGTCCCAGTTGATACAACAATAACCCAGCAATGACTCAGCAATCCTGGCAGAGAACAGATTTCAAAAAAATACCACCAAGCTTTTTCCAAAACTTTCAATAAACCATTCATAATCTCAACAATGCATTCCTACATCGATTAGATCACGAATAGTCGATAAAGCATCAAATCCTTAGTTATGCATAGTAGCAAAATGTAATACCCTAGAATTGAGAAGTAGATTAGCGAAACCCTAATTAGATAATTATGAATAATTGAGGAATTATATTATTATATAGTTCAATATATGTGAATTAATATGAATTATAACATGGTAAGACCCCGTTGGTGAGCTAGGGGTATTTTAGTAATTATTACTCGAGAAGGGTAAAATAATGAAATTAATTTAATTACGTGCATAATAGAACTATATTATTATACAGTATGCTTGTGTTGTCTTTTCAGGTGTGTTCTGACAGGTTGGCGCGGTATAGTCACAACCGGATATTTCGGGCCGAACTAGGTTCGGGCCCGAAATGCAATTGGAATTGAAATAATTGGCATTTTTATTTATTGGTGATAATCTGAAATTTAATTGAAATTTATTATGCATGGATGCCATTTTTGCCCTTGTATGCTTATGTGAAGGTTATTTGGCCCTAAGGGCATTTTAGTAATTTGGCCTTTATATGTTATGAGTTGTAAAATGAGATTTTAACAAAATGAAAAAGGAAATTCTGGTCTTTATCTCTCTCAAACCTGAACCCTCTCCCTCTCTTCCTAACCTAATCCTTTTCACTTGAAATCATAAGAATTCGCTTGGAAACTAGCTTGATTGTTGGGAAAATTTGTGGTGAAGCTTGGAGCTTGCTTTTGGTTCAAGTTGAGGTAGTTTCTCTACTGAATTTAATTAAAATCCTTGCTGAAAATGATTGTGGAAAAAAGCATGAATTAATTGGAATGTTCTTGTTTGTGCATGTTTGGAAGAATTGTAGTGTTTTTGATAGATTAAAGTGTAAATTTCATGATCTTGTTGTGTTATATATTGTGGAGCTTTGGATGGATTTTTAGGGTTGGTTTATGTTGTTCAAGTTCTAGTGTAAGGCTTTGAAGTTCTGGGTTTTGTCTTGAAGCTTTGAACTTCAAGCTTGAGTATATGTATGCTTAATTTTGTTTGTAGTATTGATTTTCTTGAGCTTGGTGTGATGCTCAAATGAACACTAATGTTAGATTGGTTTGGTTTAAGTTAAAAGAATTGGATTTTGTATGGTTTTGGTTGAGTTTTGAGTATGGTTTGGTTGAGGTTCGAATATATGGTTAAGTAGGCATTTTTAGACCTTAAAAATGGAGTTTTTGGGTGTTCTAAATCCGGTCGTCGCGACGGGATTTTTGGCCGTCCTTATTTGGGTTTAGCAGTGAGAAATTCTGTTTTTCCTAATTTTGTTTTGGCCATAACTTTTTACTCGGGACTCCGTTTAGGACGTTCTTTATGTCGTTGGAAAGCTCGTTCCGAGCTCTATTTGATTATATGTGTTTTGAATGCCATGTTTATATTTTGTGAAAGTGAAATTGGGGATTAACCGTATTTGTGAAATCCCAGATTGTGTGACTAGGATTACCGGCACCTGATCAGGAGCACCCAGGGGTTTGGAATCTCTGTTATTGCGGGAAAACAGGTAAGACAATAGTTTGCACGTAGAGTATGCGCAATGGCGCTTATGTTGAATATGATATATGTGAGTAATTGTAACTAGGATTAGGGTTATTACCCTAATATGAGCGGTTTAATAGCCTAGGGTTATTACTCTAGTGATATATGTTCTATAAATATTTTTCCATATCGGATATATGTATATATTGAGATTATGAATTATGCGCTTAAGTAATAATTAAACTAGACTCGGTAAGCTAGTACCTTGGGTTTAATTTTAATGCAGTCTAGGGTTATTACCCTAGAATATTATGAATACTAGTGAAAGCATGAGTTAGGGTTGACACTCTTAGTAAATGTTATACGAGTATATAGAAATGTATCATATGAGTGATTACATAGTATGCAAGTTAGGGTTATTACGAAGTAAGATTATATATGTTGTAGTAAATATTGAATACACGCATGTATGTTAAGAATTATGTGTATAAGACATAAGCGGGTTAGACACAGTATATATCACCGGGATAAATCATAGAAAGAACGTAATACATGGATTACATATATTCATGAATATGGTTATGCGAGCAAGGCATAACCAGGTTAGGCTCGGTAACCGAAGGCAGGGTAAACCTGCGAGGCCTTATTGTATATATACGTGTGAGTGCAACACGTAGGTCTACGTCACATAGACATAAATAGGCATGTGAGCGTAACATGCGGGTACATAAACGGAAATAGACAAATATTGCAGTGGCATCAATAATTATGTGTTACATATTGAGATTAAGGGTTATGCGTCAAGGCATAATCAAGTTGGACTCGGTAACCAGAACCGAGATGAACTATTCTAAGGCCTTATTGTAATTAGACGTGTGAGAGCAACACGTAGGTCTATGCCACGTAGATATAAATAGATGTGTGAGCGCAACACATAGGCCTATGCCATGTAGACATAAATAGGCATGTGAGTGTGACATGCAGGTCTGTCACATACAGACATATATGAATGGCATTACTATTTAAATAGCATGATGAGCATATTATATTTGTTAAGATTTATACTGTCTTGCTGGGCTTGGCTCACGGGTGCTCTCTTGTGCGGGGAAAGGGTAAGACTGTCGTTGAATAGCCATGAGTGCAGGAGTTGGACGAAGAATGTACATGTTCGGGCCACACTAGACCAAGCAGGTTGGGGTCTACCAGTGATGTATTTTGAGACTCTATTTTGCCGCTTAGGTCGGCCAAAGGAAAAAAACTTGTAATAGTGTTTTGTAAATACTTTTGGGATCCCAACTTTTGTAACTTTTAAATTATAAGGTTTAAATTATTACAAGTTATTTTCATTCCGTTTATTAATAAAGTTCAATTTCTGCGCTTATTTTTCTAGTAATCCCAATTAGGGGATTAGGGTTTCATAAGTTTATTGGGAAGCGTGTCTAATTATTTAGGGCGTTACACAAAATATGCCTATTTCACTACTAATTAATACCTAAAAGAAAAGGTAAAAATCATGCATCAATTAGAGGGTTCAACTAGGTCTTACTTTTCCAAGTAAGATCTAGCTTGCTAAATGTTAAAGATGGCCAAAAATTAACATTCAATTAACATTTCATAACACCTCATTGAACTAAGACAAGATTACTTAATCATTGCAAAATCAAAATACTAGTCCATACAAGGGTTCATAACCACCCAAATCTCAAATATTTTAGTTCATAGCTGAAATTAAAAACATCAAACCAGAAAATGAAATGTTCATGGAGTTAAAGAGAAAACTAGAGAGTAGAAAATGATACAAAATGAAGAGGAGAGCAAGAGAAATGAGTTTGAAGCTCAAATCCTCTCTTTGTAGGTTGCCTTCTTCTCCTTCTTCTTAGTCTTCTTCTTTGTACTCTCTCCCTTCTCTTTTTTCTGTACTTAGATTTTCTTTTCTCTGAAATTTTCGAACCAGCCTTTCAAAGTGCAGCCACCTTTCTATTCTATCCTTCTTTCTCTTTTTCTCCCCAATTAGGGTACTAAAGTTTACCACTAATTGGAAATCCAAGTCATGGTCCACTTGCCCTTCATTTTCCACCTATTAGATGAGTCATTGGCCACATTTTCGCCACCTCGGCTCATTTTCTCTTCATTAATGATATTTGGACTTTACTGCAAAAACATATTCTTGGTGGCAATTCTTTACGCGATGATTGCTATAGCAATGCCGGTCAATGATAAGCATTTTTACATTCATTTTCCTCCTTGTCCCAAACATTTCCAAATACCTATTCTTGCATTTTTACGCTTAATACACATAAGAACAACAACATAAGTCTATTTAACACTTACTAACACACACACACACACACACACACTTCCATATATTGCAAAGACACAACAAACTAAACACAATTACATAATATGGACACTAATTACTTGTATTATTTAACTTAAAATTCAAGTTTAAAGATATCTAAATAACTCTAAATCTTAGAGTTATCACGTATCTATATGGTGGAACATATAAAGCGTTCTATATAGTTGAGAGTGTAATTCTGAGTTCTATACGTGGATGCAACAAAGAATTAATAAGTCATTGAATTTACTTGGTAAGTTCTTGGTCTGCTTATTAGAAGCTCGGATATATAGGCCCATGGTCCCCATACTAGTTGAGATAATACTACTTGTAAGAGTCAGTTAATTGATTTTGATTAATCAATTATAATTTTAAAAGTAGACTATGTCTAGCTTGTGATTTTTCACTAAGTAAGGGCAAAATTGTGAAGAAAGAGTTTCTAGGGTACATTTTGTTGGAAATATTTTACTAGGATCTAGATTTACTACCAAGTATGTTTTATTAACATCCTAATATGAATTCTAAAACAATGAAATTAAACACATAAGAGTTTAAGAAAACCTTACATTGGGTGCAGCGGAATATAATGACTCCTTCCATTCAGATCTCTAGCCACTTGATCCCTTTACGTGAGAGCATAATCAAGATCTGAATCTGGATCTCTTTCTCTTCTTCTTGTTGGTGCTGATTTTCCACAGTCTTACATACTATGATTGAGGTACCACTTGATGTGTGTGGGCACAACTCTTATCACTCAAGGAATTTCGAAATTTAGAAGTGAAGAAAAGAGAGAGGAAAGTGGTGGCTCGAATTCACTGCGAAAAGAATGAGATGTAATTATGTGTTGTTTCTGAAGCCATTACTTTCTATTTATAGAATGCCCTCTAGGTTTAAGTTAGAATTGTGTGGCATTAAAATAATGAAAAATTAAAATGGTAAAAGCTTATGCATAGTGGGCGGCCCATATAAGGATATTGGGCCTCACTTTGCAACTTTCCCATTTTCTCAAAAATGCCAATTTTCCAATTAAACCATTTAAATGCCAATTCTAATTATTTAATAACTTAAGAATACTTATTAAATAATATTGTCATTTAATATATTTATTAATTTAGACATATAAAATATTTATTATGTCTACTCTCTTGGGATATTTGGATTAATACTTTTGGCAACTACTTCTTGGTTATTCGGGAAGTAACAACGAAGTAGTTAAGGCAAGTTGGAACGGTGCCACAAATGTATAGAACTTTCCTTAGACTGAATAAGTACCTTTCCTGCAACTTTAACATTCAGTCTCTTTCTGGTAGACTAAGAGACTTCAGATAGGTTTTTACACTTCTCCAAAATCACTACTCCACCCCAGAGTAATCACCATTTTATCGAGCGAGACTTTCTAGCACCAAGGCAAGTCTTGAAATCGATGTGGTGTAGTCTAAGAGTTTTAAACACACCACTTATTGACTAACATATAGTTCATCTTCTTAATCTTAAGATCTACTTGATTGTCTTCCAATATTCATCTCTTGGATTAATCGATACCTACTCATTACTCCCACTCAACGGCGGGTGTACGGTCTAAGGCATACAAAAGCATATCTGAGACCTCTCACTGTTGATTTAAGAAATTCTTTCATGGCTTTATCTTTTCTGAAATAGTTAAGACCTTTCCTTAGATAAATAAAATCTACGTCTAGAAGTTGTGAAGCTTACATAAATTGCCATTAGAAAGAAAATGCTTCAGCATCTTACTAAAGTAAGTTGCTTGCATTAGAGTAAGTAATTACTAGGTATACCACAAGCCATAGGCTTAGATAAACTCAAACCTATAATACTAGGAATAGGAAGTTTTGTTAAGTCCATTGAATAGACCTATTAACGAAAATTTCCTTTTATGTCCTTGTAATAGAAAACTTTAGGTTACTCCATGTGAATGGATTAAACCATAGTTCTCTTGGCTTTCTTCTTAGTTTCTTATCTTGACAATCCATTACTTGTTTAAATTCACAATGGATTTTAATCACTAGTGTCTTCCAAGTCATAAGAAGGTAAAGTTCCTTGAAACTCTCCCACTACGACAAAGGTACAGTGAACTATGTCTAAGAAAACTAAATGGTATTGACCTCTTCAGTTGTGTTAAGACAACAGAGGCAGTGGGATCATCTTGTAACGAATAAGATGATTATTCACTTATGGAATCAAGAAAAAATATCTCCTTTATTTGCTACTTTATTTTCAGACTTAGTCATTTTCTTAGAAAAGTAGTATTTGTTTAAACAAATACTTTCTTATCTAATGACTATGGGATGATCCACCCCTAATCACTTAGAATAGCTAACAAACATGCAAACCAGGGTTAGCAGTTCTAGCTTTTCTTAAGATTTCGATTAGGTCATCCATGAATCTAGTAATGATTTACATTAAGTATACAACCATTGTATCATTCTGAAATTATATTACCATAGAAGGATTTAGGCAACGACTAGTAACTAATTATCAATATGCAAATTGAATTTATGGGGAGGTAAGTTTGGATATAATTCAAAAATCAAATTAATGATCTTTGAATTGCATATCTACGAACTTTTTCTCCACCCCTATCAGTTCGCAAGATCTTTAACCACTTACCATTGCTAGAAATTCATGAAATTTTTCAAACATTTCAAATTTCTTTTGCATAAGGTAAAATCTAGAGTGATCGTTTTAAGAATACAACGAAAACTCATATCCACCCCTGAATGTACATCCATCTACGAATGAGATGATTATACTTTCAGTGGATATAGGCATATTAACTCTTTGCAAAGAGTGATCTTGTCAAAACCACTATGAACAAGATACAAATGCCATAGATTTATAAAATACGTGGTTGTATCTTTTGATGACTTAAGTTTAGTTACATCAAAGAGTTCTTAGAATAGTGCAAGTGGATTCTAGTCACAGAATACTAAACTCATACAGTTTGAATCCATTGATAGAAAATGGTTATAAAACACTTGTGAAAGTGTAAGCTTGTATAATTAGTAATTCTTTTAGGACCACCACTTTACTAATCTAACTCTAAGTCTGATTTGCCCATACAAGTAGGAGATTTCTAAGATTGAGTATTTATATCATTTTGGGATAGAATTTCAGGAATACAATCATATGCGTCATTTAATTTCTTAAGAGAAAATATAGAATGACATGAAATGATTTATAGACCATTCATCCAATGATATGTTATTGAGCTAATTCGAAATGAAAAAGCTAAGAGGAATTAGGATAATTTCGTTTTAAATAAGAATCCAACGATGCTCCGATTAGCGAGAGTCAAAGTAATCTTATTTATACAATCTTCTTGTTTCATATTGTAAAATACTAGTCTAAGGTGTCATCAATTGATGAACACCTAGATGTTGCATATACAGTATTTATCTTTCGAGATCTAACACTATTATGTTAGCTTAATGGTGAAAATCCATTAGGGATTTATCTCATTAGAAAAACAAACCAAGTTAGACCAACAATGAAGATTCGAAATTAAACTACAATTCAATAACAGAAAATAACATGATTCAATATAAATTCATACACAATTCAAAAATTATTAAACATATAGCAAGTAGGAATGACAAGTGAAAATACTAAAACATACAATCCTACATAATTTCCAAGGTCTTCAACAAGGCGATATCGGTGTCCGTTTAGGCGAGAGTCAGTGATACCATCCATTGAATAGAGTCGTCAGCTCATCTAAAATGATAAACATTCTAGCAACCTTTTATTCGATCAAGATTGGAATCGCATTGTCCGTTTAGGCGAGAGTCGAGGCTATTCTATCTTATGAGCTTCCATCATTGTTTCATATTCTTGCAAGTCTTATACGGTCGCCCTTATTAGGGTGATCAATACTATATAAAAAACTTACAAGATTACTAATCTTTCGAGATTAAACGGTCTTAACTTGCTAATGAACGTTCCTCCATTAGGGAGGATTACTCACTAAAACAATAGCTATGTAAAACCAACAATGGAGATCGAATATCTTAATAATAAAGCTTATTATTTAATGAAAGTTGTATTTTCTTCTGAAACTTATTTTAATTTATTTATTTTAAATATATATTTATTTAATTAAAATTTTCAATTTAGAATAAAAAATTCTAAATATAAATTTTAATGTAATATTTATAAATTATACTTAGATGGATATGAAAATAACGTGAATTATTTCCATCTTAGTAATAATTTCCAATAAATATTTAGAAAATCATTCAATGTAAGTTGTTTCAAAATTAATTAAAATTAATTTACAACTCAAATTTAATTTTCTATAAATATATATTGCATTTCGAAAAATGAAGTGTATAAGAATACTACTTTCGAAAATGCTTTAAAATAAATAAAATAAATCTGGAAAAATTATCTTACTTTTATGTTGGCCCCAAAATTAATTAATAAAATTAATTTACAACAAAAATATAATTTTCCTATTTAATTAAATATTTAAGAAAAAATTCAAATATTTAAGTATCATGATGAAGATCAACTTAAATATTAATTTTCTATTTAATTAAATACCTTTAGAAAAATACTTCAAGCAAAACGGATAATAACTATCTAGACTTTCATTGACTAATTAATTCAATTTCTAATAATAATATATTTTAGTTCATTTATTTTAATCATTAAATGAAAAAAATCATTGATTTAAGTTGGTCCAAAATTAAAATAACTAATTTTCAACTTTAATCTATTTTTCAAATAAAATTCGAAATTTCTGCATTAAAGAAATGCAATTTCGAAATTGTGGGAAAAAGATTCATAAAATAAAATAAAATATATTTTGAAAATTATTTAGATTTAAGTTATTCTGAAATAAGATTCCAAACTTAAGATAATTTTCAACTTTAATTAAATATCATGAAAATAACAATATTTAAGTATCATCATGAAAATCAACTTAGATATTGAAATTTTCAATTTAATTAAATGTATTAATTTCAAGAAATAAATAATTAAGTATAGAGGAAACTTAATTATTAATTCAAGTTTAATACTAGGAAAATATATTAAACTTAGATTGTACCAAAATTAATTATGAAACAATTAATTTTACAATCAATGATATTTTCCTATTTAATATTAGAAATAATAACTAGTACTAGAAATAACTATCTAGAATATATATCATTAACTAAGTGTTTTTCTAAAATTAACTTTAAAATATTAAAATGAAAAATAAATTTCATATATTTTAAAAGTTAATTATGTTGCTAATTCAATTTTAATTAGGTTAGACTAATATAATTAACCTTATACAATTATTTAAATAAGGCAAATGGGCCTTCACAATTGGGGTAGTTCATGTGAGGGGGAGCTGGGTTCAGTATGTCGTACCCACTTCTATTGGCCCCCAACTCTCACACAAGTCCCAAAAGAGAGGAATTTAACCTTTAAATAAATAATTGTTATTCATTGAATAAGCCTAAATCTAATTGGGCCTAAATAAAATTACTTATGTCAAATTTTATTTTAGAAACCTAGTCCATTTACTTAGTAAAAACTTAAATGGACTTTCTATATGCATCTAAGCCCAATAGCAAACATATAGGCTCACACGAGTCGAAAAGATTTAGATGGGCCCTATCATGTTACTAGGTTTACACAGATGAAAGAATTACAAAATTTACCTGTTACAAATTATTTATAAGATCTATTGACAATTGGACTATGATTAAAATCAGATCATTGGATCTGTCAACAAGTTAATCATAGCAATTTAGATCAGATAAATAATAGGTTAATTAAAAAAAATTGAATAAACAATGTGAATAAACAAACATTGTCCATGTAACAGATGTGAAATAAGATATTAATATCATTAAATTATTATTCTTAAACTAACCAACTAGATTTTGAAAATTTAGGATTGTTAAAACATACCTTAAAATCTCAAAAATAAAGAAACTAATTTTAAAATATCTAGGTTTATTTGAACAAATTAAATTAAATATCAAATAAGATCAATGATTTGGTTAGATAATTATTATTTTAGGAATAAAATAATAAATAAATAATAATTACCATAATTATATGTCAAAACAACTCAAATTAAGCAATATTCAAATTTCTACAAAAATATCTAAGTTATTTAAATATTTAAGATATGATTTATAAATTTCCAATAAAGAAAAAAAAAGGATATATATAGAAAAAATATCATTTATAAACTTATAATTTATAAATAATTAAATATTTAACAAAATAACAAATTTTAAATTTGAAAAATATTATGGTAAGTATATCTATAAAAATATCTATGTTAATTTCAAATTTATTAATTATTTAATTTGTCATATAAGATAATTTTAATATAATATTTTAAATAAAAAGACAAAGTTATCTTTTAATTTAAAATATGTTAAATATCAAAATATCTAATCTTATAATTAAATAATATATTAATATTAAAGAAGTTAACAAATTTTTAAATCTAACCATAATAGGAAATATTCCAAATTGGAAATATTTAAAAAAAAAAAAGAAATATTTCAAATTGGGTAATATTTAAAATTGGAAATATTTCAAATTGGAAAAATCTAAAATTTGAAATATCAGATTTTGGAAAACAATCCCATAAAAAATTGGATTTTTGGAGAAAAACCCACAAAATTCGCAATTTGTAGGAATTTTGCCGGGGATAAATTTTGCGTACGGCGGCCATGATTTCCAATCTTCCAAAATTCATATCTTTTTCGTTTTTCATCGGAATTAAGTTCCGTAAAAACGAAAATTTCTTAATTTTTCACAAGGAATCCAAATAAAATATTTTCAAAAATAGAAAAAATATTTTTCATGGAAAAATTTCGTACAACACAAACATTCATCACATAAGCACATAAACCAACATGAATCCATCCAAATCAACACAAAACATCGTTTTAATTCATATTTCATGAAAGTAAATCATTACCATGCCTCTGGTGCCAGTTGTTGGAAATATTTTACCAGGATCTAGATTTACTACCAAGTATGTTTTATTAACATCCTAATATGAATTCTAAAACAATGAAATTAAACACATAAAAGTTTAAGAAAACCTTACATTGGGTGCAGCAGAATATAATGACTCCTTCCATTCAGATCTACAGCCACTTGATTCCTTTACGTAGCGAGCATAATCAAGATGCGAATGCGGATCTCTTTCTCTCCTTAACTTGTTGGTCTTTGATTTTCCACGAGTCTTACATACTATGATTGAGGTACCACTTGATGTGTGTGGGCACAACTCTTATCAACTCAAGGAATTTTGAAATTTAGAAGAGAAGAAAAGAGAGGAAAGTGGTGGCTCGGGGAATTCACTGCGAAAAGAATGAGATGCAATTATGTGTTGTTTCTGAAGCCATTACTTTCTATTTATAGAATGCCTACAGGTTTAGGTTAGAATTGTGTGGCATTAAAATAATGAAAAATTAAAATGGTAAAAGCTTATTCATAGTGGGCGGCCCATATAAGGAAATTGGGCCTCACTTTGCAACTTTCCCATTTTGTTATTTCTCATTCCCATTTTCTCAAAAATGCCAATTTTCCAATTACACCATTTAAATGCCAATTCTAATTATTTAATAATTTAAGAATAATTATTAAATAATATTGTCATTTAATATATTTATTAATTTAGACATATAAAATATCTTAATTAATAAATAAACCTAGAATCTCTTTTCTTCACAATTTCGCCCTTGCTTAGTGAAAATTCATAAATTAGACATAGTCTAACTTTTAGAATTATAATTGATTAATTAAAATCAATTAACTGAGTCTTACAAGGAGTATGGTCTCAACTAGTATGGGGACCATGGGTCTATATAGCAGAGCTTCCAATAAGTCGAGCCGAGATTTACCAAGTAAATTCCCTAACTTATTAATTCCTTATTGAATCCACTCTTAGAACTTGGAATTGCACTCTCAGTCATATAGAACGCTCTATATGTTCCATGATATAGACACGACATTAGTTATCCATTGTTATAATCCTAATGTGATCAATGATCCTCTATATAGATGATACTACCTTTGTAAAGGGATTAAATTACGTAACACCCTACAATGTATTTTATCCTTAAAACATTTAATCCTGTATAAATGATATTTCAGCTAAGTGAAATGAGTACTCCACCATTTATTTTCGTTTGGTTAAGCTTGAAGGAAATCATCCTTTACTTTCTATTCGCCAGATAGAAGCTATAGATTCCATATTTATATTAGCGCTCCCACTCAATTGCACTACCGTATTCCCAAAATGTACGTATCACCCTGACCCAAAAGTAGGCTTAACTAACAAATCAAAGAACATGAATAACACTTTCTTGAACAACTCTTGAGACTGAACCTAATCATATCAGGATTAAGATCATTTGATCTAGGATCAACATGTGATATTGAATTGAATAGATATTACGGTAAGTTTTAATATATCTCATCAAAGTTCAATATCGGTCCCTTCCGATGTATACTCCATACATCCGTCTTGAGTAAACTTTGCCAATGTCTGGAAAGGACATAACACTTTTCCAAGGTGTAAGAATAACTATCGATGATACCATGTCGATCTAAATCCGGTGTTACGACAAATCGGGGAATAAACTTTCGAACATATAATAAAGATTATATTCCTTTGTGCTTGACAACAACATAATCATTAACAAATTCATATGTTGGACTTAAATGGAATTCATACATTATATATATAATCATGAAATAAATCATGTGAACCATGCAACATAAAATGTTATTTCTGATCTTTATTAATAAGTAAATCTGATTATATTGAAATGGGTTTTATTAAGGGCACATGTAATGACTGCTCTAGTAATGTGGATTAGAAAAGACAATTAGCACTAATTTTTATTATTTTATTATTATTTGTGAATTAATTTTTAATGTGGACCCCAATATTTAGAAATAAATATTAGAGTTATAATTTCTCAATTCCGGAGATTTTATTAAACTCTAGGGGTATTATTTAGCTTATATGTGAAATATGTTAATTTTGTAATTTTTGCTCGGCGACAACGGAAAATGCGATGGATGGCTAGATTGATCACATGGGTAAGTTTAGAACCTTATTTCATAGTGGGAAATATTTTAGAGAAAATATTTTATCGGGATTGAGCGGGGTTATGGAATTGACCATTTTACCCCTAGCTTTAGAAACACCCTAGTTTTAAGTCTAAGGGCATTTTAGACTTTTTGTTTAATGATGGATTAGGTGGCTGTCCCTCTAGTTGACACCTAGCACATGACTTTTCAGACATGAATTAATTAAGGAAAATCATTTTATTTGAGGGAAAAATCAAAGGAAAAAACCAAAAACTCGAGAAGTTCTTTCTTCTCTCTTTCTCTCTTCGAAGGCGGCAAGGGCAAGGGATTTTGGGAGGAGTGAATTCTTGTGTTTTCAGCAAAGGATTCAAGAGGAATCAAGGCAAGGTAACCCTAGTTCTTCTCCCCTTAAGTTTTTGAAATTTTAGTTTATTTTCACTTTGAATTTTTAGGTTTAGTGGCTGTTGGGTTTTGAATTGCTTAAGGTTTGAATTCTGGGGTTAGGTTGAGTTGATTTGAGTCCCTAGCTATTGTTTTTGATGCTTGAGATTGGTTTTAAGCAAGCTTGAGTTTTGAAACTCGAAGCTTTGAGCTTTAATGGCATAAATTGAATTATTGGTTTGTTACGTGATTTGTTGGTTGGAAATGGATGTCTATGCATTGTATAGGTATCTTGGAGAGTTTGGTAAAGTTTTGGATTTAATTGAATCAAGGGGGATAATTTTTTGGTTCAATGCGGTAGAAGCAGATTCGGTTCGGGTGGTACTGTACCAGCCTGTAGGTCGGCCAGGTTGGTGACCCGAAGCTTAGGGATGCGGTTGGGAGCCAGTCTACTGTTGGGGAATTTCCGGAACCACTAGTTTTGGCCAATTTTAAGATATTTAGGGTGTTTCCATGAGGTTTATCGATAGGGAAACTTTTAGTTTCAAGTTTTAAGTCCCGGAAAGTGATTTTGCGAGTCACTCATCTGTATTACTATTATTGTGATTAGGGCATCCATCTAGCACGTGAATTCGTTCGGGTCGGCCGGCACACTTGAATTCGGAAAACGGTAAGAGCTGTGTATAATGTATGATGTGATTATACGAATGTATGTATATGTGTTTATATATGCATGCTTGAATTATGTTAAACACTACCAACACTTGTATGAATAAGTTGTAGAGTGTATTGGTACAGTGATTGTTGTGATTATGAGTACGATAAAGTGATACCAACACAAGTATGGAAAAATGCTAAGGTGTGTGGTACATCACTCAGTGTTACTCAGTGATCGGGATAAACCCTACCAACACTCGTACAGTGAGGTACGATGTGTATGTGGTATAGTGGTTATACCCTGGTAATGAACGTTCATACTCATCTGTTAAGCTCTGTAAATAGGTGTATGGGCGCCTATTTACAGGTCGGAAATTATATGGTATGTTATATGCATTTCTTGCGAGTACGGTGACTCACGGTTCTACTTCCATGTGTAGGTAAAGGAAAGGCGAAGGCCGAACGAGGAATGAACTTTGAGCTCGGATGAGATTGTACATGTCGAGCGGCGCGACACAGAGTGTTCGGTCTCGGGACATCTGGGAGTTATATTTTGAAAGTCGCCGTGCGACCTGAGAATTTTGTATTTTGAAATGTAAAGTTTGAAAAGTAAATTTTACGAAGTTCGAAATCGGGATCCTGGGATTTGTAAATATTATATTATATTACAAAGTTTAATATTTAAAGCAAAAGTTTTAATTTGACACGTTTTTCAAGAAATTTCTTTGATTAGCAAAGATTGCACAATAATTAAAAAAGCAACGCGTAGCGTGCCTTAGCATTAGGGCGTTACAATTTTGGTATCAGAGCCGCCAGGTTTGTCTACCGAAGCTTGCTATGACATGTACAATCTTCATCAGCGAAAGCTCGGTTCACGGTTCAGTAAGCCCGTACTTGTTTAGTATTTTAAATAAATGTGAATGAGAAAGCATGTTAGGAAGCATATTAGATTTAAATTAAATATATTTCCTTAAAAAGAAAAGAAAGTGTGTTGCCTTTAAGTTATTAAGAGCGGTGTTAATTTTGATCGCTCTCTAACCTGCCTGGCTTATGGACTCGCAGGCTAAGTCCTATTAAATGGACGCCCCGCGAAATACAAGAAGTCAGGGTGGCATGGTTGAGGCCGGTGGCGGTCGGGGAATCCTCAAAATCCTCGTGGTCGCGGCGTGGCGCGGCCAGCGGAGCTTAGGGTGGTCGCCCTATAAATCCACCTCGAAGCTCCTCACGGCGGGAGCAAAGATTTGCTGAAATGCAAGAGAGAATCGAGTCGGCAAGATGAAGAGATCCAAAGATTGAGGCAACGGGGTCCTCTGTAGGTGCCTCCTCGAAGTTCGGGCGTTGCGGTTCTGCGGTGCCGGCGGAACAACTTGTTGTTGGCAACCGTATGGAACGCGTTGTACGAAAGATTTCGAAAACGAGCACCTCCAAGTGTTTACGGGAGGCCACGATGTGATGAAGGCGAGCAGTGGCTTTCAATGATTGAACGCATCCTTAATTTCATGGGAGTGGTTGGAAATGACCGGGTGATGCAACGCCACTATCCAGTTTCAGGAAGATGCTCTCGTGTGGTGGGAATTGATAACCCTCACTCGGGACGTCACGTTGATGACCTGGGAAGAATTTAGGGAGTTATTTAACTCCAAGTATTACAACGAAGCGGTCCGCAGTGCAAAGCGGAAAGAGTTCAACGATCTAGTTCGGGCGAGGGAATGTCGATCCGCGAGTACACAACGAAGTTTGATCGGTTAGCTAAATTGGCGGCGGGAATTGTGCCCACGGACTTCGGTAAGAAAGAAAAATATTTAGCGGGTTTGAGTGCAAAAATCAGGCATGATGCAGTTATTACCACTACGAAGCAACCACGTATGCGAGATATGGTTGAGAAGGCTTTGAGAGCGAGGGTGCGGTAAAATTTCTTCGGGAGCCCGGGTGACTCGAGTGTTGGTGGAACCCCCACTGTTCCTACTCTGTTTATGGTAGGGATGGTGGTGACTCCACCAACGAGCGAAAAGAAAAGTTGTTCCGGCTTACGGTGGCTCGGGGCAAAGTAAGCGGTTCCGTGGGAACCAAGGCGGAAGGAGGACGCCGGGGTTACTCTTATCACGAGTGTCCGAGGTGCAAGAAACATCATCCGGGAGAGTGTAACCGGAAGACATGCTTCCTGTGTGGCATGGTGGGGCATTTCAAGAAAGATTGCCCCCAGGCAAAGAAAGAGGATCCGAAAGCCGAGGTGAAACCGGTTCCTGCTCGTGTGTTTGCCATTTCCCAAGTTGATGCTGCAGCCAGTCCTTCTGTTGTGACAGGTCAGCTTCTCGTCAATAACTTGTTATTTACAGTATTATTTGACTCGGGAGCTACACGTTCATATGTGGCTACAAGAGTGATTGATCTTTTGGGTAGGCCTTGTGATATTTTAGAAAGAGGGTTTGGAACCCTAATGCCTAGCGGGGAATTGGTTATCTCTAATAGGCGCATTAGGTCTATGCGATTAGGATCGAAGATAGGGAATTGAGTCTTGACCTTATAGAATTGAAAATAGCGAGTTTGATATTATGCGGGAATGGATTTTCTATCCAAGTATTCGGCCGGTATAGATTGTAGGCGTAAAATGGTGATTTTTCGGCGGAAGGTGAAGATCCATTTGTTTATGTTGGATCGGTTCGGGGGTCTCGGATCCGGTTATTTTGTGTTGAGAGCTAGGGATTTGCTATGCAATGGTTGTGTAGGATTTCTAGCGGTAGTATTTGACTCAATGAGACTGAAACATTTGGGCACGAGGTAGTCGGGTGGTGAAAGATTTTCTTGATGTGTTTCCCGAGGAATAGCCGGGATTGCCGCCACGACGAGAAATTGACTTTGTAATTGATTTGGCACTGGAGTCGAACTGTTTCTAAAGCTCCATATAGGATGGCTCCGGCGAGAACTCGAGGAGCTTAAGTTGAAACTTCGGGGGATGCTTGATATTGGGTTTATTCGACCCGGTGTATCGCCACAGGGAGCTCGGTTCTTTTTGTGAAATAGAAAGATGGTTCCCTCGGAATGTGTATTGATTATCGGGAACTAAACAAGTGACGATTAAGAACAAGTACCGTTGCCCGGGATCGATGATTTGTTCGATCGGCTTCGGGGAAAGACGAGTGTTTTCAAAGATTGATTTACGGTCGGGTTATCATCAACTCGGAATTCGGGAGGAGGACATGCAGAAGGCGCTTTTAGAACCGGATATGGGCACTATGAGTTTACGGTAATGTCGTTCGGATTGACTAATGCTCTTGCGGCCTTTATGGATCTCATGAATAGGGTGTTCGAAGGATTTCCTTGATAACTGCGTGATAGTGTTTATCGATGACATTCTTGTATACTCTCGGTCAGAAGAGGAGCACGAGCATCATCTTCGAATGGTGTTACAGCGACTTAGGGATCACAAGCTGTATGCCAAGTTCAAAAGTGCGAATTACGGTTGTACGAGGTGTCCTTTACGGGTCATATTGTTGGGAAAAATGGAATTATGGTTGATCCAAACAAGATAGAATCGGTGAAGAATTGGCCGAGGCCCAAGTACGTGACGAGAAATTCGAAGTTTTCTCGGGTTAGCGGGGTATTATCGACGTTTCGTCGAAGGATTTTCAAAACTTTCTATGCCCTGGCAAGATTGACCAAGAAAAATCGAGAGATTTGTGTGGTCGGATAAGTGTGAGTCGAAGCTTTCGGGAGTTGAAGCGGCGTTTGATAACGGCTCCGGTGTTAGCTTTGCCATCGGATCAAGAGAAATTTGTTGTGTATTGTGATGCATCCGGACGAGTGCGGGATGTGTTGATGCAAGGCGACAGAGTCATAGCTTATGCCTCTCGTCAGGCGAAGGATTATGAGCGGCGTTACCCAACTCACGATTTAGAGCTCGGCTATTTGTGGTTTTTGCTTTAAAGATATGGCGACATTATCTTTACGGTGAAAAGTGTGAAATTTATACTTGATCATAAAAGTCTTAAATACTTTTTCACCCAAAAGATTTGAATATGAGGCGAGAGAAGGTGGTTGGAGTTAGTTAAAGACTACGATTGTGAAATCTTGTATCACCCGGGAAGGCCAATGTTGTGGCCGATGCTTTAAACGTAGAAAAGGTCCGGGCAAGTTTGTAATACGGTTATGATACTTCCTCGACTAGCCTCGGAAATGGTTAGTGCGGGAATTGAGTTCGTGGTTGGGAAATTACATAATTTAACACTCCAATCGATACGTTGGAGAGAATCGAGAGAAGGCACGACTAGAAGATCCCGAGCTAGTTAAAATTCGAGATGAAGTAGTGGCTGGTCGGTGCAGAGGCTTTTCGGTCTCGAGCGGTGGAATGTTATTATATAAAGCTCGAGTTTGTGTTCCTAGTGTTGATGAGCTTAAGAAAGAAATGTTTGGATGAAGCTCACACCACGCCTTATTCGTTGCATCAAGGGGAACCACCAAGATGTATCGGGATTTGAAACCCTACTTCGGTGGTATGGGATGAAAAGAGATGTGGTGGACTATGTGTCCAAGTGTTTAACACACTGCCCGAGATTAAAAATTTGAACATCGAGTAGTGGTAGGGTTATTGCAACCTTTAGTCCTTCCGGAATGGAAGTGGGAGGACATCGCAATGGACTTTGTAAGCTGGTTTACCTAGAACTATAGGGATGTATGATTACGTATGGGTCATTGTGGATAGATTTACAAAGTCGGCTCACTTTCTACCGGTGAAAGTTACCTATTCGGTGGATCGGTATGCTTTGAATTGTATGTGAAGGAGATAGTTCGTCTCCATGGAGCCCCTAAATCTATTGTATCGGATAGGGATCCAAAGTTCACATCGAAGTTACGGGTGAGTCTTCGGAAGGCTATGGGTACCAAGTTAAAGTTTAGTACGGCCTTTCACCCTCGGACGATGGTCGGTCGAAAGAACTATCCGAGATTTTGGAAGCCTACTGCGAGCCCTTTGTGTCATGGACTTTGAGGGTTCGTGGAGTAAGTACTTGCCTTTAATTGAATTCTCCTACAACAACAGCTACCAAAGTACAATAGGGATGGCCCCCTACGAGATGTTATATGGTAGGAAATGTCGTTCTCCTATTCATTGGGACGAGACGGGGAGAAAGGAAGTACACAGGTCCGAGTTGGTGCAAAAGACCAATGAAGCTATTGATAAGATCAAGGCTCGGATGCTTGCTTCTCAAAGCGGGCGAGAAAAGTTATCTTTGATCCGAAGCGCAGAGATGTTACATTTCAGGCAGGGGAACATGTTTTCCTGCGGGTTTCACCAATGAAGGGTATTAGGCGCTTCGGGAAGAAGGGTAAGTTAAGCCCTAGGTTCATTGGGCCATTTCAGATACTCGAGAAGGTCGGGCAGGTAGCGTATCGGCTAGCCTTACCACCAGCATTATCAGTTGTTCATGACGTATTTCACATCTCTATGTTAAGGAAATACGTGTCAGACCCGACTCATGTCTTGAGTTATGAAGCCCTTGAACTACAACCAGACTTATCCTATGAAGAGCAACGTGTTCAGATTTTGGATAGGAAAGAAAAAGTTCTTCGCAACAAGACTATTGCACTGGTTAAGGTGCTCTGGAGGAACAGTAAGGTGGAAGAAGCCACCTGGGAATTAGAGTCAGATATGAAGACTCAACATCCAGAGCTATTCAGGTTAGATTTCGGGGACGAAATCCTATTAACGGGGGGATAATTGTAATGACCGCTCTAGTAATGTGGATTAGAATAGGCAATTAGCACTAATTTTTATTATTTTATTATTATTTGTGAATTAATTTTTAATGTGGACCCCAATATTTAGAAATAAATATTAGAGTTATAATTTCTCAATTCCGGAGATTTTATTAAACTCTAGGGGTATTATTTAGCTTATATGTGAAATATGTTAATTTTGTAATTTTTGCTCGGCGACAACGGAAAATGCGATGGATGGCTAGATTGATCACATGGGTAAGTTTAGAACCTTATTTCATAGTGGGAAATATTTTAGAGAAAATATTTTATCGGGATTGAGCGGGGTTATGGAATTGACCATTTTACCCCTAGCTTTAGAAACACCCTAGTTTTAAGTCTAAGGGCATTTTAGACTTTTTGTTTAATGATGGATTAGGTGGCTGTCCCTCTAGTTGACACCTAGCACATGACTTTTCAGCCATGAATTAATTAAGGAAAATCATTTTATTTGAGGGAAAAATCAAAGGAAAAAACCAAAAACTCAAGAGAAGTTCTTTCTTCTCTCTTTCTCTCTTCGAAGGCAGCAAGGGCAAGGGATTTTGGGAGCTGAATTCTTGTGTTTTCAGCAAAGGATTCAAGAGGAATCAAGGCAAGGTAACCCTAGTTCTTCTCCCCTTAAGTTTTTGAAATTTTAGTTTAGTTTCAATTTGAATTTTTAGGTTCGATGGGTACATGTTGGGTTTTGAATTGCTTAAGGTTTGAATTCTGGGGTTAGGTTGAGTTGATTTGAGTCCCTAGCTATTGTTTTTGATGCTTGAGATTGGTTTTAAGCAAGCTTGAGTTTTGAAACTCAAGCTTTGAGCTTTAATGGCATAAATTGAATTATTGGTTTGTTCTGTGATTTGTTGGTTGGAAATGGATGTCTATGCATTGTATAGGTATACTGGAGAGTTTGGTAAAGTTTGGGATTGAATTGAATCAAGGGGGATAATTTTTTGGTTCCCGGCGGTAGAGCAAGAATTAGGTTACGGGTGATACTGTACCAACCGGTCGGCCGGTTGGTGACCCGAAACCGGGATGCGGTTGGGAGCCGATCTACTGTTGGGGGAATTTCCAGAACCCTAGTTTTGGCCAATTTTAAGATATTTAGGGTGTTGCCATGAGGTTTATCGATAGGGAAACTTTTAGTTTCAAGTTTTAAGTCCCGGAAAGTGATTTTGCGAGTCACTCATCTGTATTACTATTATTGTGATTAGGGCATCCATCTAGCACGTGAATTCCGTTCAGGTCGGCCAGCACACTTGAATTCGGAAAACGGTAAGAGCGTGTATAATGTATGATGTGATTATCTGAATGTATGTATATGTGTTTATATATGCATGCTTGAATTATGTTAAACACTACCAACACTTGTATGAATAAGTTATAGAGTGTATTGGTACAGTGATTGTTGTGATTATGAGTACGATACAGTGATACCAACACAAGCATGGAAAAATGCTAAGGTGTGTGGTACATCACTCAGTGTTACTCAATGATCGAGATAAACCCTACCAACACTCGTCAATGAGGTACGATGTGTATGTGGTATAGTGGTTATACCCTGGTAATGAACGTTCATACTCATACGGTAAGCTACGTAAATAGGTGTATGGGCGCCTATTTACGGGTCGGAAATTATATGGTATGTTATATGCATTTCTTGCGCAGTACGGTGACTCACGGTTCTACTTCCATGTGTAGGTAAAGGAAAGGCGAAGGCTGAACGAGGAATGAACACGAGCTCGGATGAGATTGTACATGTCAAGCGGCGCGACTGGAGTGTTCGGTCTCGGGACATGCGGGAGTTATATTTTGAAAGTCGCCGTGCGACACGAAATTTTGTATTTTGAAATGTAAAGTTTAAAAAGTAAATTTTACGAAGTTCAAAATCGGGATCCCGGGATTTGTAAATATTATATTATATTACAAAGTTTAATATTTAAAGCAAAAGTTTTAATTTGACACGTTTTTCAAGAAATTTCTTTGATTAGCAAAGATTGCACAATAATTGAAAAAGCACTGTAGCGTGCCTTAGCATTAGGGCGTTACAATTTTGGTATCGGAAGCGCCAGGGTTTGTCTACCGAAGCTTGCTATGACATGTACAATCTTCATCAGCGAAAGCTCGGTTCACGGTTCAGTAAGCCCGTACTTGTTTAGTATTTTAAATAAATGTGAATGAGAAAGCATGTTAGGAAGCATATTAGATTTAAATTAAATATATTTCCTTAAAAAGAAAAGAAAGTGTGTTGCCTTTAAGTTATTAAGAGCGGTGTTAATTTTGATCGCTCTCTAACCTGCCTGGCTTATGGATTCGCAGGCTAAGTCCTATTAAATGGACGCCCGCGAAATACGAAGTCGGGGTGGCATGGTTGAGGCCGGAGGCGGTCGGGGAATCCTCGAAATCCTCGTGGTCGCGGCGTGGCCGTGGCGGAGCTCGGGGTGGTCGCCACAGTAAATCCACCTCAGCTCCTCGGCGGGAGCAAAGATTTCTTGAAATGCAAGAGAGAATCCGTCGGCAAGATGAAGAGATCCAAAGATTGTGGCGGTAGGGTCCTCTGCCGTGCCTCCTCCTCGAAGTTCGGTCGTTGCGGTTCTGCGGTGCCGGCAGAACAACACATTTGTTGGCAACCGTATGGAACCGTTGTACGAAAGATTTCGAAAACGAGGCACCTCCAGGTGTTTACGGGAGGCCACGATGTGATGAAGGCGAAGCGGTGGCTTTCAATGATTGAACGCATCCTTAATTTCATGGGAGTGGTTGGAAATGACGGGTGACTGCGCCACTATCCGGTTTCGGGGAAGATGCTCTCGTGTGGTGGGAATTGATAACCCTCACTCGGGACGTCACGGCGATGACACAGGAAGAATTTAGGGAGTTATTTAACTCCAAGTATTACAACGAAGCGGTCCGCCGGTGCAAAGCGGAAAGAGTTCAACGATCTAGTTCGGACGAGGGAATGTCGGTCCGAGTACACAACGAAGTTTGATCGGTTGGCTAAATTGGCGGCGGGAATTGTGCCCACGGACTTCGATAAGAAAGAAAAATATTTAGCGGGTTTGAGTGCAAAAATCAGGCATGATGCAGTTATTACCACTACTTGGAAGCAACCACGTATGCGGATATGGTTGAGAAGGCTTTGAGAGCGAGGGTGCGGTAAAATTTCTTCGGGAGCCCGGGTGACTCCGAGTGTTGGTGGAACCCCCACTTTGTTCTTACTCCGTTTATGGTAGGGATGGTGGTGACTCCACCGCGAGCGAAAAAGAAAAGTTGTTCCGGCTTACGGTGGCTCGGGGCAAAGTAAGCGGTTCGTGGGAACCAAGGCGGAAGGAGGACGCCGGGGTTACTCTTATCACGAGTGTCCAGGGTGCAAGAAACATCATCCGGGAGAGTGTAGGGAAGACATGCTTCTGTGTGGCATGGTGGGGCATTTCAAGAAAGATTGCCCCCGAGCAAGAAAGAGGAGCCGAAAGCCGAGGTGAAACCGGTTCACGCTCGTGTGTTTGCCATTTCCCAGGCGATGCTTGCGGCCGGTCCTTCTATTGTGACAGGTCAGCTTCTCGTCAATAACTTGTTATTTACAGTATTATTTGACTCGGGAGCTACACGTTCATATGTGGCTACAAGAGTGATTGATCTTTGGGTAGGCCTTGTGATATTTTAGAAAGAGGGTTTGGAACCCTAATGCACAGCGGGGAATTGGTTATCTCTAATAGGCGCATTAGGTCTATGCCGATTAGGATCGAAGATAGGGAATTGAGTCTTGACCTTATAGAATTGAAAATAACTGAGTTTGATATTATACTGGGAATGGATTTTCTATCCAAGTATTCGGCCAGTATATATTGTAGGCGTAAAATGGTGATTTTTCAGCCGGAAGGTGAAGATCCATTTGTTTATGTTGGATCGGTTCAGGGGTCTCGGATCCGGTTATTTGTGTTGAGAGCTAGGGATTTGCTATGCAATGGTTGTGTAGGATTTCTAGCGGTAGTATTTGACTCAATGAGACACAAAACATTTGGGCTGAGGTAGTCCGGGTGGTGAAAGATTTTCTTGATGTGTTTCCCGAGGAATTGCGGGATTACGCCACGGCGAGAAATTGACTTTGTAATTGATTTGGCACACAGAGTCGAACACATTTCTAAAGCTCCATATAGGATGGCTCCGACGGAACTCGAGGAGCTTAAGTTGCAACTTCGGGGGATGCTTGATATTGGGTTTATTCGACCCGGTGTATCGCCACTGGGAGCTCCGGTTCTTTTTGTGAAAAAGAAAGATGGTTCCCTCAGAATGTGTATTGATTATCGGGAACTAAACAAGCTGACGATTAAGAACAAGAACCCGTTGCCCAGGATCGATGATTTGTTCGATCAGCTTCAGGGAAAGACAGTGTTTTCAAAGATTGATTTACGGTCGGGTTATCATCAACTCAGAATTCGGGAGGAGGACATACCGAAGACTGCTTTTAGAACCAGATATGGGCACTATGAGTTTACGGTAATGTCGTTCGGATTGACTAATGCTCTTGCGGCCTTTATGGATCTCATGAATAGGGTGTTCAAGGATTTCCTCGATAAGCTGCGTTATAGTGTTTATCGATGACATTCTTGTATACTCTCAGTCAGAAGAGGAGCACGAGCATCATCTTCGAATGGTGTTACAGCGACTTAGGGATCACAAGCTGTATGCCAAGTTCAAAAAGTGCGAATTCTGGTTGTCTGAGGTGTCCTTTCTAGGTCATATTGTTGGGAAAAATGGAATTATGGTTGATCCAAACAAGATAGAATCAGTGAAGAATTGGCGGGAGGCCCGAGTACGTGACGAGAAATTCGAAGTTTTCTCGGGTTAGCAGGGTATTATCGACGTTTCGTCGAAGGATTTTCAAAACTTTCTATGCCCCTAACCGAATTGACCAAGAAAAATCAGAGATTTGTGTGGTCAGATAAGTGTGAGTCAAGCTTTCAGGAGTTGAAGCAGCGTTTGATAACAGCTCCGGTGTTAGCTTTGCCATCAGATCAAGAGAAATTTGTTGTGTATTGTGATGCATCCAGACAGGGTTTGGGATGTGTTCTGATGCAAGGCGACGAGTCATAGCTTATGCCTCTCGTCAGGCGAAGGATTATGAGCAAAATAAGCGTTACCCAACTCACGATTTAGAGCTCGCTGCTGTGGTTTTTGCTTTAAAGATATGGCGACATTATCTTTACGGTGAAAAGTGTGAAATTTATACTGATCATAAAAGTCTTAAATACTTTTTCACCCAAAAAGATTTGAATATGAGGCAGAGAAGGTGGTTGGAGTTAGTTAAAGACTACGATTGTGAAATACTGTATCACCCCGGGAAGGCCAATGTTGTGGCCGATGCTTTAAGGAGAAAAGGTCCCGGGCAAGTTTGTAATACGGTTATGTATGCATCAGAAGGGACCGATATTGAACTTTGACTTAGATTTATTAAACTTACCGTAATATCTATTCAAGTCAATATCGCCTAATTGATCCTAAATCAAATGATCTTAATCCTGATATGATTAGGCTCAATCTCGAGAGGCTATTCGTGTTCTTTGATTTGTTAGTTAAGCCTACTTTTAGGTCAGGATGATACGTACATTTTGGGAACACGGTAGTGCAATTGAGTGGGAGCGCTAGCATAAACATGGAATCTACAGCTTCTATCTGGCGAATAGTAAGCAAAGGATGATCTCCTTCGAGCTTGACCAAACGAACATAAATGGTGGAGTACTCATTTCACATAAGCTGAAATATCATTTATACAGGGTCAAGTGTTTTAAGGAATAAATACATTGTAGGGTGTAATGGTAATCTAATCCCTTTACAGTGTAGATCATTCATATAGAGGATCAATGATCACATTAGGATTATAACAATGGATAACTAATGATGTGTCTATATGGTGGAACATATAGAGCATTCTATATACTGAGAGTGCAATTCTAAGTTCTATGCGTGGATTCAACGAAGAATTAATAAGTTAGTGAATTTTAGTGCTAAATTCTTGATCTACTTATTGAAAGCTCGGTTATATAGACCCATGGTCCCTGCACTAGTTGAGATAATATTGCTTGTAAGACTCATGTAATTGGTTTTGATTAATCAATTATAATTCTCAAATTAGACTATGTCTATTTGTGAATTTTTCACTAAGTAAGGGCGAAATTGTAAAGAAAGAGTTATTAGGGGCATATTTGTTAATTATAATACTTTGTATGGTTCAATTAATAAATATGATAAATGACAATATTATTTAATAATTATTTATAGTTATTAAATAGTTAGAATTGGCATTTAAATGGTTGAATTAGAAAATTAGCGTATTTGAGAAAATCATATGCAGGATAGATAAAACTTCAAAATTGCAAAAAGTGAGGCCCAAATCCACTAGTATAGGGCCGGCCACTTTTGTAGGGTTTTCCCTACTGATATTTTCATTATTTTAATGCCAAATAATTCAAACCTAACCCTAGTGGAATGCTATAAATAGATAGTGAAGGCTTCAGGAAAATTACACTTTTTTCTGACACTTCTGATTCAGAAAAACCTGAGCCTTCTCTCTCCCTATCTTTGGCCGAACCCACTCTCTCTCTCTTCCTCTTGAATTTTGAAATCCTTAGTGTATGAGTAGTGCCCACACACAGCAAGTGATACCTCAATCATAGTGAGGAAGATCGTGAAGAAAGACTTTCAGCAAGAAGGAGTTTCAGCATCAAAGATTCAGAGAAAGAGATCCGAGTTCGGATATTGATAATGCTCTGCTACAGAAAGGAATCAAGGGCTAGATATCTGAACGGTAGGAGTCATATTATTCCGCTGCACCCAATGTAAGGTTTCCTAAACTTTATATGTGTTTATTTCATCGTTTTAGAAAGTTCATATTTAGGGTGTTAATCAACATACTTGTGAGTAGATCTAAGATCCTGGTAAAATAATTTCCAACAACTAGCCTCAGAGCCATGGTAATTGATTTACTTGCAAGAAATTTGGATATTAAAACGATTGTTTGTTTGTTTTTGGATGGTATCATGTTGTATTGAGTGTTATTTGATGATTGATTGGTGTTTGTGAATTTTCGTTAAAAATATTTGAATATTTGTTTCTGGAATTATTTTTATTGGATAGTATGGAAAAAATTAAGAAAGTTACTTTTTTACAGAACTCAATTTCGATTTAATTTGAATTAGTTATGATTTTTGAAGATTCGAAAAAATCGGAGTTATCTTGAAATTTTCCTGCGATCGCGAAAAGTCCGTAAATCTGACTCACAATTTTTTCGTTTTTCTTCGATTTTTCATGCTTTTTCATGGAATTAACTTTCCGATTTTTTGTGTAGTTCTATATTTATACTATTACTATTCCTAATTCAATTCTAATTATCATTATGAATTAATTTAATATTTTTTAAATTTAATTCAAGATATTAGTGTAATTTGAATTTAAAAATAGTTAGTATCTATCTTATTTGCTTAATAATCTATCTTATTTTAAATTTGATTATATCTTATCTTATTTTTAAATTTAAGGTCGGATTTAAAATTTTTTAAATTAAATCTTTTTTTTTAAATAATTTGACCTTATTTAAATTTAAAATTAGATAACTATAATCATGTAATTTTAAAAAGATATAAGATATTTTGCTAACTTTTAAATTTTGTTATTTTATTTATTTAAATTATATTTAAAATTTGGAAAAGATATTCATTTATCTTTTTTAATTTTTTATTTAATTTTTATTTATAAAATAACATTTAAATTTTAAAAGTAGTTAGCAAATTTTTGAAATGATATTTAGGTTGGTTGAAACCTAATTTTTCAAAATTGTAGGTTTAATTTTAAATTCAAAATTTTTATTTAATTTCGAATTTTTTTTTATTTTTTATTTTTGAAAATCATATATTTTTTTACTTAATTATTTAATTTCGAAATTAATTATTTAATTTAAAATTAAATAAATCCTACATCCAACTATCCATTAACTTTGTTGCGGGAGTATGTGTTTTAGCTTGTGTGTAAGTTTTCAAAACCTATTATTACTTGATTGCAAATAGCCATGGTTACTTTTTGCCGAATCTAATGATCTGATGGCTCCATGGTCAAGTAAATAATTTGTAACAGGTATATTTACAATCTTCTTTCATCTGTGTATGACCTAGCAACATGATAGGACCCATCCAAAGTGTGCCTGTGTGAGCCTATGTGTTTAATTTCATTATAGATGCATATAGGTTAATGTTGCTAAAATAAATTATCACAGTTATTGATAGAATTTATTTAGGCCCATTTAGTTTTTGGGCTTAGTCAGTTGATAACAGTTGTTCTTATTAAGGTTAAATTCCTCTCTTTTGGGCCTTGTGTGAGAGTTGGGAGCCATAGTAGTGGGTACGACATACTGAACCCAGCACCCCCTCACATGAACCACCCCAATTGTGAAGGCCCATTTGCCTCATTTGAATAACTGTACTAGGTTAATTAAACTAGTTTAACCTAATAAAATTGATTAGCAACATAATTAATGTCATTTATTTTGAAATTAATTTAAGAAAATTATAGTTTAAGGAATTCTTTATTCTAAGCTAAACTATATGTATTTTCTTGTATTTAATTAAATATAGAATTATAACCATCTAGATTCTTTCTGGAGCTTAATTTAAATTTTTTCATTAAATATTCCTATTTAAGTTGATATTTAGTTATTTACAACTAACCAACTTAAATCTGAATATCTTCTGGATTTAAAATTTCAAAATTAAGTTGAGAAATTTTAAGCATTGGTTATTAAGATTCTTTAGATATTTTTTAAGTTAATATCTTTTCGAATATTAACTTAAAATGGAATATTTTAGATATTTTTTAAGTTAATATCTTTTCGTATATTAACTTAAAATGGAATATTTTTAAATTAAGTGGTTACACCTTAATTTTTGATATTTAATTAAATTTAAATTTGAAAATATTTAAGTTCTAGATTTTTTCTAATACAACTTAAATTAGATATTTTTTCAAATTTTGTGGAAAAGATACTTAGTCCAATAAAATATTTTCTAGATAGTTATTTCTAGACTACTTATTATTTCTAATATTAAATAGGAAAATATTGTACATTGTCAAATTAATTATTTATATAGTTAATTTTGGTACAATTTATTTTATGTATATTTTTCCTAGTATTAAACTAGAGATTAATAATTAAGCCTTCTCTACACTTAATTATTTATTTATTGAATTTAATACATTTCATTAATTTGAAAATTAAATATCTAAGTTGATTTTCATTATCATACTTAAATATTTCTTTTTCATGACACTTAATTAAATAGAAAATTATTTTTAGTTGAAATTTATTTTTTCAACTAAATTTAAATAATTTTCAAAATATATTTTTTTCTTTATTTTATTAATCAAATTTCGAAATTGCATTTCTTAAATGCTGGAATTTCGAATTTTATCTTGAAAAATAGATTAAGTTGTAAATTAATTATTTATTTTAATTAATTCTTGGATCAACTTAAATCAATGATTTTTTCATTTATTGATTAATTTAAAATAAATTGAATTAAAGTAGATTATTAGAAATTGAATTAATTAGTCAAAGGAAAATCTAGATAGATGATATTTTTGGTTGAAGTATTTTTCTAGTGTATTTAATTAAATAGAAAATTAATATTTAAGTTGATTTTCATCATCATACTTAAATATTTGAAATTTTTCTTATATATTTAATTAAATAGGAAAATTATATTTTTGTTGTAAATTAATTTTATTAATTAATTTTGGGCCAACATTAAATTAGAATAATTTTTCCAGGATTAATTTTTTATTTTAACATGCATATTCGAAAATTGTATCCTTGAATACTTTAATTTTTCGAAATGCAATATATATTTATAGAAAATTAAATTTGAGTTGTAAATTAATTTAAATTAATTTTGTAACAACTTAAATTGAATATTTTTCTAAATATTTATTGGAAATTATTACTAAGATGGAAATAATTCATGTTATTTTCTTATCCATCTAAGTAAAATTTATAAATATTAAATTAAAATTTATATTTAGAATTTTTTATTCTAAATTGGAAATTTTAATTAAATAAATATATATTTAAAATAAATAGATTAAATAAAGCGAATCAAAGAAAATACAACTCTCTTTAAATAATGAGCTTTATTATTAAGATATTCGATCTCCATTGTGGGTTTTACACCGATAATCTATAGCATAAACATGGAATCTATAGCTTCTATCTGGCGAATAGTAAGCAAAGGATGATCTCCTTCGAGCTTGACCAAACGAACATAAATGGTGGAGTACTCATTTCACATAAGCTGAAATATCATTTATACGGGGTCAAGTGTTTTAAGGAATAAATACATTGTAGGGTGTAAGGGTAATCTAATCCCTTTACAGTGTAGATCATTCCTATAGAGGATCAGTGATCACATTAGGATTATAACAATGGATAACTAATGATGTGTCTATATGGTGGAACATATAGAGCATTCTATATACTGAGAGTGCAATTCTAAGTTCTATGCGTGGATTCAACGAAGAATTAATAAGTTAGTGAATTTTAGTGCTAAATTCTTGATCTACTTATTGGAAGCTCGGTTATATAGACCCATGGTCCCCGCACTAGTTGAGATAATATTGCTTGTAAGACTCATGTAATTGGTTTTGATTAATCAATTATAATTCTCAAATTAGACTATGTCTATTTGTGAATTTTTCACTAAGTAAGGGCGAAATTGTAAAGAAAGAGTTATTAGGGGTATATTTGTTAATTATAATACTTTGTATGGTTCAATTAATAAATATGATAAATGACAATATTATTTAATAATTATTTATAGTTATTAAATAGTTAGAATTGGCATTTAAATGGTTGAATTAGAAAATTAGCGTTTTTGAGAAAATCAGATGCAGAAAAGATAAACTGCAAAATTGCAAAAAGTGAGGCCCAAATCCACTAGTATAGGGCCGACCACTTTTGTAGGGTTTTTCCCTTTGATATTTTCATTATTTTAATGCCAAATAATTCAAACCTAACCCTAGTGGAATGCTATAAATAGATAGTGAAGGCTTCAGGAAAATTACACTTTTTTCTGACACTTCTGATTCAGAAAAACCTGAGCCTTCTCTCTCCCTATCTTTGGCCGAACCCACTCTCTCTCTCTTCCTCTTGAATTTCGAAATCCTTAGTGTATGAGTAGTGCCCACACACAACAAGTGATACCTCAATCATAGTGAGGAAGATCGTGAAGAAAGACTTTCAGCAAGAAGGAGTTTCAGCATTAAAGATTCAGAGAAAGAGATCCAGGTTCAGATATTGATAATGCTCTGCTACAGAAAGGAATCAAGGGCTAGATATCTGAACGGAATGAGTCATATTATTCCGCTGCACCCAATGTAAGGTTTCCTAAACTTTATATGTGTTTATTCATCGTTTTAGAAAGTTCATATTTAGGGTGTTAATCAACATACTTGTGAGTAGATCTAAGATCCTGGTAAAATAATTTCCAACAAAGACCTCGTTGGTGAGTTAGGGGCAATTTAATATTTTTGACCCGATAAGTGTAAAATTATGAATTTAATTTAAATACGTGCTTATGGACTATATTATTATATAGTATGCCTGTTTTGTCCTTTTTCAGGTGTGTTCTGACAAGTTGGCGCGGTATAATCACAACTGGGTATTTCGGGCCGAACTAGGTTCGGGTCCAAAATATAATTTTGAGATAATTTATTGACATTTTATTTATGTGTGATTAATCTAAAATTTATTTGAGTATATTTGTGTGTAGAAATGTCATAATTGCCCTTGAAAGTTTGAGTATGTGTTATATGGCCCTAGGGGCAATTTGGTAAATGTGCATTTTTGGATTACTTTCAACAAAAGGCATTATTTTGTAAAAAAATGAAGAGTAATTATCTAGTTTTCTATCACCCAAAACCGACCCCTCCCTCTCTCTATTTTCATTTTTACAAATTGTGAAATTGCTTGAGGATTGTGTTGGATAAAGCTTGATTTTGAGGAGTTGAGGCTTGATCCTTGCTTGAAGCTTGAGGTAGCTCCTTCAACTTTGATTCTTGGTTTTTGGTTGCTGAAATTGAAGTTGAATGTTATGATTTAAGCTTTAGATGTTCTTGAAATGCATGTATGATGATATTGGTGGAATTTTGATGCCTTGTGCTTGATTGAGTTATAAATTGAAGTACGATGCTTATGTAGAGTTGTTGAGATGATTTCAGGGATTTTATAGGTGTTTTTAATATGTTATGTAGCTCTAATTTTAGTGTTGTGTTTGGGTTTATGTTTTGGGTTTTGAAGATTCAAGGTGTGAGCTTGAATTTGTTGATATTGTGCTTAAGTTTGGAGCCTAGATTTTATGTTGTTTAATCTGAACTTTGAGGGCTCGTTTGGAACGCCGCATTAGGTCGTATTGTATTGTATTGTATTATATTGAATTGTATTTTATGCAATATTTTTATGTAAAACTATATGTGGTATTAACTTTTATGGACACCTAAATATATAATATTTTAGTATAAATTAAAGTTTAACATAGTATTATATAAAAATATGATACATAATCCAATTCAATATAATACAATACAATACAATACAATACGACCTAATACGGTGTTCCAAACGAGCCCTGAGGGTTATATTGTTAGATTTTAATGCATGGATTTGTGTTTTAACTCTCTGTGTTGATAAGTTATGTGTTGGTGAATAGTTTTAAATTTTGATTAAGGTTTGGGTTGAATTGGGTGTGAATTGGCCATGTTTTTCGTTGCTGGTTTTGTGATTTTCTGGGTTTGGAACCCAAGGGCTGTGGCCCAGCTCCTTGGGCACCGCGGCCCGCCTCCAGTTGGTGGCACAGGATTCGAACCTAGGTGCCGCGACCCCATGTGCGGAGTGTCGCGGTCCGCCCCTTGTTTCTGGGCAGATTCGAACGCGATATTCAAATATTCATAACTTTGTGATCCAAACTCCGTTTTTGGAGTTCTATGTATCATTGGAAAGCTCGTTTCGAGCTCTATGTGAATATCTGTGATTTAAATGCCAAGTTTATATTATGTGAAAGTGGAATTAGGGATTAACCCTTTATTTGTAAATCTCAGAATTTGTGACTAGGATTACCGGCACTTGGTCAGGAGCACCCGCGGATTTGGAATCTCCACGTTTGCGGGACATCAGGTAAGACAGTATTTAGCACGTAGAGTTATGCGTGGTGGCGATAATAGTAAAAATGATATATATGAGTAATGAGGAACCGGGATTAGGGTTATTACCCTAACATGAGCGGTTTAATGGCCTAGGGTTATTACCCTAGTGATTATTAATGTGTATCTGCTACACCATGTTAAATATATGTGTATATTGAGATTAAGGGTGATGCGTTCAAGGCATAATCGGGTTGGACTCGGTAACTAGAACCGAGATGTACCGTTCTAAGGCCTTAGTGTATATAGACGTGTGAGCGCAACACGTAGATCTATGTCACATAGACATAAATAGGCGTATGAGCGTAACACGTAGGTCTGTGTCATACAGATATATGTGAAATGGCATTAATACTGTTGTGATATGTTAAGTATGATTATTGATATTTTATATTGTCTTGCTGGGCTTGGCTCACGGGTGCTCTACTGTGCAGGAAATGGTAAATTTGTTTCTGATTAGCCATGAGTGCGAGAGCTGGGCGATGTATGTGCATGTTTGGGCCACACTATACCAAGCGGGTTGGGGTCTACCAGTGATGAGCTTTTGTAACTCTGTTTTACCGCCTAGGTCGGCTAGTGGAAAAACTTGTAATATTTTGTAAACTAATTTTTGGGATCCCGAATTATGTAACCTTTGATTACAAAGTTAAAATTATTACACGGTTATTTTAATTCTACTTTCGTTTAAAGTTTAAAAGTTTTCGCGCATTTCTGTATTGTATCCCGTTTAGGGGATTAGAGTTCTTAATCACCTTGGGTAGCGTGCCTAATTGTTAGGGCGTTACAATTAGTAGTCTCGTGATTCGTAAGGGGAAATACCGGGTAAGTTGTGCAATCCATCGCTTGGGAAAAGTCATGTGTGATTATTCTGAGACTGTGTTGGTATGGAACTACACAATTGAAGAGGGCTTAAATGGATTGATTGGTACTACCTATATCAACAAAGTTCATCTTGTTTTTCAGGAGCCCATCACGAAAGAACTCCATAGTTAAGCGTGCTTGACTTGGGGTAATCTAGGATGGGTGACCTCTTGAGAAGTTTTCCCAAGAAGTGTGCGAGCGAGGACAAAGCACGCTGGAAACACTCGTGTTGGTCTGTAGGGTCAGTCGTCAATCTAGGAAGCAGCTAGAGTGGCGTACTCGTATATAAGAGTCATTATTCCGTAGGTGTGAGGGCCCAATAGAGGCTTGAAGCGGGGACGTTACATAATTGCCCCAGCCCTGATGTGTTCGAGGCTCCAAGCGCCTATCCCTGTCAAGCCACTCGTACTCGCCTCGCCACTGGTCCCCTCAGGTGCTTCGCGAGTGAGTCGTTCTGGTGGGTAGCATCTAAACTCGCCAACGGCTACTGATCTAACCCGGCATTTACGCTTTTGGTCAATACCACAGGTCCGTAAGATGCCACCTACATAATCTCCGATGGCTAGTACCTTCGAATCGATAAGTTCGGCCTCGAAGGTAACATTAGGATCCTGGGGAGTCTTTGATTTACGAGGCTTGGGAGTCATGATTTCAAAATCCAGGTCACCTAATTCAAAAGCAATCGTGACTCTAGGTAAAAATAAAGGCCTAGCCAAAGGAATAGATGATAAACTGGGAGGTCCAGGCCAAGCAGCATGTAAAGCCCGTTTAGTTAATTTGGAAATTAGCAGTTAATCATGATTATTTATGAAATTATTTATAGCTATTTAAATAATTTATTATACTGTTATTTATGGAATTCAGAAATGCATGGTTATGTTATTCAGTAGTTTTCATATTTTGCATTTCCGGTGCCCGGTATTTTGGAACTCGGCGTTTGGCTCAGTAGAAATCACAATTTAGTATGTTAGTAATTTGGGACGGGTTTTAGACATTGGGAATGTCGGGAATGGCCGGGAATTTAGAATTTCCCAAAAATACCCCTTTAGTGATTTTTATGTGATTTTAGTATGGAGGGGCAAAATGGTCTTTTTGCCCCAATGACTTTTTGTCTTTTAGTGAATTGATTATTTGAATTTAAATGGTTATTTTATTATATTTAGTGGCTGAAATAAAATGGTTTAAGTGGCATTATTCTTTTATTTTTTCTCATTTCAACACTTAGCAAAAATTAGAAAAAACTTTGAAAAAAGAAAACTCTCTCAAGTCTTCTCTCTATTTCGGCTGAAGCATTAGGGTGCATGAAGCTGATTTTCTCTTTGATTTCCAAGCAAACTCTCAATCATTCTAAGCATTCTTCAAGCTAGGTTAGCTTCTCTTGATTTTCTTCTTTAAAATTATGAAAAAAATGGTGAAATATTGAGTAAATGCATGCTTTTTGTGGCTGTTGTTATTGCTGTGTTTTGTTGTTGATTTCTGAGGTGTAAAGCATGTTTAATTGAAGTTAATTGAGCTGTTTTGAAGCATGTTAGCTAGGTTGTGTAAAGCTTTGAGTTTTCTAAGCAAAAGTTATGATTTTTGAAGAAATGTTGTGTAATCTGCTACTATGTTGTTGCTGTTGTTCTTGTTTGTTTTCAGAAGCTTAATCATGCATATTTAAGTAGAATTAACCAGGTTTGATTGCATGTTTATGGGATTTGCTCAAGTTTGAGTTTAGAACTCAAAGCTTGAGCTTTAATGGCATTTTTCGTGTTTGAGGTTTTAAGGTTGTTTTGATGCCTTGGATATGTTCTAGGGAAGGTATAGAAGCAGTGCGGAAAGTTTGAGGTGATTTGGGGTTGATTTGTGCAAGTTATGAAAATTTGATGTTCTTGCTGCGAGGAAGAAATTCGGTTGTGCATCCGGAATTCGGATGGGGTCTGAATTTCCCGAGCAGGAATTCGGTTGGGCAACCTGTCTCTGGGTTGGGGAATTTTCGAAACCCTAGTTTTCCTCGTTTTTATGTTTTAGGGGTATTGCCATGCTTTTTATCGATAGGGAAACTTTTAGTTCCTAGTTTAAGTCCGGGAAGTGATTTAGCGTGTCAACTTATAGCGTTGTGATTTTTATGGTTTAGGAGCCGATGTCCGCCGCTCGGCTAAAAGTTCCGGTCGGGTTGGCAGCACACTGAATTCGGAATCCGAGTAAGATTAGTATAACGGTATGCATATGTAGATTACATGTTTAGCGTGCATGTAGGAAGCCTATTAGATTACATTAGTTATGTATATTGGCTTCGAACCATCCAACCTGTCACGTCGGTACGAGTGGAGTATGACCGGCGACGCAGTATGGCCTGTTCGGCCGTCAGTGACATTTGGTTGGTGGTTCCGTGCTATTGACCTATCCGTCGGTACGAGCCGGAGTATGACCGGCGGCGGAGTATGGCCGATTCGGCCGATCGGGAGGATACTTGTCAATAGTACCGTCCACGTGAACGTTCAAAACTCGGTACCATGTTGGACATGGCGATAGTGGCTCGATGCCGTGTTGGACACGGCGATGGCGGGACTCGGTATCGTGTTAGACACGGCGAGTTAGAATTATGTATGAGTATTATTATGCTTTTCTTGCGGGTACGTCGACTCACAGATCTACGTTTATGTGTAGGTAAAGGCAAGGCTAAAGCTGATGGACCGTGAGCGAGCTTGTGAAGATTGTACACGTCGGGGCGGTTAGGCCTGGAGCGTACGATCCTCGGGACAGCAAGGCTGATTTTTATGGCGAGTCGTTAGACGACCTTTATTTTATGTAACGATTAAACGAGTTAAACTTTTTGTAAATAATTTTATAATCGGGATCCCGAGTCTTTTGTAATATTGTTTTATAAGTTTAATTAAAAAGCAAAATTTTAATTAATCACGTTTTTCCATAAACCTCGTTGATTAGCAACGAGCTGCACAGTACGTTTGACAATCACGTAATACGCCTATGGTAGTTAGGGTGTTACACAGCATCTCGCAAACAACGACATTTGCCTTCTGTTATTTCTTGCAAGAAGCGCCTGTGGCGACTAGCAATATCATCTTGGTGTGTTTTTACTAAGTGGTCCCTAATTTTTGCATCATTTATCTCTAGTTTGGATTTGGGTTTTGAAACTCTGGGTTTATATAGGATGGCAAGTTCACTGGGGCACTCTGATTCTAAAATTTCTAGACGATAAACTTCTGAACTAGATTGGGACATTGTCACAAAAAGAAAGCATATCCCAATTCCTGAATAAAATTTATCAAACTAGAAGCTTATAAATTTGAGAAACCCAAAAGTCTACGGTCTGCCTAAACCCTAAGATTTACCCAGAGAAAATTCAACCTAAAATCGCTAAAACCAAATAAAGTGATAAAGGTGCAAGCTAAGAAAGTAGTGATTAAACCCAGAAATGTGAAATAAAAAGCATTTAAGAAAACAAAGAAAGATGAATTACTTACTATTTGAAGTCGGGTTTTGGTGCAATAAACGGTTCTGCAATCGATGATGCAGCGAATGGCGTGGTAATCTCTCTGAATGCTTGCGGTCGAAAAACAAATCTGATGAAACTCACAAGAGGTATGTCAAAGACAAAGATGGCATGCAAAGCTTCGAAATATCTGGGTGGGGTTTTTCATAGAAAAATCTCAAGAAATTTTTTGAAATGGCTAAGATGATGAAAAGGTGGTTCCTTTTTCGTTTTATACCATTGGGTTGATCTCCATCAGATGAACGAGTGAATGATCCAACAGGTAGAAATAAAGAAGAAGTGGAAAAGATGGTTATTTAATGCTCATGATGTGCCTCAAAACCACAAAACTGTCAAAATCAAATGGCATGCATTTTTTCCAAAATGAATTATGACAACATTACCCTCGGTAATCATTTAAAAAGCACTTTTCACTGAAAAGAACTTTCTAAGGGGTAATTGTTATACCCGAAATTTAGCTGGTACTTCAGAAGATGACACACGTCAATCTTGGGGAATACAAATCAATAAATATAATGACAATTATATTAAAAGGATATTAAATAGAATAACTCATTAAATGCAGAATCAATAAGATGTATTCATAACTCGTAGACTGCATAGTCTTCAGCGAAACAAGGATGTACGAACTCTTGATTCACGTATTAACAAGAAAATATTTCGCGTCAGAGGACCATTAAGGATGACACATCTAATACATAGCGAGGCATCAACTTCGCAATATGTAGAAAGGTGTTGACGAGGCAAACTGGCTGTTAGAACACTTATAGTATAGTATACATTATACAAACTAAGCACAATAGCCAAAAGGACATAATAACGAATGGCGAGGCATCCATCTCGCTATAGGAAGGCATACTACTGGTACCTTCCCTAATCAGCTCCAGACATCTTTCAATGAGCTCCACTGCTCCGTCAAGTCAGCTCTTTCAGAAAGAAGCTGACATTCAAATGATGTTGGCTACTGAAGTTCATCTTGGCACCAAGAACTGTAATTTTGAGATGGAACGTTATGTCTTCAACCTCGAAAAGACATGGGAAAAGCTCCAGCTTGCTGCTTGGGTTATTGCTGTTATTTACCAAGCGAGATACCCCAACGAGAAATACTTTACAGCGTGTTTAAATCCACGTCAGCATTGACTGTTAAAAGCGGTTTTATCTACAGCTGTGTGATTTACAAAAAATAATCGTATTTATTTACGTGGAGCATGATTACAGCCCACAATTTCGAGTTTATATTGTTATGGGATTTGAAATCAAATGTAATTAACTGCCAACTATGTTCTTATAAATAGGGACAAAATGTACAGAAAAAGGGATGGAAAATCCTTGAGAGAAAAATAAGAACCCTAGTTCTGTATTAGAAAAATCTAATAAGATTGACTCGTGGACTATGCAAAATTTTAATTGTAAAACCACGTAAAAAACCTGGTGTTATTTTTGCTTTATTCTTCTTTCTTTTATTTTTTATTATTTCTGTGCAAAATCCTATCACGAAAATAAGCTTATTATCATTAACGAAAATCTTGTTAACAGTAATATATTGTTTATTTGAATAATGTAAGTATAATTTTTGTAGAAATATTAAGTTAATTGTTTTTATGTAATCATTTATAATTTATTCATTTTTTATATGAATTAATTCATTTAGTAAATAGAAGAAACATATAAATTTCATATAAAAGGTAAAATGGTTAACTTAAAGCATTTTGATTACCTTTCCTTATTGATGTAAACAAATTAGGGTAAATATTATTTTGGACCCTGTATTTTACAAAAATTACTGATTGGATCCTTTGTTTTGTTAAATAACAAAATAAATCCTGTATTTTCCAAAATGTAAAAATAAGACCCTGAATTTAATTTTCGACGACTTTTTTTTAATATAATCAACTTGAAAATAATTCCTAACACGAATAGATACAAAAAATGTAAACAGTTTTGTCATAACACTTTAAGATCAAATTATTATTAAATTTTATTTTGACAAAAAAATAAGTTCAAAGTTCTTTTTGTACTATTTTAGAAAATACAGGATCTATTTTGTCATTTAATAAAATAGAGAGTCCAATTAATAACTTTTACAAAATATAAAATCTAAATTAGTATTTACCCAACAAAATAAAATGAATTTGATTCCATTTCTAATCAATTTAATAAATAACATGTTAACATAATAATTTTGATTTCATAACATTTTATTCCTTTTATTTCTCCCATTAATTATTAATTTATTCTTATAATGATTGCGCTTTAATAAATGTGCCATAATTCGAATAACCTCACCAGCTCTCACCAAGTTTATCAAATCTTCACATATGATCTCATCCATGTCTACTATGATGAGACTCACTCTTTTGATTGCAACTCACTCCTCTCCTTAGTGATTATTTTGCAACTCATTCATAAATTAAAAATATAATATAATTAGATAGCTTGCTATATTATTTCTCAAAGTAATATAACATATACATATTTTTTTTTTAATAAAAAATGCTTTTAAATTTAACTTTTTTTTTTGTGACCTTTCCAAATTAAAAGATAAATAAAGATTTACATTTGGGTAATGAAAAATCGCCAGTAATAATTTAAATTCATTGTTTTATAGAAATATTTTGTTTACAGTATTAATTTATTTTAAATCAAAACAAATTTCAAAATTAATTTTAATAATTTTTTAATAAATATTTTAAATTTTATAAGGTTATCTTAGATAATAATAATAATAATAATAATAATAGTAATAATAATAATAATAATAATAATACACAATTCAAAATTAAGAGTGAAACATAATAAGCATTAAAAAAAAAATCATAATAACAATAATATTACCAGCATAACCTATTATGATCAACAGAAATTTCAAACTTGGTCTTTCCAGCAGAAAATCTTCAAGTTGAAGAGGCTAAGCTTGCTATTGGTCAACGTCAAACCTTTAATTGATTAGCACATGGTTTGCACAGAAGTTAGAATCAAACAGTGAGATCAGCACTTATAGCTAAAATTTATATTAGAGGACTTCTTCACTTTCCTTATTTTGATTTTCAAAATACCAACTCAATGATAATAAACTGAATCACACATCACAGTGAGAGGGATAAGGTATCAAAGAAATATATTTATACATAAGGTTCCCATTAAAGAAATATATTTATACAAACCTAAATACAACAAAACTAAACCAAACACTACTTTATCTAATACAAAAGTAAAAGTATTTTTTTTCTTCTTATTTTGCTTTGTTTGTATTTGAAAATAAAATGCGTTCCATGTTTTATTTTTAAAATTAAAAATAAAAGTTTTATTTAAAAAAATGTTAACAGAACATTTACAAAAATAATTTGAAATTTTGTGTAAGATAAATATGAGTGAGAGAGCGAGAAAATGGAGAAATGAGAAATAGATTTAGAGCTGAACAAGTAATGGGAGACAATGAAGAAAAAGAGAGAAATAGTGAAGAAATGGAGTGTGATGAAGAGGAGAATGGAGAAAATAATGAAGTTGGGTTCGAAAAGAAGAGCCAAGGACGTTAGGATGGCTCTAGTGGTCGATGTGGCAGCTGCTGTGTGTTGTAATGGGTTGGTGGAGGTGAGGTAGTGGAGATTTGGGCTGTGTCGGATGGGGAAACTGGAGGGGTTGTCATGGTTGGTGGGTTCTCTCGTGACGCCCGATGAGATGAACGGTAGTGATGGGGTGGTTTTTGAAAGCTTGGCAACGCCTGTGAACCAAGGCTCTCATTATGAACGTGTTGCGTGGAACATTCAAGGCGTGAGCAATGATAGGATGAGATCTCCACGACAATTTTCAAAAAACAAACCGAATGTGCTTTTTCTTTTTGAAACTATTGCCAATGTTTCAAAAATAGAGATTCTTCGAGTTTGATTGGGTTTCATGGGCAAGTTAGTAATTGAGAAAATTAGTAGAAATTGTGGTTTGCCTCTTATGTGTATTGGAGCATGTTGATCTTATGGTTCTCTCTCTTTTTATTTTGAAAGATAATGGTTCTCTCTTTTACCCGTGGTCATATTGATGTTTTGGTCAAGATTTCGGGTGTTATTCTTTGGCAGATCACAAGTGTGTATGGCCAACTGAATTCTTCTCTTAGACAATTCTTTCAGTCTGTTTTAAGTCGTGTTGTTTATAACAATTCCTATCTTTAAGTTCGTAGTAGTTGATTGTGTTGGTAGATAGGAAATCGATGAGTTTTCTTTGTGTTGTTTCCTATTTTAAAGGATTTTTTCTTTATTTATTTTCTTTATTCTATTTTATTTTGTATTAAAGAAATTTAATTTATAAATACACTATATAACATCAGTTTTAGGTTGTATAATACACATAAAAAATAATAACATAAATATTATTTCTCTTCATCCTATTCTTTATAATATCAGAGCAGGTTTTCTTTCCTCTATTCAGTCCAGCCACCTCTGTGCATTCAGGCAACTCAACTCCAGCCACCCTCAACCTCAATCCTTTTCTATACTTGGTCATTTTATTTCTATTTTAATTTTTTTTCTTGCTTTGAATAATTTGTTATTTCTTCTCTAGTCTCTCTTTCTCAAAAAAAAAAAAAAACACAATTAATCAAAGCCCAGATCAATCTCTGTCTTTCTTTTCTCCAAAAATGTCAACCAGTGAAGAAATTAATTCTCAGACCACCATAAAAACTACAACTTAGTCCTGAGTCTTCTGGATCCCTTTATAGCTATGACAACAACTCTCTTCATATTACAACTCATAAACTCGATGGAAAAAATTATCTGTAATAGGCACAATCAGTCAAACTTATTATTTGTGAACGTGAGAAATTCGGATACATCACTGGTGATCTCCTTACACCATCTCCAACAGACACCACACACAAGGTATGGCAAGCTAAAAATTCTATTGCTCGTGTGGTTAATTAATTCGATGGAACCAAAAATTAGTCCCATATATTTATTTTTTAAGACTGTCTAGGAAGTCTGGGATGCTGCCAAGAAAATGTACTCTAATCTTGGTAACGCTTCTCAGATTTTTGAAATTCGCACAAGCTTAAAGAGATTAAGCAAGGTAATCAAATTGTTACTCAATATTTTTCGAACTTTCAAGATCTGTGGTAGGAGCTGGATTTGTATCTAGATACTACACCTCTCTCTGCAAACTATACCACCATTCAATGACAACAATTGGAAAAAGAGCAGGTCTTTGAGTTTCTTATTGGGTTAAACAACAATCTTGATGAAGTAAGAGGTCGTTTGGTTGGTCATTCTCCATTTCTCGATACTGAAGAAGCATTCTTTCAGGTTAGACGTGAAAAAGAACGTCGTTGTGTTATGCTCACAACTCCTGATGTGTCACCCATTGAAAGTTTTTCTCTTGTCTCAAAGTCTAGACCACTACCATCTGACAAATCCAATCCTGACTCGCGGCCTAATCGTGAGGGTGATCATTGCTAGCGTCATGGTCATACTCGATCCACTTGTTGGGAAATTCATGGAAAACCACTAAACTGGACTCCTCGCCGCCAACGTTACACAAAAAGGTCTACCACACTCAGACTAAAAGTAGCACAAATCAAAGCAGTACTAATGCCCCTTCATTCAGTAAGGAACAACTTATTTATACACACTCCTCAATCAATTTTCTATGACATCCAAATATGGTTCGAGTCTCATAGTGCCTCAGTTATACACCTTGGTAATTTCTCTTATGTTTGCCAAACACCATGGGTCATAGATTCTGGCGCAACTGATCACATACAGATTTACCTCATTTGTTTGATTCTTATTGTCCATGTTCTACTACATCTAGTGTCAAGATTGCAAATGGCTCTCACTCACCTATTATTGGAGTTAGCACCATTAAATTAAATTAAATCAATACTTTATGTTCCATCATTAAAATGCAATCTAATCTTTGTTCACAAATTAACTTCTAATAATAGATGTCTTACTAAATTTGTGTCCAGTTCGTGTCAATTTCAAGATCTATCATTGGGGAGAATATTTGGCAGTACTAGGATTCGTGATGGCCTTTATTCTTTCAACACCCAATAAAAGAGAAGAAGCAACTTTCCTTGCATTGTTTGACTTCGAAATCTATTTTAGTTTTTGATTCAAATTTTCAAACTATTATGTTATGGCATTGTCGACTTAGGCATCCAAGTTTTTTATATTTAAAACATCTGTTTCCTTCTTTGTTTATTAATAAAAAGGTTTCTAATTTTCAATGTGATGTTTGTCAATTTTCTAAGCATACTCGTGTTTCATACCCTCAAAGAATGTATACACCATCTAACATTTTCTCTCTTATTCATAGTGATCTATGGGGACCTTTAAAAATCACTACATCTGTTGGTAAGCAATGGTTTATTACATTCATTGACGACCACACACGAGTCACTTGGCTCTATCTACTTAAGCATAAATTTGAAGCTTCTTAGGTCTTCCAAAATTTCCACAAAATGATCCAAACACAGTTCCGAACATCTATTCAAATACTCTGTACCGACAATGGTACCGAATACTTCAATACCATCCTTAGTACCTACTTTCTCCAAAATGGAATTGTTTATCAAAGCTCGTATGTGGATACTCCACAACAAAATAGGGTAGTTGAGAGAAAAAATCATCATTTCTTAGAAGTACCTATGCTATCATGTTCAAAATGCATGTTTCAAAATATCTTTGAGGCGATGTTGTTCTTACTGCTACTTATCCAATAAATCGTCTTCCTAGTCGACCTCTCCAGTTCAAGACACTATATTCTATTATTCAATCTCCCTATCCTCACATTTTCACAAACACTTTGCTAGTAAAAGTTTTTGGTTGCACTGTGCTTGTACATGTTCACTCCCAACATCGGAGTAAACTTGATCCTCGAGCCACCAAAACAATTTTCTTAGGTTATTCTCCAACCCAGAAAGGCTATTGTTGTTATTGTCCACTCACCATGAAATCATACATTTCAAGTGATGTTACTTTTTTTGAAAATTCTCCGTACTTCACTTCCACTTGCTTCAGGGGAAGAACAACCATCACGAGCAAGAAGCTCAATGGTCGTGGGGTTTAGAATTACCCTTTGACATTCCAGTCCCTTCATAACTAGAAAACCCTACATCCTCTTCTAACACAGAAATCAATCAACATCCATCTCCTGATGAAAGTCTTCCTCCTCAAGATCAAAACACGAAGAAGGAAATTCGAGTGTATTCCAAAAGAAGTAAACAAGCCACGAATCCTCAATCAAGAGCTCGATTTATTGATAGAACTGATTCCCTCAAGTGATCCAGGTACTCTTCCCTCAAAAAGTCAATTAGATCTACACCTTCCTATTGCATTAAGAAAAGGAATTAGATCTTGTACTAAAACACCTTATTTCAAAATTTATTTCTTATTCACAATTGTCATCTCCATTTAAAGCTTTTACCTCTAGTCTTTCAGATGTTGTGATTCCCAGGAACATCAACGAGGCACTTAGTATTCCTCATTGGAGGACAGCTGTTCTCGAAGAGATAAAAGCCCTTAAACATAATGGAACCTGAATATTAGTGGAGTTACCACTAAACAAGAAGATAATAGGGTGCAAATGAGTGTTTACAGTGAAATATAATGCAAACAGATCTATTGAGAGGTACAAAACTCGGTTAGTTGCCAAGAATTTTACTCAAACTTATGGAATTGACTACATTGAAACATTCGCTCTAGTTGCCAAAATGAATACTATCAGAGTATTGTTGTTAACTTGGATTGGGAATTGCATCAACTTGATGTGAAAAATGCTTTCTTAAACAGTGAGCTAGAAGAAGTGTACGTGAGTCAACCTCCCAGTTTTGAAGAATCTCCCAATACAACTAAAGTCTGCAAGTTAAATAAATCTCTATATGGTCTAAAACAGACTCCTCGAGCATGGTTCGATCGCTCTCTAAAAGTAGTCAAAGCACTTGGATTCATGCAAAGTCAGAATGATCATACTCATTTTATCAAACACTCGAGAAAAGAGAAAATGGCAGTATTAATTGTATATGTGGATGACATAATTGTCACCAGAAACCATATTGAAAAGATTAGTCTAATCAAAAAAATATTGGCAAACGAGTTCGAAATCAAGGATCTTGGTGCACTCAGATATTTTCTGGGAATAAAATTCGCTAGAAGTAAAAGAGGGATTTCTATGTCCCAAAGGAAATATACTCTTGATCGCTTAGAGAAGACAGGAATGCTTGGTAGCAAGCCCAGCAAGACTCCAATCGAGTTGACAAAGAGAGGTACCAACAGCTAGTAGGGAAACTTATCTACCTCTGCCAGACAAGACCCGATATTGCTCTTGTGGTACGTCTAGTCAGTCAATATATGCATAATCCATGTCAAGGACATCTTAATGTTGTATATAGAATTCTAAGGTATATGAACGAGTGTTTGATTTCCTAATTAACAAGCTTGGACTCATCAATATCTATAGTTCAGCTTGAAGGGGAGTGTTGACAGATAGGAAATCGAATCACATTAATTAGTTTCCTAATTTTGCGTGGTTTCCTATTTTAAGGGATTTTTTTCTTTATTTTCTTTATTCTATTTTATTTTGTATTAAAGAAATTTGATTTGTAAATACTCACAAAAAAAAAAAAACTCTCTTCATTATATTCTTTAGATTGAAATAAATTTTATCTAATACTGAGAAAGGTGGGTTTGTTCGTCCTCAATTTTTAATGAATAATATTTAAAAAGCTTTTTAGGATTGCTTATTTACCAAATATGGGATTTGATGGGCAAAGTTTACCTAGTTTAATAAGCATGGTGATTCATCATTTGTTCAAGAACAACTTGATCACTTTGTATGTATCAACTCTTGGATGACTTGTTTTTTGTATTCGCATGTTACGCATCTTCCTTTCACGGGTTCTGGTCACATACCAATTGTTCTCTCTGCTTCGGCTAGTGATTGGTGGGAAAGGGGTGTGATTTGGAAATAAGAAGAAATTGTGCATTTGTATTCAAGCAGCGATTGTGGAGGCCACATGCAAAACATACACTTAAAAGTACACAATGTCTTGCGGGCAAAATATCCCCATGTCTCTAGCCAATTCCTAGCATTACTTCATAGCCCACTCCCCCCAACCCCAATAAAAAATTAAACGTAAAAGGTGATAGATTGAAGTACATAATTATGCAAATTAATTTTGAAAGAAAATACACATATAAGATGCTCATGTCCTATGCTTTTCGTATTTATAACAAACCTTTTTCGGAAGGATCTCTTTGTGAGCTTTAAACGAGAGAATAACATTCCAAACTAAAGCAATAAAGTTGGCAGCAAGGACCTGAAACATGTTAATGTTAATTGAAATACTTTAAATTAGAACATATTAATTTAAGATAAAACATGAAATTGAACACTACAAAATGTTCTCCTTCAATGAGTACTATACATTTGCAAGTATACAAAAAGTTATGAAATGTCCACTTTTCATTTTTCATAGTCTGAACATAAATGAAACTGAGAAACATGAATGTAGGAGAATCAAAAAATCAAAAATGGATGAATAGGAAATGGATAACTCAAACATTCATAATGAACAATGTCACCATTCGAAGAGGCAGAGAACCTTCTGTAAGCATCACATAAAGATTTCACAACTCAATTTGCATAATTTTTTTTAGAAGAGAATTTGTTCATGTTAAATTAACATCCCACATATATAAAAATAAATATATACTGTATCTAATAAGCAAATATATACCAAGTAAATATTAATATACAATTAATAACTCTTGAATAAAGAGTTATTTGTCATGTTAAGCTTAAAAGTAAACATTAATAAAAGCCGGTGGTAAGAATTGTAGGGGCATTTTGTGCTATTTCAGGATTAAAAGTAAACATGAATAAAAGCCAAGTGTTTGGGATCTCAATGTAGGAGAGTGTGGTTGCTTTGTGCGCTAGTCAGATTGGTTGTGAAGTGGGGAGTTGGCCTATGTCATATCTTGGAATGCCTTTGGGTAGCTCGCCCGGGAAAAAGTTGATTTGGGCACCTGTATTGGAAAAATTTGCTAAGAAGCTTGATGGGTGGAAAGCCTCATTTTTATCCAGGGGTGGTAGACTCACCCTAGTTCAATCGGTACTATCATCTCTTCCTATTTACTACCTTTCTATGTTTAAAGCTCCAAAAGCGGTTTTATTCTCGTTAGAAAAAATGATGAGAGATTTTCTATGGGAAGGAGGAGATTTAATGGGTGGGGATCATTTGGTGTCTAGGGAGGAGGTGTGCAGACCTAAACATGAGGGAGGTCTCGCTATTGGTAGGTTAGATATGAGAAACAAAGGGCTGCTTATGAAATGGCTTTGGCGATATCCATTAGAATCAAATTCACTTTGGCATAAAGTGATCAAAAGCCGTTATGGGATAGCAGAAAATTGTTGGGATACTAAATCAGGTCATAGGCTATCTCCAAGAGGTCCTTGGAAGGATATTTCAGATCTTTATGGTGAATTTTTGGAGTTGGTAAAATTTAAAGTGGGCAATGGTGCAACTATACGGTTTTGGGAAGATATCTGGATTGGAGAAACAACATTAAAGAGTCGATTTCCGGACCTGGCAGTGGTATCAAAGGCGAAAAATATGAGTATAAAAGATCTGGTGGCCATTGAAGGAGAGGTAGGAAATTGTGTTGCAAGCTGGAATTTTAAGTTTAGAAGGAACTTGATGGAGAGGGAAATGTCTAATCTTATTGTTTTACTGCAACTATTGGAACACATTCGATTGCTCAACATATCAGAGGATATCAGATTATGGAAACCAGATCCTGGTGGGATTTTCTCTTGTAAGTCAGCATTTAGCTGGTTTACTTCAAACCACAATTCTGGCGAGTTGTTCTGGACGAAGACCTTATGGAAAAGCAGGTGTCCTTCTAAAGTCAAAGTCTTTGGATGGTTGGTGGCACTAGGAAAAATTAATGTGCATTTTATGATGCAAAAAAGGCGTCCATTTATCTGCTTGTCCCCGGGATGGTGTGTTTGTTGTAAGAAAAGTAGTGAAGAAGTGGCATATTTGTTTTTGGGGTGTTGTATGGCCCAAAGACTTTGGATAAAGCTGTTGAACGTCTTTGAGACCCAATGATGCTTGCCGGAGTTCGAGTCCTACAATGATTGTGAGCAAGGTGGGGGGAGTAAGGGTAGATCATACCTATGGAGGACAGCTATCCTAGCAATCCTTTGGGTTATTTGGCTCGAAAGGAATAACAAAATTTTTGAAGGGATTGAAGTCTCAGTTGAAGATTTGTGGGAAAAAGTCAAATTTTGGACAGCTGTTTGGGTTTACAAGACTAAGAGATTTGAGCAATTTTCGTTCTTAGATTTGAATAGAGATTGGAGATTGTTGTGTAATGTTGTTTAAGAGTATCTGATTTGTTTAAGTCTTGTTGGATTGGTTTTGTTTTAAATTTTTGTGTTATAGTAATTGTAATCACGGTATTCCTCCGCCACATGTGAGGTTATCTATATATAACGGGGAAGGGGTCAGTCTAAGACAAAGGCCTCTTTCTCTTTTTCAAAAAAAAATTTGTGTGTTTATTTTACTTATATTTAGTTCTTTTCTTTCCATTTTGTGAGAATATGTGTTATTTTGTATTTTTTGTGTTCTTTTGGATAATTTGGAGTTGTTACTAGTAATTATTAAGTGTTATTTGAATTTTGGTAAAGAAAAGGGCTTTATAGAGAAAGTACAAGATTTTGTTGAAGTTTTGCAGGAACTTTGCTGCAGCAAAAGTAGCAGGGCTGATTATTGAAACTAATGTAGAAAAAAGACGGCGTGACAATTCATTAATTAATGTGGCAAATATGAGGCTTGGTGGCGAAAGACAAATTGTTTAGAGCTGATCTAATTGGAAAAGTTTCTAACTAAGAATTAAGGGACGATGTGGGGGACATTTTTGGAATGGTGAAAAAGGAAAATTTACCCTAGCTTAAATAGAAAAGAGGAGCCACCATTTTCCAGAATTTTTCTGGGCAGCCACCATTATTGAAAATACCTAAAGGAATGAAGGAAAAAAAGAAGAAGAGGAGGAAGAAGAAAATGAGTACACAAGGAGAAGGAGGAGCCATCCACATAGTTTCTTCCACTTCTGAATCTTTTGTATTTTATTTTTATACTTCTTGATTTCATTTTGGGTATTTTTGTGGTGTTGAGCATGAACTAATTTCTTTTAGTTAGAACTCTTAATGAACATTGGATTGTGGATTTTATTGATGTTTTATGAATATCTTTGGTAATAGAAATTTTGTTCATTCAACGATGCTAAATGTTTATCTACCTACTTTTGCTTGATCACTAATTGTAGGTTGTTAGCTAATCTTGATTTTGGAAAAAAGATTAATATTAATGGAAATACTTGAATGATACAAGATTATCACCTTGGAAAAATGTGATTTGTAGATGGTATAGGAATATACTATTTACCTTGTATGACTCATAGGAATATGTGATTTGTAGAGCGAGTTTGTCGTCTTTGCAAATCTTTATATGTATTGAAACAAAGCCCTCGTGCTTAATTTGGTAAATTTAGTCAGGTTGTTGAGAAATTTAGTTAGTTGAAAAGTAAATCAGATCATTCTGTGTTTTATAAAAGATCAACTACTGGCATCATTTTGTTAGTGGTGTATGTTGATGACATCTTTATTACTGGAAATGATATTGAAGGCGTCTCATCCCTTAAGCCTTTCATTCATACCCAATTTCACACGAAAGATTTAGGGGAGGTCAAGTATTTCTTGGGTATTGAAGTTACTCGGAGTAATCAAGGTATTTTTCTGTCTCAAAGGAAGTATGTACTAGATTTGTTAACTGAGACAGAAAAATTGGGAGCAAAACCTTGTAATGCTCCAATGAATTCAGCTGTGCATCTTACACGTGATGGAGAACAATTTGAAGATCCTGAGAAATATCGCAAATTAGTTGGAAAGTTGAATTATCTAACTGTGACTCGTCCAGATATTGCATTCCCAGTTAGTGTCATTAATCAATTTATGTCTTCTCCAACAATTCATCATTAGGCAGCACTAGAGCAAATTTTATATTACTTGAAACAATGTTTAAGCTTTTAATCTGTGAGGCGAGGCGTAAGCCTCAAGCCGCATTGAGGTGTAAATTGAGGCATAAGCCTCAATTATTGAATTAAAATAATATTTTTAGAGTAACTAAAAATAAGGAGAAAAGTAGCAGCAATTTCTCTTTTTTTTTCTTTTGTTCTCTGACTGTGCGATTGAGAAGATGAAGGAGGGGTGTCTCATGGCTACTAAGCCTAAGAAATATAGTTTTGTTTTAGTTTTTAGTTGGACTTTTTTTTAGTTATTTGTTTGAGTTTTATTGGGTTTTTATTGTGTTTTAATGGGCCCTTTTCTTAAGTTAAATGTTATTGGGCTTTCTTCGAAGTTGTTGAATGAAAATGGGCTAAAAAAACCCTAAAATCTTGTTTTCTTTTTGAGGTATGCGCCTCACCGTTTTTTACAACTTAGACCATTTTCCACCGCCTCACACGTCTGAGGCGTACGCCTCTCTTCCAAATATTGAGGCGCGCGCAATAGTGCGTTTTTTTTTTCCGCCTCAAAATGAGGCGCGCCTTGAGCACGAGGCGCGCAACAGAAACTCAATTTTAAACATTGACTTGAAAAGAGTACCAGGACAAGGTATAGTTTACCAGGATCATGGACATGCCCAGATTGAGTGTTTCTCTGATGCAGATTGGACAAGCTCCAAGGTAGATAGACGATCTACTTCAGGCTATTGTGTATTTGTTGGGGGCAATATGATCTCTTGGAAGAGTAAGAAACAAAATGTTGTGTCTAGATCCAGTGTTGAATCAGAATATAGAGCTATGGCACAGTCTGTGTGTGAGGTAATATGGATTTATCAACTTTTGACTGAATTCGTGTTTAAGACTTATATTCCAGTAAAATTGTGGTGTGATAATCAAGCTGCACTTCATATTGCCTCAAATCCCATGTTCCACGAGCGAACTAAGCACATTGAGATTGATTGTCATTTTGTTCGTGAGAAAATTCAACAAGGCCTGATCTCCACAAGATATGTGAAGACCGGAGAACAAATAGGAGATATTTTTACAAAAGCTTTGAATAGGGTGTGGGTTGATTATCTTTGTAACAAGCAGGGAATGATGAACATCTATGCTCCAGCTTGAGGAGTATTAGAATATTAGATGTAAAAATTAAGGTAACTTGTATTTAGTAGTTTTCCATTTAGTCTCCTAATTTTGTATATAAATATATACTATTCTATAGAATACAACACAATTTGATTCACCATTCTCTACATATAACAATCACGTCGACATATCATATTCAAACCTACAATGTGCGAACAATTAGGGATGAAATCGACACAATTAAAGGTGAAGTCAACTTTGTATGGAAAGATGGCCTACCAAAGAATCAATAGCCTTAATTCTTCTTGATTCCTTAGCTGTCAAAATACCATCATATCCAAATCTAAAATGTGCGACAGTTAGGGATGAAAATGACACAATTAAAGGTGAAGTCGACTTTGTATGGGAAGATATGCAGTAATTTTGGGAGGAAGTGAAGTCGATTCTTAATTCTTGGCCAAATTATCGACAAACAAGGAGAAGAAAGTGAGTAAGCCAAGTTCGTAGAACCCATTGCTGAACTCAATCTTCGTAGTTTAGGTGCCATGAAAAATGGTGCACAATAGAAATAGGCGACAGGTTCCAGGAAAATGATGCTTGTCAGAACAGGGACTACAATGCTCTCGGGGAGGTCGAAACATGGTGGACTAGGGAAAATAGCAACAACAAAACCTAACTTCCGACTCCATTTTTGACCATCGACGTGCCTTCTGACTCTGTCAATTAGAGTTATCCATATTTGACAGCACCGACCTCGATGGTTGGTTGCTCCAAGTGAGAAATACTTTGCTTTCTAACAGTTCAGTAATGACAAAATGGCAGAAGGGATTGTCACCATCTTCGAGGGAAAATCCTTGACGTGTTAGCCGATCGTTTTATGGGAGGACTTGAGCTTCTTTTATTGAATAAGTTCATAAATACTAGCAAGGGATCACTTCAGGAACAGTTTCTTGAGTTTTGAAATAACAAAACAGTGGAAGAGTATAGTGAGGGATTTTTGGAATTTCGTGCTTCTTTGGATGGTTAAATAGAAGGCTAATCATTTGTTTAAGGCAAAGAATTAATTTGTGATTTTTTTAGAGTAAAAAATTACTCTGGGAGAACTCCAAGCTTCTTGAATTGCTTGAGAACAAATTGTAAATTCTTTGAGACATTAACAAACAGCCTCAATTTTTAACCGTAAACTTTTTGTCAATCACCTTCTCTATTTTTCTTGCTAAACTATAATAAAATGTCAGAAATAACCTTACACTAACTTCTTTCACTGCCCTTCTCTTAAAGGCAAAGACGCTGCCTCTAACATTCTAGTCAAGATCTTCATGATAAACCTATCTTCTTCCCGTATTACCCCTACCCCCTACGGCCCTACCTTCTCCATAATTATTATTAAATTGCAGATTTTGTACCTCCTTGGATCCCTTTTTCTTTGAAACCAAGCTATTACCATTGGAACAATCACCAATTATATCACTGTTAAGGACTTCAAGTCCCATATGAAAAAGAGGTTCTCAATAGCATACCCACTATCATTTGCATCGTTATTAAGTCTGAATATATTTTTTGTAGGAAGTATACATAGATGTATTTTAAAAAGGGAAAAACTTATGAATGTGAAGCGTCATTCAAACCTGAAATTGCTGTGGAACAAATCGAAAATTGAGAAATTGGAAAGGTATCCAAAGTTGCCAATTAGCAACAACGGCAGAAAACCACTCCTGCAACAAAAAAAAAAAAAATCCACACAAGCAAGGAATAGTTAGAAAACACAAGTAAATTGAATATATACCACTAGAAAAAAAAAGTACTTATACTGCTTGAGTATAAAAAGTCGTCGGCAAGACCTGTTGAAGCTTGGGTACAACTTGTTCAGGTCTTCCTTCTAGTGTCACCAATGTAGATAAGAAAACACCGATAAATATAGGAGAAAAAAGGAACTGCAAGAAAGATGCATCACATTCAAAGGCCATATTAATGATTAAAATTTATTGTCATTTGTTGACCATACCAATGTACTTTAGAAGATAACCTGATCAAGTAAAAGCCGCAAAAGTGCTCCTGATCCTCCTTGCAAAGTAACCGATTTGCTCAGAAAGAAATACCTACATATATGTCAATAGTAAGTAATCAACAGATCAAAAAAATTGTAATTAATCAAAATAGAGCCAATATGATAATAATCAATGCACTAGACCAAATTTAGGTTTTGGTTTTCGTCCTATACATTTGGGGTTACATAAATTACCAAACTATGTATGCATTTTTTGTGTACATAATGAACTGAATAATTTTTTACAGAAATTACAGAAAGAAATATGTCCAGATAACAATTCTCAATCAACCAAGACATTTGAACTGTAGATTAGCAGCAAATTTTAGGGAAATGCAGTAGAAACTGGTTACAACTATACATAAAATTACAAATACAAGACATGAGTCTGGAGCATTACCAGAAATGTAATGTTGGACCTACTAACACAAGCCCCAATAAAGTAAACAAGAACGTCCTTTTCAGGTCCAGTGATGGAACTTGATCAATTGCAATCTGATTCAAACAATAGGGTACTCGAGAAGTCATGTAATACTCGTGCAAAGTAGAGCACCAAAACCAGGATTCCAAGCCAAATTATAAAACATTACAAGTGAAAACCAACAAACAACACCTGGACCATAAGTTAGAGCATATTCTCCTAGCCAAATTATAAAACATTAATCAACTGAGGAAAAAAGAAATCGTGCAAATTTGTTATTACATTACAAGTGACGTTTCCAAAATCAACAAACAAAACCTTGACCATAAGTTATAGATACTCTCATGTGCAATAAAAATTTGTCTACCAAAATATCTCATACATATACAACAGTGTCAAGGAGTAAACTTAACATCGGTGTAGACTTGTAGCTATATTTAGATTTTTATATGATTGCACTTAAGTCTTCCATGCTCAAATAAATTAATTATTCAATCTTTACAGGTTCTATTTTCCAATTTTCCTAATAATAATTAGGACAAAAAGATAATTTTTTTTAAATTTTGATTTTTATATGATTGCACTTTAGTCTTCCATGCTCCAAGAAAGTAATTATTAAATCTTTACAGGTTCTATTTCCAATTTTCCTAATAATAATTAGGACAAAAAGATAATTTTTTTTTAATTTTGTAAACCTCCTAGGAATATAAAATGAAAAAGGGACTGACAGTATACTAAGAGGCTCTGGTTCTTTTGTGGCTGTATCATGTTTTGTACAAGTGATATTAGTGTAGATTTTCCACACCCTTGTCTACTTTGATAATATTAACAGAAGGTAGCTTACACACACACACACACACACACACACATATATATATATATATTAAAACAAAAAGACTAATGTGAAATTTTCAAGACAAAAAAACAGTAACCTATCCAAATTTGAAAAGAATGACATGAGAATTTTGATTCTAGTGTATTTAATTCCATTTTCTAAAGAGCAGTAACATAGTATATTCACACAGTAATATTGATAGCAACGGAAGGAAGAGAAAAAAAGTGCACCTTGAAAAACCAAATAATATTATTTTCTACACTGCAGAATTTACCTGGCAGATCAAATCTCCAACAAAAGTTAAGAATGCAGATGTCACAGCTTTTGTTGCCACGGGATATTTTGCAAGAAGACCCAAGTACCTGTAATGATACAAGTTCCAAGTTAAAAATGCAGAATGAGGATCTAATTTTAGTTTTTTTAAATACAAAAATTAGCAACACATTGGCATAAAGAAGAAGCAACTATTAAGAACACATTTCATACCAATACCACAAATTGTTTAGAAGTCGACTAAAGTACAATGACATGAAGAACCATTTGGCATTTGATATGTCTATTTGAATGAAACAGCAGCATGAATGCCAAAGCAAGGAATTCTATAAGTATCTGCTATACAATTCACTGATAACACTAAATTAAGAGTTATTAAAAATGTTGTGTCAGCGGAAGTGCCAGCTGAGATAGGTGAAACACTCAAACTCCAACAAGAAAAACAAAGATAAAACATGACAGAACTTTAGAAAAAGAAGAGTAAGAGTAAGACTACCATGAAAGAAAAGACCAATTGTTCTCACCACCACCACCACCACCACCACCACCACCACTACCTTCACCTCCACCACCATAATGCCCATCACCAGAACCGCCATTTCCGCCAGCTCCATCTAACCCACCACCTGAAACCGCAGAAACTCGGAAACCATCGAAACCCAATGGCCGCAAACCAATCCAGAAGAAACTAAAATCCCTTTTGAGAGCGCCACCATTAATAGATTCGACAGGCTTCGTCACGTAGGAGTGACACAAGGAACAACTTTTAAATTCCTTTACCTGATATGTGCTTGCCGGAATTCGAGTCGCGTAAGAAGCAGGCGAGATGGGTCTAGGAGAAAAGCCCACAAAACGGGATATGAGCGGGGATTTACGTGCTACCGCAGAGCTGCCCGCCATAACTGTTCTGAGCTCAAAAGAGGGCTGAGTTGATATCGCACAAAGCAGGGTTCGTAAAAATAGGGGTTAAAGGGTTTAAGGGTATGGTTTGAGATTGGGGTGGGTATGCCATCCAATCCAACATTTTAGAGGAAATTACACTCTATACCCTTTTTATATTGTCCTCTTTTATTTTTACCTTCTTTTTTAAAATTTATCATTTTTACCTCTTTTTTTAAACATTGTACCAATTTTGCCCCTGTCACTTCAAGATACTCTCTATGTGATTCTCTTATGTAAGGATATTTTGGGTACAATACATATAAAAAGAGGTATGTTTCAAATAAATATAAAATTAGAGATAAATTTGATTAATTGATGAATAAAAGAGGCATTTTTCAACTTACCCCAACATTTTTCCTCTTTTGATTCAATCCAATCAGTAATTGGATTTAGAAAATTATAAGAGCAAATTACAATCTATACTTTTTTTATATTGTCTTCTTTTATTTTTACCATCTTTTTTAAAGTCTATCATTTTTACCTCTTTTTTTAAACATTGTACTAATTTTGCCCATGTCACTTCAAGATACTCTCTATGTGACTCTCTTATGTCAGGATATTTTGGGTACAATACATATAAAAAGAGGTATTTTTCAACTAATTATAAAATTAGAGGTAAATTTGATAAATTGATTAATAAAAGTAGTATTCTTCAACTTACCCCAAATTATAATCCAATCCAATCCAATTACTAATTGAATTTGATGGGTTTTTTAATTAGATATACAATTACACACCTAAATTTTAATATTAACTTTAAAATATGAAGGAAAAAAAGTAAATACCATTTTAAACCCTGTGTTTTGCAAAACTTACCAATTGAACTCAGTATTTTATTAAATGACAAAATAGATCCAATATTTTTCAAAATAGTAAAAATAGGATCTTGAGCTCAATTTTCAACAATTTTATTCTTTTAATATAGCCAACTTTAAGACAAGAGCCTCCCCTTTATTCTTTTCTTGCTTTAGTTGACCTTGGTGTGTTTTCCTTTTTGACCTTTGTGTTTCCCTTTCTGTCTGTCTGTTGTCCCTCTTTGTGGTGGGTTGTGGGGTTGGTTTTTGTTTCAGCTGTGGGGTCTTGCTGTGTCCGTGGGTTGGGTGTTGGTTCTACTGTCTTTTGGCCTAGTTAACTGATTGTTTGTGTGGGTCTTTTCACTTTGTGTTTGTCTTTGTTTTGTCTGGGTTTGTTTTGTATTTATGACAATGGATGAGGTTGTTGGCGATTCTGGTGGGAAGCAAGGTAGATGCATCTCCTTAAATGAGGTATCTATTTCACTTGCCCCCAGTGTGGTGACTACCAAGGTTCTATCTAAAATTTGCCTCTTTAGCAAAATACTCTCCTCCAGAACATTTATTGTTAAGGATGTGGAGAAGGCTTGCTCCAGTATCTAGGAAACTCAGGTTAAAGTGGAGCCTACTGATGGTTTACTTGCTGGCTCCAACACATTTCGGTTTATGTTTGAGAATGGCTCGATTAGCAAACGAGTGTTGGAGCACGGACCGTGGTGCGTCAAAGGGGATATGTTGGTGCTTCTCTCGTTGTCTTCTGGGTTTGGCGTCAAGGTGTTGGCTTTTAACTCGATCAGTTTTTGGGTCCAAATTCACTCACTGCCCCATGACTACTTAACCTGAGTCAATGCTAACTTGTTGGGGACTTTGGTGGGTAAAGTTGTGTCTATTGAACTGGACGAATCAAAGCCTCTCACTTGGAAGAGATGGATTCAGGTCCAGGTGGAGGTGGATGTTAGCAAGCCGCTGTGTTGTAGTTGTTTTTTCAAACTTTCCAATGAAGTTAACCAGTGGATTCAACTCAAATATGAGGAATAAGGAAACTTTTGTTATATGTGTGGCTTGTTGGGGCACCAAAGGAGGGACTGCAATCTTACCTCTCCGATCATGGTGCTGAATGACAAAGGTTTCCCTTTTCCGTTGTTCGGACCGTGGATGAATACCCACTCATTCTATGCCAACTGCTTCTCTGGTAAGAGTGGAACCTCACTTGCTATGAACGAAGGGAACGAGATAGTGGCGATTGGAGACGGCCTGAAATCGATTGGAGTAGTGCGTTCGTCACCGGTACCGGAGATGGTTGCGAAGGACACACTTTATTCTTCTTGCTCCGATTACGAGAAAGGGGATCTCGAGATCTATGCGGGGCCGGTCTTCGAGGGGACGAGGTGGTACCTAGGGTCTGAGGGCATGGCACCCGAGATCGTCTCCTGCGACGGAGGGAGTTGGTGCTAATTTGGGTGTTGTTTCACTTTCACCCCACCTGGAGATAGAAAAGTCGTTTGCCCTTTTACCCATTACAAAAGATATTTTGAATGGTAATGGGGGAGGTGAGTTTATGGGTATCCGTGTGAGTGAGGGTTTGAATTGTGTGGTCAATGCGTAGGCTTTGACTGGGGCTGTGGGCCAACTGGATGGAGTGTGTAGTGGGCCGAATTATGGTAAAGAGAAAAGTAAGGATTATGGGCCTTTTTTTTTAAGAGTTGTGAAGTTCCAAGTGTTGGGTTTTGTGCCCTAAATAAAACCCATTACAATCTGATTAGTTATCAATTTAGAATTTTGAAGTGATTTATGTTAACATGTATTTTTCATGTTTATGGTTTAATATACATATGCACAAAATCAGTTAAGTCCAGAACATATATTCATTCACAATTACAGTATTGTCAATACAGTGGAATGTGATTGTGATTATATGATTCAAAAGACTAAGTCCCTGTTTATCAGTGTTTTGGATTTACACTGATGTGATAATCAGCGATGAAGTATACTTACACTTGGAGTAAGTGTTATGTTCTTTCCAGGACATTGGTAAAGTATACTAGTTTCGAATGTATGGAGTATACATTGGACTGGACCGATATTGAACTTGGTCAAAGATATTATGAACTTACCGTTGTATCTTTGCAAGTCAATATCAGAAGTTGATCTTAGATTAAAAGAATCTCAATCCTGATATGCTTAGGCTCAATCTCAGGAGTGTTATTCATGTTCTTTGATTTATTAGTTAAGCCTACTTTTGGGTCAGGGTGGTACTTATATTTTGGGAACATGATAGCATAACTGAGTGGGAGCGCTGAACATAAATATGGAATCTATAGCTTCTACTGGTGTATAGAAGTCAAGTGATGATTCCCTTCGAGCTTAGTTAAATAGAAGTAAATGGATGAGCTCTTGTTTCAGTGACTATATATTAGATCACTAAAACATCATTTACAGGTAGCTAAGTGTTTTAAGGGGCAAAATACATTGAGGGGTGGAAACGGTAAATTTATCCCATCTCGATGTAAATCATCTATATAGAGGATCTTTAATCACATTAAGATTATAACAATGGTTAAATGAGATAGCATATCTATATCGTGAAACATATAATATGCTCTATATAAGTCTGAGAGTGCAATTCCAAGTTCTAAGAGTGGATTGAACAAGGAATTAATAAGTTAGGGATTTACTTGGTAAATTCGGTTCAATTTATTGGAAGCTCGGCAATATAGATCCATGGTCCCCATTCTAGTTGAGACCATGCTATTTGTAAGACTCAATAATTGATTTATGATTAATCAATTATAATTCTAAAAGTTAGACTATGTCTAATTTGTGAACTCTCACTAAGTAAGGATGAAATCGTAAATAAAAGGGTTTCTAGGTTTATTTATTAATTAAGAGACTTTGTATGTCTAATTAATAATTATATTAAATGACAATATTATTTAATAATCTATTTTAGTTATTAAATAATTAGTTTTGGCATTTAAATGGTTAGAGTATAAAAAATGACATTTTTGGGAAAATAGAAAGAAAATTGTGGAAACTGCAAAACCCAAGTGAGGCCCAAGTCACACCATGGCCGGCCACTATTGTGTGTTTCCCAATTATTATTTTCAATTTTTTAATTGCCAAGTAATTGCTAACCTAAACCTAGTAGTAATAGGAAAGTGGTGGATCACACCAAATAAGGCAGGTAATCAATTACTCAGTAAAAGAGAAAACTGTTTATTTTAGAAAGTTGAGCTTCCCTTTTCCCTATATATAGCAGCCCTCCTCTCTTCCCTTTGTATGCTTCATAACACACGAAATCAAGAGAGAAAAAGAGTGAGAATTTGAAATCATTTGTGAGAGAGAAGTGCCCACACACAGCAAACAGTACCTCAATCATAGATTGGAAGACTGTGAAGGATCACATCCATCTGAAGGACATTCGGGCTCAGATCTTGATTATACTCTGCGACAGACAGGAATCAAGGGTTAGAGATCTGAGTGGAAGGAGACACATTATTCCGCTGCCATCACTGTAAGGTTTCTTAACTTTTTATGTGTTTTATTTATCGTTTTAAAAGTTCATATTTAGGTTGTTAAATCAACATACTTGTGAGTAGATCTAAGATCCTGGTAAAATAAATTCCAACACCAAGTGGGCTGAGAATTGATCTTACCAACATTAACACTCAGATTTTTTCTGAGAATAACAATGATATGGGAGGCAGTGGGCCGAATGACATCAATATTAGAGATAAAAATAGTGTGATAAACTCAGATGGTGAAAGTGATTCGAAACTGTCTATTCTAGGCCAAGATCATTCTGATCATCTTGATGAGAAGAGGTCCCTATCAAAAAAATTTCAAGCTCAAAAAGGTTATCTTCAAGAACTGGCTGCTTTCGCTTCACAGGGACCAATTAAGAGAAAAGCGGGTCATTGTGACATTGGTGTTCCACCATCTTCAGAGACTAATGAAAGAACCACCCTAGTTAAGAAGAGACGGCTAGACGTTGATAATCATTTGTTGAAAATTGTACCGAAATGGACCATGAGAAGAGTGAAAAGTGTGGTTCGGGATTTCCCTCGTGGTGTTGGTCCAAGCGGCATCAATCCGGTAGTGTCTGGGGAGAACGATGGATTTGGTGAATCGAATGAGCCGTTTATGGATGATGAGAGCACCCCAGTGTCCACCAATAATCTCTCTGCTGGACGCTCACAGAATGTTGATAAACCAGTCTCTACGGACCAATCCAAGAGACTCTCGGCCTGGAAGAAGAAGGCTAGACTGGCTGATATTGCTATCCCGAAAAAGAATCATGTTCTCATTAATGATTTGGGCTCTGTTGTAGGTGCTCCTGTTGACATTGTTACCCCTATGGAGGAGGTGGAAAGCCCTCCTCCACAGGAACAATGAGAGGCATTGCTTGGAACTGTAGAGGGTCGGGGCAGACCTCTACAGTTCTGGAAGTTAAAGCCCTGGTTCGGTCGTGCTCGCCTGATTTTATCTTCATTTCTGAACTCAAAAACGATCACGCTTTTTTGGTACGTTCTCTGAAAAGCTTGCACTTTTATTTTAATATTATTGTTCCTGCGGTTGGCGGTGTAGGTGGGCTTATTCTTGCTTGGAAGGTCGGGTTTACTTTTGAGACTGTATCTATCTCGAAAAACCATATTTCTGGTATTGTGTATTCGGATCTTGACCATCATCCTTGGTTATTGTCGTGTGTGTATGGCCCCCCGTACTTTGATGAAAAAAAAAGTTTTTGGACGAAGATAATGGAGCTTGGCGTCAAGTTTGGGGGGCCTTGGTTAATTCTTGGTGATGTGAACTTTGTGTTGAATAGCTCTGAGCGGATTGGTTCAAGGGGGAGAGATCAATTCTTGTCGTTTATTTCAGGATTGATCAATAGAATCAGATTAATTGATCTCCCAGTTAAAGGGGAAAGCCTTACATGGGACAACCATCGGGATGGCGAAGCTCATATCAAGTCAGCTCTTGACAAAGCTTTGGTCAATGGGGACTGGCTTGGTCTTTTCCCGAAGGCAGTTGTCTAGTCCTATCACACTTGCAACTCGGACCACCGACCCCTGTGTATCAGCACTGTGTGCCAGGACGCTAAACCCTCTAGGCCTTTCCGGTTTGAGGTCTGGTGGACAAGAGACCCCCGTAGTGATTTGATTGTGGAGAATGCCTGGGGCTCCTTGTCTCATCCTTAGGCCCCGGGGAGAATTTTTAAGAAAGTGGGGGCCACTCGCCTTGCTCTTAGCTAGTGGAGTAGAAACCAATTCGGGCAATTCGATTCCCGCATTGCCCAATATGAGAGTCAGCTGAACCGCATTAGGTTTTTCTTGCTGGGGACAGAGTTTGGCCCGAGGAATTGGAAACCAGGAAGTGTTGGGTTTTGTGCCCTAAATAAAACTCATTTCAATATAATCAGATTTACTTAATAATAAAGATCAAAAACAATATTTTTATGTTGCATGGTTCACATGATTTATTTCATGATTATATGCATATAATGTATGAATGCTATTTAAGTCCAGAACATATGAATTTGTTAATGATTATAGTGTGGTCAACACGGTGGAATATAATCTTAATTATATGTTCGAAAGTTTATTCCCTGATTTGTCAGTTCACTGGATTTAGACTGGCATGATATAATCAGCGATAGGTATTCTTACACCTTGGATAAGTGTTATGTCCTTTCCAGGACATCGGCAAAGTTTACCAGTATCGGATTTATGGAGTATACATCGGAAGGGACCGATATTGAACTTTGATTAGATATATTAAAATTTACCGTAATATCTATTCAATTCAATATCACCTGTTGATCTTAGATCAAATGATCTTAATCCTGATATGGTTAGGTTCGATCTCAAGAGTATTATACATGTTCTTTGATTTGTTAGTTAAGTTTACTTTTGACAGTCAGGGTGATACGTACATTTTGGGAACATGATAGTATAATTGAGTGGGAGCGCTAACATAAATATGGAGTCTATAACTTCTATAGGAATTTAGAAGTGAAACGATGATATCCTTCGAGCTTGGCTAAACAGAGATAAATGGTTGAGATCTCATTTCACTTCGCTGAAATATCATTTATACAGAGCTAAGTGTTTAAAGGATAAAATACATTGAAGGTGTAACGGTATTTTAGTCCCTATTCAATGTAGATCATCTATTAGAGGGTCATTGATCAAATTAGGATTATAATAATGGATAATTAATAGCGTATCTATATCGTGGAACATATAGAGCGTTCTATATGACTGAGAGTGCAATTCCAAGTTCTAAGTGTGGATTCAATAAGGAATTAATAAGTTAGGGAATTTACTTGGTAAATTCGGTTCGACTTATTAGAAACTCGGTTATATAGGCCCATGGTCCCCATACTAGTTGAGACCATACTGCTTGTAAGACTCAGTTAATTGATTTTGATTAATCAATTATAATTCTAAAGTTAGGCTATGTCTAGTTTATGAATTTTCACTAAGCAATGGGGAAATTGTAAAGAAAAGAGATTCTAGGTTTATTTATTAATTAAGAGACTCTATATGTCTAATTAATAAATATATTAAATGACAATATTATTTAATAATTAATTTTTAGTTATTAAATAATTAGTTTTGGCATTTAAATGGTTGAATTGGAAAATTGGCGTTTTCGAGAAAAGGAGATGCAGAAATGACAAAATGGCAAAATTGCAAAGTGAGGCCCATTATCCATATCATGGCCGGCCACTATGCAAGTATTTTACCATTTATATTTTCATTATTTTAATGCCATATAATTCTAACCTAAACCTAGATGGCTTACTATAAATAGATAATGATGGCTTAGGAAATAATGAGACATGCATCTTATTTCTTTTAGAGAAAAACCTGAGCCTCCTATTCTTTCTCTATAGCCGCGACCCTCTTCTATTCTTTTCTTCTCTTCAATTTCAAAATACCCTAGTGATAGAGTAGTACCCACACACATCAAGTGGTATCTCAATCATAGTGTGGAAGATTGTGAAGAATCCAACCAACAAGAAGGAGAATTAGCATCAAAGGAAGGAGAGAAAGAGATCCAGGTTCAGATCTTGGTGATGCTCTGCTACAGAAAGGAATCAAGGGTTAGAGATCTGAACGGAAGGAGTCATTATATTCCGCTACACCCAATGTAAGGTTTCCTAAACTTTATATGTGTTTATTTCATTGTTTTAGAATTCATATTAGGATGTTAATGAAACATACATGGTAATAAATCTAGATCCTGGTAAAATATTTCTAACAGGAAGTCCCTTAACGAAGCTCTTAGATAGAAGGCCCTCTATTGGCAACAAAGATTTCGGGTCTCCTGGATCAAGGAGGGAGATAAGTGTTCTAAGTTCTTCTTCACCTTTGCCACAATCAAAAATAGAAGAAATGAGATCGGGGCTATCATGAACAAAGATGGTGTGTGGCTGAGCAATAGAAGAGACATTGGTAATGAATTCTCAGAGTTTCTGTGAACCATTTTTAAACAAACGGTCCATGGACCGTTGGAGAGGCTGGACCACCTGATTTCAGACCATCTCACCCTCCAGGAGCAGACAGACTTGGTAAGCATTCCGAATTCCGAGGAAATTAGACAAACCCTCTTTTCCATGGGTAGTCTGAAAGCCCCGTGTCCGGATGGTATGTCTGTATTGTTCTATAAACACTATTGGAATTCTGTTGGTAGTGATTTTTGTGATGTTGTGGAGGATTTTTTTCTGTCTGGCTCCATGCATAGAGGCATTAATGCTACGAATGTAATACTCATCCCTAAGGTGGCCAACCCTAAGAAAGTTTCTCAGTTTAGGCCTATCTCTCTGTGTAATGTGGTTTACAAGGTCATTTCTAAAATCATTGCTAATAGAATTTGACCGGTGCTGCCTAGACTGATTTGCCATACTCAGGTGGCTTTTGTTCCGGGTCAAAGCATTAATGACAATAATGTACTGGTCTAGGAGATTATTCATTCGTTCAAGCGTAAGAAAGGGAAAGAAGGTTTTTTCGCCATCAAGATTGATCTGGTGAAAGCTTACGATAAAGTTAGCTGGAACTTTATTGATCACGTACTTAGTAGCTTTAAGGCTCCAGACATTTTTCGTAAGTGGGTTTCCCAGTGCATTACTACTACTTCCTTCCATATCCACCTTAATGGGGGAAAGGTTAGCAATTTTTCTCCTGAATGTGGGTTACGGCAAGTCGACCCCCTCTCCCCGTACCTATTCATTTGGGCTGCGGACATTCTTTCCCGCATCTTGGAAAGGGCCATTGACACGGGCTCTATTAAAGGTATCAGATTGAGTAGGAATGGCCTCAAGTTGTTCCATCTTTTCTTTGCGGATGACGTGATTCTTGTGGGTAGAGCAACTATTGACGAGGCCAAAGGCTATTGGAGCTGCCTGGAGAAATTTTACAGTTGGTTTGGGCAATGTGTGAATAAGCTAAAAACCTCTATTTTCTTCAGCAGTAATACCAGTGAGGGAATGAAAAGGGGTATCATGCAAGAACTGGGGCTTAACTTAGCTATTACGAACATTAATTACTTGGGGCTCCCACTTTTTAGATCTAAACATAAGGATGCAGATTTCAACTTCATCCTGGACAACCTGGTCTCGAAGCTGCATGGATGGAAGTTGAAATTACTTTCGAAGGCTGGTCGTGCTACCCTCATCAAATCTGTGGCCCTAAATGGTGGAAGCTCATGATTATATGTACATAATGTATGAATTCATGTGAAACCCTTTTCACATACTTGATCCTGTTTATTGTGCTGTCAATACATTGGAAAGTAAACATAACTATGTGAATAAAGTAAACATGACTATTGTAATACCCGGAATTAAGAAATGGATTAGCAAAACCCTAACTAGATAATTATGTATAAATGAGGAATTATATTATTATATAGTTCAATATATGTGATTTATATGAATTTTAATATATTAAAGACCCCGTTGGTGAGCCAGGGGCATTTTGGTAATTATGACCCGAGAAGGGTAAAATGATGAAATTAATTTAATTACGTGCTTAATAGAACTATATTATTATATAGTATGCCTGTGTTGTCTTTTCAGGTGTGTTCTGACAGGTTAGCGCGGTATAGTCACAACTGGGAATTTCGGGCCGAACCGGGTTCGGGCCCAAAATGTAAATTGAATTGATTATTTGGAATTTTATTTGATAAATGATAATCTGAAATTTATTTGAAATTAATTGAGTATTGAATGACTATTTTACCCTTGTGAGGGTGTATGTGGGTATTTAAGCCCTAAGGGCATTTTGGTCATTTGACCCCTAATTACTATGTTTGGAAAATGTGATTTTTGAGGGAAATAGATTGATAATTTTCTGGTGGCTTCACCCTCTCAACCGAACCCTCTCTCCCTCTCTAACCCTTTCTTGAACTTCAAGTGAAATTGTTGAGATATTGAGTGAATTACTTGGCTTTGAAGCTTGAAATTGGAAGGATTTTAAGCTTGGAATTGAGGTATCTTCTAGCTGAAGTGATTTAAAATTATTGTTGTGATTCTTGTTGATTTTAATTGTTGAAAAAGCATGTTTGGAATTTAGAGTTGCATGTTCTTGATGTAGGTTGAATTTTGGTGTTGAACTTTGTGGATTTTGAGTGAGAAATTGCAAGATGTGGTTTTGAGTTGTTGGTTGTGATTATTGAATATTTTTCTAGGTCAAATTTTTGTGAATTGATTGTGTTTGCAGCTGGAATTATGAACTTGGTTAAGTTGAGCTTCTTGTGTTTGACCTTCAATTTTATGGAGTTAAGGCATGGATTTTATGCGTTTTTACAATCTGAAATTATGAACTAAATTGTGGGATTTTGGATGCATAAATATATGTTTTTAATCCTATAATATTGTCTAGCTGCTGTAAGTGGATTAATTGTGAATTTGGTTGTGAAAAGCAAGCTTGAGTTCTGGAACTCAAGCTTGGTGCTTTAATGGCACTTTTTGATTTTTAGTGCAATTGTTGTGTTTAAGTTGTGGAATATGTTTATTATGACATATATTGATGCTCTGGAAAGTTTGGGAATGTTTGGGGATGATTTGAGTGAGTTTTGGGGGTTTAAATATTGAGAAATTTCGTGTTCTTTGCCCAGACAACCGGAATTCTGGTTGGTTCATACGGAATTCCGGTTGGAGTTCATCGGGAAATGCTGAATTTTGTTTTTGCCATAACTTTTGACTCGGGACTCCGTTTGGGACGTTCTTTATACCGTTGGAAAGCTCTTTTCGAGATCTATGTGATTATCTGTATTTGAAATGCCATGAATTTACTTTATGAATGTGAAATCAGGGGTTAACCCTATTTGTGAAATCCCGGATTGTGTCTGACTAGGATTACCGGCACCTGGTCAGGAGCACCCGAGGATTTAGAATCTCTACTCTTGCGGGACAACAGGTAAGACAGTGATTAGCACGTAGAGTATGCGCAGTGGCGCTTATATTGAGAATGATATGCATGAATGTTTAAGTAACCGGGATTAGGGTTATTACCCTAATAGGAACGGTCTAATAGCCTAGGGTTATTACCCTAGTGATATATGTCTATAAATGCCATGCCATGTTAATTGAAATGAGATTTAAGGATTATGTGCTCAAGGCATAATCAGGTTGGACTCGGTACTCAAAACCGAGATGAACCACTTCTAAGGTCTTAATGTATTTAGACGTGTGAGAGTAACACGTGGGTCTACGTCATGTAGATTTAATTAGATGTGTGAGCGCAACACATAGGTCTACGCCACGTAGACATAAATGGGCATGATGAAATAATGATCAGGTCTATGCTATACAGACATATGTGAATGAGCATAATATATTTGTTATGATTTATACTGTCTTGCTGGGCTTGGCTTACGGGTGCTCTACTGTGCAGGAAAGGGTAAGGCATTAGCTGATCAGCCATGAGTTTCAGGAGCAGGGCGAAGAATGTACATGTTCATGCCACTTCAGACCAAGCGGGTTATGGGTCTAACAGTGTTGACTTTTGTATTCTGTTTTGCCGCTTAGGTCAGCTAGTAAGAAAGAACTTGTAATAAGTTTGTAAATATTTTTGGGATCCCAACTATTTTGAAAAGTTTAAATATATTACAAGTTTATTTTCAGTCCGTTTAATATAAAAGTTTAAATTCTGCGCTATTTTAATTAGTAATCCCGATTAGGGGATTAGGGTTTTATAAGCATTTTGGGTAGCTTGCCTAATTATTTAGGGCGTTACAACTATTGGCTTTTCTTCTTAGTTTCTTGACATGACAATCCATTACTTGTTTAAACTCACAATGGATTTTAATCACTAGTGTCTTCCAAGTCATAAGAAGGCGAGTTCCTAGAAACTCTCCCACTACGACAAGGTACCGTGAATTATGTCTAAGAAAACTAAATGGTATTAACCTCTTTGGCTGTGACAAGACAACAGAGGCAGTGGGATCATCATATGTCAAATAAGATGATAGAACACTTTTGGAATCAAGAAATAAGGCCGATCAATGGATGAGCACTGTTACCCGTATCCTCGATAATATGGGGGTGACAGGAACTGAGAGGGTGAATTGTGCGGCCTTTATGTTTCAAGATCATGCCCGCGTATGGTGGGATATAGTGAATCAGACTCGAGATGTCAGTGTGATGACATGGGAAGAGTTCAAGAAACTTTTTGAAGAAAAGTTTTATAACGTTGCAGTGAGGACTTCACATCAAGAAGATTTTGTGAAGTTGACTCAGGGGAAAATGTCTGTGGCCGAATATACTCTGGAATTCGATCGGTTATCTAAATTTGTTGGTGATCTAGTGCCTACAGATTTCACCAAAAAACAAATGTATGTTTGAGGACTGAATGCTACGATCAGTCGGGACTTGAAGATTACCACATCACATGACACTCTGTATAAGAGAGTGGTAGACTTGGCCTTAATTGCTGAGGAGGCCGAGCAGCAAGTAATGAAGGAGCAGGCTGCAAAGGATGCCGCCATGGCATCAAACCCTCCTGCTGGTGGTAATGTCAGTAAGGGGACCGACAGTGGCAACCCTGAGCACAAACGGAAGGCTGAGGCTTCCGGAGCTTCAGGGGGAAATAGAAAGTTTCAGGGAAATAGAGGTGGCCGTCAGGGTCGCGGGTCCTCATTCCGATCATATCCATAATGCCCTAAATGCAAGAAGCATCATCCTAGTGAGTGCCGAGCCAAGGCATGTTTCCAGTGTGGCATGGTGGGCCACTTTATCAGAGACTGTCCCCAAGCCAAGAAAGAAGAGCCTAAGAAGAATGTTGCTCAGAACCCGGGGCGACTTTTTACTATAACTTAGGCAGACGCTGATGCTAGTCCGTCAGTCGTGACAGGTCAGTTGTCTATTAATGGTTGTACATATACTGTGTTATTTGATTCAGGAGCTACTCATTCATATGTATCGAGTAGAGTGATAGAAAGTTTACATAAGCCATGTGATATTTATGCTTCGGGGTTTGGAACCCTGTTACCCTCGGGAGAGCTAATAGTATCCACAAGGTGGATTCGGTCCTTGTCTTTTTGGATTGACGGTTGTGAGTTGACCGCCAATCTAATTGAGCTGCAATTATCTGATTTTGACATAATCCTGGGAATGGATTTTCTGTCTAAATATGGAGCGATGATTGACTGCAAACGGAAGATGGTGGTGTTTGAGCCCGACAGTGCTAACCCAGCGGTGTTCGTGGGTAAAGTTCAAGGGGCACGCATACCGAGAATATCACTGTTGAAAGCTAAAGACCTGATGAGTAGAGGTTGTCTAGGGTTCATAGTTACTACAGTGGACACTAGCCAACCTGTGACATCAGGGCCTGAGAATACGAGATTGGTATGTGAGTTCCTTGATGTCTTTCCAGAAGATTTGTCGGGATTGCCACCTGTTCGGGAAATTGAATTTGTTATTGAATTGGCTCCGGGAGTGGATCTAGTGTCTAAGGCACCGTACCGAATGGCTCCAGCTGAGTTGAAGGAATTGAAGATACAATTGCAAGAGTTACTGAATCTGGGATTCATCAGATCGAGCTACTCACCTTGGGGTGCTCCGATTTTGTTTGTGAAGAAGAAAGACGGAACCCTGCGAATGTCTATTGACTACCGAGAGTTGAACAAGCGTACCATTAAGAACAAGTATCCTTTACCACGAATTGACGATCTGTTTGATCAACTGAAGGGGAAGACGGTCTTTTCCAAGATCGATCTTCGCTCAGGCTATCATCAGCTGAGAATTCGAGAGGAAGATATCCCGAAAACTGCGTTTCGTACTCGGTATGGACACTATGAATTTTTTGTGATGTCTTTTGGACTCACTAATGCCCCGGCGACATTCATGGATTTGATGAACCGGGTGTTTAAGGATTACCTGGATAGGTTTGTGATTGTGTTTATCGATGACATTTTGGAGTACTCTGAGACAGAAGAAGAGCATGAATTGCATCTCAGAGCGGTTTTGCAAAGATTACGGGATCACAAGCTTTATGATAAGTTCAAAAAGTGTGAATTCTGGTTATCTCGTGTCTCATTTTTGGGGCACATAGTGGATAAAGATGGGATCATGGTGGATCCGGCTAAAATTGAAGCTGTACGGGATTGGCCAGTACCGAAGTCAGCTACAGAAGTCGGTTCGTTGAGGGTTTTTCAAAGATTGATGTACCCTTAACAGAGCTGACCCGAAAGAACCAAAAGTTTGTTTGGACTAATCGGTGTGAGAAAAGTTTCCTGGAGTTAAAGCAACGCTTGATTACCGCTCCTGTACTAACTCTTCCTTTAGATAAGGAAAAGTTTGTGGTATATTGTGATGCCTCGAGACAGGGTCTCGGCTGTGTGCTTATGCAGGCTGGGAGGGTAATAGCTTATGCTTCTCGGCAGTTAAAGGAGTACGAGCAAAGGTACCCTACTCACGATTTAGAACTCGCAGCAGTGGTATTTGCGCTAAAGATTTGGCGGCATTACCTTTATGGCGAGAAATGTGAGATATATACTGATCATAAAAGTCTGAAATACTTCTTTACCCAGAAGGACTTGAATATGAGACAAAGACGTTGGCTAGAATTGGTGAAGGATTATGATTGTGAGATCCTTTATCATCCTGGTAAGGCCAATGTGGTTGCTGACGCTTTGAGTAGAAAAGGTCAGAGTCAGTTGAATACTATGAAGCAAATCTCCCAACAGCTAGCAAATGAAATGACTCGAGTTCAGATTGAGTTGGTTGTGGGGCAATTGGCTAATATTACCCTGCAATCCACTCTTTTATAGAGAATTAAAGAAGCAAAAAAGCAAGATTCAGAGTTGATAAAAACCCGAGTTAGGGTTTCGGCTGGGAAAGCTAGTGACTTCTCAATAGATGAAACGGAATGTTGAGATTTGGGAGTCGAGTTTGTGTGCCTATGGATGAGAACATCAAGAAAGAGATCATGGATGAGTCCCACACGACTCCTTATTAAGTTCATCCAGGGTCGACAAAGATGTACCAAGACCTGAAAGCCATGTTTTGGTGGCCAGGCATGAAGAATGACATCGCTGAGTATGTTGCCAAGTGCCTTACATGTCACCAAGTGAAAGCTGAACACCAGCGACCTGTAGGGTTGCTGCAACCACTGAAAATACCAGAATGGAAATGGGAAGATATAGCTATGGACTTTGTGGTAGGTATGCGTAGAACCACGGGACAATTTGACTCTGTGTGGGTCATAGTGGACAGGTTTACAAAGTCTACTCACTTTTTACCTGTTCGGACGAATTTCTCCATTGATCAGTATGCTGAGTTATATGTTAGAGAAATTGTTCGTCTGCATGGTGTCCCAAAGTCCATTGTGTCGAATAGAGATCCGAAGTTTGCATCGAGATTCTGGGAGAGTCTGCATCGAGCTATGGGTACTCAGTTAAAGTTCAGCACATCTTTTCTGTAAAGACCGCTTATTTAGAAATTAGCAGTTAATCATGATTAATTATGAAAATTATTTATAGCTATTTAAATAATTTATTATACTGTTATTATTGAATTTAGAGATGCATTTTTATGTCATGTAGTAGTTTTCATATTTTTGCATTTCCGGTGCCCGGTATTTTGGAACTCGGTGTTTGGCTCAGTAGAAATCACAACTTAGTATGTTAGTAGTTTGGGGCGGTTTATTAGATATTGGGAATGTCGGGAGTGGCCGGGAATTTAGAATTTCCCAAAAATACCCCTTTAGTGTTATTTATGTGGTTTTAGTGTGGAGGGGCAAAATGGTCTTTTTGCCCCATTAGTATTTTGTCTTCTAGTGATTTTATTAATGGATTATATGTGTTTATTTTCTTTAATTGTTGGCTGAAATGGTTAAGTAAAACCTTTATTTTATTTTACAAAATTACAAAGTTTCAAAAGTTAGAAAAATTTAGAAAGAAAAGCAAACTTTTTCTCTCAAGCTCTCTCTCTTTTCGGCCACTTGAACCAGCAAGCAAAGTGGTGTTTTCTCTTCATTTTCAAGTGATTTTTCAGCAAGCTAAAGTGATTCTAGTAGAGGTATTTCTTTGCTTAGTTTCTTACTTTGTTTTCTTGAAATTTTTGATGAAAAAGATGAGTAATGCATGATGATTTTGGTGATGTTGCTGCTGTTAATTGTTGTTGTTGTTTCCTTGATTAAAATGTTGAGTTAAGTAGGTTTAATTAGGTTGAATTGCATGCTAGTATTTCTTGCTCTAGTTGGATAGATTTTCTATGTAAAAAGCTTGGGTTTTCAAAGAAAAATTGAGGTTTTGGTGGCTGTAGTGTTTGCATGAGTTAGATTCTAGTTTCTGAAGTTATTATATGCTTGATTATGAGTTTGAAGCATAGAATGGATGCATGTTAGCTAGGTTTACTCAAGTTTGAGTTTAGAACTCAAAGCTTGAGCTTTAATGGTGATTTTTGATTATGTGCAATCTGAGTGGTTTTGAAGCTTTAGAAATGTTCTAGGGGATTTATAGAACAGGTCTGGAAGGTTTCATGTGATTTGGAGTTGATTTGAGCAAGATATGAAATTTTGAGTTTGCTGCCTGCGAGGAATCAGAATTCCGGTTGTGCATCCGGAATTCCGGATGGGATCCTGAATTTTCCCAGAACCAGAATTCCGGTTGGGCAATCGGTCTACCGGTTGGGAAAAATTCAGGAACCCTAGATTTCCTCGATTTTATGTTTTTGGGGGTATTGCCGTGCTTTTTATCGATAGGGAAACTTTTAGTTCCTAGTTTTAGTCCCCGGGAAGTGATTTAGCGTGTCACTTATAGTGTTGTGTTTTTTATGGTTTAGGAGCCTGTAATCCGCCGCGCAGTTAAGTTCCAGTCAGGTTGACCGACACACCTGAATTCGGAATCCAGGTAAGATTAGTATAACGATATGCATATGTAGATTACATGTTTAGCGTGCATGTAGGAAGCCTGTTAGATTACATTAGTTATGTATGTTGGCTTCGAACCATCCAACTGTGTCACGTCGGTACATGCTGGAGTATGACCAGCAGCCGGAGTATGACCGGTTCGACCGATCAGGCTGACACTTAGGTTGGTGGTTCCGTACTATTGACGTATCCCGTCGGTACAGGCTGGAGTATGACCAGCAGCCGGAGTATGACCGGTTCGACCGATCAGGCGGATATTGTAACACGTCGGTACAGGCTGGAGTATGACCAGCAGTCGGAGTATGACCGGTTCGACCGATCAGGCGGATACTGTAACACGTCGGTACAGGCTGGAGTATGACCAGCAGCCGGAGTATGACCGGTTCGACCGATCAGGCTGTTACTTGTCAATAGTATCGTCCCTATGAACGTTCAGAACTCAGTACCGTGTTGGACACGGCAGTTAGGGGGACTCAGTACCGTGTTGGACACGGCAGTTAGGGTTATGATCAGGGGTATGGGCGTCTGATCATGACCGGGTTTTATGTATGAATATTATTATGCTTTTCTTACTGAGTCTGTCGACTAACAGTTCTACGTTTATGTGTAGGTAAAGGCAAGGCTAGAGCTGATAGACCGTGAGCGAGCCGGTGAAGATTGTACATGTCGGGGCGGTTAGGCCTGGAGCGTACGATCATCGGGACAACAAGGCTATTTTTGTAACTAGTCGCTAGGCGACAATTATTTTGTATGAACAGTAAACTTTTGTAAATGATTTTGTAATCGGGATCCCGAGTCTTTTGTATAAATATTTTATAAGTTTAATTAAAAAGCAAAAATTTTAATTAATCACGTTTTCCATAAACCTCGTTGATTAGCAATGAGCTGCACAGCATGTTTAAAAATCATGTAATACGCCTATGTTAGTTAGGGTGTTACATTTTCATCCTCAGACGGATTGACAATTCGAGAGGACCATTCAGATTTTAGAGGACATGCTACGGGCATGTGTGCTTGACTTTGAGGGATCATGGGTAAAGTACCTTCCCCTGATCGAGTTTTCTTATAATAACAGCTATCAGGCAACAATCGGGATGGCTCCTTATGAACTTTTATATGGAAGAAAATGTAGATCACCCATACACTGGGATGAAGTGGGTGAAAGAAAGTTCTTGGGTCCCGAAGCTGTTCAGAAAACAAGTGAGGCAGTTGGTAAGATTAGAGCGCGAATGCTCGCAGCTCAGAGTAGGCAGAAGAGTTATGCTGATCCAAAGCGTCGAGATATTGATTTTCAGGTCGGGGACATGGTCTTTCTCCGAATATCTCCGATGAAAGGCATAAAACGCTTTGGGAAGAAAGGAAAGCTTAGCCCGAGGTTCATTGGATCTTTTGAAATCCTTGAGAGGATAGGGCAAGTAGCGTACAGGTTGGCTATGCCCCCAGCGCTGGCAGCTGTACATAATGTGTTTCATGTTTCAATGCTTCGGAAATATGTCTCAGACTCGTCCCATGTTTTGAGTTATGAAGCATTGGAACTTCAGCCGGACTTGTCATACGAGGAACAACCAGTGCAGATACTTGATAGAAGAGAAAAAGTCTTGAGAAGCAAGACAATGGCACTGGTGAAAGTACTGTGGAGGAATAGTAAAGTAGAAGAGGCAACCTGCGAACTCGAGACGGATATGCAGCAGAAATATCCGAAGTTGTTTAGGTAAATTTCGGGACGAAATTTCTATAAGGAGGGGGTAATTGTAATACCCGGAATTAAGAAATGGATTAGCAAAACCCTAACTAGATAATTATGTATAAATGAGGAATTATATTATTATATAGTTCAATATATGTGATTTATATGAATTTTAATATATTAAAGACCCCGTTGGTGAGCCAGGGGCATTTTGGTAATTATGACCCGAGAAGGGTAAAATGATGAAATTAATTTAATTACGTGCTTAATAGAACTATATTATTATATAGTATGCCTGTGTTGTCTTTTCAGGTGTGTTCTAACAGTTAGCGCGGTATAGTCACAACCGGGAATTTCGGGCCGAACCGGGTTCGGGCCCGAAATGTAAATTGAATTGATTATTTGGAATTTTATTTGATAAATGATAATCTGAAATTTATTTGAAATTAATTGAGTATTGAATGACTATTTTACCCTTGTGAGGGTGTATGTGGGTATTTAAGCCCTAAAGGCATTTTGGTCATTTGACCCCTAATTACTATGTTTGGAAAATGTGATTTTTGAGGGAAATAGATTGATAATTTTTTGGTGGCTTCACCCTCTCAACCGAACCCTCTCTCCCTCTCTAACCCTTTCTTGAACTTCAAGTGAAATTGTTGAGATATTGAGTGAATTACTTGGCTTTGAAGCTTGAAATTGGAAGGATTTTAAGCTTGGAATTGAGGTATCTTCTAGCTGAAGTGATTTAAAATTATTGTTGTGATTCTTGTTGATTTTAATTGTTGAAAAAGCATGTTTGGAATTTAGAGTTGCATGTTCTTGATGTAGGTTGAATTTTGGTGTTGAACTTTGTGGATTTTGAGTGAGAAATTGCAAGATGTGGTTTTGAGTTGTTGGTTGTGATTATTGAGTATTTTTCTAGGTCAAATCTTTGTGAATTGATTGTGTTTGCAGCTGGAATTATGAACTTGGTTAAGTTGAGCTTCTTGTGTTTGACCTTCAATTTTATGGAGTTAAGGCATGGATTTTATGTGTTTTTACAATCTGAAATTGTGAACTAAATTGTGGGATTTTGGATGCATAAATATATGTTTTTAATCCTATAATATTGTCTAGCTGCTGTAAGTGGATTAATTGTGAATTTGGTTGTGAAAAGCAAGCTTGAGTTCATGGAACTCAAGCTTGGTGCTTTAATGACACTTTTTGATTTTTAGTGCAATTGTTGTGTTTAAGTTGTGGAATATGTTTATTATGACATATATTGATGCTCTGGAAAGTTTGGGAATGTTTGGGGATGATTTGAGTGAGTTTTGGGGGTTTAAAGATTGAGAAATTTCGTGTTCTCTGCCTAGACAACCGGAATTCCGGTTGGTTCATACGGAATTTCGGTTGGAGTTCATCGGGAAATGCTGAATTTTATTTTGGCCATAACTTTTGACTCGGGACTCCGTTTGGGACGTTCTTTATACCGTTGGAAAGCTCTTTTCGAGCTCTATGTGATTATCTGTATTTGAAATGCCATGAATTTATTTTATGAATGTGAAATCAGGGGTTAACCCTATTTGTGAAATCCCGGATTGTGTGTGACTAGGATTACCGGCACCTGGTTAGGAGCACCCGAGGATTTAGAATCTCTACTATTGCGGGACAACAGGTAAGACAGTGATTAGCACGTAGAGTATGCGCAGTGGCGCTTATATTGATAATGATATGCATGAATGTTTAAGTAACCGGGATTAGGGTTATTACCCTAATAGGAACGGTCTAATAGCCTAGGGTTATTACCCTAGTGATATATGTCTATAAATGCCATGCCATGTTAATTGAAATGAGATTTAAGGATTATGTGCTCAAGGCATAATCAGGTTGGACTCGGTACTCATAACCGAGATGAACCACTTCTAAGGCCTTAATGTATTTAGACGTGTGAGAGTAACACGTGGGTCTACGTCATGTAGATTTAATTAGATGTATGAGCGCAACACATAGGTCTACGCCACGTAGACATAAATGGGCATGATGAAATAATGATCAGGTCTGTGCTATACAGACATATGTGAATGAGCATAATATATTTGTTATGATTTATACTGTCTTGCTGGGCTTGGCTCACGGGTGCTCTCTTGTGCGGGGAAAGGGTAAGGCATTAGCTGATCAGCCATGAGTTTCAGGAGCAGGGCAAAGAATGTACATGTTCATGCCACTTCAGACCAAGCGGGTTATGGGTCTAACAGTGTTGACTTTTGTATTCTGTTTTGCCGCTTAGGTCGGTTAGTAAGAAAGAACTTGTAATAAGTTTGTAAATATTTTTGGGATCCCAACTATTTTGAAAAGTTTAAATATATTACAAGTTTATTTTCAGTCTGTTTAATATAAAAGTTTAAATTCTGCGCTATTTTAATTAGTAATCCCGATTAGGGGATTAGGGTTTTATAAGCATTTTGGGTAGCGTGCCTAATTATTTAGGGCGTTACAACTATTGGCTTTTCTTCTTAGTTTCTTGACATGACAATCCATTACTTGTTTAAACTCACAATGGATTTTAATCACTAGTGTCTTCCAAGTCATAAGAAGGCGAGTTCCTAGAAACTCTCCCACTACGACAAGGTACCGTGAATTATGTCTAAGAAAACTAAATGGTATTAACCTCTTTGGCTGTGACAAGACAACAGAGGCAGTGGGATCATCATATGTCAAATAAGATGATAGAACACTTTTGGAATCAAGAAATAAATATCTCCTTTATTTGCTACTTTATTTTCAGACTTAGTCATTTTCTTAGAAAAGTAGTATTTGTTTAAATAACCACTTTCTTATCTATTGACTATGGGATGGTCCACCCCTAATCACTTAGAATAGCTAACAAACCAAGGTTAACAGTTCTAGCTTTTCTTAAAGTTTTGATTAGGTCATCCATGAATCTAGTAGTGATTTACATTAAGTATACAACCATTACATCATTCTGAAATTGTATTGCCATAGAAGGATTTAGGCAACGACTAGTAACTAATCATCAATATGCAAATCGAAATTTCTGGGGAGGAAAGTTTGGATATAATTCAAAAATCAATTTAATGATCTTTGAACTGCATATCTACTAACTATTTCTCCACCCCTATCAGTTCGCAAGATCTTTAACCACTTACCTTAATGGTGTTTCACCATTGCTAGAAATTTATGAAATTTTAAACATTTCTAATTTCTTTTGCATAAGGTAAAATCTAGAGTGATCGTTTAAAGAATACAACGAAAAACTCATATCCACCCCTGAATGTATATCCATCTGCGAATGAGATGAACTACTTTCAGTGGATATAGACATATTAACTCTTTGCAAAGATTGATCTTGTCAAAACCACTATGAACAAGATACAAATGCCATAGATTAATAAAGTGTGGTAGTGTCTTTTGATGACTTAGGTTTAGTTACATCAAAGAGTTATTAGAATAGTGCAAGTGGATCCTGGTCACAGAATATTAAACTCATATTCCATACAGTTTGAAATCCATTGATAGAAAATGGTTATTAAACACTTGTGAAAGTGTAACTGTATAGTATTCTGGAATTAGAAATATAAGAAAATTTCTGTTTGGAATCTAAAATTAAAGTCAAAAACTTAAATTTATACCAAATATAATGAGTAATTCTTTCTTGGACCACCACTACTAATTTAAACTCTAAGTCAGATTTGCCCATACAAGTAGGAGATTTCTAAGATTGAGGATTTATATCAATTGGGAATAGAATTTTGGGATTATAATCATATGTGTCATTTAATTTCTTAAGAGAAAATATAGAATGACATGATATGATATATAGACCATTCATCCAATGATATGTTATTGAGCTATTTCGAAATGAATAAGCTAAGAGGAATTAGGATAATTTTTTTTATAAATAAGAATCCAACGATGCTTCGATTAGCGAGAGTCAAAGTAATCTTATTTATATATAATCTTCTTGTTTCATATTGTAAAAATACTAGTCTAAGGTGTCATCAATTGATGAACAGCTAGATGTTGCATATACAATATTTATCTTTCGAGATCTAACACTATTATGTATGTCTAATGGTGAAAATTTATTAGGGATTTATCTCATTAGATAAGCAAACCAAGTTAGACCAACAATGAAGATTCGAAATTAAACTACAACATAATAACAGAAAATAACATGGTTCAATATAAATTCATACACAATTCAGAAATTATTAAACATATAGCAAGTAGGAATGACAAGTGAAAATACTAAAACATACAATCCTAAATAATTTCCAAGGTTTTCAACAAACTGATATCAGTGTCCCGTTTAGGCGAGAGTCAAAGCTACCATCCATTGAATAGAGTTGTCAACTCATCTAAAATGTTAAACATTCTAGCAACCTTTTATTCGATCAAGATTGGAATTCAGCGTTGTCCCGTTTAGGCGAGAGTCAAGGCAATTCTATCTTATGAGCTTCCACCATTGTTTAATAATTTGCAAGTCAAATATGGTCGCCACCATTAGGGTGATCCATGCCATATAAAACACTTACAAACTACTTATCTTTCGAGATTAAACGGTGCGGAATGGCTAATGAACGTTCCCCCATTAGGGAGGATTACTCACTAAAACAAACGCGATGTAAAACCAACAATGGAGATCGAATATCTTAATAATAAAGCTCATTATTTAAAGAGAGTTGTATTTTCTTTGATTCTCATTATTTAATCTATTTATTTAAATATATATTTATTTAATTAAAATTTCAAATTTAGAATGAAAAAATCTAAATATAAATTTTAATTTAATATTTATAAATTTTACATAGATGGATATGAAAATAACATGAATTATTCCCATCTTAGTAATAATTTCCAATATATATTTAGAAAAATATTCAATTTAAGTTGTTACAAAATTAATTTAAATTAATTTACAACTCAAATTTAATTTTCTATAAATATATATTGCATTTCGAAAAATTAAAGTATTTAAGAATACAATTTTCGAAAATGCATGTTAAAATAAAAAATAAATCCTGGAAAAATTATTCTAATTTAATGTTGGCACAAAATTAATTAATAAAATTAATTTACAACAAAAAATATAATTTTCCTATTTAATTAAATATATAAGAAAAATTTCAAATATTTAAGTATGATGATGAAAATCAACTTAAATATTAATTTTCTATTTAATTAAATACACTAGAAAAATACTTCAAGCAAAAATATCACATATCTAGATTTTCCTTTGACTAATTAATTCAATTTCTAATAATATTTTTAATTCATTTATTTTAAATTTATCAATAAATGAAAAAATCATTGATTTAAGTTGGTCCAAAAATTAATTAAAATAAATAATTAATTTACAACTTAATCTATTTTTCAAGATAAAATTCGAAATTTCAGCATTTAAGAAATGCAATTTCGAAATTTGATTAATAAAATAAAGAAAAATTATATTTTGAAAATTATTTAAATTTAGTTGAAAAAATAAATTTCAACTAAAAATAATTTTCTATTTAATTAAGTGTCATGAAAAAGAAATATTTAAGTATCATGATGAAACTCAACTTAGATATTTAATTTTCAAATTAATTAAATGTATTAAATTCAATAAATAAATAATTAAGTGTAGAGAAGGCTTAATTATTAATCTCTAGTTTAATACTAGGAAAAAATATACTTAAAATAAATTGTACCAAAATAAATTATCAAGATCTGAACCTGGATCTCTTTCTCTGATTCTTTGGTGCTGAAACTCCTTCTTGCTGAAAGTCTTTCTTCACGATCTTCCTCACTATGATTGAGGTATCACTTGCTGTATGTGGGCACTACTCTAACACTAAGAATTTTGAAATCTTTAGGAAGAAGAGAGAGAGGGAGTGGTCGGCCAAAGATAGGGAGAGAGAGAGGCTAAGTTTTTTCTGAATGAAAAGTAGAAAATATAGTGTAAATTTCCTGAAGCCTTCACTATCTATTTATAGTGTAACGCCCTAAATAATTAGGCACGCTACCCAAAATACTTATGAAGCCCTAATCCCCTAACCGGGATTACTAATTAAAATAGCGCAGAATTTAAACTTTTATATTAAACAGACTGAAAATAAACTTGTAATATATTTAAACTTTTCAAAATAGTTGGGATCCCAAAAATATTTACAAACTTATTACAAGTTCTTTCTTACTAGCCGACCTAAGCGGCAAAACAGAATACAAAAGTCAACACTGTTAGACCCATAACCCGCTTGGTCTGAAGTGGCATGAACATGTACATTCTTCGCCCTGCTCCTGAAACTCATGGCTGATCAGCTAATGCCTTACCCTTTCCTGCACAGTAGAGCACCCGTGAGCCAAGCCCAGCAAGACAGTATAAATCATAACAAATATATTATGCTCATTCACATATGTCTGTATAGCACAGACCTGATCATTATTTCATCATGCCCATTTATGTCTACGTGGCGTAGACCTATGTGTTGCACTCACACATCTAATTAAATCTACGTGACGTAGACCCACATGTTACTTTCACACGTCTAAATACATTAAGGCCTTAGAAGCGGTTCATCTCGGTTATGAGTACCGAGTCCAACCTGATTATGCCTTGAGCACATAATCCTTAAATCTCATTTCAATTAACATGGCATGGCATTTATACACATATATCACTAGGGTAATAACCCTAGGCTATTAAACCGTTCCTATTAGGGTAATAATCCTAATCCCGGTTACTTAACATTCATGCATATCATTCTCAACATAAGCGCCACTGCGCATACTCTACGTGCTAATCACTGTCTTACCTGTTGTCCCGCAATAGTAGAGATTCCAAATCCCCGGGTGCTCCTGACCAGGTGCCGGTAATCCTAGTCACACACAATCCGGGATTTTCACAAATAGGGTTAACCCCTGATTTCACATTCATAAAATAAATTCATGGCATTTCAAATACAGATAATCACATAGAGCTCGAAAAGAGCTTTCCAACGGTATAAAGAACATCCCAAACGGAGTCCCGAGTCAAAAGTTATGGCCAAAACAAATTTCAAAGATTTCCCGGAATGAACTCCAACCGAATTCGGATGAACCAACCGGAATTCCGGTTGTCTGGCAGAACACGAAATTTCTCAATCTTTAAACCCCCAAAACTCACTCAAATCATCCCCAAACATTCCCAAACTTTCCAGAGCATCAATATATGTCATAATAAACATATTCCACAACTTAAACCCAACAATTGCACTAAAAATCAAAAGGTGCCATTAAAGCACCAAGCTTGAGTTCCATGAACTCAAGCTTGCTTTTCACAACCAAAATCACAATTAATCCACTTAGAGCAGCTAGGAAATATTATAGGGTCTAAAACACATATTTATGCATCAAAATTCAACAATAAACCCCATAATTTCAGATTGCACAATAATTAAAATCATGCCTTAAACTCCAAAACTTCAAGCTCTAAACTTGAGCTTCAAACTAACATCTTTCCAATATTTTCCAGCAGCTCAAGACCAAATAAAACATGTATTTTCAACCTAGAAAATACCCTAAAATCTTACTCCAAACTCAACAAACATAAGTCCCAACTAAATCATGCAATTTCACCAAGATTAAACACCAAACTTAACAACATGCATACACAAGAACACATCAACTATACATGCTATTAAAGCATAAAATTCAGCAAGCAAAATCAATTAGAAACTCAATTAAAAACTGTAGAGAATACCTCAAGACTAAGCAAGAATAATCCCCACAATCAAGCTCCAAAAATTAGCTCCAATTCACACCAATTTTCTTCAAATTCAACTTGAAATAACAAGAGGGTTTGGGAGAGAGAGGGGGTCGGCCAAGAGGAAAGCAAAACCAGAAAATTGCTTTTCATTTCATCAAAAATCAATTTTAATCAAACATAGTAAATAAGGGTCAAATGACCAAAATGCCCTCATGGCTTATTATTCACACCTACACCCTCACAAGGGTAAATAAGTCATTTCAATACTCAATTAATTTCAAATAAATTTCAGATTATCATTCATCAAATAAAATGCCAAATAATCAATCCAATTTACATTTCGGGCCCGAACCCGGTTCGGCCCGAAATTCCCGGTTGTGACTATACCGCGCTAACCTGTCAGAACACACCTGAAAAGACAACACAGGCATACTATATAATAATATAGTTATATTAAGCACGTAATTAAATTAATTTCATCATTTTACCCTTCTCGGGTCATAATTACCAAAATGCCCCTGGCTCACCAACGGGGTCTTTAATATATTAAAATTCATATAAATCACATATATTGAATTATATAATAATATAATTCCTCCATTATATATAATTATCTAGTTAGGGTTTTGCTAATCCATTTCTTAATTCCGGGTATTACAATTACCCCCTCCTTATAGAAATTTCGTCCCGAAATTTACCTGAACAACTCCGGATATTTCTGCTGCATATCCGTCTCGAGTTCCCAAGTTGCCTCTTCTACTTTACTGTTCCTCCACAATACTTTCATCAGTGCCACTGTCTTGCTTCTCAAGACTTTTTCTCTTCTATCAAGTATCTGCACTGGTTGTTCCTCGAATGACAAGTCCGGCTGAAGTTCCAATGCTTCATAACTCAGAACATGGGACGAGTCTGAGACATATTTCCGAAGCATTGAAACATGAAACACATTATGTACAGCTGCCAGCGCTGGGGGCATAGCCAACCTGTACGCTACTTGCCCTATCCTCTCAAGGATTTCAAAAGGTCCAATGAACCTCGGGCTAAGCTTTCCTTTCTTCCCAAAGCGTTTTATGCCTTTCATCGGAGATATTCGGAGAAATACCATGTCCCCGACTTGAAAATCAATATCTCGACGCTTTGGATCAGCATAACTCTTTTGCCTACTCTGAGCCGCGAGCATTCGCGCTCTAATCTTATCAACTGCCTCACTTGTTTTCTGAACAGCTTCGGGACCCAGGAACTTTCTTTCACCCACTTCATCCCAGTGAATGGGCGATCTACATTTTCTTCCATACAAAAGTTCATAGGGAGCCATCCCGATTGTTGCCTGATAGCTGTTATTATAAGAAAACTCGATCAGGGGAAGGTACTTTACCCATGATCCCTCAAAGTCAAGCACACATGCCCGTAGCATGTCCTCTAAAATCTGAATGGTCCTCTCGGATTGCCCATCCGTCTGAGGATGAAAAGCTGTGCTGAACTTTAACTGAGTTCCCATAGCTCGATGCAGACTCTCCCAGAATCTCGATGTAAACTTCGGATCTCTATCCGACACAATGGACTTTGGGACACCATGCAGACGAACAATTTCTCTAACATATAATTCAGCATACTGATCAATGGAGAAATTCGTCCGAACAGGTTAAAAGTGAGCAGACTTTGTAAACCTGTCCACTATGACCCACACAGAGTCAAATTGTCCCGTGGTTCTAGGCATACCTACCACGAAGTCCATAGCTATATCTTCCCATTTCCATTCTGGTATTTTCAGTGGTTGCAGCAACCCTGCAGGTCGCTGGTGTTCAGCTTTCACTTGCTGACATGTAAGGCACTTTGCAACATACTCAGCGATGTCATTCTTCATGCCTGGCCACCAAAACATGGCTTTCAGGTCTTGGTACATCTTTGTCGACCCTGGATGAACTGAATAAGGAGTTGTGTGAGACTCATCCATGATCTCTTTCTTGATGTTTTCATTCATAGGCACACAAACTCGACTTCCAAATCTCAACATTCCTGTTTCATCTACTGAGAAATCACTAGCCTTCCCAGCCAAAACCCTAGCTCGGGTTTTTATCAACTCTGAATCTTGCTTTTGTGCTTCTTTAATTCTCTCTAAAAGAGTGGATTGTAGGGTAATATTAGCCAATTGCCCCACAACCAACTCAATCTGAGCTCGAGTCATTTCATTTGCTAACTGTCGGGAGATTTGCTTCATAGTACTCAGCGACTCTGACCTTTTCTACTCAAAGCGTCAGCAACCACATTGGCTTTACCAGGATGATAAAGGATCTCACAATCATAATCCTTCACCAATTCAAGCCAACGTCTTTGTCTCATATTCAAGTCCTTCTGGGTGAAGAAGTATTTCAGACTTTTATGATCAGTGTATATCTCACATTTCTCGCCATAAAGGTAATGCCGCCAAATCTTTAGCGCAAATACCACTGCTGCGAGTTCTAAATCGTGAGTAGGGTACCTCTGCTCGTACTCCTTTAACTGCCGAGAAGCATAAGCTATTACCCTCCCAGCCTGCATAAGCACACAGCCGAGACCCTGTCTCGAGGCATCACAATATACCACAAACTTTTCCTTATCTGAAGGAAGAGTTAGTACAGGAGCGGTAATCAAGCGTTACTTTCATTCTAAGAAACTTTTCTCACACCGATCAGTCCAAACAAACTTCTGGTTCTTTCGGGTCAGCTCCGTTAAGGGTACAGCAATCTTTGAAAAACCCTCAACGAACCGACGATAATAACCAGCCAAACCCAGAAAACTTCTGACCTCTGTAGCTGACTTCGGTACTGGCCAATCCCGTACAGCTTCAATTTTAGCCGGATCCACCATGATCCCATCTTTATCCACTATGTGCCCCAAAAATGAGACACGAGATAACCAGAATTCACACTTTTTGAACTTAGCATAAAGCTTGTGATCCCGTAATCTTTGCAAAACCGCTCTGAGATGCAACTCATGCTCTTCCTCTGTCTCAGACTACACCAAAATGTCATCCATAAACACAATCACGAACCTACCCAGGTAATCCTTAAACACCCGGTTCATCAAATCCATTAATGCGGTCGGGGCATTATTGAGTCCAAAAGACATCACGAGAAATTCATAGTGTCCATACCGAGTACGAAACGCAGTTTTCGGGATATCTTCCTCTCAAATTCTCAACTGATGATAGCCTGAGCGAAGATCGATCTTGGAAAAGACCGTCTTCCCCTTCAGTTGATCAAACAGATCATCAATTCGAGGTAAAGGATACTTGTTCTGAATGGTAAGCTTGTTCAACTCCCGTAGTCAATACACAATCTCAGGGTTCCGTCTTTCTTCTTCACAAACAAAACCGGAGCACCCCAAGGTGAGTAGCTCGGTACGATGAATCCCGCATTCAGTAACTCTTGCAATTGTATCTTCAATTCCTTCAACTCAGCTGGAGCCATTCGGTACGGTGCCTTAGACACTGGATCCACTCCCGGAGCCAATTCAATAACAAATTCAATTTCCCGAACAGGTGGCCATCCCGACAAATCTTCTAGAAAGACATCAAGGAACTCACATACCAATCTCGTATTCTCAAGCCCTGATGCCACAGGTTGGCTAGTGTCCACTGTAGTAACTATGAACCCTAGACAACCTCTACCCATCAGGTCTTTAGCTTTCAACAGTGATATTCTCGGTATGCATGCCCCTTGAACTTTACCCACGAACACCGCTGGGTTAGCACCGTCGGGCTCAAACACCACCATCTTCCGTTTGCAGTCAATCATTGCTCCATATTTTGACAGAAAATCCATTCCCAGGATTATGTCAAAATCAGATAATTGCAGCTCAATTAGATTGGCGGTCAACTCACAACCGTCAATCCAAAAAGACAAGGACCGAATCCACCTTGTGGATATTATCAGGTCTCCCGAGGGTAACAGGGTTCCAAACCCCGAAACATAAATATCACATGGCTTATGTAAACTTTCTATCACTCTACTCGATACATATGAATGAGTAGCTCCCAAATCAAATAACACAGTATAAGCACAACCATTAATAGATAACTGACCTGTCACAACTGACGGACTAGCATCAGCATCTGCCTGAGTTATAGTGAAAAGTCGCCCCGGGTTCTGAGCAACATTCTTCTTAGGCTCTTCTCTCTTGGCTTGGGGACAGTCTCTGATAAAGTGGCCCACCATGCCACAATGGAAACATGCCTTGGCTCGGCACTCACCAGGATGATGCTTCTTGCATTTAGAACATTCTGGATATGATCGGAATGAGGACCCGCGACCCTGACGGCCACCTCTGTTTCCCCGAAACTTTCTATTTCCCCCTGAAGCTCCGGAAGCCTCAGCCTTCCGTTTGTGCTCAGGGTTGCCACTGTCGGTCCCCTTACTGACATTACCACCAGCAGGAGGGTTTGATGCCATGGCGGCATCCTTTGCAGCCTGCTCCTTCATTACTTGCTGCTCGGCCTCCTCAGCAATTAAGGCCAAGTCTACCACTCTCTTATACAGAGTGTCATGTGATGTGGTAATCTTCAAGTCCCGACTAATTGTAGCATTTAGTCCTCGAACATATTTATGCTTTCTGGTAAAATCTGTAGGCACCAGATCACCAGCAAATTTAGATAACCGATCGAATTCCAGAGTATATTCAGCCACAGACATTTTCCCCTGAGTCAACTTCACAAAATCTTCTTGGTGTGAAGTCCTCACTGCAACGTTATAAAACTTTTCTTCAAAAAGTTTCTTGAACTCTTCCCATGTCATGACACTGACATCTCGAGTCTGATTCACTATATCCCACCATACGCGGGCATGATCTTGAAACATAAAGGCCGCACAATTCACCCTCTCAGTTCCCGTCACCCCCATATTATCGAGGATACGGGTAACAGTGCTCATCCATTGATCGGCCTTAATAATATCAATGCCTCCCAGAAAAGCCGGAGGTTGCAGCTTCACAAACCGCTCGAACACAGAGTCCCGGAGCGGCATAATATACCCTTGGTTACCCACCACTGGCACAGGAGCTGGTGGTAACCCTTGATTCACTGGGGCAGCTTGTTGCCTTAAACGTCGCAACTCTTCCTCTTGACGAAGTATGACACTTCGCATTTCATGAAACATCTGCTGCCAGTCAGCAGGAGGATTAGCATTAACGGCCCCCGCATTATCCCCTGGATTTTGCGGAGGTGGAGGCAGTGCTGGTGGATCGGTTTGGGTAACCCCGGGCTCTACTTGCTCGCCCTGTGGTCTAGATGATTGCGGAGGGTCCATTACTAGTACCCCTGTAATCAACAACCCCAGCGAGTTAAGCACCAATACCACACTTACGCACTTATTGCCTTAAACCCTAACTCATCTATTTACCTCATACATATTTACATAAACAAATAGCATTTATAGCATGGCATCACATAACACATACATACTCTAGATGCTTGCATACTGCCTAAAATGGAAAGCGGTAAACAGATGATCACACATACAGTCAAGTATTTACTCTCAATACTTACTGCACCATGAGTCGAGCCTATCTCTGACGACGAATGTACATGTTCGGCCGGTCTACAGGAAGTTTAAAAACCTTGGCGCTCTGATACCAAATTGTAACGCCCTAAATAATTAGGCACGCTACCCAAAATACTTATGAAGCCCTAATCCCCTAACCGGGATTACTAATTAAAATAGCGCATAATTTAAACTTTTATATTAAACAGACTGAAAATAAACTTGTAATATATTTAAACTTTTCAAAATAGTTGGGATCCCAAAAATATTTACAAACTTATTACAAGTTCGTTCTTACTAGCCGACCTAAGCGGCAAAACATAATACAAAAGTCAACACTGTTAGACCCATAACCCGCTTGGTCTGAAGTGGCATGAACATGTACATTCTTCGCCCTGCTCCTGAAACTCATGGCTGATCAGCTAATGCCTTACCCTTTCCTGCACAGTAGAGCACCCGTGAGCCAAGCCCAGCAAGACAGTATAAATCATAACAAATATATTATGCTCATTCACATATGTCTGTATAGCACAGACCTGATCATTATTTCATCATGCCCATTTATGTCTACGTGGCGTAGACCTATGTGTTGCACTCACACATCTAATTAAATCTACGTGACGTAGACCCACATGTTACTCTCACACGTCTAAATACATTAAGGCCTTAGAAGCGGTTCATCTCGGTTATGAGTACCGAGTCCAACCTGATTATGCCTTGAGCACATAATCCTTAAATCTCATTTCAATTAACATGGCATGGCATTTATACACATATATATCACTAGGGTAATAACCCTAGGCTATTAAACCGTTCCTATTAGGGTAATAATCCTAATCCCGGTTACTTAACATTCATGCATATCATTCTCAACATAAGCGCCACTGCGCATACTCTACGTGCTAATCACTGTCTTACCTATTGTCCCGCAATAGTAGAGATTCCAAATCCCCGGGTGCTCCTGACCAGGTGCCGGTAATCCTAGTCACACACAATCCGGGATTTTCACAAATAGGGTTAACCCCTGATTTCACATTCATAAATTAAATTCATGGCATTTCAAATACAGATAATCACATAGAGCTCGAAAAGAGCTTTCCAACGGTATAAAGAACATCCCAAACGGAGTCCCGAGTCAAAAGTTATGGCCAAAACAAATTTCAGCATTTCCCGATGAACTCCAACCGAATTCGGATGAACCAACCGGAATTCCGGTTGTCTGGGCAGAGAACACGAAATTTCTCAATCTTTAAACCCCCAAAACTCACTCAAATCATCCCCAAACATTCCCAAACTTTCCAAAGCATCAATATATGTCATAATAAACATATTCCACAACTTAAACCCAACAATTGCACTAAAAATCAAAAGGTGCCATTAAAGCACCAAGCTTGAGTTCCATGAACTCAAGCTTGCTTTTCACAACCAAAATCACAATTAATCCACTTAGAGCAGCTAGGAAATATTATAGGGTCTAAAACACATATTTATGCATCAAAATTCAACAATAAACCCCATAATTTCAGATTGCACAATAATTAAAATCATGCCTTAAACTCCAAAACTTCAAGCTCTAAACTTGAGCTTCAAACTAACATCTTTCCAATATTTTCCAGCAGCTCAAGACCAAATAAAACATGTATTTTCAACCTAGAAAATACCCTAAAATCTTACTCCAAACTCAACAAACATAAGTCCCAACTAAATCATGCAATTTCACCAAGATTAAACACCAAACTTAACAACATGCATACACAAGAACACATCAACTATACATGCTATTAAAGCATAAAATTCAGCAAGCAAAATCAATTAGAAACTCAATTAAAAACTGTAGAGAATACCTCAAGACTAAGCAAGAATAATCCCCATAATCAAGCTCCAAAAATTAGCTCCAATTCACACCAATTTTCTTCAAATTCAACTTGAAATAACAAGAGGGTTTGGGAGAGAGAGGGGGTCGGCCAAGAGGAAAGCAAAACCAGAAAATTGCTTTTCATTTCATCAAAAATCAATTTTAATCAAACATAGTAAATAAGGGTCAAATGACCAAAATGCCCTCATGGCTTATTATTCACACCTACACCCTCACAAGGGTAAATAAGTCATTTCAATACTCAATTAATTTCAAATAAATTTCAGATTATCATTCATCAAATAAAATGCCAAATAATCAATCCAATTTACATTTCGGGCCCGAACCCGGTTCGGCCCGAAATTCCCGGTTGTGACTATACCGCGCTAACCTGTCAGAACACACCTGAAAAGACAACACAGGCATACTATATAATAATATAGTTATATTAAGCACGTAATTAAATTAATTTCATCATTTTACCCTTCTCGGGTCATAATTACCAAAATGCCCCTGGCTCACCAACGGGGTCTTTAATATATTAAAATTCATATAAATCACATATATTGAATTATATAATAATATAATTCCTCCATTATATATAATTATCTAGTTAGGGTTTTGCTAATCCATTTCTTAATTCCGGGTATTACAATTACCCCCTCCTTATAGAAATTTCGTCCCGAAATTTACCTGAACAACTCCGGATATTTCTGCTGCATATCCGTCTCGAGTTCCCAGGTTGCCTCTTCTACTTTACTGTTCCTCCACAGTACTTTCACCAGTGCCACTGTCTTGCTTCTCAAGACTTTTTCTCTTCTATCAAGTATCTGCACTGGTTGTTCCTCGTATGACAAGTCCGGCTGAAGTTCCAATGCTTCATAACTCAGAACATGGGACGAGTCTGAGACATATTTCCGAAGCATTGAAACATGAAACACATTATGTACAGCTGCCAGCGCTGGGGGCATAGCCAACCTGTACGCTACTTGCCCTATCCTCTCAAGGATTTCAAAAGGTCCAATGAACCTCGGGCTAAGCTTTCCTTTCTTCCCAAAGCGTTTTATGCCTTTCATCGGAGATATTCGGAGAAATACCATGTCCCCGACTTGAAAATCAATATCTCGACGCTTTGGATCGGCATAACTCTTTTGCCTACTACGAGCGCGAGCATTCGCGCTCTAATCTTATCAACTGCCTCACTTGTTTTCTGAACAGCTTCGGGACCCAGGAACTTTCTTTCACCCACTTCATCCCAGTGAATGGGCGATCTACATTTTCTTCCATACAAAAGTTCATAGGGAGCCATCCCGATTGTTGCCTGATAGCTGTTATTATAAGAAAACTCGATCAGGGGAAGGTACTTTACCCATGATCCCTCAAAGTCAAGCACACATGCCCGTAGCATGTCCTCTAAAATCTGAATGGTCCTCTCGGATTGCCCATCCGTCTGAGGATGAAAAGCTGTGCTGAACTTTAACTGAGTTCCCATAGCTCGATGCAGACTCTCCCAGAATCTCGATGTAAACTTCGGATCTCTATCCGACACAATGGACTTTGGGACACCGTGCAGACGAACAATTTCTCTAACATATAATTCAGCATACTGATCAATGGAGAAATTCGTCCGAACAGGTTAAAAGTGAGCAGACTTTGTAAACCTGTCCACTATGACCCACACAGAGTCAAATTGTCCCGTGGTTCTAGGCATACCTACCACGAAGTCCATAGCTATATCTTCCCATTTCCATTCTGGTATTTTCAGTGGTTGCAGCAACCCTGCAGGTCGCTGGTGTTCAGCTTTCACTTGCTGACATGTAAGGCACTTTGCAACATACTCAGCGATGTCATTCTTCATGCCTGGCCACCAAAACATGGCTTTCAGGTCTTGGTACATCTTTGTCGACCCTGGATGAACTGAATAAGGAGTCGTGTGAGACTCATCCATGATCTCTTTCTTGATGTTTTCATTCATAGGCACACAAACTCGACTTCCAAATCTCAACATTCCTGTTTCATCTACTGAGAAATCACTAGCCTTCCCAGCCAAAACCCTAGCTCGGGTTTTTATCAACTCTGAATCTTGCTTTTGTGCTTCTTTAATTCTCTCTAAAAGAGTGGATTGTAGGGTAATATTAGCCAATTGCCCCACAACCAACTCAATCTGAGCTCGAGTCATTTCATTTGCTAACTGTCGGGAGATTTGCTTCATAGTACTCAACTGACTCTGACCTTTTCTACTCAAAGCGTCAGCAACCACATTGGCTTTACCAGGATGATAAAGGATCTCACAATCATAATCCTTCACCAATTCTAGCCAACGTCTTTGTCTCATATTCAAGTCCTTCTGGGTGAAGAAGTATTTCAGACTTTTATGATCAGTGTATATCTCACATTTCTCGCCATAAAGGTAATGCCGCCAAATCTTTAGCGCAAATACCACTGCTGCGAGTTCTAAATCGTGAGTAGGGTACCTCTGCTCGTACTCCTTTAACTGCCGAGAAGCATAAGCTATTACCCTCCCAGCCTGCATAAGCACACAGCCGAGACCCTGTCTCGAGGCATCACAATATACCACAAACTTTTCCTTATCTGAAGGAAGAGTTAGTACAGGAGCGGTAATCAAGCGTTGCTTTAACTCCAGGAAACTTTTCTCACACCGATCAGTCCAAACAAACTTCTGGTTCTTTCGGGTCAGCTCCGTTAAGGGTACAGCAATCTTTGAAAAACCCTCAACGAACCGACGATAATAACCAGCCAAACCCAGAAAACTTCTGACCTCTGTAGCTGACTTCGGTACTGGCCAATCCCGTACAGCTTCAATTTTAGCCGGATCCACCATGATCCCATCTTTATCCACTATGTGCCCCAAAAATGAGACACGAGATAACCAGAATTCACACTTTTTGAACTTAGCATAAAGCTTGTGATCCCGTAATCTTTGCAAAACCGCTCTGAGATGCAACTCATGCTCTTCTTCTGTCTCAGAGTACACCAAAATGTCATCGATAAACACAATCACAAACCTATCCAGGTAATCCTTAAACACCCGATTCATCAAATCCATGAATGCCGCCGGGGCATTAGTGAGTCCAAAAGACATCACAAGAAATTCATAGTGTCCATACCGAGTACGAAACGCAGTTTTCGGGATATCTTCATCTCAAATTCTCAGCTGATGATAGCCTGAGCGAAGATCAATCTTGGAAAAGACCGTCTTCCCCTTCAGTTGATCAAACAGATCATCAATTCGAGGTAAAGGATACTTGTTCTTAATGGTAAGCTTGTTCAACTCCCGGTAGTCAATACACAATCGCAGGGTTCCGTCTTTCTTCTTCACAAACAAAACCGGAGCACCCCAAGGTGAGTAGCTCGGTCTGATGAATCCCAGATTCAGTAACTCTTGCAATTGTATCTTCAATTCCTTCAACTCAGCTGGAGCCATTCGGTACGGTGCCTTAGACACTGGATCCACTCCCGGAGCCAATTCAATAACAAATTCAATTTCCCGAACAGGTGGCCATCCCGACAAATCTTCTAGAAAGACATCAAGGAACTCACATACCAATCTCGTATTCTCAAGCCCTGATGCCACAGGTTGGCTAGTGTCCACTGTAGTAACTATGAACCCTAGACAACCTCTACCCATCAGGTCTTTAGCTTTCAACAGTGATATTCTCGGTATGCATGCCCCTTGAACTTTACCCACGAACACCGCTGGGTTAGCACCGTCGGGCTCAAACACCACCATCTTCCGTTTGCAGTCAATCATTGCTCCATATTTTGACAGAAAATCCATTCCCAGGATTATGTCAAAATCAGATAATTGCAGCTCAATTAGATTGGCGGTCAACTCACAACCGTCAATCCAAAAAGACAAGGACCGAATCCACCTTGTGGATATTATCAGGTCTCCCGAGGGTAACAGGGTTCCAAACCCCGAAACATAAATATCACATGGCTTATGTAAACTTTCTATCACTCTACTCGATACATATGAATGAGTAGCTCCCAAATCAAATAACACAGTATAAGCACAACCATTAATAGATAACTGACCTGTCACAACTGACGGACTAGCATCAGCATCTGCCTGAGTTATAGTGAAAAGTCGCCCCGGGTTCTGAGCAACATTCTTCTTAGGCTCTTCTCTCTTGGCTTGGGGACAGTCTCTGATAAAGTGGCCCACCATGCCACAATGGAAACATGCCTTGGCTCGGCACTCACCAGGATGATGCTTCTTGCATTTAGAACATTCTGGATATGATCGGAATGAGGACCCGCGACCCTGACGGCCACCTCTGTTTCCCCGAAACTTTCTATTTCCCCCTGAAGCTCCGGAAGCCTCAGCCTTCCGTTTGTGCTCAGGGTTGCCACTGTCGGTCCCCTTACTGACATTACCACCAGCAGGAGGGTTTGATGCCATGGCGGCATCCTTTGTAGCCTGCTCCTTCATTACTTGCTGCTCGGCCTCCTCAGCAATTAAGGCCAAGTCTACCACTCTCTTATACAGAGTGTCATGTGATGTGGTAATCTTCAAGTCCCGACTAATTGTAGCATTTAGTCCTCGAACATATTTATGCTTTCTGGTAAAATCTGTAGGCACCAGATCACCAGCAAATTTAGATAACCGATCGAATTCCAGAGTATATTCAGCCACAGACATTTTCCCCTGAGTCAACTTCACAAAATCTTCTTGGTGTGAAGTCCTCACTGCAACGTTATAAAACTTTTCTTCAAAAAGTTTCTTGAACTCTTCCCATGTCATGACACTGACATCTCGAGTCTGATTCACTATATCCCACCATACGCGGGCATGATCTTGAAACATAAAGGCCGCACAATTCACCCTCTCAGTTCCCGTCACCCCCATATTATCGAGGATACGGGTAACAGTGCTCATCCATTGATCGGCCTTAATAATATCAATGCCTCCCAAAAAAGCTGGAGGTTGCAGCTTCACAAACCGCTCGAACACAGAGTCCCGGAGCGGCATAATATACCCTTGGTTACCCACCACTGGCACAGGAGCTGGTGGTAACCCTTGATTCACTGGGGCAGCTTGTTGCCTTAAACGTCGCAACTCTTCCTCTTGACGAAGTATGACACTTCGCATTTCATGAAACATCTGCTGCCAGTCAGCAGGAGGATTAGCATTAACGGCCCCCGCATTATCCCCTGGATTTTGCGGAGGTGGAGGCAGTGCTGGTGGATCGGTTTGGGTAACCCCGGGCTCTACTTGCTCGCCCTGTGGTCTAGATGATTGCGGAGGGTCCATTACTAGTATCCCTGTAATCAACAACCCCAGCGAGTTAAGCACCAATACCACACTTACGCACTTATTGCCTTAAACCCTAACTCATCTATTTACCTCATACATATTTACATAAACAAATAGCATTTATAGCATGGCATCACATAACACATACATACTCTAGATGCTTGCATACTGCCTAAAATGGAAAGCGGTAAACAGATGATCACACATACAGTCAAGTATTTACTCTCGATACTTCTTGCACCATGAGTCGAGCCTATCTCTGACGACGAATGTACATGTTCGGCCGGTCTACAGGAAGTTTAAAAACCTTGGCGCTCTGATACCAAATTGTAACGCCCTAAATAATTAGGCACGCTACCCAAAATACTTATGAAGCCCTAATCCCCTAACCGGGATTACTAATTAAAATAGCGCATAATTTAAACTTTTATATTAAACAGACTGAAAATAAACTTGTAATATATTTAAACTTTTCAAAATAGTTGGGATCCCAAAAATATTTACAAACTTATTACAAGTTCGTTCTTACTAGCCGACCTAAGCGGCAAAACATAATACAAAAGTCAACACTGTTAGACCCATAACCCGCTTGGTCTGAAGTGGCATGAACATGTACATTCTTCGCCCTGCTCCTGAAACTCATGGCTGATCAGCTAATGCCTTACCCTTTCCTGCACAGTAGAGCACCCGTGAGCCAAGCCCAACAAGACAGTATAAATCATAACAAATATATTATGCTCATTCACATATGTCTGTATAGCACAGACCTGATCATTATTTCATCATGCCCATTTATGTCTACGTGGCGTAGACCTATGTGTTGCACTCACACATCTAATTAAATCTACGTGACGTAGACCCACATGTTACTCTCACACGTCTAAATACATTAAGGCCTTAGAAGCGGTTCATCTCGGTTATGAGTACCGAGTCCAACCTGATTATGCCTTGAGCACATAATCCTTAAATCTCATTTCAATTAACATGGCATGGCATTTATACACATATATATCACTAGGGTAATAACCCTAGGCTATTAAACCGTTCCTATTAGGGTAATAATCCTAATCCCGGTTACTTAACATTCATGCATATCATTCTCAACATAAGCGCCACTGCGCATACTCTACGTGCTAATCACTGTCTTACCTGTTGTCCCGCAATAGTAGAGATTCCAAATCCCCGGGTGCTCCTGACCAGGTGCCGGTAATCCTAGTCACACACAATCCGGGATTTTCACAAATAGGGTTAACCCCTGATTTCACATTCATAAATTAAATTCATGGCATTTCAAATACAGATAATCACATAGAGCTCGAAAAGAGCTTTCCAACGGTATAAAGAACATCCCAAACGGAGTCCCGAGTCAAAAGTTATGGCCAAAACAAATTTCAGCATTTCCCGATGAACTCCAACCGGAATTCCGGATGAACCAACCGGAATTCCGGTTGTCTGGGCAGAGAACACGAAATTTCTCAATCTTTAAACCCCCAAAACTCACTCAAATCATCCCCAAACATTCCCAAACTTTCCAAAGCATCAATATATGTCATAATAAACATATTCCACAACTTAAACCCAACAATTGCACTAAAAATCAAAAGGTGCCATTAAAGCACCAAGCTTGAGTTCCATGAACTCAAGCTTGCTTTTCACAACCAAAATCACAATTAATCCACTTAGAGCAGCTAGGAAATATTATAGGGTCTAAAACACATATTTATGCATCAAAATTCAACAATAAACCCCATAATTTCAGATTGCACAATAATTAAAATCATGCCTTAAACTCCAAAACTTCAAGCTCTAAACTTGAGCTTCAAACTAACATCTTTCCAATATTTTCCAGCAGCTCAAGACCAAATAAAACATGTATTTTCAACCTAGAAAATACCCTAAAATCTTACTCCAAACTCAACAAACATAAGTCCCAACTAAATCATGCAATTTCACCAAGATTAAACACCAAACTTAACAACATGCATACACAAGAACACATCAACTATACATGCTATTAAAGCATAAAATTCAGCAAGCAAAATCAATTAGAAACTCAATTAAAAACTGTAGAGAATACCTCAAGACTAAGCAAGAATAATCCCCACAATCAAGCTCCAAAAATTAGCTCCAATTCACACCAATTTTCTTCAAATTCAACTTGAAATAACAAGAGGGTTTGGGAGAGAGAGGGGGTCGGCCAAGAGGAAAGCAAAACCAGAAAATTGCTTTTCATTTCATCAAAAATCAATTTTAATCAAACATAGTAAATAAGGGTCAAATGACCAAAATGCCCTCATGGCTTATTATTCACACCTACACCCTCACAAGGGTAAATAAGTCATTTCAATACTCAATTAATTTCAAATAAATTTCAGATTATCATTCATCAAATAAAATGCCAAATAATCAATCCAATTTACATTTCGGGCCCGAACCCGGTTCGGCCTGAAATTTCCGGTTGTGACTATACCGCGCTAACCTGTCAGAACACACCTGAAAAGACAACACAGGCATACTATATAATAATATAGTTATATTAAGCACGTAATTAAATTAATTTCATCATTTTACCCTTCTCGGGTCATAATTACCAAAATGCCCCTGGCTCACCAACGGGGTCTTTAATATATTAAAATTCATATAAATCACATATATTGAATTATATAATAATATAATTCCTCCATTATATATAATTATCTAGTTAGGGTTTTGCTAATCCATTTCTTAATTCCGGGTATTACATATAGCATTCCACTAAGGTTAGGTTTGAATTATTTGGCATTAAAATAATGAAAATATCAGAGGTAAAACCCTACAAAAGTGGCCGGCCCTATACATGTGGATTTGGGCCTGACTTTTTGCAATTTTGCAGTTGTATCTTTTCTGCATCTGATTTTCTCAAAAATACCAATTTTCTAATTCAACCATTTAAATGCCAATTCTAACTATTTAATAACTATAAATAATTATTAAATAATATTGTCATTTATCATATTTATTAATTGAACCATACAAAGTATCATAATTAACAAATATGCCCCTAAAACTCTTTCTTTACAATTTCGCCCTTACTTAGTGAAAAATTCACAAATAGACATAGTCTAAATTGAGAATTATAATTGATTAATCAAAACCAATTATATGAGTCTTACAAGCAATATTATCTCAACTAGTGGGGGGACCATGGGTCTATATAACCGAGCTTCCAATAAGTAGATCAAGAATTTATTACCTAAATTCACTGACTTATTAATTCTTCGTTGAATCCACGCATAGAACTTAGAATTGCACCCTCAGTATATAGAATGCTCTATATGTTCCACCATATAGACACATCATTAGTTATCCATTGTTATAATCCTAATTTGATCAATGATCCTCTATATGAATGATCTACACTGTAAAGGGATTAGATTACCGTTACACCCTACATTGTATTTAATCCTTAAAACACTTAACCCCGTATAAATGATATTTCAGCTTATGTGAAATGAGATCTCCACCATTTATTTTTCGTTTGGTCAAGCTCGAAGGAGATCATCCTTTACTTACTATTCGCCAGATAGAAGTTATAGATTCCATGTTTATGTTAGCGCTCCCACTCAATTACACTACCGTGTTCCCAAAATGTACGTATCACCCTGACCTAAAAGTAGGCTTAACTAACAAATCAAAGAACACGAATAGCCTCTTGAGATTGAGCCTAATCATAACAGGATTAAGATCATTTGATCTAGGATCAACTAGGCGATATTGACTTGAATAGATATTACGGTAAGTTTAATAAATCTAAGTCAAAGTTCAATATCAGTCCCTTCCGATGCATACTCCATGCATCCAACCTGAGCTTTACTTTAACCAATGCTCTGAAAAGAACATAACATTTCTCCAAATGCAAGTAAACGCTTGTTGTAGATTATCATATCAGTAAAACCCTATGTTTGATAAATCTAGGAAACTTTATTCACATAGTCATGTTTACTTCCAATGTGTTGACAGCACAATAAACAGGATCAAGTATGTGAAAAAGGTTTCAGATGAATTCATACATTATGTACATATAATCATGAAATAAATCATGTGAACCATGCAACATTAAATGTTATTTCTGATCTATATTAATAAGTAAATCTGATTATACTGAAATGAGTTTTATTTAGGGCATAAAACCCAACAAACTCCCACTTGCACTAATATAAAACAAAATGTGCATTTCAAATAATCTCAACACCTTGATATACAAATCAAGTTTAGTAGTAGTAAACTCCTCGTAATAGGATCTGAAAGGTTGAATTAAACACAACCTTTTCTCCACCATTACTCTTCCTTAATCACAAAATCATTGATAATGTGAAATTCCTCTCTATATGTCTACTCTCTTGGGATACTGGATTCTATACCTTTGGCAACTACTTTTGGTTAATCAGGAAATTAACACTAGTAGTTAAGGTAATTTGGAATGGTGCAAAAGTTGTATAGAACTTTCCTTAGACTGAACAAGTACCTTTCCTGCAACTTTAACATTCAGTCCCTTTCTGGTAGACCTAGAGACTTCAGATAGATTTTTACACTTCTCCAAAATCACTATTCCACCCCCAGAGTAATCACCATCTTATTAGAAAGATTTCTAGCACAAAGGCAAATTTCGAAATCTGATGTGGCGTAGTCTAAGAGTTTTAAACACACCCTTATAGACTAACATATAGTTCCTCTTCTTTATCTTAAGATTTACTTGATTGTCTTCCAATGTTCTTCTCCTGGATTAATCTGATACCTACTCATTACTCCCACTCAACAGCAGGTGTCTGGTCTAAGGCATACAAAAGCATATCTAAGACCTCTCACTGTTTATTTAAGAAATTCTTTCATGGCTTTATCTTTTCTGGAATAGTTGAGACTTTTCCTTAGATAAATAAAATCTATGCCTAAGAAGATGTAAAGCTTCTATAGATTGCCATTTGAAAGAAAATGCTTCAGCATCTTACTAAAGTAAGTTGCTTGCATTAGAGTAAGTAATTACTGTTGGGTTTTATGCCCTAAATAAAACTCATTTCAATATAATCAGATTTACTTATTAATATAGATTAGAAATAACATTTAATGTTGCATGGTTCACATGATTTATTTCATGATTATATGTACATAATGTATAAATTCATTTGAAACCCTGTTTATTGTGCTGTCAACACATTAGAAAGTAAACATGACTATGTGAATAAAGTTTCCTAGATTTATCAGACATAGGGTTTCTGATATGATAATCTACAACAGAGTTTACTTGCATTTGGAGAAATGCTATGTTCTTTTCAGAGCATTGGTTAAAGTAAAGCTCAGGTTGGATGCATGGAGTATGCATCGGAAGGGACCGATATTGAACTTTGACTTAGATTTATTAAACTTACTGTAATATCTATTCAAGTCAATATCGCCTAGTTGATCCTAGATCAAATGATCTTAATCCTGTTATGATTAGGCTCAATCTCGAGAGGCTATTCGTGTTCTTTGATTTGTTAGTTAAGCCTACTTTTGGGTCAGGGTGATACGTACATTTTGGGAACACGGTAGTGCAATTGAGTGGGAGCGCTAACATAAACATGGAATCTATAGCTTCTATCTGGCGAATAGTAAGTAAAGGATGATCTCCTTCGAGCTTCACCAAACGAAAATAAATGGTGGAGATCTCATTTCACATAAGCTGAAATATCATTTATACGGGGTTAAGTGTTTTAAGGATTAAATACATTGTAGGGTGTAACGGTAATCTAATCCCTTTACAGTGTAGATCATTCATATAGAGGATCATTGATCAAATTAGGATTATAACAATGGATAACTAATGATGTGTCTATATGGTAGAACATATAGAGCATTCTATATACTGAGAGTGCAATTCTAAGTAGTTTGTAAGTGTTTTATATGGTATGGATCACCCTAATGGTGGCGACCATATTTGACTTGCAAATTATGAAACAATGGTGGAAGCTCATAAGATAGAATTGCCTTGACTCTCGCCTAAACAGGACAACGTTGAATTCCAATCTTGATCGAATAAAAGGTTGCTAGAATGTTTAACATTTTAGATGAGTTGACAACTCTATTCAATGGATGGTAGCTTTAACTCTCGCCTAAACGGGACACTGATATCAGTTTGTTGAAAACCTTGGAAATTATTTAGGATTGTATGTTTTAGTATTTTCACTTGTCATTCCTACTTGCTATATGTTTAATAATTTCTGAATTGTGTGTGAATTTATATTGAATCATGTTATTTTCTGTTATTATGTTGTAGTTTAATTTCGAATCTTCATTGTTGGTCTAACTTGATTTGTTTATCTAATGAGATAAATCCCTAATGGATTTTCACCATTAGACATACATAATAGTGTTAGATCTCGAAAGATAAATATTGTATATGCAACATCTAGCTGTTCATCAATTGATGACACCTTAGACTAGTATTTTTACAATATGAAACAAGAAGATTATCTATAAATAAGATTACTTTGACTCTCGCTAATCGAAGCATCGTTGGATTCTTATTTATAAACGAAATTATCCTAATTCCTCTTAGCTTATTCATTTCGAATTAGCTCAATAACATATCATTGGATGAATGGTCTATATATCATATCATGTCATTCTATATTTTCTCTTAAGAAATTAAATGACACATATGATTATAATCCCGAAATTCTATTCCCAATTGATATAAATCCTCAATCTTAGAAATCTCCTACTTGTATGGGCAAATCTGACTTAGAGTTTAAATTAGTAGTGGTGGTCCAAGAAAGAATTACTCATTATATTTGGTATAAATTTAAGTTTTTGACTTTAATTTTAGATTCCAAACAAAATTTTCTTATATTTCTAATTCCAGAATACTATACAGTTACACTTTCACAAGTGTTTAATAACCATTTTCTATCAATGGATTTCAAATTGTATGGAATATGAGTTTAATATTCTGTGACCAGGATCCACTTGCACTATTCTAAGAACTCTTTGAAGTAACTAAACCTAAGTCATCAAAAGACACAACCACAATTTTATTAATCTATGGCATTTGTATCTTGTTCATAGTGGTTTTGACAAGATCAATCTTTGGAAAGAGTTAATATGCCTATATCCACTGAAAGTATTTCATCTCATTCGTAAATGGATGTACATTCAGGGGTGGATATGAGTTTTTCGTTGTATTCTTTAAACAATCACTCTAGATTTTACCTTACGCAAAGAAATTTGAAATGTTTGAAAAATTTTATAAATTTCTAGCAATGGTGATTAACCATTAAGGTAAGTGGTTAAAGATCTTGCGAACTGATAGGGGTAGAGAAATAGTTAGAAGATATGCAGTTCAAAGATCATTAAATTGATTTTTGAATTATATCCAAACTTACCTCCCCAGAAATTTCAATTTGCATATTGATGATTAGTTACAAGTCGTTGCCTAAATCCTTCTATGGTAATACAATTTCAGAATGATGTAATGGTTGTATACTTAATGTAAATCATTACTAGATTCATGGATGTACTAATCAAAATCTTAAGAAAAGCTAGAACTGTTAACCATGGTTTGTTAGCTATTCTAAGTGATTAGGGGTGGACCATCCCATAGTCAATAGATAAGAAAATGTTTGTTCAAACAAATACTACTTTTCTAAGATAATGACTAAGTCTAAAAATAAAGTATCAAATAAAGGAGATATTTATTTCTTGATTCCAAAAGTGTTCTATCATCTTAGTTGACATATGATGATCCCACTGCCTCTGCTGTCTTGTCACAACTGAAGAGGTCGATACCATTTAGTTTTCTTAGACATAATTCACGGTACCTTGCCGTAGTGGGAGAGTTTCTAGGAACTCGCCTTCTTATGACTTGGAAGACACTAGTGATTAAAATCCATTGTGAGTTTAAACAAGTAATGGATTGTCAAGATAAGAAACTAAGAAGAAAAGCCAATAGAACTATGGTTTAATCCATTCACATGGAGTAACCTAAACTTTCTATTACAAGGACATAAAAGGAAATTTTCGTTAATAAGTCTATTCAATGGACTTAACAAGATTTCTTGTTCTTAGTATTATAGGTTTGAGTTTATCTAAACCTATGGCTTGTGGTATACCTGGTAATTACTTACTCTAATGCAAGCAACTTATTTTAGTAAGATGCTGAAGCATTTTCTTTCTAATGGCAATCTAATAATCTATAGAAGCTTCTCGACTTCTAGGCATAGATTTTATTTATCTAAGGAAAAGTCTCAACTATTCCAGAAAAGATAAAGCCATGAAAGAATTTCTTATATCAACAGTGAGAGGTCTCAGATATGCTTTAGTATGCCTTAGACCAGCCACCTGCTGTTGAGTGGGAGTAATGAGTAGGTATCAGATTAATACAGGAGAAGAACATTGGAAGACAATCAAGTAAATCTTAAGATTAAGAAGAGGAACTATATGTTAGTCTATAAGGGTGTGTTTAAAACTCTTAGACTACAGCTCATCAGATTTTGAAATTTGCCTTTGTGCTAGAAAATCTTTCTAATAAGATGGTGATTACTCTGGGGGTGGAATAGTGATTTTGGAGAAGTGTAAAAACCTATCTGAAGTCTCTAGGTCTACCAGAAAGGGACTAAATGTTAAAGTTGCAGGAAAGGTACTTATTCAGTCTAAGGAAAGTTCTATACATTTTTGGCACCATTCTAAATTGCCTTAACTACTAGTGTTACTTCCTGAATAACCAAGAAGTAGTTGCCAAAGGTATAGAATCCAGTATCCCAAGAGAGTAGACATATAGAGAGGAATTTCACATTATTAATGGTGGAGAAAAGGTTGTGTTTAATTCAACCTTTCAGATCCTATTACGAGGAGTTTACTACTACTACACTTGATTTGTATATCAAGGTGTTGAGATTATTTGAAATGCACCTTTTGTTTTATATTAGTGCAAGTGGGAGTTTGTTGGGTTTTATGCCCTAAATAAAACTCATTTCAATATAATCAGATTTACTTATTAATATAGATCAAAATAAAATTTAATGTTGCATGGTTCACATGATTTATTTCATGATTATATGTACATAATGTATGAATTCATCTGAAACCCTTTTCACATACTTGATCCTGTTTATTGTGCTGTCAACACATTGGAAAGTAAACATTACTATGTGAATAAAGTTTCATAGATTTATCAAACACAGGGTTTTACTGATATGATAATCTACAACAAGAGTTTACTTGCATTTGGAGAAATGCTATGTTCTTTCTAGAGCATTGGTTAAAGTAAAGCTCGGGTTGGATGCATGGAGTATGCATCGGAAGGTACCGATATTGAACTTTGACTTAGATTTATTAAACTTACCGTAATATCTATTCAAGTCAATATCGCCTAGTTGATCCTAGATGAAATGATCTTAATCCTGTTATGATTAGGCTCAATCTCAAGAGGCTATTCGTGTTCTTTGATTTGTTAGTTAAACCTACTTTTAGGTCAGGGTGATACGTACATTTCAGGAACACGGTAGTGCAATTGAGTGGGACCGCTAACATAAACATGGAATCTGTAGCTTCAATGTGGCGAATAGTAAGTAAAGGATGATCTCCTTCGAGCTTGACCAAACGAAAATAAATGGTGGAGATCTCATTTCACATAAGTTGAAATATCATTTATATGGGGTTAAGTGTTTTAAGGATTAAATACATTGTAGGGTGTGACGGCAATCTAATCCCTTTATAGTGTAGATCATTCATATAGAGTATCATTGATCAAATTAGGATTATAACAATGGATAACTAATGATGTGTCTATATGGTGGAACATATAGAGAATTCTATATACTGAGAGTGCAATTCTAAGTTCTATGCGTGGATTCAACGAAAAATTAATAATTTAGTGAATTTAGGTTATAAATTCTTGATCTACTTATTGGAAGCTCGGTTATATAGACCCATGGTCCCCCCACTAGTTGAGATAATATTGCTTGTAAGACTCATATAATTGGTTTTGATTAATCAATTATAATTTTCAAATTATACTATGTCTATTTGTGAATTTTTCACTAAGTAAGGGCGAAATTGTAAAGAAAGAGTTTTAGGGGCATATGTGTTAATTATGATACTTTGTATGGTTCAATTAATAAATATGATAAATGACAATATTATATAGTTATTAAATAGTTAGAATTGGCATTGAAATGGTTGAATTAGAAAATTGGCGTTTTTGAGAAAATCAGATGCATAATTGAGAAAACTGCAAAATCCAAGTAAGGCCCATTACACTACATGGCCGACCACTTGGAATGATTTTTCAAACTGATATTTTCATTATTTTAATGCCAAATAATTCAAACCTAACCCTAGTGGAATGCTATAAATAGATGGTGAAGGCTTCAGGAAATTGACACACTAAATTTTCTACTTTTTCATTCAGAAAAAACTGAGCATCTCTCTCTCCCTATCTTTGGCCGACCACTCCCTCTCTCTCTTCTTCCTAAAGATTTCGAAACTCTTAGTGTTAGAGTAGTGCCCACACACAGCAAGTGATACCTCAATTATAGTGAGGAAGATCGTGAAGAAAGACTTTCAGCAAGAAGGAGTTTCAGCACTAAAGAATCAGAGAAAGAGATCCAGGTTCAGATATTGATAATGCTCTGCTACATAAAGGAATCAAGGGCTAGATATCTAAACGGAAGGAGTCATATTATTCCGCTGCACCCAATGTAAGGTTTACTAAACTTTATATGTGTTTATTTCATCGTTTTAGAAAGTTCATATTTAGAGTGTTAATCAACATACTTGTGAGTAGATCTAAGATCCTGGTAAAATAATTTCCAACAGTCTACACTATGAGAACGACCAAACTCTCCAAAAAACTTGCTTCCAGAATTGATGGTATGATCAGGGATTTTTGGTGGGGTTGTGAGCAGGGTAACCGTGGTTTGTGCTTAAAGGCTTGGGACCACTTATGCCTTCTCAAATAAAGAGGTGGCCTTGGCTTCCGAAAGTCCATGGAATTGAATCAAGCTTTACTGGCAAAATGGGGATGGGCTCTTCTTACAGATGAACAGACGCTCTGTTGCAGGGTGTTAAGGGCGAAGTATTTGAAGAGCAAGCCGTTTCTTGAGGCAACCTATAAAAGTTCTGACTCTTGGTTATGGAAGAACGTGGTCAAATCTAAAGTGATTCTCAGAAAAGGGGCTTGCAAACTTGTCTCGAATGGGGAAGATACGAATATTTGGTCGGATCCTTGGGTTGTCCATGGGGAAGATTTCTATCCGAAACCTAATACGTCTCGTCCTAAGAGAGCGTTTAAGGTGGCAGATCTGCTTAACTTTAATGGGGATTGGGACATTGCCATGCTCAAGTCCCTGTTTGACTCTGCTACTATTGCCAACATCTTAAAAGGGGGAAGACCTTATGGCCAGGGGAGTGACAGATGGATATGGACGAAGGATGTGAGTGGTAATTTCACCACAAAGTCTGCTTATTTATTGCAGGCTCTCGAGAGAGCCCCTGCCTGTGTGGTTGCGCCGACCTTGTTGAACAAACGTTGGGACTCCAAAATCTTAGAAATACATAAGGTTCTTTGGTGGAGTATCCTCTCGAATGCTCTGCCAGTCCATGGTCTCCTTGCTAGGAGAATCCCCATTGAAAATGAGTTATGCCCGTTATGTGGAGTGGCTGCGGAATCGATGGAACACCTGTTCCTCTATTGCAACTTTACGTACCATCTTTGGAGGTCCTCCCTGTGGGGGGTGTTCCCGGTCCCTGACGCTAGGGGTCATGTTTGGGACTGGGTTAAATTTCTTTGGAATTTAAAGTCAAACAGGGTGGACCCGGACAAGCTGTTCCTCTATGCTTCAATCGTCGTGGACACAATTTGGAAGACCCATAATGACAAGGTACATAATTCTCATTCAAGTAACATAAGGCTATTATTGAAAATAGTTAGGATCCAAACTATGAATATGAGGACAAACCTAGACGTAGCAAAAGAATTAGATAGAAAAATGTTTTGGTTCGAACTTTTTGACCTATTTGCTAGAAGGTGAACCTCAAAGTTATGAAGAAGCTATAAGCTCTTCTAAAGGTTGTTTATGGAAACAAGCCATAGGTAATGAAATTGAGTTTATATTGCAAAATCATACTTGGGAGGTAGTAGATCTTTCTCCAGGATGTAAGCCTTTAGGGGCTAAGTGGATTTTCAAGAAGAAAATGAAAGCAGATGGATCAATTAACAATCATAAGGCACAACTTGTAATTAAAAATTATAAGCAATAAGAAGGCCTTGATTACTTTGATACATATTCTCCTGGGACGAGAATGAATTCTATCAGAATGATACTTCCTATTGCAGAATTATGCAATCTCGAAGTACATCAAATGGATACAAAAATAACTTTTATAAATGGGGATTTAGATGAGAAAATTTATATGGAACAACCCAAGGGCTTTTCTACCTCAGAACATGGAAAAGTTTATAAATTGGTGAAATCTTTATATGGATTAAAAGCAAGTATCAAAATAATGGCATGAGAAATTTGACCATACAATGGTGGCAAATGGATTTAAAATTAATGAATGTGACAAATGTGTTTATGTCAAAGAAACAGATAATGACTATGTCATCCTATGTATTTATGTTGATGACGTGCTTATAGGAAGAAATGATAAGATGATCAAATCTAACAAAAGTTTGTTGAAATCCACATTTGACATGAAAGATATGGGCCTAGTAGATGTTATTTTAGGAATTCCAATTCTAGAACATTTGATGGACTCATTCTAAGTCAGTCACATTATGTGGAGGACAAAATTCTTGAGAAGTTCAACAAGAAAGATTTTGGTGCTTCCAAAACTCCTATTGATTTGACTTTACATTTGTGTAAAAACAAAGGTGGGAGTGTCTCCTATGTAGATTACTCAGTAATTATTGGAAGTCTAATGTATTTAATGGGTTTTACAAAACCTGACATAGCCTATGCAGTTAGTAAACTGAGTAGATACATGAGTAATCTAGGGCCTCGCCACTGGAAAGGAATAACAAGAGTACTAAGGTACTTAAATTTTACTCGAAGCTATGGGCTGCACTATACAAAATATACAACAGTACTTAAATGGCACTATGCTGCTAGCTGGATATGTGATATAAAAGACTTTAACTCTACGAGTGGATATGTGTTCACACTTCACATTGCAGCAGTATCGTGGAAATCTTCTAAACAAACGATCATAGCCAGATCCACGATGAAATTCCAAAACGCCCAAAACCTATTCCTCTAATTAGTATACATTGTGATATTTAATCTTAAATTGGTAGAGCAAAGAGAAATTTATACAATGGTAAGTCTACACATATTTTTCGTAGACGTAACACCATTAGATAACTACTCAAAACTGCAGTTATCTCTATTAACTATGTAAGATCAAAGTCGCAGATCCTCTAACCAAAGGATTAAATAGAGAGTTGGTTGAAAAATTATCGAAGAGAATGGGGCTAAAGCCTACAGTTGATACCCAACCTAGTTGACAAGAGATCACAAGATCTAGGTTCAAAGGGACAAATAAAACTATAAAGACTATGGTGGATCACTGTGGGGGTTATCCTCAAGTCCATTTCTGTGATAAAACATTGGTACTCGTAAGGAAAGGTTAAGCTATGCTTTTAATGATTCCTATGCATTAAAACTTCGAGCAGAGTAATATGAGATACTCTTAAATAATAAATCACTTATGTGAGAGAGAAGATGGGTCACTTCTATATGAATTGATTAAGGCTTAATTCCTAGAATATCTCTTATAAAACCATGGAAATGTTCAAGGCCAAAACAAACATAACAGCAAGAACTAAAGTATGTCAAGAGAGATTTGTGTGTGTGGTATATCATCATTTACATTAACCGCAAAAAAGTTCAAAGACATCGCGTCTATTGATCAGCTAATAAAATAAATATACTCACACAAGGGAAGGTTCAACAGATAAAACATACCTATCCTATCCAGGTTTCAAACGTTGACTCTATTTCAAGGTCAAAACAATTTGTTAGTTATTCTCTAGTAAATTGTAGAATTATTGGAGAAAGTTAACTTTGTCAACTATTTTAATTGAATGGAAAATTAAAGTGGATTTTAATCCAACATCATTCTTAAGTAAAAATGACTAACATCAAAGGTTATAAATATAGCTTAAGTCCTTGATTATAATTTACACAAAAACTTACTCATGAACAAGTTTATATCATTAATCAATTAAGTTTTCATTTGAAGATAATTGTTACTGTTATAAAATTCATAAAATACTCTTTAGAGTAATTAGATGTGTACTACAAAGTCCTCAAAATTTTTTAATAGTATTGCATATTAAAAAATATATATTAATTGTATTTTATTATCATGTTTATGTCAAATATTACATTAGTCCCGTTAAATTGTGCAGCAAGTTCTACAAGCAGAACTGTAATGTGGAGAGAAGAAACCGGACCTTAATAGACATAATCAGATCAATAATATGTTATTCGATACCTCAAATAGAATTATAAAATGGAAGGTAATTATATTTATCTCTTTCCTAATGTCTTGTTCAATATTCATTATGAACTTAAGAACTAATTATATGTGTCTCTTCTCAAATCTCATGTTCAATATTCATTATGAACTTGAAATATAACTCAATTTTAGTCATGTTATAAGAAAAGAACATATATGTGAGTAAAAGAGTTGCTATACATTTGATTTTTATAAGAGCATTGCTATTGGACACAGTGGTACCCAGCATCTTCTATAGGTGACATCCTACAATTAGTTAGCGATATTTTCTAAAATTTATTTTATTAAGTTATATGAGACCGTATACTTAATTACACTATTAGCAGTATGACACTGAGGATGGTGCTAGGCACCAATAGTGCCTTTTAGTAATTCTATTTATAAGTATACCCTACATATTTTGATTGGATGTGATGGAGCTAACTCAGCGGTGGCAGAATATCTAAATCTAAAGGCAAAGAAGGTATTTGGAGTATATGTAGTGTGAGGTCTTACCTATTATCCAAACTGAAGACATGGCTTCCTTCTTCAGTTTTCCAGATACCATGGCAACAACGTTGTGTGTGGAAGATCTCTTATCAATTATAATTTGGTTTCTTGGTTCCTACTTTTACCATGATACAACCTCTTTCAAGGAATTTTTTATATATATATACATACACATTTTAGAGCAACAATATAATTGTTTGTACCCAAAATTTTCTAATTTTTGTTTTTATTACTCATGAATTAATTATTTGAATTATAGATTCCGAGATTTTGAAAAATCCAGAACTGGTCAAGTTAATGGCAATATAAAATATCACAAATGGTAGCACTACTTTCCCTAATAAAATAGTAGAAATGATTAGGGATTGTGATCACATGGCTTCACTATCCCTTACACACTTAAGATATAGGCCAGCTTGGGATGTATTGCTTGAAAAGTTAAGGAAAGGGACAACCACAATGGTCGATCGGAGACGCCACGCACGTGATGGGTCCATTTCTCAGTCAAGGAGGCTCAACTGTATTGCAAGACGGCATGGTTCTTGCTCGGTGCTTGGCTCAAAAGGTTGGTTAATGATCTTGGTCATCATAATAACAAAATAGAAAAGGCAATGGATTGATATGTGAGGAGAGGAGAACGAGGTTGGTGAGATTGTCAATTCAGTCTTTTCTATCTAGTCTCTTCTTTAGCTCTTTTGCTTCATAATTGCTTAGGAAATTCTTTCTTGTTCTCATCATGCTTCTCATCTTCCATGATCACGACTCTCTTTAACAACTTCAATCAAAACTTACACTATTTTATCTTTTTAGGTCTCATTTGGTTCACCCTATTGTATTGTATTGTATTAAATTGGGTTGTATTTTATTGAATTGGATTGTATAATTTTAATACAATATTATGTTTGGAATTAAATTGTATAACTATGTTGTGTTAAATTATACCATATTTGGTTCACATTGTATTGTATTGTATTAATTAAAAAAGTTTGCAAAAATTGAAAAATTAAAAAAAAATCAAATAAAAACTAAAAAATTGAAAATAAATATAAAAAACTAAAAAGAAAATAAAAGATACTATTTTTTTTATTATTAAAAATGCTAAATGTTTAAAAAAACTAAAAAAAAATAAATTAAATTAAAAATACTGTTTTAAAAAAAACATGGCATATGTGATTCCAACCCGAATATTGATTCTAATTCTGAATAAATTGTTAAAAAAAAAGTAACCACATTGTTAAAAAAAAACAAACATAACTAAAATAGACCTTGTAACATTGTCAAAGCTTCAACTATTAATCAAACCAAACCAAAGTTCAATCGACCAAATCAATCCTCACATATTAATACTCATATAACCAAATCAATCACTTGATTTAGCTTTTCTAAGAACTCTTGTCACAAAGGCCTCTGGAATTTCGCCATCTATTGACTTGAAGGTTGCCACATATTCTGGCTTCTTTAACATGTACGTCAACACATCAAGTTGATCATGAATCGAAAGTCCCATTGATTTCAACTTCGTAGCCAATTATGTCAATTATGTAAAATACAACACGCTGTAATTATTTGACATTGTGTCGTTATTGGGAAAATGACGTGCTCCTTAAGATTGACCATCTAACCTTAAACAATCTGAAACAACTCTCAATGACATTTCTTGCAGATGCTTGTTTCATGTTAAAGTACTCCTCGTGATTTCTAGGCACATTTCTACTCAACTCAGATAAATGATACGCAATTAAAATTTAGTGATCTAAACAATTAAAATTTAGTGATGGTTCAAAGTATAAAATAAAAATTTTCACTAAAATTACCTTTAGGGATCTTTAAGTCATTTTGCCTTTTAATGGCATCACGAAGTACTCTAGTTACTGATGTTGAACCCTTCCAACCTGGTAAAACAAATATAAAATTCATATCTCGAGAACAAAGTCCTATTACACTTGTTGCAATCTTACATTTTCTTTCGGGAACTCATACCTCAATGTAAGTACCATCTAATGCCCTTAGACAATTTTCAAACTATCTCCATCGACTATCAATGCAATTGGTAGGCACAGGATCTTGAGGAACTAATAAGTTTTCTTACAACCTTAAAATCCCATGAAAAACAGAATTGAAGTGTCTACTAATGGTTTCTCCCGACCGCTTAAATCTAGCGTTCAATGTACAATTTTTTACATGATGGGCAAGTGTATGAACAAACATACACACGTGTTCCTCAATTATGACTGAACCATTTCTTTTCACCCTTCTATCAGCACGGAGCAATTCACACAATACTCCAAAAGTTCTCATACTCATTCTTAGATCATTCACACATGCTATGTCTCTTTCACCTATTAAACTAGTCAAATATTTTAATCGAGTCTCATGTCTAGTAAAAGTACGATCTTGAAGCATATGTCTCCTACGACTGTTGCGTACCATTATGTACAATAATAATTGTAACACTATATATGTCCCCATCATTTGAAAATGCCATATGAAAAAAAATATCATAATTTTCTTTTATTGCATATCCATATCTATTAATAAAATTACATGTACATAAAAAAATGTTATATAATAATTATAGGCACTAAATCAAAACTATATGATGAACTGTATTGCATAACAATCATATTAAGTCTAAACAAAACGCTATTGAAACATATACTACTACTATAAGCAAAGTAATAACAGTAAAACAATAAAATTCAAATGTTGAAATAAACTGACATGAAACAACCAAATTTCAGAAACTCATTAAGTAAAAACAATTTCAATAATCTCCAAAAGAGTAGAAAAATGAAAATCCCAAATTAGTTATTATACCTGAAATAAAATCTTGGCTTGAGTAGTGCAACCGCAGTCTTGACAAAGCCTGTGAGTCTAAGCTACTTTGAGCGTGAGAGAGAGAGAGCTATGAAGATTAGGAGTACCATTGAGAAAATAAAATCAGATCTAAACAAAAAAAAAAAGGGCATGGATAAGGAACGCATGCATGAAGGTGTTGGGTTTTATGCCCTAAATAAAACTCCATTTCAATGTAATCAATTTTATTTAACATCAATAAAGAAACAGAAGTATTTTTCATTCATTTGTGTATGTTTTGGTTCACTTTATCAATTGCTTGTCTATTTGATTTATAAATTCATCTTAAACCCTTTTCACATACTTGATCCTGTTTATTGTGTTGTCATCACATTGGAAAGTAAACATGACTATGTGAATAAAGTTTCCTAGATTTATCAGACACAGGGTTTTACTGATATGATAATCTACAACAAGAGTTTACTTGCATTTGGAGAAATGCTATGTTCTTTCCAACATTGGTTAAAGTAAAGCTCAGGTTGGATGCATGGAGTATGCATCGGAAGGGACCGATATTGAACTTTGACTTAGATTTAATTAAACTTACCGTAAAATCTATTCAAGTCAATATCGCCAAGTTGATCCTAGATCAAATGTTCTTAATCCTGTTATGATTAGGCTCAATCTTGAAAGGCTATCCGTGTTCTTTGATTTGTTAGTTAAGCCTACTTTTAGGTCAGGGTGATACGTATATTTTGGGAACACGGTAGTGCAATTGAGTGGGAGCGCTAACATAAACATGGAATCTATAGCTTCTATCTGGCGAATAGTAAGAAAATGATGATCTCCTTCAAGCTTGACCAAACGAACATAAATGGTGGAGTACTCATTTCACATAAGCTGAAATATCATTTATACGGGGTCAAGTGTTTTAAGGATAAAATACATAGTAGGGTGTTACGGTAATCTAATCCCTTTACAGTGTAGATCATTCATATAGAGGATCATTGGTCACATTAGGATTATAACAATGGATAACTAATGATGCGTCTATATGGTGGAACATATAGAGCATTCTATATACTGAGAGTGCAATTCTAAGTTCTATGCGTGGATTCAACGAAGAATTAATAAGTTAGTGAATTTTAGTGCTAAATTCTTGATCTACTTATTGGAAGCTCGGTTATATAGACCCATGGTCCCCGCACTAGTTGAGATAATATTGTTTGTAAGACTTATGTAATTGGTTTTGATTAATCAATTATAATTCTGAAATTAGACTATGTCTATTTGTGAAATTTTCACTAAGTAAGGGCGAAATTGTAAAGAAAGAGTTGTTAGGGGCATATTTGTTAATTATGATACTTTGTATGGTTCAATTAATAAATATGATAAATGACAATATTATTTAATAATTATTTATAGTTATTAAATAGTTAGAATTGGCATTTAAATGGTTGAATTAGAAAATTGGCATTTATGAGAAAATCGGATACAAAAGTGTTAAAATTGCAAAATTGCAAAAAGCAAGGCCCAAACCCAATAAGCCATGGCCGGCCACTTTTGTAGGCATTTTAAATTGATATTTTCATTATTTTAATGCCAAATAATTCAAACCTAACCCTAGTGGATCGCTATAAATAGGTAGTGAAGGCTTCAGGAAAATTACACTTATGAATCAAGAAAAACTGGGCCTTTCTCTCTCTACCTTGGCCGCCACCCTCTCTCTCTCTCTCTCTCTTCTTCCTTCATATTTTGAAATTACCTTAGTGATTAGAGTAGTGCCCACACACAGCAAGCAATACCTCAATCATAGTGAGGAAGATCGTGAAGAAAGATCATCAGCAAAGGAGTTTCAGCATCAAAGATTCAGAGAAAGAGATCCAGGTTCAGATCTTGATAATACTCTGCTACAGAAAGGATACAAGGGTTAGAGATCTGAACGGAAGGATTCATTTAATTCCGCTGCACCCAATGTAAGGTTTCTTAAACTTTATAGGTGTTTATTTTATCGTTTTAGAAAGTTCATATTTAGGGTGTTAATAAACATACTTGTGAGTAGATCTAAGATCCTGGCAAAATAATTCCAACAACTGGCCTCAGAGCCATGGTAATTGATTTACTTGCAAGAAATTTGGACTTTAAAACGATTGTTTGATGTTTTTTGGATGGTCTCATGTTGTATTGAGTGTTATTTGATGATTGATTGGTGTTTGTGAATTTTCGTGAAAAATAATTGAATATCTGTTTTTGGAATTATTTTTATTGGATAGTATGGAAAAAATTAAGCAAGTTACTTTTTTACAGAACTCAATTTCGATTTAATTTGAATTAGTTATTGTTTTTTGAAGATTCGAAAAATCGGGGTTGTGCTGAAACTCACCTGTGCGCGCAGAAATCATGCATGACATGATTCCGCCGAGCAAACTCGGCCCAGCACCCAGCATACGTGCGCAGACGGGTATGCACTGCATCCCGTCCGTACAGCTTGCAATTTTTTCGTTTTTTTTTCGTTTTTTCATGCTTTTTCATGGAATTAACTTCCGATTTTTTGTGTAGTTCTGTATTTATACTATTACTATTCCTAATTCAACTCTAATTATCATAATGAATTAATTTAATATTTTTTAAATTTAATTCATGATATTAGTGTAATTTGAATTAAAAAATAGTTAGTATCTATCTTTTTTGCTTAATAATCTATCTTATTTTTAAATTTGATTATATCTTATCTTATTTTTAAATTTAAGGTGAGATTTTAAATATTTTAAATTAAATAATTTTTAAATAATTTGACTTTATTTAAATTGAAAATAAGATAACTTTAATCATGTAATTTTAAATAGATGTAAGATATTTTGCTAACTTTTAAATTTTGTTATTTTATTTATTTAAATTACATTTAAAATCTGAAAAAGATATTCATTTATCTTTTTTAATTTTTTATTTAATTTTTATTTATAAAATAACATTTAAATTTTAAAAGTAGTTAGCAAATTTTGAAATGATATTTAGGTTGGTTGAAACCTAATTTTCAAAATTGTAGTTTTAATTTTAAATTTAAACTTTTTTAATTTAATTTCGAATTTTTTCAATTTTTTTTAAATTTTTGAAAATATTTTTTTTAATTAATTATTTATTTCGAAATTAATTATTTAATTTAAAATTAAATAAATCCTACATCCAACTATCCAGCTAACCTTGTTGCAGGAGTATGTGTTTTAGCTTATGTGTAAGTTTTTAAAACCTATTATTGCTTGATTGCAAATAGCCATGGTTAACTTGTTGACAGATCCAATGATCTTATTTTAACTCATGGCTCCCTTGGTCAAGTTAATAATTTGTAACAGGTATATTTACAATCTTCTTTCATCTGTGTATGACCTAACAACATGATAGGACCCATCCAAAGTGTGCCTGTGTGAGCCTATGTGTTTAATTTCATTATAGATGCATATAGGTTAATGTTGCTAAATAAAATATCATAGTTCTTGATAGATTTTATTTAGGCCCATTTAGTTTTTGGGCCTATTCAATTAATAACAGTTGTTTATTTTAAGGTTAAATTCCTCTCTTTTGGGCCTTGTGTGAGAGTTGGGAGCCATAGTAGTGGGTACGACATACTCAACCCAGCACCCCCTCACATGAACCACCCCAATTGTGAAGGCCCATTTGCCTGATTTGAATAACTGTACTAGGTTAATTACACTAGTTTAACATAATAAAAATTGATTAGCAACATAATTAATTTCATTTATTTTGAAATTAGTTTAAGAAAACCATAGTTTAAAGAATTTTATATTCTAAGCTAAACTATATGTATTTTCTTGTATTTAATTAAATATAGAATTATAACCATCTAGATTCTTTCTGAAGCTTAATTTAAATTTTTCATTAAATATTCCTATTTAAGTTGATATTTAGTTATCTACAACTAACCAACTTAAATAGAAAAGGCAATGGATTGATATGTGAGGAGAGGAGAACGAGGTTGGTGAGATTGTCAATTCAGTCTTTTCTATCTAGTCTCTTCTTTAGCTCTTTTGCTTCATAATTGCTTAGGAAATTCTTTCTTGTTCTCATCATGCTTCTCATCTTCCATGATCACGACTCTCTTTAACAACTTCAATCAAAACTTACACTATTTTATCTTTTTAGGTCTCATTTGGTTCACCCTATTGTATTGTATTGTATTAAATTGGGTTGTATTTTATTGAATTGGATTGTATAATTTTAATACAATATTATGTTTGGAATTAAATTGTATAACTATGTTGTGTTAAATTATACCATATTTGGTTCACATTGTATTGTATTGTATTAATTAAAAAAGTTTGCAAAAATTGAAAAATTAAAAAAAAATCAAATAAAAACTAAAAAATTGAAAATAAATATAAAAAACTAAAAAGAAAATAAAAGATACTATTTTTTTTATTATTAAAAATGCTAAATGTTTAAAAAAACTAAAAAAAAATAAATTAAATTAAAAATACTGTTTTAAAAAAAACATGGCATATGTGATTCCAACCCGAATATTGATTCTAATTCTGAATAAATTGTTAAAAAAAAAGTAACCACATTGTTAAAAAAAAACAAACATAACTAAAATAGACCTTGTAACATTGTCAAAGCTTCAACTATTAATCAAACCAAACCAAAGTTCAATCGACCAAATCAATCCTCACATATTAATACTCATATAACCAAATCAATCACTTGATTTAGCTTTTCTAAGAACTCTTGTCACAAAGGCCTCTGGAATTTCGCCATCTATTGACTTGAAGGTTGCCACATATTCTGGCTTCTTTAACATGTACGTCAACACATCAAGTTGATCATGAATCGAAAGTCCCATTGATTTCAACTTCGTAGCCAATTATGTCAATTATGTAAAATACAACACGCTGTAATTATTTGACATTGTGTCGTTATTGGGAAAATGACGTGCTCCTTAAGATTGACCATCTAACCTTAAACAATCTGAAACAACTCTCAATGACATTTCTTGCAGATGCTTGTTTAATGTTAAAGTACTCCTCGTGATTTCTAGGCACATTTCTACTCAACTCAGATAAATGATACGCAATTAAAATTTAGTGATCTAAACAATTAAAATTTAGTGATGGTTCAAAGTATAAAATAAAAATTTTCACTAAAATTACCTTTAGGGATCTTTAAGTCATTTTTCCTTTTAATGGCATCACGAAGTACTCTAGTTACTGATGTTGAACCCTTCCAACCTGGTAAAACAAATATAAAATTCATATCTCGAGAACAAAGTCCTAATACACTTGTTGCAATCTTACATTTTCTTTCGGGAACTCATACCTCAATGTAAGTACCATCTAATGCCCTTAGACAATTTTCAAACTATCTCCATCGACTATCAATGCAATTGGTAGGCACAGGATCTTGAGGAACTAATAAGTTTTCTTACAACCTTAAAATCCCATGAAAAACAGAATTGAAGTGTCTACTAATGGTTTCTCCCGACCGCTTAAATCTAGTGTTCAATGTACAATTTTTTACATGATGGGCAAGTGTATGAACAAACATACACACGTGTTCCTCAATTATGACTGAACCATTTCTTTTCACCCTTCTATCAGCACGGAGCAATTCACACAATACTCCAAAAGTTCTCATACTCATTCTTAGATCATTCACACATGCTATGTCTCTTTCACCTATTAAACTAGTCAAATATTTTAATCGAGTCTCATGTCTAGTAAAAGTACGATCTTGAAGCATATGTCTCCTACGACTGTTGCGTACCATTATGTACAATAATAATTGTAACACTATATATGTCCCCATCATTTGAAAATGCCATATGAAAAAAAATATCATAATTTTCTTTTATTGCATATCCATATCTATTAATAAAATTACATGTACATAAAAAAATGTTATATAATAATTATAGGCACTAAATCAAAACTATATGATGAACTGTATTGCATAACAATCATATTAAGTCTAAACAAAACGCTATTGAAACATATACTACTACTATAAGCAAAGTAATAACAGTAAAACAATAAAATTCAAATGTTGAAATAAACTGACATGAAACAACCAAATTTCAGAAACTCATTAAGTAAAAACAATTTCAATAATCTCCAAAAGAGTAGAAAAATGAAAATCCCAAATTAGTTATTATACCTGAAATAAAATCTTGGCTTGAGTAGTGCAACCGCAGTCTTGACAAAGCCTGTGAGTCTAAGCTACTTTGAGCGTGAGAGAGAGAGAGCTATGAAGATTAGGAGTACCATTGAGAAAATAAAATCAGATCTAAACAAAAAAAAAAAGGGCATGGATAAGGAACGCATGCATGAAGGTGTTGGGTTTTATGCCCTAAATAAAACTCCATTTCAATGTAATCAATTTTATTTAACATCAATAAAGAAACAGAAGTATTTTTCATTCATTTGTGTATGTTTTGGTTCACTTTATCAATTGCTTGTCTATTTGATTTATAAATTCATCTTAAACCCTTTTCACATACTTGATCCTGTTTATTGTGTTGTCATCACATTGGAAAGTAAACATGACTATGTGAATAAAGTTTCCTAGATTTATCAGACACAGGGTTTTACTGATATGATAATCTACAACAAGAGTTTACTTGCATTTGGAGAAATGCTATGTTCTTTCCAGAACATTGGTTAAAGTAAAGCTCAGGTTGGATGCATGGAGTATGCATCGGAAGGGACCGATATTGAACTTTGACTTAGATTTAATTAAACTTACCGTAAAATCTATTCAAGTCAATATCGCCAAGTTGATCCTAGATCAAATGTTCTTAATCCTGTTATGATTAGGCTCAATCTTGAAAGGCTATCCGTGTTCTTTGATTTGTTAGTTAAGCCTACTTTTAGGTCAGGGTGATACGTATATTTTGGGAACACGGTAGTGCAATTGAGTGGGAGCGCTAACATAAACATGGAATCTATAGCTTCTATCTGGCGAATAGTAAGAAAATGATGATCTCCTTCAAGCTTGACCAAACGAACATAAATGGTGGAGTACTCATTTCACATAAGCTGAAATATCATTTATACGGGGTCAAGTGTTTTAAGGATAAAATACATAGTAGGGTGTTACGGTAATCTAATCCCTTTACAGTGTAGATCATTCATATAGAGGATCATTGGTCACATTAGGATTATAACAATGGATAACTAATGATGCGTCTATATGGTGGAACATATAGAGCATTCTATATACTGAGAGTGCAATTCTAAGTTCTATGCGTGGATTCAACGAAGAATTAATAAGTTAGTGAATTTTAGTGCTAAATTCTTGATCTACTTATTGGAAGCTCGGTTATATAGACCCATGGTCCCCGCACTAGTTGAGATAATATTGTTTGTAAGACTTATGTAATTGGTTTTGATTAATCAATTATAATTCTGAAATTAGACTATGTCTATTTGTGAAATTTTCACTAAGTAAGGGCGAAATTGTAAAGAAAGAGTTGTTAGGGGCATATTTGTTAATTATGATACTTTGTATGGTTCAATTAATAAATATGATAAATGACAATATTATTTAATAATTATTTATAGTTATTAAATAGTTAGAATTGGCATTTAAATGGTTGAATTAGAAAATTGGCATTTTTGAGAAAATCAGATACAAAAGTGTTAAAATTGCAAAATTGCAAAAAGCAAGGCCCAAACCCAATAAGCCATGGCCGGCCACTTTTGTAGGCATTTTAAATTGATATTTTCATTATTTTAATGCCAAATAATTCAAACCTAACCCTAGTGGATTGCTATAAATAGGTAGTGAAGGCTTCAGGAAAATTACACTTATGAATCAAGAAAAACTGGGCCTTTCTCTCTCTACCTTGGCCGCCACCCTCTCTCTCTCTCTCTCTCTTCTTCCTTCATATTTTGAAATTACCTTAGTGATTAGAGTAGTGCCCACACACAGCAAGCAATACCTCAATCATAGTGAGGAAGATCGTGAAGAAAGATCATCAGCAAAGGAGTTTCAGCATCAAAGATTCAGAGAAAGAGATCCAGGTTCAGATCTTGATAATACTCTGCTACAGAAAGGATACAAGGGTTAGAGATCTGAACGGAAGGATTCATTTAATTCCGCTGCACCCAATGTAAGGTTTCTTAAACTTTATAGGTGTTTATTTTATCGTTTTAGAAAGTTCATATTTAGGGTGTTAATAAACATACTTGTGAGTAGATCTAAGATCCTGGCAAAATAATTCCAACAACTGGCCTCAGAGCCATGGTAATTGATTTACTTGCAAGAAATTTGGACTTTAAAACGATTGTTTGATGTTTTTTGGATGGTCTCATGTTGTATTGAGTGTTATTTGATGATTGATTGGTGTTTGTGAATTTTCGTGAAAAATAATTGAATATCTGTTTTTGGAATTATTTTTATTGGATAGTATGGAAAAAATTAAGCAAGTTACTTTTTTACAGAACTCAATTTCGATTTAATTTGAATTAGTTATGATTTTTTGAAGATTCGAAAAATCGGGGTTGTGCTGAAACTCACCTGTGCGCGCAGAAATCATGCATGACATGATTCCGCCGAGCAAACTCGGCCCAGCACCCAGCATACGTGCGCGTACGGTATGCACTGCATCCCGTCCGTACAGCTTGCAATTTTTTCGTTTTTTTTCGTTTTTTCATGCTTTTTCATGGAATTAACTTCCGATTTTTTGTGTAGTTCTGTATTTATACTATTACTATTCCTAATTCAACTCTAATTATCATAATGAATTAATTTAATATTTTTTAAATTTAATTCATGATATTAGTGTAATTTGAATTTAAAAATAGTTAGTATCTATCTTTTTTGCTTAATAATCTATCTTATTTTTAAATTTGATTATATCTTATCTTATTTTTAAATTTAAGGTGAGATTTTAAATATTTTAAATTAAATATTTTTTAAATAATTTGACTTTATTTAAATTGAAAATAAGATAACTTTAATCATGTAATTTTAAATAGATGTAAGATATTTTGCTAACTTTTAAATTTTGTTATTTTATTTATTTAAATTACATTTAAAATCTGAAAAAGATATTCATTTATCTTTTTTAATTTTTTATTTAATTTTTATTTATAAAATAACATTTAAATTTTAAAAGTAGTTAGCAAATTTTGAAATGATATTTAGGTTGGTTGAAACCTAATTTTCAAAATTGTAGTTTTAATTTTAAATTTAAACTTTTTTAATTTAATTTCGAATTTTTTCAATTTTTTTTAAAATTTTTGAAAATATTTTTTTTAATTAATTATTTATTTCGAAATTAATTATTTAATTTAAAATTAAATAAATCCTACATCCAACTATCCAGCTAACCTTGTTGCAGGAGTATGTGTTTTAGCTTATGTGTAAGTTTTTAAAACCTATTATTGCTTGATTGCAAATAGCCATGGTTAACTTGTTGACAGATCCAATGATCTGATTTTAACTCATGGCTCCCTTGGTCAAGTTAATAATTTGTAACAGGTATATTTACAATCTTCTTTCATCTGTGTATGACCTAGCAACATGATAGGACCCATCCAAAGTGTGCCTGTGTGAGCCTATGTGTTTAATTTCATTATAGATGCATATAGGTTAATGTTGCTAAATAAAATATCATAGTTCTTGATAGATTTTATTTAGGCCCATTTAGTTTTTGGGCCTATTCAATTAATAACAGTTGTTCATTTTAAGGTTAAATTCCTCTCTTTTGGGCCTTGTGTGAGAGTTGGGAGCCATAGTAGTGGGTACGACATACTGAACCCAGCACCCCCTCACATGAACCACCCCAATTGTGAAGGCCCATTTGCCTGATTTGAATAACTGTACTAGGTTAATTACACTAGTTTAACCTAATAAAAATTGATTAGCAACATAATTAATTTCATTTATTTTGAAATTAGTTTAAGAAAACCATAGTTTAAAGAATTTTATATTCTAAGCTAAACTATATGTATTTTCTTGTATTTAATTAAATATAGAATTATAACCATCTAGATTCTTTCTGAAGCTTAATTTAAATTTTTCATTAAATATTCCTATTTAAGTTGATATTTAGTTATCTACAACTAACCAACTTAAATCTGAATATCTTTTGGATTTAAAATTTCAAAATTAAGTTGAGGAATTTTAGGCATTGGTTATTAAGATTCTTTAGATATTTTTTAAGTTAATATCTTTTCGAATATTAACTTAAAATGGAATATTTTAGATATTTTTTAAGTCTATATCTTTTCGAATATTAACTTAAAATGAAATATTTTAGATATTTTTTAAGTTAATATCTTTTCGAATATTAACTTAAAATGGAATATTTTCAAATTAAGTGGTTACAACTTAATTTTAATTTAATTAAATCTGATTTGAAAGATATTTAAGTTGATTTTTTTTTTGATTATTTTAAAACAACTTAAACAAGATATTTTCAAATTTGTTCCATTTATTATTCGAATTTATTTTTTGAATTTAAATAATAATTGAAATTTAATTAAAGTTGATTTTTTATTTAAACCAACTTTGATTTGTAATTTTTTTCATTATTATATTATGGAACTTGTTCGATATTTATTCGAATTTATTTTTCGAATTAAATAATAATTGAAAATTAATTAAAGTTGATTTTTTATTTAAACCAACTTTAGTTTGTAATTTTTCATTATTATAATATCGAATTAAAATGATTATACAAAATACATATAATATTTTCAAATAATGAGCTTTTAATCAAGAGACATTCGATCTCCATTGTTGGTTTTACACCGCGTTTGTTTTAGTGAGTAATCCTCCCTAATGGAGGAACGTTCATTAGCAATTTCGCACCGTTTAATCTCGAAAGATAAGTAGTTTGTAAGTGTTTTGTATGGTATGGATCACCCTAATGGTGGGGACCATACTTGACTTGCAAATTATGAAACAATGGTGGAAGCTCATAAGATAGAATTGCCTTGACTCTCGCCTAAACGGGACAACGCTGAATTCTAATCTTGATCGAATAAAAGGTTGCTAGAATGGTTATCATTTTAGATGAGCTGACAACTCTATTCAATGGATGATGCTTTGACTCTCGCCTAAACGGGACACTGTATCAGTTTGTTGAAAAACCTTGGAAAATAAACTATGTTAGATTTAGTATTTCTATAACATATGTGATTATTTGTTATTTTCTGAACTGTGTATGAATTTATGAACCAAAACCTTACTTCTGTTTTATTGATGTGTTGTAGTGTCATTATGAATAACCCTCACCCCGATCCTCTCCTAGTTAATATCTTAGCAAAAGAACTCTATAGTGTGAAAATGCATCCTAGTAGTTGCATAAATTCGCAACTATTGATGATGAATCTAAAGTTCCAAAAGGAAAATCTACTAGGAATTGATTTATAAAGAGAACAATGGGTCCAACTCATCCTTAATAGTCTTCCTCCGGAGTATAATGAATTTGTTATCTCTTACATGATCAACAATTCTAACTCTTCCGACATGGACAAGCTCAAAGCAGAATTACGAGCCCATGAACAGAATTTGATTGCAATGGGTCCCCCTGGGTTTGTAATTCATAATCAAAGGAAAAGGACTAGGATGAAGGATCTAGCAAAGCTGCTTCTTCAAGTACAATTATCAGACATAATCTTCTATGTTCGAATTGTAATGAAAAGGGACATCATGAAGAACGATGTCCCAGGCTTCTAAACAATTCAAACGAAGGTAATGCTTTTGTCTTTGAATCATGTGTTTTAGAGAACGACAAATCCGTCTGGATTGTTGATTTTGGGTCTACTAACCATGTATATTCTTCACTGCAGTTGCTTGAAACTTGGGAAAATCTTCTTCCAGGAGAGTTAAAGCTTAAAGTTGGCAATGGCGAATTAGTATCGGTCAAAGCTAAAGGAAAAGCCCGCATCAAGTTTCAACAAAGATTTTTAATTTTAGAAAATGTTTTATTTATTCCAAACTTTAGTAGAAACTTGATTAGTGTCTCATGTTTGCAAACACAATCTTATATATTGAATTTTTCGAGTACAAATTGTTCAATTTCTCGTAATGGATTTCAGATATGTGTTGCTACAATGGAACAAGGGCTTTATGTTTTAAGACCAAATACACAAATCTCATTTAAAAGTGAACTTTTCAATGTAGCTAGACCTAGAAACCTCAAAAGAAAAGAGATTGATAATGATGATCAAACATATCTATGGCATTTATGTTTAGGTCATATAGGCTTTGATAGACTCAATAGGCTAACCAAAGGCGGTCCATTGAAAAATGTCGTCTTAGGTGAACTGCCAGTATGCGAGTCCTGCCTAGAAGGAAAAATGACTAAACGTTCTTTCTCTGCAAAGGGAGAGCGTGCCAAAATCCCTCTAGGGTAAGTACATTCCGATGTCTGCAGACCTTTGAATGTCAAAGCCCGAGGTGGTTATGAGTATTTTGTCACTTTCATTGACGATTTCTCTAGATATATTTTTCTTTACCTAATGCAAAAGAAATCTGAAACGTTTGAAAAGTTTCAGGAGTTTCATGCTTTGGCTCAAAACCAATTAGGTAAATCATTAAAGATCTTGCGAACTGATAGGGGTGGAGAATATATGTGTTGCCCCTGATTTTGCCCAATATACGTGGACCAACCAGACAAGGACACGTGGATCAAACAATTCACAATATTTGCTAAGTCTTTAAGCCCTAAGGTAACGTCCGGGACGTAGTCCCTGGAGAAGGCACATGGAACTTCATATGCTCCCGGAGACTCGAATAGCGCTAAGGCATCTCTGCGAGGTGTCAGGCTTCTCCTGAGCAATCAAGTCGCATTAAATGCCGCATGGGAGGAAGCGTGTTGGGACTGCTACACGCAATAAAGTCTGACGGCACAACCTCCAACCAGCAGCGGCACAGTAATGATCATTTAAGTCTAGCGACGGCTACACTGTGAAGAGTCACGTCAATCAAAAGACAAAAAGGACATTCCACATAAAAACCCTACAGCACCTAGGGATTTGACCATGCATTACCCATGGTATATTCATTGGGAATACCCAACTTTATGGATACTTACAGATACACTTGTAAGGACAATTCTAGGGATCACCCCACCAAAAACACTATAAATACCCCCTCAAAGCTCATTAAATGGGATCGAGATTCTTGGCCTGCATATGAGCAAGTAGAGTAAATACTCACCAAGAACATTCTCTGTATTTATAAGGGTGAAACTCTCCCAAGTATATTCTCTGTATTAAAGACATCCATAAATAACAAAGACTCGTGGACTAAGGCTCATTAACGCCCCAACCACGTAAAAATCCTTCTCTCACTTTCTTTCAGCTCAGTAATTTTATAATATTTTATTAGTTGCCGAAAATCTCGGTCAACATTTTGGTGCTTTCATTGAGAGCTGAAGAAAGCCACTGTAAACAAACACTTGACTTCACAAACATGGTGGAGACTAGAAGTACTCGTCAACCTCGCCCTCTTGAAGACGCTCAAGACCCGAATGAGGAAGATGTAGCCTCAAGAGCAGCAGAGGGGTCCGAGGAAGAGGAAATAATCCCCGATGATGACTACGAGGGAAACCTCGATGAATATGCCTACGACGAAGGTAGTTACTCGAAACTGGTGCTTCTCAGACAAAAAGCTATCGATCACGAAGCCGAGATCGAAGCTCAGAAAGCGCAAAACCAGAAAATGCAAGAAGTGATGCTGGCCATGCAAAAAGCCATGGAGGCAGCTGGCATTCACGTGCACCCCAAGGCAATGACCGCTGGTCTTGGTAAGGAGCCAGCGACGTCTTCGTCTAGTTCCCAACAGCAGAAATCTAGGGAGCCTAGCTCTATAAGGTACCCTGCTAAAGGGAACCAAACAAACAACCCTACCTCTACCCCAGGGCGAAAGAAAAAGGCGCAGGATCCGCGAAAGGTCCGCTCAGATTTCCCTAAAGGGAAAGGTCCGCAGAGGGGCAAGCCCCAAAAAGGGAGCTTTGGCCCTCAGGATTGAGAGGACCGAAAAAGCATTTCCGTGCACCAGGAACCCGGGGGTAGGGGGAGAAGAGGACAGAGGTGTCCTCCTGTTGATCTGAGAAATCAAATCAATGGGAACCAAGGTGATCTCCGAGATCACCTTGACCGAAAAAGATATGGACCCGCGGTCTCCACGGGTACGTTAAATGAAGGAATTATGGCAGAACTCGCCATACTTCGAAAATACATTGCCCGAGTCTCCCGGAGACAGAAAGGAGATGACTCCGACTCAGACAGTGAGGATCGGGAGCCATGTGCTAAGCACATCTTAGAGGTGGAGCTCCCTAAGAACTTTAAGATGCCTGAAATGGCAGCTTATACTGGGAACTCCGATCCCAGCGACCACTTGTCACGGTTCAACCGTGTCATGATGGTCATGAGGGTCAGGAATGACGCCAAATGTCTATGCTTCCCACTTACCCTAAGTGGGTCCGCGGAGGAATGGCTCAAAAAACTGGAACCGGGATCCGTGGGCTGTTGGAACAAACTACAGACCAACTTCCAGAGACAGTTTGTCGCTGCAAGAAAGGTCAATCTGGAGGTCAGTGCCTTGACTAATATCAAGCAACTGCCCACCGAGACCTTGAAGAATTATATAAAGAGGTTCCGAGAGGAAGCCTCAAAAACCAAGACAGTTGACGACGGACAACAGCTTGCACTTCTCCAAGCAGGCATCCGCACTGGGACTCCTTTCTGGAATGAACTGCAGCAAGAAGGAGCTGCTAGCCTTCAGGACTTCCAGAAGAGAGTCCAAAAATATATCAACCTCGAAGAAGCCCAAATCGTGGCTTACGAAGGATACTATCCCACCGGGATAGCAGGGTACATGCCCGGAGTATCGCCCTCGGGTACTACCCCGACCGCAACTCCACAAGCAAGTGGCATACAATTCTTGCTACCCCCGGATATAGCCAGGGCCAGGCCTTGGCACCAGCATCATCCCACTTCGGCAACCCGTCCGGAGTGAATGGACAAGCTCCTTCGCACCCTGCTCCGACTGCTAGCCTGGCAGGCCCTTCCCAGGGCTCGAGGAGTAAAAGGTCCTCCAAGGGTAGCACCCGGACGGGGGAGAAACGCCAGAAAAGGGGGTACACCCCCCAGTATACTCAATACACGGAGCTGTCGGACTCCCAAGAGCGTGTGTACTTTGCTACTAGGCAAAATACACACTACCGGAGACCACAACCGTTGTACAAAGATAGCTCCCGGAGAGATTTGAGCAAAAGATGCGAGTACCACAATGACATTGGTCATAGCACCAATGAATGTAAGAATCTCAAGGACAAGATCAAAAATCTAATCCGGTTAGGCCACCTCTACGAGTGGATCAAAAATCGGTTGCCCCACCTCAATCCGGGCCAGGCGACTGTGGGTATGCCTCAGGGAACACCGGGGGGTACAGCAGGGGTATTGGCTCCAGCTGCTCCCACGGGCGACGCCCAGCACATCCCCGGTCTGCCGCCCCGGCCTAATGGAAGGGTAGCCATGATCTCCGGAGGTCCCCATATCGGAGGAACTACTCGCAAAGAGCTCAAGCGATACGCAGGGGCCGCGAAACACAGTGAGGTTTGGGAAGTTACTCAACTCCCAGCTCAAAGGCCCCGGTTGATGGACCAACCCATCACGTTCACGGAAGAAGACGCCAAGACAGTGCGCTTCCCTCATCATGACCCATTGGTCATAGAGACCCCCATCGCGAATAAAGTGGTGGCCAGAGTCTTAATTGACAATGGAAGTTCCGTGAACCTACTCTTCAAGGAAGCCTTCACAGCGATAGGCTTGACAGACCGGGACCTCTCACCTAGTGGGTCTCAGCTCACAGGGTTTAACGAGACGACACTTATCCCAATGGGAAAAGTAAGGCTCCCAGTCACCTTGTGCCCGGACACCCCCCAGAGCACATTTAAATACTGCACTTTCGTAGTGGTGGACTGCCCGACAGCCTACAACGCGATCCTCAGCCGACCGGCCTTGGTAGAATTTGGCGCGGTCACATCGATTCGGCACCTGTGCCTGAAGTTCCCAACCCGAGAGGCCGAGATTGGGACGGTGAGGGGATACCAGGGGGAAGCAAGACAATGTTACAATGTCGCAACCCACCTGCCCGTGCTAATGGTCCGGGAGTCAGTTGAGCCAGAAGTGGCTGAAGAGGATGAGTTAGACCCCCGTGTGGGGTCCGAAAGAATTGTGGAACCAATGGAGGACGTCGAGGAAGTATCAGTGTGCGACCTCAACTCCACCAAAGTACTCCGGCTGGGGAAGAACCTAGATCCGGAGGAAAAAGAAAAAATAATAAAAACACTGAAGGGCGCCATCGGCATCTTTGCATGGCGCCAAGAAGACATGACCGGCATAAGCCCTCATGTCATCACTCACGTACTCAACGTCAATCCGGACATGCCCCCGTCCAGCAAAAGCGACGCCCGCTCGACTCGGTGAAAGTCGAAGCTCTGGAGAAAGAGGTGGACAAACTTTTGACTAACGGCATGATCCGCGACGTATACTATCCGGAGTGGCTGGCCAATCCGGTCCTGGTGCCCAAGCCGAACGGAACTTGGCGAGTTTGTATAGATTTCACCGATCTAAACAAAGCTTGTCCGAAGGACTGCTTCCCGCTGCCCAGGATCGACCAGATGGTAGATGCCACTTCTGAATTCAAACTACTATCCTTCATGGACGCCTATGCTGGGTACAATCAAATAAAAATGCATACGGCAGACCAGGAGTGCACTAGCTTCAGGACCGATAAGGGGGTATACTGTTACTTAGTCATGCCCTTCGGAATGAAAAACGCCGGAGCAACCTATCAGAGAATGGTTAACCGAATGTTTAAAGGCGTCCTGGGGCGAAATATGGAGGTTTATGTAGACGACATGCTCGTCAAATCCAAAGCATGCAACAGCCATGCAAGCGATTTAGAAGAATGCTTCGAAGTGGTCCAGAGATACGACATGAAGCTCAACCCAAAGAAATGCACCTTTGGGGTCAAATCAGGAAAGTTTCTGGGCTTCATCGTCAGTCAAAGAGGGATTGAGGTAAATCTGAAAAAAATCCAAGCTCTCCTGAGCATGCCATCCCCCAAAAAGCATAAAGATGTGCAGAGCCTGACTGGAAAGGTAGCTGCCTTAAGCCGCTTCATCTCACGGTCCACGGACAAGTGCATACCCTTCTTCAACGTATTAAAGAAGTGCCAAAAGTTTGAATGGTCGGACGAGTGCGAGGAGGCATTCAAAAAGCTAAAAGAGCACATGGCCAAGCCTCCTATCTTATCAAAACCCGTTCTCGGAGAAGACCTATTTCTTTATTTGGCTGTCTCCGAACACGCGGTCAGCGCTGCCCTAGTCCGGGAAGAAGAGAAAACTCAACATCCCGTGTATTATGTCAGCAAGCGCATGATAGGAGCCGAAACAAGATACCCAGTCATTGAAAAGCTAGTTTTTTGCCTCCTGATGGCGTCAAGGAAATTGAGGCCATACTTCCAAGCACATCCGATCAAGATACTGACCAATCACCCGCTCCGACAAGTCCTCCAAAAACCTGAAGCATCCGGAAGGCTCCTCAAGTGGGCAATGGAGCTAAGTCAATTCGACTTGCACTACATGCCCCGAATTTCTATAAAAGGCCAAGCCTTGGCGGACTTCATTACTGAATGCAACGAAGCCGAGGCAACCGCAAATATGCCGGTACCGCCAATCCCCACATGGAGAGTATTTGTAGACGGAGCCTTCAATGAAAATGGTTCCGGAGCCGGAGTGGCGATGATATCACCAACCGGACTGCGACTCCAGGCGGCCCTACGGTTTGACTTCGTAGCTTCAAACAATGAGGCCGAATGCGAAGCCCTAATAGCAGGACTGAAATTAGCGAAAGCCGTAGGAGCCAAAATGGTGGAAGTCTATAGTGATTCCCAACTGGTTGTAAACCAGGTATCTGGAGAATACAAAACATGCGGCGAGCGAATGGCCGCGTACGTGACAATAGTCCGGGAACTACTCCACGAGTTCACGGACTGCAAAATAGAAAGAATCCCCCAGGAAAAGAACGCTCACGCAGACTGTCTGGCTAAGTTAGCCTCAGATAGCGAAATCGAAGAGTTGGGGGTAGTACCAGTGGAACGCTTGGCAGAGCCAAGCATCAAAATAAAAGAGGCCACGATAACGGTTGGGCAAGAACCCAGCTGGATGGTCCCCATCATAAAATACATAACAAAAGGTGAGTTGCCCCAAGAAAGGGCACTGTCTCGTAAGATTCAGTATCAGGCTCATCGTTATGTAATGATGGATCAAATTCTCTACAGAAGAGGACTCAGCATGCCTTATTTAAGGTGTGTATCGGACCCTGAAGCCAGACAAATCATGCTAGAGGTCCACGAAGGGTTCTTTGGAGATCATACGGGAGGACCCAGTCTCTCAAAGAAAATATTGAGACAAGGGTACTTCTGGCCAACAATGAAAAAAGATTGCATAGACTACGTCCAAAAGTGTGATTCGTGTCAAAGGTTCGCGAACATACCGAGAGCTCCTCCAAATGAAATCACCCTGATGACTAGTCCCTGGCCCTTCGCGGTATGGGGAATAGATCTTATTGGGTCCCTGCCAACAGGAAAAGGAGGAGTAAAGTATGCAATAGTAGCAGTAGACTACTTCACCAAATGGACGGGGGCTGAGCCCATGAAGACAATAACTGCTAAAAAAGCACTGGACTTTGTTATCAAAAACATAGTGTGTCGATATGGCTTGCCTCACAAAATAGTCTCTGACAATGGAAAGCAATTTGATTGTGAGGAATTTACTGACTTCTGCAACCAACACGGAGTAGTCAAAAGCTTCTCCGCGGTGGCCAGACCTCAAACAAACGGTCAAGCGGAAACAGTCAATAAAATCCTAAAGGTCACCTTGAAGAAAAAGCTGCTGGCCTGCAAAAAAAACTGGCCTGAAGAGTTGCCAAGAGAGTTATGGGCTTACCGGACGACCCCCAGAACCACGACCGGTCACTCGCCTTTTTCAATGGCGTACGGTTGTGAAGCGATGGTCCCGGTAGAAACGTTATTCCCATCCCACAGGAGAATGACTTACGATCCAGCCACGAATCAAGCTTTGCTTCAAGAGGCTTTGGATCAAGTCGAAGAACTCCGGGATGAGTCTCAAATACGGATGGCAGCTTATCAAAAGAAGGTGACCAAGTATTTTAACTCTACGGTTAAAAACAGAAAATTTGCTATTGGGGATATGGTCCTAAGAAGAGTCTTCCCAGCCACCCAGGAACCCGAAGTGGGGGTACTTGGGCCAAATTGGGAAGGACCATATGGAATCGAGGACGAAATCGGCTCAGGCACTTACAAGCTAAAAGGAATGGATGGAACTATTGTGCCAAGAGCCTGGAATGCCGATCACCTCAGAAAATATTACCAATAGCCAAAAATGTAACTTAGACTTTGTTTAAAGAGTTTGTACCGTCTAAATGTATACCTCCTCCACATGTTGAATAAAACTGAGTGCCTTAAAAACAAAGTTTCTATGCCACTCAGGGGGGTACTAGGGTATACCGCACGGACAGACAGAAAACAAACTAAGTAAAATATCCTGACCCAAAGGGCAGGTCAAAAAGAGTATGCACAAAAATAAAAAGCATAAGTATGAAAATCTTGATCCAAAGGACAGGTCAAAAAAGAGAAATATGTGCGTCAAAAAAGATCACATATAAATATCCTAGCCCCGAAGGGCATGTCAAAATATATACAAATGGCCCGGGGACAGGCCTTAAAAATTGTCTCCCCTTTAAATAAAAAACAGCTACATAAATGTATTGTCTCAAAGTAGCTGTATGTAAACAAATATATATATAAAAAAAATAATAATAATAAGAGAAGTGGGGTGAAATCCTGGTTGTACTGGGTTAATCTCGAAGCGGCTTAATCAATACGCGGAGGGAGACGAGGTCCGATGCGTGCTTCCATCATGGCATCAAGCTTCTTCTTCTTCTCCCGAAATTTGGCGATCATCTCCTCAGGTTTGGGGTAGAAGGTAAGCTTGATATTTTGGTCATTGGTAGACCAAGCCATGAAGACTCCATCATCGAAGCGCTTAGGGCACCGGCCGCAGGAAATGGGAGAAAGAAGCTCAGCTCTTTTTGCCTTCTTTGAGGCTTGTTCCTTGAAGTCCCTGAGGTCCTTCAGCTCCGCGGCTAGAGCGGCCCTAGACTCTAAGTTTGCCTGGTGAGTTTCCTCTAAGGATCTCACCTTGGCAACCATCTCGTCCAAGGCTTCCCTGGCCTCCCGGAGCTCCCGCTTGGCCTTTGCAGTGGCCTCACTTTCCGCCCTTAGCTCCTCTTGGTGCTTGGCCTCCAGACTGTCTCTCCGCATGGCCTCATCCCGGATCATCGCCTCCGCCTGGGCTTCCCTCCGCTTAGCCTCCTCCTCATTGGCTTTGGCAGCAGCCTCCCGGCGCTCAGCAGCTTCCTGGTAAAGCTGCCTCTCCACAGTAAGATCCTGAAGGACCTTCCTGACTTCGTTCATGTCCCCAAAATCAGACAGAACGAAGCCATGGTTGGTTATGTTCTTGGAGAGGCGGCCAACTTCAGTAGCAAGCTAAACAACAATACAAGTATAAGAAAGAATCTCCAAGAAAAGAATAAGGGGAAAAACAAAATTACAAAACACTTACCACAGTGAGGGAGTGGCTGAGATCCTGGACTTGGAAGATGGAGTTCAGGGAGGCACAAGTGGCGAACCGCTTAGGCGCGCACCGGGTAAGCTGAGACGCAAACTCGCCAGTCATCTCCGCAGCAAAGGGAGCCAAGGTGGGCCCAAGGAAGCGACGGAACCAGTCCGATAGGGGGTCCAAATTTAGGTCCCACGGATCCTGGTACTCCGGGTTGTTGATGGTGTCTTGCACCTCAACCCGCAGAACCCTCCTAAGGGCTTCCACCTCAGCAAACCCCCGGGAGTATTCATCCATGGCGTAGTTGTGCTTAGCTATCCGGAGCTCCTGTCTCGCCTCGTCTCCAGGAACCGGAGTCAGCACAATGTTGGGAGGGGCAGTATGCTCTTCCATGGGAGAGACCCCACCATCAAGGCCGTGGGCCGGAGTATCAGCTCTCCGAGGTCGCTTGGGCTCCTCCTGGGCAATCATTTTGCCTTTACGCTTGCGAATCAGAGCAATTTCTTGCTCTTCTTCACCTTCTTCAACTTCCTCAGGAAGAGCCCGAAGCCCTCCAGACACTATTGATTTAGTGGATGATGAGGAGGTGCTGCCGGGAGAAAGTCAAGAAAAGCAATGGGGCTTTTCTGAGGAAGTTAAAGAAGGTTCAGGAGGAGCCTCAGGAGTGTGAACCCCAGCAAGTTTGGCGAAAATGGCGTCCATGGAGATACCTGCTACAACAAAAGAAAGCAAGTGTTACAACATCCGTGGGAAACCACCAACACAAGATATGGCAAATAAGCTAGTCCTACCCTGACTCTCTAGTTCGGCCCTAGCAAAGTTCTGAATTTTTATGCTGGCAGTATCATCTCGGAGGTAGCTGTCCGAAGGCCGGAACCAGCTGGATGTAATGTAAGCTGAATGACCTAAGGGAACGGGCTCCGGAGGACCAGAACCCATCCGGGACCGACCTAGGAAATCTCCTAAGTTTGAAAAATAAAATTCCTTCAAATGATCCCCCCATCAGGTCGAGGGCATCCTAAATCTATAAAGACGCTCGTCGAGCCCTACGGGCCTAAGACTGGCATACTCGCCAACAGAAGGAACATAATGAACTACCAAAGGAGACTTACCGCCGGCTCCGAAAGTGCTGGCACCAGGAGCCCCAGTGTTCGGCTCTTGAACCAAAGGCTGTGGCCTGGGAGCCCTTCTCTCCGTTGAATCCCCAATGTGAAGGGGCTTCCCGGCAATCGCCTGACTCCTCTCTACCGGGCTCCCCCCCACGCGAAGTGTCTTCCCGGAAGCCGCCTGGGCCTTAGAGTACGCCTTCTCCTGGGCCTTCCGGTAGAGATACTCCTGGTACTTCTTCTCTGCCGTGGCAATGATCTCGTCCCGGAAGGTCTTCTCCGCGACCGGCGCCCTTACATTGGGACAGATAACCTGGGAAAGGTTAAAGTCCTCCATGGATTGATGCGGAAGGATGAGTTTTGCCTTCCTGCAGTTCTCCGTAGTGACCAAAACCCCGACGTCAAGATCGGCCCGGTCGTAAGAGGCAAAGGCCTGGGCTCTCCGAAGAAAGGCCTGAGTAGGTGCAGTCCGTTCATAGGGAGGAATCCTCACCCACTCAGTAAGGAGCTCTAGATGGTCCACTGCCCGGAACCCGGAGGAGAAGAAAAAACGATGGCGATACTCCTTAACGTGAGTTTGCCTGTTATACGGGACCACCCCTTCGTTAGCAGGGTGGGCCCGGAACCCATAAAAACCGTCCTTTAGTTTGTCCCCCTTCTTGGGGACGGAAACAAGTTCATAAAAATACAAAATTTCTGCCGGGCGAGGAGATCCCCATCCTCGGGCGGAATAAAAAATAAATAAGCCTGAAAGCAGGCGGTATGCTTGGGGAATAAGTTGGTATGGCGCAAGGCCGACAAAAACTAAAAAATTAACAAAATAATCCTGAAGAGGAAGCATGGCCCCAGCCATCAGATGCGTTTGGCTCCAGGCCCCGAAGCCGCCGTAGTTGTGGTTGGGCATCTCCGCGTCGCGAGGTGGCCGATGGTAGGTCCCTGATGTGGAAGGCTTGATTCCAGCAACCTCCACAATGTTCTCCAACTGGTGGGGACAGGTCAGAGTGGAGTAAAGCTCAGCCGCCTCCCATCCGGTCGCCCGGGACTTATACCCCTCCTAGGCAACGGGTCCTAGGGAGACCTCCTCAAGTGTAGCCATGGGCTTACCACTTTTCTTTGATGACTTTGAGCCAGAAGCAGATATTTTTCTATTCTGTAAAAAGAGTAAGATTCCAGCAGTTAGGCCCCATACCAAACCCTAAATTAAGAAAAAGGGAATGGGGGTCCCCTAACCGCTGGAAAGAGGCCCCCTCCGGACACGTGTCACACAGGAAACCCTGGAAGGATTCCCTGGACAAGAGTCGGGTGCAATAAATTCACAGAAGACGGCTTTACGCGTTAAAGAAAATAGAAAGGAAAGAGTCTGCCCTATGCCCTAAGCAACCACTATACGAAGAACGTATGGCCTTCTACAAAGAAAATAATAACAACAGAGGCGTGACAATAGCAATCCTATCACTAGAGCAGTAAACTCAAACCGACTGTATGAAGGATTTAAACACTTGCATACCCAGAAACTTCGAATGCAAACCCAGAAAAGAACAAACCGATAAGTAATAGCATGCCATTCAATAATAAAGCAAAGGATGCAAAGAACTTACGATGAAGTGTTGAAACTGGGAGTCCTGCTGTGAGTCGAGTAAAGACAAGAAGGACTGGTAGCAACGAGCGAAGAAGAACTGGGAAAATCGCAAAGTGTTTAAAGGCCTTGTTCTAGGTCTGAGAATTTTCTCTCTAGGAAATTTGAGCAAAGTTGGCAAGAAATGGGAAGTAACCGAAACGAAGAAAAGGTGGTGGCTTTTATAGGCAAAAATGCATGAGGAACAGGCGTCATCACCTACCAATCGAACGGTGGGGGAAGCGCACGATTCAAATGCTCAAAGATCAACGGACTAGATCGATTTACAATAAAGGCGGTGGAAACGCTTGAGTATCCGTCTGACACCATTAATGCGCCGTATCAATCAATGGGCGTGAAATGAATCGACCCATGCAAAAAGTGAATCGTTGCATTAAAAGCCATCATTAAATACACCCTCACGCGCTCAAAGCTCGTGCTAGGAAACCGAGGAGTCAACCGGAGGCACTTGAACAAGCCTTGTTTCATTTTTCAAAAGAACAAGGCTTGGGGGGTAAATGTTGCCCCTAATTTTGCCCAATATACGTGGACCAACCAGACAAGGACACGTGGATCAAACAATTCACAATATTTGCTAAGTCTTTATGCCCTAAGGTAACGTCCGTGACGTAGTCCCCGGAGAAGGCACATGGAACTTCATATGCTCCCGGAGACTCGAATAGCGCTAAGGCATCTCTGCGAGGTGTCAGGCTTCTCCTGAGCAATCAAGTCGCATTAAATGCCGCATGGGAGGAAGCGTGTTGGGACTGCTACACGCACTAAAGTCTGACGGCACAACCTCCAACCAGCAGCGGCACAGTAATGATCATTTAAGTCTAGCGACGGCTACACTGTGAAGAGTCACGTCAATCAAAAACAAAAAGGACATTCCACATAAAAACCCTACAGCACCTAGGGATTTGACCATGCATTACCCATGGTATATTCATTGGGAATACCCAACTTTATGGATACTTACAGATACACTTGTAAGGACAATTCTAGGGATCACCCCACCAAAAACACTATAAATACCCCCTCAAAGCTGATTAAATGGGATCGAGATTCTTGGCCTGCATATGAGCAAGTAGAGTAAATACTCACCAAGACCATTCTCTGTATTTATAAGGGTGAAACTCTCCCAAGTATATTCTCTGTATTAAAGACATCCATAAATAACAAAGACTCGTGGACTAAGGCTCATTAACGCCCCAACCACGTAAAAATCCTTCTCTCACTTTCTTTCAGCTCAGTAATTTTATAATATTTTATTAGTTGCCGAAAATCTCGGTCAACAATATGGATATGCAGTTCAAAGATCATTTAATTGAACTTGGAATTGAATCCCAATACACTGCCCCAAGCACTCCACAACAAAATGGAGTTGCAGAAAGAAGAAATCGCACTCTTTTGGAAATGGTTAGGTCTATGCTGAGTTATTCAACTCTGTCTACATCCTTCTGGGGATATGCTATAATGTTGTTCCATCTAAAGCAGTCCCTAAGACACCCGTCGAACTTTGGAATGGTCGTACACCTAGTTTACGCCATTACAGAATTTGGGGGTGCCCTGCTCATGTCTTAAGAAAGAAAGAAGGCAAACTTGAATCACGTACCGAAGTATGCATGTTTGTCGGAAATTCTAAAGAGACTAGGGGTGGACTATTTTATAGTCACAAGGATAACAAAGTCTTTGTTTCTACAAATGCTACTTTCCTTGAAGAGAACTATATTAAAGACTACAAACCGAAAAGTAAAGTTGTTCTAGAGGAATTGCTATCAGATATAAGTCCTTCCAATGTTCCGTCCTCTTCCACTCGTGAAGAAGACAATCCCACTCCCTCAGTTGAACAAACTGAGAAATCTACTACTAAAGTTTCTGTTCAGAAGATCACCGCACCTCGTCGTAGTGGGAGGGTTTCAACAAAACCAGCTCGTTATGGCTTGGATGGTGAAATCAATATGGTCGTAGGTGACGGTATTGATGACGATCCATTAACCTATAAACAGGCAATGGCTAGTCCGCAACGGAAACGATGGTCGGTCGGCATGGATTCAGAAATGGATTCCATGAAAAAGAACAAAGTCTGGGAATATGTAGACGCACCTGACGACTATCATCCGATAGGATGCAAGTGGGTTTACAAGAAGAAAAGAGGAGCTGGAGGCGAAGTCGAAACTTTTAAAGCTAGACTTGTAGCCAAGGGTTATACCCAAAGAGAAGGCGTGGACTATGAGGAAACTTTTAGTCCTGTTGCCATGCTCAAATCCATCCGAATTCTTCTCTCCATAGCTGCTGCTTTCGATTATGAAATCTGGAAAATGGATGTCAAGACTGCCTTCCTTAATGGGGTACTTGAAGAAACCATCTATATGGAGCAACCAGAAGGTTATGTTCTTCCTGGGCAGGAAAAGAAGGTTTGCAAATTAAACAAGTCTATCTATGGACTTAAGCAAGCTTCTCGCTCATGGAACAAAAGGTTTGATGAAATCATCAAGACCTACGGCTTTCTTCAGAATGAAGATGAACCTTGTGTTTACCAACTCAAGGAAGACCAAGTAGTAGTAATCTTGGTTCTTTATGTTGATGACATTTTGATTATTGGAAACAATGTCAAGAAAATGACTCACATCAAGGAATGGCTCAACAATCAATTCGATATGAAAGATTTGGGTGAAGCAGCCTATGTTCTTGGCATTCAAATTATTAGAAACCGGAAGAACATATCTCTTGCTCTCTCTCAAACAACCTATATAGACAAAGTCTTAGAGAGATTATCCATGAACAACACCAATGGGGCAAACATGCCTTCTAGATATGGGAGCCGCCTATCTAAGGAACAGTCTCCGACTGATCCTCAAGAGTTAGAGGACATGGCGAAAATTCCCTATGCCTATGCAGTTGGAAGTCTAATGTATGCAATGCTATGCACTAGACCTGACATCTGCTATGCAGTTGGAATTATGAGCAGGTATCAGTCTAATCCAGGACATGAACATTGGAATGCAGTTAAGTATATTCTGAAATACTTGAAGAGTACAAGGAATCTTGTGTTAGTCTACAAGGGTGGTGCTTTAAATCCCATAGGCTACACTGATTCAGATTTCCAGGCAAGTCTTGAAGACAGGAAATCTACATCTGGGATGGTGTTTACTCTTGGGGGTGGAGCAGTGGTTTGGAGAAGTGCTAAACAAACCGCGATATCGGACTCAACTATGGAAGCTGAATACATAGCTGCAGCCGAAGCTGCTAAAGAACTTGTCTGGCTAAGAAAGTTCTTCACCAGTATAGGTGTCGTTCCTGGAATGGAAAAGCCTCTGGTCTTACTTTGTGATAACAATGGAGCAATAGCAAACAGTAAAGAACCTCGAAGCCACAAGAGCAGCAAACACATTGAAAGGAAGTATCACATTATCGGAGAATACGTGGCAATAGGGGATGTACTAGTTGAGAAAGTTGACACAGAGGACAACCTAGCTGATCCATTTACCAAAGTCTTGGCCGTGACAGCATTTGAAAAGCACCGTCAGAATTTAGGATTAATTGATATGTACAAATTAGTTTTATATTAGTGCAAGTGGGAGTTTGTTGGGTTTTATGCCCTAAATAAAACTCCATTTCAACGTAATCAATTTTATTTAACATCAATAAAGAAACAGAAGTATTTTTCATTCATTTGTGTATGTTTTGGTTCACTTTATCAATTGCTTGTCTATTTGATTTATAAATTCATCTTAAACCCTTTTCACATACTTGATCCTGTTTATTGTGTTGTCATCACATTGGAAAGTAAACATGACTATGTGAATAAAGTTTCCTAGATTTATCAGACACATGGTTTTACTGATATGATAATCTACAACAAGAGTTTACTTGCATTTGGAGAAATGCTATGTTCTTTCCAGAACATTGGTTAAAGTAAAGCTCAGGTTGGATGCATGGAGTATGCATAGGAAGGGACCGATATTGAACTTTGACTTATATTTAATTAAACTTACCGTAAAATCTATTCAAGTCAATATCGCCAAGTTGATCCTAGATCAAATGTTCTTAATCCTGTTATGATTAGGCTTAATCTTGAAAGGTTATTCGTGTTCTTTGATTTGTTAGTTAAGCCTACTTTTAGGTCAGGGTGATACGTACATTTTGGGAACACGGTAGTGCAATTGAGTGGGAGCGCTAACATAAACATGGAATCTATAGCTTCTATCTGGCGAATAGTAAGCAAAGGATGATCTCCTTCGAGCTTGACCAAACGAACATAAATGGTGGAGTACTCATTTCACATAAGGTGAAATATCATTTATACGGGGTCAAGTGTTTTAAGGATAAAATACATAGTAGGGTGTTACGGTAATCTAATCCCTTTACAGTGTAGATCATTCATATAGAGGATCATTGATCACATTAGGATTATAACAATGGATAACTAATGATGCATCTATATGGTGGAACATATAGAGCATTCTATATACTGAGAGTGCAATTCTAAGTTCTATGCGTGGATTCAACGAAGAATTAATAAGTTAGTGAATTTTAGTGCTAAATTCTTGATCTACTTATTGGAAGCTCGGTTATATAGACCCATGGTCCCCGCACTAGTTGAGATAATATTGTTTGTAAGACTCATGTAATTGGTTTTGATTAATCAATTATAATTCTCAAATTAGACTATGTCTATTTGTGAAATTTTCACTAAGTAAGGGCGAAATTGTAAAGAAAGAGTTGTTAGGGGCATATTTGTTAATTATGATACTTTGTATGGTTCAATTAATAAATATGATAAATGACAATATTATTTAATAATTATTTATAGTTATTAAATAGTTAGATTTGGCATTTAAATGGTTGAATTAGAAAATTGATATTTTTGAGAAAATCAGATACAAAAGTGTTAAAATTGCAAAATTACAAAAAGCAAGGCCCAAACCCAATAAGCCATGGCCGGCCACTTTTGTAGGCATTTTAAACTGATATTTTCATTATTTTAATGCCAAATAATTCAAACCTAACCCTAGTGTATTGCTATAAATAGGTAGTGAAGGCTTCAGGAAAATTACACTTCTGAATCAGAAAAACTGAGCCTTTCTCTCTCTACCTTGGCCGCCACCCTCTCTCTCTCTCTCTCTTCTTCCTTCATATTTCGAAATTACCTTAGTGATTAGAGTAGTGCCCACACACAGCAAGCAATACCTCAATCATAGTGAGGAAGATCGTGAAGAAAGATCATCAGCAAAGGAGTTTCAGCATCAAAGATTCAGAGAAAGAGATCCTGGTTCAGATCTTGATAATACTCTGCTACAGAAAGGATACAAGGGTTAGAGATCTGAACGGAAGGAGTCATTTAATTCCGCTGCACCCATTGTAAGGTTTCTTAAACTTTATACGTGTTTATTTCATCGTTTTAGAAAGTTCATATTTAGGGTGTTAATAAACATACTTGTGAGTAGATCTAAGATCCTGGTAAAATAATTCCAACAGAAGGTACGTACACATACTAGATGAAGAGAGAGATTTGAGAGCACTTGGTCCAATCGGAGAAGATGACTGAAACTCTGGCCAAATCAGCGAGAGAAGATCACTGAAAATCAATGAACCAAGTAGCTAAAGGCAAATTTGAAGAAATTAGGGAGAGAGAGTATCAGCTGATACAACACACCCTCTAAAATAATACAATACATCCTTACACAAGGCTTTTATTCAATATATAATAATACATGATAGATTGTATTAAAAATTAAGGATGTATTATTTATTACATTACAAGGTCTCACCCAAACATTGTAGTCCTATAATTTAATAAAATTCGGAGTCATTATGTAGGGTTCCAAAAGAACCCTTAGAGCAATTTCCAACTATTTTGTTGCTCCATATTTGAATTGTAATATGTGACAGTTTTGAATGTCCCTAACTTGTATATAAAGTGGTTGTATTATTGCATTTTCTTTTTGAAAAGTGTATACTAATTATAAATAATAAGAATTGAAGAAGTAAACAATTAAAAGAGAAAGTGTAAGAAAGACAAACAATTTTTACGTGGTTAGGGCGTTAACTAGCCTTAGTCCACGAGTCGATGTTATTATGTAACTTTTTAGTTAGAAAAGCCTTTGGAAATACATTGAACGTAAGTTATCAAGTTTTCTTGAGCAAGTATTACCTAGGGGTGTTCATAAAATAGCCGATCCAATCCAATCCGCACGATCCAATCCAATCTAATCCGCAAAGTGCAGATATCCGCACTTGTGCGGATTAGATTGGATTGGAAAATTCAAAATCCGCACTTGTGCGGATTTGATGTTGATTGACATGTAAAAGTAACCGATCCAATCCAATCCACACATATTTATAACAAAATTAAAAAATTATATATATATAAATAGCATTTTAATATAAAGAAAATAGTAATTTAAAAGTCTAATATATATAATACAATTATATTGCAAAATTTAATAGATAAAATGTATATTATATTCTTATATATTTTTTTCTACATACAATTTAAAATAAAATTAAATATTTTTTTTATATATACAATTTTTTTTCTTCCTTTGAATTTGTTATTTTATTTATTTAATGTGTTGTTGGAGACATAAAATAATTATAATTTGTTTTATTTTGTTGCTAGTTATGTGAAAAAAAATATTTTTTTCATAAATATTAAATAATTTAATATTAAAAAGTAACCAATCCAAAGTAACCGATCCAATCCGCACTTTTGCGGATTGGATTGGATTCGATTTGAGCTATTGTGCGGATTGGATTGGATCCAAAAAATGAAATCCGCACTTATGGTGGCGTTTGGTTGGAGGTAATGAAATGGAATGGAATGGAAAGGAAACAATTTTTATTCCATTCTTTTGTTTGGTTGCATTTTAAAGTATTGGAATAGCATTCCAATGGAATGCTCTTTCCACCATTTTGGTGGAATGGCTATTCCATTTTCAAAAGAAAGGAATGACCATTCCAATGTAACAAGAAAAAAAATTTAATGATTTTTTTATCAATTTTTTTATGCATTTTAAATTTTATTCCATTCCATTCCTATTCTTATTCCCATTCCCATTCCCATTCCTATATTTTCATTCCTCCCAACCAAACGCCTCCTAGTGCGGATTGGATGTTGTTTGACCAAAAAAGTGCGGATTGGATCGGATGAACAGCCCTACCAGAGAATTCAACCCTTAATCTGTAGGATTCATTGGGTTTATAGTATTTTGAGAATTACACTTAGTTTCTTTTTTTCCTCTATTGGGGAGTTTACAGTGAATTACATATTTGAGCTGCCTTGTGAAGTCCAACCCACGAGAGTATGATTTTCTGACTAGGCAAAGGCGATACGACTGAATTAGTCCAAACTGTACTATAATTGTGGACAATTAATCGTGAATTAATTGCTTGATTTCTATTTTAGAAAGTTTTCCATTTTAGCTTGATACAATATTCTATCAAGATTTGGGAAGCAATTATTTCCTTATCTATGCGCATGAATAAAAAGAGAAACCAAACTGGTCTTCTAGGAACAAGCTGTCTTACTCTTTCTGCATCACGGTACTGGACTTGCTTCAGGAGTTGAAGTACATTCCTAGAAGGTCCTATCTAAGTGGGTTTGGCCCACTTTATCTTCTTTGGGGACCCACTGATGGGCCTTTGATGCTGACCTGCATTCCAGGTGTTCCAGAGTATAGAAGATTGTATTAACAGAGAATCGTTCAATATAGTCCTTCAAGAATACATCCCACTCCTTTAGCCAAAAAAAGAATACATCCCTCCTGCCAGAAACAAGCAATTGGTGTTGGTGATGAAAAAGAAAAAGAGGCAAGATTGCGTGCCACCTTGTAAGCTGATCTTTACATAATGTAAAAACTGCTCTCCAAACATTTCTTATATAGCCATTTCTATGCCATATTCTGATTGAGATAAAGGGAAAGAAAAGGCCCAAGAAAGTTAATACAAGGCCTACAGTTTTTCTGAAACGTAACTCCTTTCTTATTACAAACAATTATATTTATTGAGAATCTGCACAATGACGTCTGGGTGTCTGTTTAACTATACAAATGGTCAGATAAGCGGTATATCCTTCAAAAATTCAGGTTCAAATGTCTTCAAAATGTAAAAACATGACCGGAAAAAAAAAAAAAAAGTCATTCCTACAAAAGTAGTTGATGTATCCAAACACACCACCAGATCAAAAACTAACGGAATTTTGAAATTGAAAAATTCGAAATAAGAAAAAAGCTAAAAGCAAAATTCTAATCCTCATTCTCTATAGTTAAACTCCAATATTAAGCCAGGTGGTTTAGAAAATGAGATTGAATATGACACCCTTCTCTCTAGATGCACCATTTGAAAAAAAAAAAAAAGACTCACCTTTTAACGAGTAAAGGCCTTGCATGCTTAGGAAGATCCAAGGGATAAATTTAGGCATACATTTTTTTGTATCCATTAATCAAAAATACCTTCAAATTATATTTCAATAATATGTACCTCCTTTTGTGAATGAGTTATCTAATACACTCTTACTCTCTACTTATTAAGTATAATGGGAACATATCTATAAAAGTGTGTATATTTTAAGGAATATAGAAATGAAGGTAAAAATTAAAACATATAAAATAAAGTGAGTATAGAATGTAATTTTTTCAAAATCCAATGCCTAATCGCAATTGAAATCATATGATTAGAAGGGCACCATCTAAAATACCATACAACTCTCAGCAAAGCGATATATGGACTTGAACAACTAGCAGCCTAATATCCAATAGCCCATTATTTTTTGAGACATTACTATATCTGAATTCCTCTCCAGAATTTAATTTTTTTTTTTTTTTTATGATAATTACCTTGTATTTGCTGACCTGAAATCTTCTTCCTAGGTCCTGCATCAGATGTGTACATTTTACTATTGGTGATTGCCCTTTTCAGACGCGCTTATTTTGTCTTTTCTAGAAGAGGAATATCTTTCATTTTCCTAACATCAATATGAGATCATATCTTAACAAGTCCATCACCAAGCGCCATCACTATAAATTCTACTAATGGCTTCTTACAAGGCCTTCCTCTAGGCTTTTTTATCCTTTCCTTTTCCTTGAAACTTAACTAAACTACCCCATAACCTTACAACATTTGGAGACAACAAAATCACAGCTAAGTATCCGAGAGTAATCTCTCTTTCATTCTCACTAAAATTTAAAAGTGACCGTACCAGAACAAACCTTTGACAGACTCTAGACAAAATAAAGTTTGATTTACATATCCAATTAAAACTCCAAATGTTAAAAGCTTAATACAAATGTACGAAATAAAGATACTAATTTAGACAGAAATTATCGCACAAAAACGCCTGGAGAAAAATTATAAAGAAAACAGAAGATGTATATCATATAATATACAAAACGTGAAAACATGAAGTCTGCAAGATACGTTAGTGGTTAGCACTATATACGTTATGAAGCAGAATATGATATACTCATGTTGCAAACCTGAATTTCAATAAAAGACAACTAGTTCATATTAATCTGTATTGAGAATTAGCATATAACACTATAGCCATAGGAAAAATTTGAAGTCTAAGATAATCAATCAATGCAAGGCATATATAGTGAAACACATCAACACCCAGATGCCGATAAACATAGTACACAATTTCATTACATATCAATTCGCCATAGCTAAATCTGAAAAGAAACTCATATAAAATATGCTCCAAGCAAATCATTCACATCACAACGACAAATCATGTACACGTGAGAACATTCACAATGGCGTCAACACCAATACGGAAAAATGGTTCATGTCATTGTTCATCGATTGTTATGAAAAAGAAGATTAAAAAAAAAAAAAATATCCAAATGCAATACGAATACACACATAAAGTTCTAAATTCTCGAAATGCAGTCAATATTTGCAATCGGTACACATATATACACATATATATAATCCTCCTCCTACAGGGGATAAAATATTGAAATACTTTAACCTCTAGCCTTAAGCTCCGCAAGACGCCTGGAGAGGTCGTCTTCGTCGACCTTCTCGGTCTCCTTTGAGGGCACAGCATGCGCGGCCGGTTGTGGTAGCCCCACCGAGACCTCGAGGCCGTAATCGTCGGCCACCTGCTGCATGAGACTGTTGACCTCACCCTCGGGAGTGGACAATGAGGTCGACCCAGCCATGGCGCTCTCCATGAACTCGGCCTGCACCTCCATGTTGACGAATTGCTTCTCGAATTGGTCCATGGTCTCGGACATCTTTTGTAGGTTCCCAGTAGCCAAAGTAGATTCGAGAGACTTGACGATCGAGCCCATGGACTTGTTAATGGTGGTCATCTTGGCCTGGGTGTCAAGGCGAGCCACGACGGCGTCGAGGCGCGAAGACAGCCGGAGATAGTTCATTTGCTCAGTTCGTTTACGAATAGCATTTTCGGCGTATATTCGAGCGCCGTCGATGTTTCCTTTTTCCATGGCCTTCTTGATCTTGAGCTTCTCCGACTTCTCTTCTTTCTCGCATTTTCGGGCCTGGCGTTGCAGCGATTTTGCTGTGAATTTTAACTCCATGATCTGATTAAGCAGCTTCTCGGTGTTCCCCATGGCGATCACTTCGGATGATTTCAAATTGGGATTCTAGGGTTTTTGGGGCAGAATGGAATGAAATGAAATTGCAGAGATGGTATGAGATCTTTTTTTATTTTATTTTTTTCCTTTGTTTTTTTTTTTTTGAAGAAATTCACTGTTATTAAAACTGAAGATCGTTTACAATAACAGAGAAAATAGGATTAGGGATTTCACCCATCCAACAGACATCTTCATCCAACTCAAGAGCATACTTAGCTAAACCATGTGCAGCTTGGTTAGCATTTCTCAAAACATGAGAAACAGTTACTCCCGAGAAAAAGGATAAAAGATAACAAACATCCATTATTAAATCATTAAAACTAGAAAGATTCTGAGAAGGAAAATTAATGGCAGTGGAAACTCGCAATGCATCAGTTTCAATATGAGTAATTTGTAATTGCAACTGCAAAGCCCAATTAAGACTGTGAAACAAAGCTTTGGCCTCCATTTCATCCGAACGAAAGCAACCTTGAACTGGTTTGGAAAGTGCAGCAACTACAGTTCCTGTATGGTCTCGAATAACAGCACCAACACCCAGGATCTTGAGATCATGGTTGACAGCAGCATCCACATTTAATTTGAAGCCTGCAAAGGTCGGTGGAGTCCATGGAATTGGTGGTTTCGGATGCTGAACTGCTGCTTGCACAGTAGCAGAATTACTGATATTGTTGCAGACAGTATTTTGCTTCTGGTTTCTAAGCTTTGATCGCATATACTTGTCCAAATACTGAGCAGCAAAATCAACAATAGCTTGGCTATTTTTAGAGACACCACCATGTATAACCCGATTTCTTTCATGCCAAATTGCCCACATAGTACACACAATAGATTCAAAATCCTGTCTAGAATGTATAGTGGATAAATGGATTATGTAATCACCATTATACATATTATAAGCATGTGTATGGTCTATGGTGAACTTGGTAAGTTTCCAAACCTCCTTAGCTTTGTTGCAATTAAATAAGGCATGTCCAATAGATTCCCAAGCATTGCTACATAGTGAACATATAGCCGAATCAATTACTTTTCTTCTGCATAAACCAGTAGCAACCGGCAGAGCATTCTGCATAACCCTCCAAGCGAAAATTTTAACCTTTGAAGGTAAGTTCAAACTCCAAAAAGTTTTCCACCAATTGGTATGTGAGTTAGAGGCACTAGTTTCTCGTTCCTCTGCCAAATTTTCTGCCAAATGAAAACCTGAATTTACTGTGTAGCAACCTGTTGTAGTATGGTGCCAAATGAGACAATCATTTGATGGAAAAAAACTGAGTGGGATGGTCACAATTCTATCCACATCTATAGGCAGGAAGTATTGCTCCAAAAGAGCAATGTTCCATTCTCTTTGTTCTGTTATAAAATTGGCCACTGGCAGATTAGATGGACCTCGATAACTAATAGCTTTGAAATCGTTATGTCCAGGAATCCATTTATCTGAGCCAGCTAGGACATTGAAACCACTACCAATCTTAAAACGCAAACCTTGTATTAGCAATTCCCTCCCCCAATGAATGGCTTGCCAAGTGAGAGATGGAGAGTGACCGAGCCTTGCATCCAAGAAACTGTTATTGGAAAAATATCTATGCTTTAACAATCGGCTTAGCAAAGAATTGGGCATGTTAAAGATTCGCCAAGCTTGCTTTGCAAGGAGAGCTTTGTTGAAATGAACAAAGGATCGAAACCCCATACCCCCTTCAAATTTTGATTTACATAATAATTTCCAACTTCTCCAATGTATCTTGGAACCATCTTTATTAGATCCCCACCAAAAATTAGCCATCATAGATTCTAATTGGCTACAGAAAGTCGAAGGCAGACGAAAACAACTCATGGCATAAGTAGGAATTGATTGCACAACTGCCTTCAAAAGTACCTCTTTTCCCCCAACAGAAAATAATTTCTCATTCCAAGCATGAAGCTTTTGCCATATGCGTTCTTTGACATCACTAAACATTTTCTTTTTATCACGCTCCGAGAAAGCTGGTAACCCAAGATAACGTTCATGACATTCACTAATAGGCATGCCTAAGGTGTTGTGGAAGAAATCTTGAGCTGCTTGAGTGGTATTAGGTTAGAAAGACATAACAGATTTTGTAGTATTCAAGAGTTAACCTGAAGCTTGGTGGTAGATATCAAGAACTCTCTTAATTGCCCTTGCCGAACTTTGTGTAGCTTCACAGAAGAGAAGACTATCATCCGCAAATAACAGGTGAGAAATCGATGGTGAATGACGTGTTAAGCGTAGACCTTTGAGATTCTGGATGTGCTCTTCATTCTGCAATAGCCTTGATAGCCCTTCAGAACAAATCAAGAAAAGGTACGGCGATAAAGGATCTCCTTGCCTTAGGCCTCTGGTTGGTTGAACATGTCCCACTTCTTCACCATTAAGCATAAATGAGAATCTTGTAGAACTAAGACAGCTCATGATCAAAGCAACCCATTTGTGATGAAAACCCATTTTAAGCATAACCTCTTGGATGTAGATCCACTCGACTCTGTCAAAAGCTTTACTCATATCTAGTTTGAGGGCCGAATAGCTTCTACCACCCCTTGTCTTATGCTTCAAGTGATGAATTAATTCAAACGCCACAAGGATATTATCCGTGATAAGCCGATTTGAGAGAAAAGCACTTTGTGTTTCTGAGATAACTGCTGGGAGTACATCTTTAAACCTTAGAGCCAAAGTTTTTGAGATGATCTTATAAATTACATTGCAGAGGCTAATCGGTCGAAAATCACCCATACCAGTAGGAGTTTTGGTTTTTGGAATGAGTGTGATGAGTGAATGATTAATAGTTTCCATACTATTACCATCATTCAAAACACCCAAAACCACTTTGGTGACAACATCTCCTACAATTGTCCAATACTTGTGATAAAACATTGCTGACATTCCATCACTACCCGGGCTTTTATCAGGATTAATTGTTTTGAGAGCACTGAAGATTTCCTCACTTGTGAAAGGTTTAATCAATGAATCATTCATAGCTGATGTAACAGTAGTTGGGATCGTATCAAGCGTATGAAGCAATGCTTCAGGATGTACATCAGTAGCCGAGAACAAATCATTAAAATAAGATGTGATTATGTCAGTCATGCCTTGTTTTGAATGGACAGCAGTACCTTGATTATTTACCAGGGACTTGATTTTGTTATGTTGTCTGCGAGAGGATGCATAAGCATGGAAAAACTTGGTGTTTTGATCACCATTTTGCAGCCAGTCCACTCGGGATCTCTGTTGCCAATACGTTTCCTCTTGAGCTAACAACTCATCTAACACATTTTCATGGTGTTTAAGATTTTGGAGAGCAGTGGGAGAACGGTCTGTATCATTATTCAAAGCTGCAACGTTCTGCTGTGCATGTTTGATTTTTTTCTTAAAGCTTCCAAACTTTTGCTGATGCCAAATTTGAAGGGAGTTAGCACACCGTGTGAGATTGTTAGTGAAGATCACAGCAGGATTTTCATTAGAGTCTTGATGCCAGTTCTGTTTAATCAATTCAGTAGCCTCATCCTCTTGCAACCACAGCTTCTCGAAACGAAATCTGGTGCGTTTGGACTGCTGCTGGTTTGGAGAATTAATTGGTAAAATTTGGACAGCAAGTGCACGGTGATCCGAGCGATAATAATCAAGGTGAGTAGTAACAATTGGTTGAAAAGTCTCACACCAGCAAGTGTTAACAAAACACCAGTCCAAACGTTCTTTGATAGCATCGGTAGAATGTCTCCCTTTAATCCATGTGAACTGATCTCCTACAAAATCTTGCTCATTTAGATTGCAGCGATCAAGCACATGTCGAAACATGTCCATTTGAGCCTCATTACGCAAAGCACCACCCGATTTATTGTGATTGGAAAGGATTTCATTAAAGTCTCCAATTACTATCCATGGTAGCAAAGGTGCCACATCTTTTAATCTTTCCAAAAGGGTCCAGGTAAGGTGTCGATTTTGAACAGCCGGGGCACCATAAAAACCAGTAAAATGCCAAGAAGAACCATTTCCACAAGCCATGTAACAATCAAAGACATTTGAATTATAGTTTAAAAGAGTTACATTTACATCATCATTCCAAAGTAACATTAGACCACCACTAAGACCAACTCGAGGGACTTCAAGTCCATTATTAAAATGTAAAACATTGCGAAAGCGGGAAATACAATTAGGACCTAACTTAGTTTCCATAAGAAATAACACACTTGGGGATTGCTCTTTGACAAGCAATTTGAGATGACGGAACGCACTCGGGTTCCCCAAACCACGAGAGTTCCAACTTATGATTTTCATGGCTGCTTGCGGAGCTGAAATTCAGTCTCCGCAAAGTTGTCACTTGCACCAATAGAATCCATTTCGTCAATAGAAACATCAAGGTGAGATTCACTTTCCTCTGACAAAGAAGGAAAGATTAATTGAGTTTGGTTGCCTCTGCATCTTTTGAGTGTTTGCCTCAGATTTTGGCCATCCGATTGTCTTTTGGTAAAACGATTTGGTGACATATTCTCTTTGTTCCCTGGCTGATCAATACCAGAAGACACAATTGGTTGTGTACTGCTTTGCATTGTAGAGGGCAATGGGGTATGTATTTGGTTAGCTTTAATTGGATGAGATGAGTTGGTATGTGGAGGGTAAGTTGCAAAAGCAGTGGGGGCATTATGAATGACAGAAAATGGGGTGAAGACCCCTGACAGATCAGTGATTATCTCACTGGTTTGAGGCTTACTGGTTTGATGCTGAGACTTTGTGGGAGATTTTGTTGATGCACGGTTCATTGAAGAAGACTTTGCTGGTTGAGTATCGAGCAAAGGAGTGGCAGGAACCTTTGCCGCATTGATGGAATTAGCAACAATGAAAGCTTGAGTTGAAGCAGCCTTGTCCAAAGGTGGTCCTCGGGCAGAAGTGTTGTAATTAATGTAGCCTGTATCAGTTGTGCGTATGCAATTTGAAGAGTTGGTGTAATGATCAGGTTCTTCACTATCATAGGAGGACTCCCCTCGGTCCAGTTGTCGTGGAAATGGTAAAGCACCATTCTTTAAACTTGGAATTGCAGAAACAAAGGAGTTTTTTGCTAGGCGAGTGAGCAATGGCCATGCATTTCCCTTTGGAAAATCAGTACGATACCGATCGTAACTTGAAAGTGGTAAAGGGGACCCTTTCATTGTAGGCCTGTATTCCAGGTCTGGTTCAATCCCATTGTCCAGCTTTTCAAGATACAGTAAACACTTATCAAATGGATGTCCCAACCGACCACACTCCATACAATATTCGGGTAATCGTTCATAACGAAATTCAACCCAAAATTTTTCTTCTACTTGCTGCAGAGTGATCATTCTCCCTCTCAGTAATGGTTTGGTTGTATCAATTTTGATTCTAACACGCAAGAAAGGCCCCCACCCCTCATTTAGTGAATCCTCATAAACATCAACATATTCACCAATAATATTACCAAGAGCTTTAGCAAGCCCCTTAGTTTTGCTAAGAAAAGGAAGCCTATAAATCTGAACCCAAAAAGGAGTGTACATGAGGGTACCCGAATGCACATTTTGGCCAGGCAAGGGTGAATGCATCACAATGTGGTGATTCTGAAAGTGGAAAGGCTCTTTTAAAAGGACCCTTGCCTTATCTCCTGCGCATCCAAAACTGAGAGAAAACATATCAGAAGATTCTGTAATAGTGACAGGATACCTTCCATTCCAGTGTTGTGCCATTTGATTTTTAAAAGTGGACAACCAAACTTTTCTGTTAGTAAGAACTTTGGCAAACAAAACATGGTCTTCAGTCGCAGGAGGGTCTATACATCCCATATCAGACAAGTCAAACACAGATTCCTCTTCCTCAGTCAACTTCAATGGCTCTTTCATCTTATGTGTATAAGGATCCATGGCCAAACCAGTAAAACCAGGCAGTGAAGATCGAAAAACCAGAGGGAAAGGAGACAGTTATAGTGGACGGTTTAGAGGAAAACAGAGCAAAAACCAGAAAAAAAACAAAGTGAAACTTCTTAACTGCAATAAACTGCCACAGAGCACAACAAGTGGGCAGACGCTCTTATCTCAATTATTTTATTTTTTTTCTTTAGACAATAAACAACGTCCAAAGGATATTTTATTTTAAAAAAAGTGACTTACTTATTTAGTACCTCACTTTACCTCAAGTAAGACACAAAATAATATACTGTTACAACCAGTAACTTTTTGTTATTTTTACTTACAAAAAAAGGTTTTGTGGCCGGTTTTATTTGATTTATATGTTTAGTGTGGCAAAATTGTCATAACACATAAATGTATTTTCTTTGAAGCTCCTTGCACTAACTTAGTAAGTTGGCAATTATTTTGCTTTCAGAAAAAGTTGGCAATTATTTCTTTTATTTTATTTTTTTTGTTGAAGGAAAATTTTATAGCATTTTTAATTTTAATAAGGCCCATTTGGTACGCAAGACTGGATTAGATTAAACAAGTTAATTTGTCAAATGCAGTGTTTAGGCATGTTAGAAGTCTGGATAACTAAGGTAGCTAAGCTCATCTGTCTAGGATTATTTATCCAAAGAATTTAAAATAAATAATTATCACACATTTATTTATACATTTTTTAATCAAAAACTTATTCATTAAAACTAGGAAACAGGTCGCGCTTCGCGTGCGGCAGTTAAATAATTATATAAATATTAATTGAATAATAAAATTAGTATCAAATAATTTTAAATTTATTTTTATGTATTTTTTCAAAATAATAAATCTATATGGAAAACTCTAAAGAATTAAAAAAAATTATCATACAACTTCTTATATAAATAAAAAAAAAAATCAGGTAAATTTATTTTAAAAAATACACTACAGTAAAAAAATTTAGAAACTAAATATTTCTTACACAAAATAGAGATCTAAAACAGTAAGAAATAATAAATCTATAAAAAATTCATCATATAATTTTAAAACAACTATCATCATCGTATCTCATTTATAGTCACTACTATATTTAAAATTGATGTCATCACCGTATTTCATTTGTAATCATCATTAATAATTTTTCTAATAAGTTTGCTTTGTACATAAAATAAATTAAACAATAATCGGTAAGTACTTACTTTTATTATGTGAGGGAAGAGAGGGTGAGGAAGAACAAAAAATTATATATATATATAATTAAAACAAATTATAATTATATATACATTTAAAACAAATTATAATTATAATTATATAATTAAAACATAATATCAGCCTAAGGGTTATAAATCATAAACTAAATTTATCTTTCTCAGAATGACGGTAATCAAGAATGAGAAGAATGAGTTGATTCCCACAAGAACAGTCACTGGTTGGAGGATTTGTATTGACTATAGAAAACTAAACAAAGCAACCCGCAAAGATCACTTTCCCTTGCCATTCATTGATCAGATGTTAGACAGGTTAGCAGGGCAAGAGTATTACTGTTTTCTTGATGGCTACTCTGGATACCACCAAATAGCCATAGCACGGGAGGATCAGGAAAAGACTACTTTCACATGTCCTTATGGTACTTTTGCTTTTAGAAGAATGCCATTCGGGTTATGCAACGCTCCCGCTACATTTCAAAGGTGTATGATGGCTATCTTTTCGGACTTAATTGAATCTTGCATTGAGATTTTTATGGATGATTTTTCAGTCTTTGGATCTTCATTCGATCATTGCCTAGAAAATCTGGAGAAGGTGCTAATCAGATGTGAGAAGTCAAACTTGGTTCTGAATTGGGAGAAGTGCCACTTTATGGTGAAAGAAGGGATAGTTCTGGGACACAAAATTTCAAAAGAAGGGATCGAGGTGGACAAGGTTAAAGTGTCAACAATAGAGAATTTGCCACCCCCAGTTTCTGTGAAAGGAGTAAGGAGTTTCTTGGGTCATGCTGGTTTCTATCGGCGATTCATTAAGGACTTCTCAAAGATCTTTAAACCATTGTCCAGCTTGCTTGTTAATGGTGTACCCTTCGAGTTTGGAGATGAATGTTTAAAGGCGTTCCAAGTTCTTAAAGAGAAACTGATTTCAGCACCAATAGTTACTTCACCGAATTGGGAGTTGCCTTTCGAATTGATGTGTGATGCAAGTGACTATGCCATTGGAGCGGTCTTGGGTCAAAGGGTTGACAGGGTGTTTCACACAATCTACTATGCTAGTAGAACCCTGAATGATGCTCAACTGAATTATGCCACAACGGAGAAAGAGATGTTGGCAATTGTGTTTGCATGTGATAAGTTCTGCCCCTATCTTATTGGAAATAAGGTTGTAGTCTATACAGATCATTCTGCAATTAAATACCTTATGACCAAAAAGGATGCAAAGCCAAGATTGATTCGTTGGGTGCTTCTACTCCAAGAATTCGACATAGAGATCAAGGATAAGAAGGGCACTGAAAATCTGGTAGCAGATCATCTATCAAGGCTAGAGATGGAAGAGAGCCAGAATGCAAAAGAGGTACAGATAAATGAGCAATTTCCTGATGAACAACTCTTTAGTGTGAGGGAAAGTCTAATGGTACCGTGGTATGCTGATTATGTTAACTTCTTGGCTGCCAACATAACTCCTCCTGAGTTCTCTCGTCAACAATTGAAGAAGTTCTTTTCTGAGGTGAAACATTACTACTGGGAAGAGCCAATCCTCTACAAGCACTGTGCAGATCAGATAATAAGAAGATGTGTGCCTGAAGAGGAGATGTATTCTATTCTCAATCACTGTCATGCTCTACCGTGTGGGGGACATTTCAGTGGAACAAGAACAGCTGCCAAGGTGTTGCAGAGCGGATTCTTTTGCCCAACACTTTTCAAAGATGCTAGTACTTTTATGAAGGCATGTGATCGTTGTCAGCGTACAAGTAATATCTCAAGGAGAAACGAAATGCCTTTGACAGGAATCTTGGAAGTAGAATTGTTTGATGTGTGGGGGATAGACTTCATGGGTCCTTTTCCTTCATCTTTTAGCAAACTATACATCCTATTATCTGTGGATTATGTGTCAAAAGGGGTGGAGGCTGCAGCAACACCAGCCAATGATGGTAAAACAGTTCTTCGGTTCCTTCAAAAGAACATATTCACTCGGTTTGGTACTCCCCGAGCAATCATAAGCGATGAAGAGAGTCACTTCTGCAACAAACAGTTTGAAGCACTCCTTTCGAGATATGGTGTTCGTCATAGAACTGCTCTACCTTATCATCCGCAAAGTAATGGCCAAGCTGAAATTTCTAACCGGGAAATAAAGATGATTTTGGAGAAAACGGTGCAGAGATCAAGGAAAGATTGGTCAAGAAAGTTAGATGACACACTGTGGGCCTATAGAACAGCGTTCAAGACGCCAATCGGGATGTCACCATATCGGTTGGTGTTTGGAAAGGCTTGTCATCTACCGGTGGAATTAGAACACAAGGCGTACTGGCAATGAAGACTCTAAACATGGATTTAAAGGCTGCTGGACAGAAAAGATTACTGCAGTTGGATGAGTTGGACGAATTTCGGAATGAGGCTTATGAGAACGCTAAGATCTACAAGGAGAGAACTAAAAGGTGGCATGACCGAAGCTTAGTCAGGAAGGAGTTTCAACCTGGGCAACAAGTTCTACTTTTCAATTCAAGGTTGAAGTTGTTTCCTGGTAAGTTAAAGTCAAGGTGGCCAGGACCATTTACAGTGGTCAAAGTGTTTCCTTATGGAGCGGTGGAACTGAAAGGTGAAGGCCCCAATACTTTCAAAGTTAACGGGCACCTGTTAAAGCTCTAAAGTTAACGGTCAACTCGATCAACGTCTAGCTGTGCGACGATAAAGACAGCGCTAATTGGGAGGCAACCTAAGTTTTCTTTATGTTTTAGTTGAACTCTTTCATGTTTTAGTTGTTATTTTCTTTTTCTGTTCTTTCTAGTTTTGTTTAGAAAACTGGTAAAACAATTTTCGTTTTCTTTAAATTTTGTTTGTACTGCATAGAAAAGAAAAAAAGAAAAAAAATAAGGTTTTTTCGAGTTCGGCCCAGTGGCCGCGGCCAGATGTAGTGTTGCCCCGGCCATTTGGGTCTTACAGAATGGCCTATTTTTCGAGGTTATCTGCCCGCAGTGAGGGAGAGTGCCGCCGCGGCCATATCTCCTGGGCAGAGAGGTTTTTTTTGGGGTTATCTGGCCGCGACGAGTCGTATTTTGGCCGCGGTGAGGAGTTCAGACGCGTTTATAAAGCTGCAATTACCACATAATTTCAAAAACAACTCCCTCATTCTCAACCCTAACCTCCACACTGAAAATACTTCTTCTCCACCATATTTTTTCTTCAAATCCCATCCTAAACCCTTTTCCTTCAAATCTAACCATAAATCTTCATCCCAAATCATTCTAAACCATTATTCCTCTCATCAATCACTCATTCCCTCTCAAAATCAACCCCAAATCCCTAGAACCTCACCCAAATTTCAAAAACCACTATTCATCTTCTTCCTTCTCAAGAGCTTCAAGTTTTCCTACAATGGAGGTTGACTAAAGGTGGATTCTCATTGAGGTAATAATTCTAAGACTCTCTATACAATTTTTATTGAAAAATTTGAGGATTGTTGGAGAATTTTGGAATTTTTGTTGGATTTTTGGGATTTTTTCTCAATACATTGTTCAATATAGTTGTTGTGATTAGGATTTGGTTTGTTTGTGAGTGGGTTAATTCCCGGGAAGTGCTGCCGAAATTTTTAAAAATCTTGAGTGTTAGAAAATTTGAGTGAGATGGGTCTTAAAAGATCAAGAGTGAGTGAACAAGGGGGAGCTTCATCATCCAACCCACCGAGGGGTCGCTCTAATCTTGATAGAGTGAGGTTTACTAATTAAATGCTCAAGAGCAGTTTTTGAAATTGAAAGATAGGGCATTCATTGAAGATAGAGGGATAGACATTGTTAACTTGAGCCAAACTGCAAACATTCATGTTGTATTTGCATCCATTAGAGATCAAATCTTAAATAGGCAGTGGACTAAGTTCGTGGATGTCACTGGGCGTAGCAACCAAACCTTAGCTTTAGAATTCTTAGCCAACTGGCCAGAAAGAGAGGATGACAAAGTGAGAGCTAGGGGGTTAAAGTGCCTGCTTTAACAGCTGCAATTCATGCTCATTATGAGCTACCAACCTTCACTGTAGAACAGCAACCCTTGAAGCAGCAATTTCGGGCAAGGAGTTTGAATTATGTGGATATAGCCGAAACTCTAGGGTATCCTGGCCTTAGGTTCCATGAAATTGATGGAGAACCGTATCAATTGTATTGGTGTGAACTCAACCCAGTAGCCAAGACATGGCTATACTTTGTTAGTGCAAGGATGCTCCCGAATAAACATTTTTGTGATGCTCAGATTGACAGGATTAAGTGGGTTTATGGAATTATGAAAGGTTACAATTTGAATGTGGGGGACATAATTCGAGTGACATTTGATATAATGGTTGAGGGGTCTTGTGGTGGTGGACTTGGGCTTGCCGAAATTATAACCGATCTTTGTGAGAAACATGGAGTACAACAGTACTCTTATGATACAAAGGTAGCGCCACAACGCAGTATTACCTTGGCCACTGTTCTTCGCTTCAAACCACCTCACCCTTATGGTCAACTGCCAGCTCAGAGAGATCCTCCTGCAAGAGAACAAGAGGAGCATGAAGACATTGAACCACCACGTCTTGCCGGGCCTCTCGACCCAGCCATGCAGTACACTCACGATCAGCTGAATTATCTGATTCAGCAAAACATGCACATGCAGAATTACATGGCCCAACAGAGTGTTTTCGATGAACAGCAGGTGGCCCAATTGAACACACTAGTCACGAGGATGAATGTCGGTGTGGACGATCCTAACTATTTTGCCATGCCACCCCGTTTCAACCCCTATGATCAGCCACCTCTACCAAACCCCTTCTAAAGGGGCTCAGGTAAGTTTCTCTGATCCTGGTTTATTTTCACACATTGGGAACAATGTGCATCTTTAGTTTGGGGGGAGAGACTTAATTTTTTTCAGTTTATTTCAGTCTTTTGTTTTGTTTTAGTTAGTTAGTTTTTTTTAGTGTCGTGTGTTGATAGCTGAGTTGGAAGATTGATTGAACCACTGTTATTCACTTGTGCAATGGATTAAAATCTTAACTGTGTGCTTGACTTACAACTGTTTGAATTAAGGTGGATGTGTATTAGAAGTTGTTCATGTAGATAGGAAACATTTGTTTTTGACGCATATCACTTGTGTTCTATTTGGATTGTGGAATGATTGACTTGACATGAAATAGAATTTGTTTGACATACTCTCTTGAAGCGAAATCCTTGATGATTTTTGTTTGGAAAATGATTTAGGCAAGTTTTCTTTGGATCGATTGAGCCTTTCAAGCCTACTTGAAAATTTTACCCTAGTATACCCAAAGTTGAGCCTTAACCTATTCTAAAAATTTCTCACCACTTAATTAAGCTAAACTCATTATCCTTAACTCTTTTCACTCTAAACATACCTTATTATGCCATGAGCGTTTAAGCAAGTTTCGGGAGATAAATTGTCGTAAGTGGGGAAATAAAGTGTATTAGTAAGAGATTGAAAAAGAGAAAATATATGATAAAGTATTGTGTGTTGTGCCTCTATTGAAAAAAATAGAAGAAGAAAAAAAAAAGAGAAAATATGTGATAATGTCTTCTTGAAAAAATTATGGAAAAAATATGAGGTAGGCACATAGGAAAAAAAAATATGCAATCTCTTACTATTGTCTTTGGGATATATGAAAAAAAGATAAATGCGGGTGCTTGCTTGGTTAATTGTGCTTATGGTATAACGTAGCTTAAATGACTTGTCACCTACCCATGTACCTTAGCCACGTTGTGATAACCGAAAAAGACCTATTGATTCCAAAGAGAAATTTGTCAACATTAGTGGAGAGAGGTATGTCATCCAAACTTATTGATCATGTGTTAATGGAATGTCGGGAAGTGTAGAATGGTTGTGATATGAACGTCAAATGCGATGTTTTGTGTTTGTATGAATTGCTTACTTCTAAATTGTACATCCAAATTAGTTCTTAGAGTTAGCGAGTTGAAATTCTGGTTATTGATGGCTTGAAGTTGTGCAGGTGGTGGTAGCAGTTCAATCGTTGGAAAGTTTGGTTATCTATTGCGTTGTTTGTTTCTAGTTTGAGTCTTAGTCTTACTCGGGGGCGAGTAAAGATTCAGTTTGGGGGAGTTTGTTAGGCTATTTTTAGCCTATATTTTGGATCGATTTTATGTGCGTTTTTCACTGTGTTGGGACGAAATTACGCTTGTTTTCTATGTTTTCAGGTTCTTTGGAATAATAGAGGTCTCGGGATGCAAAAGTCCAGTAAAAGATGAGCTGAGCCAAGAAAAACACCATTTCGAGGAAAAATGCAAATCTGGCCGCGGCTAGATACAGCTTGGCTGTGGCTAGATCACGAAGGCAGAAGCAGGATTTTTGAAGCCCCAGTCGCCGCGGCGAGATACACCCTCGCCGCGGCCATTTGAAACTTACAGAATCGTGTATTTTAGGCACCTATCTGGCCGCGGCAAGATCCCGTACGGCCTAGGGGTATTTTTGTCCATCGAACCCTAAAAATTAGTTATAAATAGAAAAGTGCGATTGGAAGTAAGGGGAAGCGATTTGGAACCCTAAAACACAGCAGAAAGCGGCAGGAAGAGCAGAGTGATTCAAAGTGAAGATCCAGAATTCATCCACCAATAGTTTCTTTCTCTATTCCTCTTTAATTTATTTATGTTGAATATTGTCATAGGAATGGTTATGGATTTATTTCTGAACTAAATTTCCCATTTAGGGAGGATGATGATTGTTGTTTAATGTTTTGCCTAGTTAATGTTAAATTGCCATTCCTCCATTCTTGTTTGTGAAATTATCTTAATTTGTGTTTAATTTCATGTATAAGATTGATCACCTTGTGCATGCTTTATGATCTCAATTCGAAATCTAAAAAGTGAGAATTGAGAATGCTAAAATTTAGATAATCAATGTTCTATGTGAAACGAGAGTATTCACATGACTTATGTGACAAGTAGATTATTACCTAATGCTGATTTCATGTTAGTTTAATTAAGGAATTAATTAGATAACATGTGATTTAGAACCTAGAAGATTTGAAAAGAGCTAGGCTACTTTATAATCTGTCATTCACTTCAAGAATAGGATAGCAATTAGGCATTAACGATTTGGGTAAACAATAACAGGATTCTCCTCCCTATCATCTCATCTTGCTTAAACTTTAACTGTGTTATAAGTTTTCTGAATTACTTTAATTCTTTTAAATCATAATTATTTTCAATTTGCCAAATAGAATTATAGGTATAGTTTAGTAGTAGTTAATCCAATTCCCTGTGGTTCGACCTCACTTGCGTGAGCTACTACTTGATTGCGTATACTTGCGTAGTGTTTATAAATTTTCGTAACAAAATCTTGGTAGAAATCACAAATTCAGCAAGAAATCCCCTAATTCCTAGCTGGTTCAAAGAGAGAGAGGTGAAGAAAAGAGAGCTTCTCTTGTATTTTTTGGTGTTTTCTTTTGTTTTTTCCTATTTTCTTCCAAAGTGAGAAATGCATTTCCTATGCATTGATTCAGCCCACAAAGAGGGCAGCTGTCACACCCTCACACAGCCACAACATCCTAAAAAAGGAAAAGACTAAAATGTCCTTAATGTAAAATTCTAGGTTATTTTTAAAGCTAGGGGTAAAATGGTCAAAATCCATAACCTCGCTCAATCCCGATATTTTAATTTCTCTAAAATATTTCCCACTAAGAAATAAGGTTCTACACTTACCCATGTGATCAAACTAGCCATCCATCGCATTTTCCGTTGTCGCCGAGCAAAAATTGCATATTTCACATATAAACTAAATAATACCCCTAGAGTTTAATAAAATCTTGAGAAATTATAACTCTAATATTTATTTCTAAATATTGGGGTCCACAATTAAATAAATTCATAAATAATAATAAAATAATAAAAATTAGTGCTAATTGCATTTACTAATCCAAATTACTAAAGCGGTCATTACAATTATCCCCCCGTTAAAAGGATTTCGTCCTCAAAATCTAACCTGAATAGCTCTGGATGTTGAGTCCTCATATCAGACTCCAACTCCCAGGTGGCTTCGTCCACCTTACTGTTTCTCCAGAGCACCTTAACCAGAGCAATAGTCTTATTCCGAAGAACCTTTTCTTTTCTATCCAGAATCTGTACAGGTTGCTCTTCGTAGGATAAGTCTGATTGAAGTTCAAGGGCTTCATAACTCAAGATATGAGTCGGGTCTGACACGTATTTCCTCAACATGGAAATATAAAATACGTCATGAACAGCCAACAGTGCTGGTGGTAAGGCTAGCCGATACGCTACCTTCCCGACCTTCTCAAGTATCTGAAATGGCCCAATGAACCTAGGGCTTAACTTACCCTTCTTCCCGAAGCGCCTAATACCCTTCATTGGTGAAACCTGCAGGAAAACATGTTCCCGTGCCTGAAATGTGACATCTCTGCGCTTCGGATCAGCATAACTTTTCTGCCTGCTTTGAGAAGCAAGCATCCGAGCCTTGATCTTCTCAATAGCCTCATTGGTCCTCTGCACTAACTCTGGACCCAAGTACTTCATTTCTCCTGTTTCGTCCCAATGAATAGAGAACGACATTTCCTACCATATAACATCTCATAGGGAGCCATCCCTATTGTACTTTGGTAGCTATTATTGTAGGAGAATTCAATTAAAGGCAAGTACTTACTCCATGAACCCTCAAAGTCCATGACACAGGCTCGCAGTAAATCTTCTAATATCTGAATTTTTCTTTCTAACTGACCATCAATCTGAGGGTGAAAGGCTGTGCTAAACTTTAACTTGGTACCCATAGCCTTCTAAAGACTCACCCAAAATTTCGATGTAAACTTTGGATCCCTATCTGACACAATAGATTTAGGGGCTCCATGGAGACGAACTATCTCCTTCACATACAATTCAGCCTACTGATCCACTGAATACGCAACTTTCACTGGTAGAAAGTGAGCTGATTTTGTAAATCTGTCCACTATGACCCATACTGAATCATACATTCTCGTAGTTCTAGGCAATCCAATTACAAAATCCATTGCAATGTCCTCCCACTTCCACTTAGGAAGGACCAAAGGTTGTAGTAACCCTGCCGGCCTCTGATGTTCAGCCTTGATTTGCTGGCAGGTTAAACACTTGGACACGTAGTCCACCACATCTCTTTTCATCCCATACCACCAGAAGTAGGGTTTCAAATCCTGATACATTTTGGTGGTTCCCGGTTGCAATGAATAAGGTGTGGTATGAGCTTTATCAAGTATCTCTTTCTTAAGCTTATCAACATTAGGAACACAAACTCGAGCTTTGTATAACAACATTCCACTATTCGAGACTGAAAAGTCCCTAGGCCAACCAGCCATAACTTTGTCCCGAACTTTAACTAGCTCGAGATCTTCCAGTTGCGCCTTTCTGATTCTTTCTAATAAATCAGATTGAAGTATCAAATTGTGCAATTTTCGAACTACGAACTCAATCCCTGCACTAACCATTTCAGAGGCTAGTTGAGGGGCTATCATCATCGTGGTGCAAACCTGCCCGGGACCTTTTGTGCTTAAAGCATCAACATTGGCCTTCCCTGGGTGATGTAGAATTTCACAGCCGTAGTCTTTAACCAATTCCAACCACCTTTTCTGCCTCATATTCAAATCCTTCTGGGTGAAAAAGTATTTGAGACTCTTATGATCAGTATAAATCTCGCACTTCTCACAGTAAAGATAATGTCGCCATATCTTTAGAGCAAAAACCACAGCAGCAAGCTCTAAATCATGAGTTGGATAGCGCTGCTCATAATCTTTCAGTTGACGAGAGGCATAGGCTATGACTCTGTCAGCTTGCATCAGAACACATCCTGCACTCGTCCGGATGCATCACAATAAACCACGAATTTCTCTTGATCTGATGGCAAAGCTAACACCGGAGCTGTTATCAAACGTTGCTTCAACTCCTGAAAGCTTGTTTCACACTTATTTGACCACACAAATCTCTGATTTTTCTTGGTCAATTCGGTTAGGGGCATAGAGATTTTAGAGAATCCTTCGACAAAACGTCGATAATACCCTGCTAAACCGAGAAAACTTCGAACCTCTATCACAGACTTTGGCCTCGGCCAACTCTTCACTGACTCCACCTTGTTTTGATCAACCATAATCCCGTTCTTCCCAACGATATGACCCAGAAAGACACCTCAAACAACTAGAATTCACACTTTTTAAACTTTGCATACAACTTGTGATCCCTAAGTCGCTGTAATACCATTCGAAGATGATGCTCGTGCTCCTCTTCTGATTGAGAGTATACAAGAATGTCGTCGATAAACACTATGACACAGTTATCGAGGAAATCCTTGAATACTCTATTCATGAGATCCATAAAGGCTGCAGGAGCATTAGTCAATCCGAATGACATTACCAGAAACTCATAGTGCCCATATCTAGTTCTAAAAGCAGTCTTCGATATGTCCTCCTCTCGAATTCTGAGTTGGTGATATCCATATCGCAAGTCAATCTTCAAAAATACTGTCTTTCCTTGAAGCTGATCAAACACGATTCTGGGCAACGGGTACTTATTCTTAATCGTCAACTTATTTAGTTCTCGATAATCAATACACATTCTAAGGGAACCATCCTTCTTTTTCACAAACAAAACCGGAGCTCCCCAGGGCGATACACTGGGGCGGATAAACCCAATGTCAAGCATCCCCTGAAGCTGCAACTTAAGCTCCTTGAGTTCTGCTGGAGCCATTCTATATGGAGCTTTAGAAACAGGTTCGACTCCAGGTGCCAAATCAATTACGAAATCAATTTCTCGTTGTGGCGGCAATCTCGGCAACTCCTCGGGAAACACGTCGAGAAAATCTTTCACCACCCTGACTGCCTCAGGCCCTAATGTTTCAGGTCTGCTAGAGTCAATTACCACTGCTAGAAATCCTACACAGCTACTGCATAGTAAATCTCTAGCCCTTAGTACAGAGATAACCGAGATCCGAGACCCCTGGACTGATCCAACATAAATAGATAAATCTTCACCTTCTGGCTGAAAAGTTACCATTTTCCGCTTACAATCTATACTGGCCGAATACTTAGACGGAAAATCCATCCCCAGTATAATATCAAACTCAGTTAATTTCAATTCTATATGGTCAGCGCTCAACTCCCTATCTTCGATCCTAACCGGCATAGACCTAATGTGCCTATTAGAGATAACCAACTCCCCACTAGGCATTAGGGTTCCAAACCCTCTTTCTAAAATATCACAAGGTCTACCCAAGAGATCAATTATTCTTGTAGCTACATCTGTAAACAAGGAGTTGTTGATGGGAAGCTGACCTGTCACAACAGAAGGATTGGCTGCAGCATCAGCTTGGGTGATAGCGAACACTCAAGCAGGAACTCGTTTCACCTCAGCTTTCGGCTCCTCTTTCTTTGCCTGAGGGAAATCTTTCTTGAAATGCCCCACCATGCCACACAAGAAGCATATCTTCCGGTTACACTCTCCCGGATGATGTTTCTTGCACCGTGGACACTCAGGGTAAGAGTAACCCTGGCATCCACCTCTGCCTTGGTTCCCACGGAACCGCTTACTTTGTCCTGAACCACTAGATGCTGGAATAACTTTACTTTTCTGTTCAGTGGTGGAGTCACCACCATCCCTACCATAGACAGGAGTAGGAAGAGTGGGGGTTCCACCAACACTCGGAGTCACCCGGGACTCCTGAAGAAATTTCACTGCACCCTCGGCTCTAAAAGCCTTTTCAACCATTTCTGCATATGTGCTTGCCTCGGCAGTAGTAATCACCAAATCGTGCCTAATCTTCACACTCAGACCCGCCAAATATTTCTCTTTCTTGCTAAAGTCAGTTGGCACGATTCCCACAGTAAGCTTGGCCAGACGGTCAAATTTAGTAGTATACTCAGTAACTGACATTCCCTCGGTTTGAACCAATTCAGTGAACTCTTTCCGCTTTGCACTATGGACAGCTTCATTGGAATATTTGGAGTTAAATAACTCCTTAAACTCTTCCCAGGTCATAACTATGATGTCCCGAGTGAGGGTTATCAACTCCCACCACATGAGAGCGTCCTCCTTAAACTAGAAAGTGGCGCATGTCACCCGATCATTAATAACCACTCCCATAAAGTTGAGGATATGTTCGACCACTGTGAGCCACTGCTTAGCCTTCATTACATCAGGACCTCCCAGAAACACTGAAGGTGCCTGCTTCCGGAACCTTTCATACAACGGCTCCATACGGTTGCCAACAACTGGTTGTTCTACTGGCACTGCTGGAACTGCAACGGCCTGAGCAACTTGCTGAGGAGTCACGGCAGGAGGACCCTGCTGCCTCAATCTCTGAATCTCTTCATCTTGTTGGCGGATCCGATCTTGCAGATCCGCAAATCTTTGCTCCCAGTTCGGAGGAGCTTGTGGTGGCTTTACAGGGCGACCACCCTGAGCTCTGCCACGACCACGACCGCGACCACGAGGATTTTGGGGATTTCTCTGATCGCCTCCGGTTTCAACCATGTCACCCTGACTTCTTGTATTTCGCAGGATGTCCATTTTATAGGACTTAGCTTGCGAATCCATAAGCCAAGTAGGTTAGACAGCGATCAAAACTTAACACCGCTCTTAAGGACTTAAAGGCAACACACTTAAAATAATTAGTTAAAATCTAATATGCTTCCTAACATGCTCTCACATTCACAATTATTTAAAATACTAAACAAGTACGGGCTTACTGAACCGTGAACCAAGCTTTCTCTGATGAAGATTGTACATGTTTTAGCAAGCTTCGGTAGACAAACCTGGCGGCTTTGATACCAAAATTGTAACGCCCTATGGCTAAGGCACGCTACAGTGCTTTTTCAATTACAGTGCAAACTTCGCTAATCGAAGAGTTTTCTTGAAAAAACGTGTCAAATTAAAACTTTTATATTAATTAATAAACTTTATAATATATTAAAATATTTATAATGCCGGGATCCCGTTTTCAAACTTAATATTCCAAAATACACAATTTATAGGTCGCTCAGCGACTACATAGTATAACTCCCAGATGTCCCGAGACCGAACACTCCAGGTGGCGCCGCTTCGACATGTACAATCTCACCCTAGCTAGGTTCACTCCTATTCAGCCTTCGCCTTTCCTTTACCTACACATGGAAGCAGAACTGTGAGTCGACAGACTCAGTAAGAAATGCATATAACATATCATATAATTTTTGACCTGTAATTAGGTGCCCATACACCTATTACAAGGCTTAACAGATGAGCATGAACGTTCTAACTGCTTGTGCTATTGACCATGATATCACTCCTACCAGCACTATGATCGTGCTGCAGGATCAGCACTATGTTTGTGGCGCTATGATAGCATCAATAGCACCCAAAAGTATAATTGGCCATGGTATCACTCTTAACCAGTACGATGCATGTACTGCTGAACCGACACAATGTTTGTGTCGCTATGATAGTACCAATTCATACTTTTTAGGGTGAATATCACTCTTAACCAGTACGATGCCTGTACTGCTGAACCGACACAATGGTTGTGTCGCTATGATATCATTCGAACATATACAATGATACACACAGCATGCATATATATCATACATATACATACACCCAGATATTTATATCACACGTTATATTCAGTTCTTACCTGATTTCAAAATTCAAGTGTGCTGGCCGACCTGAACAGAAATCTTGTGCTAGATGGATGCCCTAATCACATTTTAAAACCGGGTAAGTTACATAATTAAAACCCTAATCCTGGGAAACCCAAAACCAAAACCCTAGGTTCTGCTATACTCTCAATGGGTTATTCTAACTCTGGAAATGGGGAAACACCCAACCGAGGCACCACAAAGACAAAAATTGAGAAAATGAAAGGCCCGGGGAACCCTGCCAAAACCGGCTAGCCGGTTTTTGTGGCACTGCAAACCGGCTAGCCGGTTTGCACCAGGTTTCCCAAAACCCTTCATTTGTTGCTCAATTCTCCACCAAATGCCATGAAACCTTCCAGAGTACCTAATAAGGGCATACACAATAAATTCCAGCCAGTATTTCACAGAACAAACCACTAAAATCCAAGTTGCCATTAAAGCACAAAGCTTTGAACTCAAAGCTCAAAGATGCATAAAACTTAAACCAATCAACATTATCAGCTGCTAGGATCCTAAAACAACTCAAATTAAACATAAAATTCGAACTCCAAACAACTCTAACTCTAACAGCCACTATATCACAATTTCACTATTTCAAACTAACTTAAGACTTGAAAATACACATACTCAAGGGTTCTAGGGTTTACCTTAGTTTGATTCTCCTTGAAATCTTGGTAGAAATCACAAATTTAGCAAGAAATCCCCTGGTTCCTAGCTGGTTCAAAAAGAGAGAGGTGAAGAAAAGAGAGCTTCTCTTGAATTTTTTGGTGTTTTCTTTTATTTTTTCCTATTTTCTTCCAAAGTGAGAAATGAATTTCCTATGCATTGATTCAGCCCACAAAGAGGGCAGCTGTCACACCCTCACACAGCCACAACATCCTCAAAAAGGAAAAGACTAAAATGCCCTTAATGTAAAATTCTAGGTTATTTTTAAAGCTAGGGGTAAAATGGTCAAAATCTATAACCCCGCTCAATCCCGATATTTTAATTTCTCTAAAATATTTCTCACTGAGAAATAAGGTTCTAAACTTACCCATGTGATCAAACTAGCCATCCATCGCATTTTCCGTTGTCGCCGAGCAAAAATTACAAAAATTACATATTTCACATATAAACTAAATAATACCCCTAGAGTTTAATAAAATCTCCAGAATTGAGAAATTATAACTCTAATATTTATTTCTAAATATTGGGGTCCACAATTAAATAAATTCATAAATAATAATAAAATAATAAAAATTAGTGCTAATTGCCTTTACTAATCCAAATTACTAAAGCGGTCATTACAATTTCGGAATGATGTAATAGTTGTATACTTAATGTAAATCATTACTAGATTCATGGATGACCTAATCGAAATCTTAAGAAAAGCTAGAACTGCTAACGCTGGTTTGCATGTATGTTAGCTATTCTAAGTGATTAGGGGTGGACCATCCCATAGTCATTAGATAAGAAAGTGTTTGTTTAAACAAATACTACTTTTCTAAGAAAATGACTAAGTCTGAAAATAAAGTAGCAAATAAAGGAGATAATTTTTTCTTGATTCCATAAGTGTTCTATCATCTTATTCGTTACAAGATGATCCCACAGCCTCTGTTGTCTTAACACAACCGAAGAGGTCAATACCATTTAGTTTTCTTAGACATAATTCACGGTACCTTGTCGTAGTGGGAGGGTTTCTAGGAATCCACCTTATTGTGACTTGGAAGACACTAGTGATTAAAATCCATTGTGAGTTTAAACAAGTAATGGATTGTCAAGATAAGAAACTAAGAAGAAAGCCAAGAGAACTATGGTTTAATCCATTCACATGAGTAACCTAAAGTTTTCTATTACAAGGACATAAAAGGAAATTTTTGTTAATAAGTCTATTCAATGGACTTAACAAAACATCCTGTTCCTAGTATTATAGGTTTGAGTTTATCTAAACCTATGGCTTGTGGTATACCTGGTAATTACTTACTCTAATGCAAGCAACTTACTTTAGTAAGATGATGAAGCATTTTCTTTCCAATGGAAATCTATAGAAGCTTCACAACTTCTAAGCATAGATTTTATTTATCTAAGGAAAAGTCTCAACTATTCCAGAAAAGATAAAGCCATGAAAGAATTTCTTAAATCAACAATGAGAGGTCTCAGATATGCTTTAGTATGCCTTAGACCAGACACCTGCTGTTGAGTGGGAGTAATGAGTAGGTATCAGATTAATCCATGAGAAGAACATTGGAAGACAATCAACGAAATCTTAAGATTAAGGAGAGGAACTATATGTTAGTCGATAAGGGTGTGTTTAAAACTGCAATACCCTAGAATTAAGAAATGGATTAGCAAAACCCTAATTAGATAATTATGTATAATTGAGGAATTATATTATTATATAGTTTCATATATGAGAATTTATTTGATTAATTATATGTTAAGACCTCGTTGGTTTGGTGAATTGGTGTGATTTGGAGCTAATTCTTGGAGCTAGATTGTGGGGGTTGTGCTTGCTTTAGTCTTGAGGTAGTTATTTCAGATTTTAATTGAATTTCTCTTGCTGGATTTTATGGTTAAGAGCATGAAAAAGGTTGTTGATGAGCTTAGGTTGCATGTTAGTATTCTCCTTATGATTTAAGCATGTTTTTACATGAATCTTTGATTATATGTTGGTATGGATTTTGATTGAGCTTAGATGAGATTTTTGGAGTGTTTTTCTAGCTTGGGTTTATGTGTTTTTAAGGTGATATGCTGCTTGAAAATGTTTGGGGTTGAAGGATTTAAAGCTCAAGTTCATGAGCTTGAACTTTGTTAGTTTGAAGCTTGATTTTGATTATTGTGCAATTTGAATTTTGATTTAAAGCTCTCTATTGTGATGATTTTTATCTGTAAGAAGTTAATTTTGGGTATGGTATGATTGAGGTTCGAATTTATGGAAAAGTTGGTATGTTTAGGCCTTAAAAATGGAGTTTTTGGGTGTTCTGAACCCAGTCGTCGCGACGGGATTTTTGGCCGTCGCGACTGGGTTTGGCAGTGGGAATGTCTGTTTTTCCTGATTTTGTTTTGGCCATAACTTTTGACTTGGGACTCCGTTTGGGACGTTCTTATATCGTTGGAAAGCTCATTCCGAGCTCTATTTGATTATTTGTGTTTTGAATGCCATGTTTATAATTTGTGAAAGTGAAATTAGGGATTAACCCTATTTGTGAAATCTTGGATTGTGTGACTAGGATTACCGGCACCTGATTAGGAGCACCCAGGGATTTGGAATCTCTGTTATTTCGGGACAACAGGTAAGACAGTAGTTTGCACGTAGAGTATGCGCAGTGGCGCTTATGTTGAATATGATATATGTGAGTAATTGTAACCGGGATTAGGGTTATTACCCTAATATGAGTGGTTTAATAGCCTAGGGTTATTACCATAGTGATATATGTTGTGTAAATACTATGCAATGTTGGATATATGTATATATTGAAATTATGAATTATGCGCTTAAGGCATAATTAAACTAGACTCGGTAAGCTAGCACCTTGAGTTTAATTTTAATGCGGTCTAGGGTTATTACCCTAGAATATTATGAATCCAGTGAAAGCATGAGTTGGGGTTGACACTCTTAGTAAATGTTATCTGAGTATATAGAAATGTATTATATGAGTGATTCCATAGTATGCAAGTTACCCTAAGATCATATATGATGTAGTAAATATTGAATACACGCATGTATGTAAGAGTTATGTGTATAAGACATAACTGGGTTAGACCTGGTATATATCACCAGGATAAACCACCGAAAGCGTAATACATGGATTACGTATATACATGAATAGGGTTATGCGGGCAAGGCATAACTAGGTTAGGCTCGGTAACCAAAATCGAGGTAAACCCTACTGAGGCCTTACTGTATATAGACGTGTGAGAGCAACACGTAGGTCTACGCCAAGTAGACATAAATAGGCATGTGAGCGTAACATGCAGGTCTATAGCAAATAGACAAATATTGGAGTGGCACCAATAATTATGTGTGACATATTGAGATTAAAGGGTTATGCGTCAAGGCATAATCAAGTTGGACTCGGTAACCAGAATCGAGATGAACTATTCTAAGGCCTTATTGTAATTAGACGTGTGAGAGCAACACGTAGGTCTACGCCACGTAAATATAAATAGATGTGTGAGCGCAACACATAGGCCTACGCCACGTAGACATAAATAGGCATGTGAGTGTGACATCCAGGTCTGTGACACACAGACATATATGAATGGCATTTCTGTTTAAATAACATGATGAGCATATTATATTTGTCAGGATTTATACTGTCTTGCTGGGCTTGGCTCACGGGTGCTCTACTGTGCAGGAAAGGGTAAGACTGTCGTTGATCAGCCATGAGTGCAGGAGCTGGACGAAGACTGTCTACCAGTGTTGAATTTTTGAAACTCTATTTTGCCGCTTAGGCCGGCTAACTGAAAGAGACTTGTAATAAAGTTTAAATTATTACAAGTTTTATTTTTACTCCGTTTATGATTAAAGTTTAAATTTCGCGCTAATTTCATTAGTAATCCCGTTTAGGGGATTAGGGTTTCATAAGATTATTGGGTAGCGTGCCCAATTATTTAGGGCGTTACAAAAACTCTTAGACTACACCACATCAGATTTTGAGACTTGCCTTTGTGCTAGAAAGTCTACTAATAAAATGGTGATTACTCTGGGGGTGGAGTATTGATTTTGGAGAAGTGTAAAAACCTATCTGAAGTCTCTTAGTCTACCAGAAAGAGACTGAATGTTAAAGTTGCAGGAAAGGTACTTATTCAGTCTAAGAAAAGTTCTATACATTTGTGGCACTGTTCCAACTTGCCTCAACTACTAGTGTTACTTCCTGAATAAGCAAAAAGTAGTTGCCAAAAGTATAGAATCCAGTATCCCAAGAGAGTAGACATATAGAGAGGAATTTCACATTATCAAGGATTTTGTGATTAAGGAAGAGTAATGGTGGAGAAAAGGTTGTGTTTAATTCAACCTGTCAGATCCTATTACGAGGAGCTTACTACTATTACACTTGATTAGTATATCAAAGTGTTGAGATTATTTGAAATGCACATTTTGTTTTATATTAGTGCAAGTGGGAGTTTGTTGGGTTTTGTGCCCTAAATAAAACCCATTTCAATATAATCAGATTTACTTATTAATAAAGATCAGAAATAACATTTTATGTTGCATGGTTCACATGATTTTTTTCATGATTATATATATATAATGTATGAATTCCATTTAAGTCCAGAACATATGAATTTGTTAATGATTATAGTATTGTCAGCACAGTGGAATATAATCTTAATTATATGTTCGAAAGTTTATTCCCTGATTTGTCAGAACACTGGATTTAGACTGACATGGTATAATCAGCGATAGGTATTCTTTGATTAGTTAGTTAAGCCTACTTTTGGGTAAGGGTGATACGTATATTTTGGGAACACGGTAGTGCAATTGAGTGGGAGCGCTAACATAAATATGGAATCTATAGCTTCTATCTGGCGAATAGAAAGTAAATGATGATTTCCTTCGAGCTTAACCAAACAAAAATAAATGGTGGAGTACTCATTTCACTTAGCTGAAATATCATTTATACAAGGTTAAGTGTTTTAAGGATAAAATACATTGTAGGGTGTTACGGTAATTTAATCCCTTTACAGTATAAATCATCTATATAGAGGATCATTGATCAAATTAGGATTATAACAATGGATAACTAATGACGTGTCTATATCGTGGAACATATGGAGCGTTCTATATGACTGAGAGTGCAATTCCAAGTTCTAAGAGTGGATTCAATAAGGAATTAATAAGTTAGGGAATTTACTATTGGGTTTTATGCCCTAAATAAAACTCATTTTAATATAATAAGATTTACTTATTAATAAAGATCAGAAATAACATTTTACGTTGCATGGTTCACATGATTTATTTCATGATTATATGTATATAATGTATGAATTCTTTTTAAGTCCAGAACATATGAATTTGTTAAAGATTATAGTGTTGTCAGCACAGTGGAATATAATCTTAATTATATGTTCGAAAGTTTATTCCCTGATTTGTCAGAACACTGGATTTAGAATGACATGGTATAATCAGCGATAGGTATTCTTACACCTTGGAAAAGTGTTATGTCCTTTCCAGGACATTGGCAAAGTTTACCAGTATCGGATGTATGGAGTATACATCGGAAGGGACCGATATATAACTTTTATTAGATATATTAGAATTTACCGTAATATCTATTCAATTCAATATCACCTGTTGATCCTAGATCAAATGATCTTAATCCTGATATGATTAGGTTCAATCTCAAGAGTGTTATCCGTGTTCTTTGATTTGTTAGTTAAGCCTACTTTTGGGTCAGGGTGATACGTACATTTTGGGAACACGGTAGTGCAATTGAGTGGGAGCGCTAACATAAATATGGAATCTATAGCTTCTATCTGGCGAATAGAAAGTAAATGATGATTTCCTTCGAGCTTAACCAAACAAAAATAAATGGTGGAGTACTCATTTCACTTAGCTGAAATATCATTTATACAAGGTTAAGTGTTTTAAGGATAAAATACATTGTAGGGTGTTACGGTAATTTAATCCCTTTACAGTGTAAATCATCTATATAGAGGATCATTGATCAAATCAGGATTATAACAATGGATAACTAATGACGTGTCTATATCGTGGAACATATGGAGCGTTCTATATGACTGAGAGTGCAATTCCAAGTTCTAAGAGTGGATTCAATAAGGAATTAATAAGTTAGGGAATTTACTGTTGGGTTTTATGCCCTAAATAAAACTCATTTCAATATAATCAGATTTACTTATTAATAAAGATCAGAAATAACATTTTACGTTGCATGGTTCACATGATTTATTTCATGATTATATGTATATAATGTATGAATTCTTTTTAAGTCCAGAACATATGAATTTGTTAAAGATTATAGTGTTCTCAGCACAGTGGAATATAATCTTAATTATATGTTCGAAAGTTTATTCCCTGATTTGTCAGAACACTGGATTTAGAATGACATGGTATAATCAGCGATAGGTATTCTTACACCTTGGAAAAGTGTTATGTCCTTTCCAGGACATTGGCACGACATTTGGCAGGCAACACTCTAAGCGAAGAAAGAAAGGCATGGAGGTAGCAAAGTTTACCAGTATCGGATGTATGGAGTATACATCGGAAGGGACCGATATTGAACTTTGATTAGATATATTAAAACTTACCGTAATATCTATTCAATTCAATATCACCTGTTGATCCTAGATCAAATGACCTTAATCCTGAGATGGGCAGGTTCGATCTCAAGAGTACTATACATGTTCTCTGATTTGTTAGTTAAGCCTACTTTTGGGTCAGGTGTTGGAATTATTTTACCAGGATCTTAGATCTACTCACAAGTATGTTTATTAACACCCTAAATATGAACTTTCTAAAACGATGAAATAAACACGTATAAAGTTTAAGAAACCTTACATTGGGTGCAGCGGAATTAAATGACTCCTTCTGTTCAGATCTCTAACCCTTGTATCCTTTCTGTAGCAGAGTATTATCAAGATCTGAACCTGGATTTCTTTCTCCCAATCCTTGATGCTGAAACTCCTTGCTGATGATCTTTCTTCACGATCTTCCTCACTATGATTGAGGTATTGCTTGCTGTGTGTGGGCACTACTCTAATCACTAAGGTAATTTCGAAATATGAAGGAAGAAGAGAGAGAGAGACTGGCGGCCAAGGTAGAGAGAGAAAGGCTCAGGTTTTCTGATTCAGAAGTGTAATTTTCCTGAAGCCTTCACTACCTATTTATAGCATTCCACTAGGGTTAGGTTTGAATTATTTGGCATTAAAAAATGAAAATATCAGTTTAAAATGCCTACAAAAGTGGCCGGCCATTGCTTGTTGGGTTTGGGCCTTGCTTTTTGCAATTTTGCAGTTTTAACACTTTTGTATCTGATTTTCTCAAAAATACCAATTTTCTAATTCAACCATTTAAATGCCAATTCTAACTATTTAATAACTATAAATAATTATTAAATAATATTGTCATTTATCATATTTATTAATTGAACCATACAAAGTATCATAATTAACAAATATGCCCCTAACAACTCTTTCTTTATAATTTCGCCCTTACTTAGTGAAAATTTCACAAATAGACATAGTCTAATTTGAGAATTATAATTGATTAATCAAAACCAATTACATGAGTCTTTCAAACATTATTATCTCAACTAGTGCGGGGACCATGGGTCTATATAACCGAGCTTCCAATAAGTAGATCAAGAATTTAGCACTAAAATTCACTAACTTATTCATTCTTCGTTGAATCCACGCATAGAACTTAGAATTGCACTCTCAGTATATAGAATGCTCTATATGTTCCACCATATAAACGCATCATTAGTTATCCATTGTTTTAATCCTAATGTGATCAATGATCCTCTATATGAATGATCTACACTGTAAAGGGATTAGATTACCGTAACACCTTACTATGTATTTTATCCTTAAAACACTTGACCCCGTATAAATGATATTTCAGCTTATATGAAATGAGTACTCCACCATTTATGTTCGTTTGGTCAAGCTCGAAGGAGATCATCCTTTGCTTACTATTCGCGAGATAGAAGCTATAGATTCCATGTTTATGCTAGCGCTCCCACTCAATTGCACTACCGTGTTCCCAAAATGTACGTATCACCCTGACCTAAAAGTAGGCTTAACTAACAAATCAAAGAACACGAATAGCCTTTCAAGACTGAGCCTAATCATTACAGGATTAAGAACATTTGATCTAGGATCAACTTGGCGATATTGACTTGAATAGATTTTACGGTAAGTTTAATTAAATCTAAGTCAAAGTTCAATATGGGTCCCTTCCGATGCATACGCCATGCATCCAACCTGAGCTTTACTTTAACCAATGTTCTGGAAAGAACATAGCATTTCTCCAAATGCAAGTAAACTCTTGTTGTAGATTATCATATCAGTAAAACCCTGTGTCTGATAAATCTAGGAAACTTTATTCACGTAGTCATGTTTACTTTCCAATGCGATGACAACACAATAAACAGGATCAAGTATGTGAAAAGGGTTTAAGATGAATTTATAAATCAAATAGACAAGCAATTGATAAAGTGAACCAAAACATACACAAATGAATGAAAAAATACTTCTGTTTCTTTATTGATGTTGAATAAAATAGATTACATTGAAATGGAGTTTTATTTAGGGCATAAAACCTAACAAACTCCCACTTGCACTAATATAAAACTAATTAGTACATATCAATTAATCCTAAATTATGACGGTGCTTTTCAAAGGCTGTCACGGCCAGGACTGTGGTAAATGGATCAGCTAGGTTGTCCTTTGTGTCAACTTTCTCAACTAGTACATCCCCTCTTGCCACGTATTCTCTTATAATGTGATACTTCCTTTCAATATGTTTGCTTCTCTTGTGGCTTCGAGGTTCTTTACTGTTTGCTATTGCTCCATTGTTATCACAAAGTAGGACCAGAGGCTTTTCCATTCCAGGAACAACACCTATACTGGTGAAGAACTTTCTTAGCCAGACAAGTTCTTTAGCAGCTTCGGCTGCTGCTATGTATTCAGCTTCCATAGTTGAGTCCGATATCGCGGTTTGTTTAGCACTTCTCCAAACCACTGCTCCACCCCCAAGAGTAAACACCATCCCAGATGTAGATTTCCTGTCTTCAAGACTTGCCTGGAAATCTGAATCAGTGTAGCCTATGGGATTTAAAGCACCACCCTTGTAGACTAACACAAGATTCCTGGTACTCTTCAACTATTTCAGAATATACTTAACTGCATTCCAATGTTCATGTCCTGGGTTAGACTGATACCTGCTCACGATTCCCACTGAATAACAGATGTCAGGTCTAGTGCATAACATTGCATACATTAGACTTCCAACTGCAGAGGCATAGGGAATTTTCGCCATGTCCTCTATCTCTTGAGGATCAGTCGGAGACTGTTCCTTAGATAGACGAATACCATATCTAGAAGGCATGTTTGCCCCATTGGTGTTGTTCATGGAGAATCTCTCTAAGACTTTGTCTATGTAGGTTGTTTAAGAGAGAGCAAGAGATCTGTTCTTCCGGTTTCTAATAATCTGAATACCAAGAACATAGGCTGCTTCACCCAAATCTTTCATATCGAATTGAGTGTTAAGCCATTCCTTGATGTGAGTCATTTTCTTGACTTTTTTTTTCCAATAATCAAAATGTCATCAACATAAAGGACCAGGAATACTATTATTTGGTCGTCCTTGAGTTGGTAAACACAAGGTTCATCTTCATTCTGAAGAAAGTCGTAAGTCTTGATGATTTCATCAAACCTTTTGTTCCATGAGCGAGAAGCTTGCTTAAGTCCATAGATATACCTGTTTAATTTGCAAACTTTCTTTTCCTGCCCAGGAAGAACATAACCTTCTGGTTGCTCCATATAGATGGTTTCTTCAAGTACCCCATTAAGGAAGGCAGTCTTGACATCCATTTGCCAGATTTCATAATCGAAAGCAGCAACTATAGAGAGAAGAATTCGGATGGATTTGAGCATGGCAACAGGACTAAAAGTTTCCTCATAGTCCACTCCTTCTCTTTGGGTATAACCCTTGGCTACAAGTCTAGCTTTAAAAGTTTCGACTTCGCCTCCAGCTCCTCTTTTCTTCTTGTAAACCCACTTGCATCCTATCGGATGATAGTCGTCAGGTGCGTCTACATATTCCCAAACTTTGTTCTTTTTCATGGAATCCATTTCTGAATCCAGGCCGGCCGACCATCGTTTCCGTTGCGGACTAGCCATTGCCTGTTTATAAGTTAATGGATCGTCTTCAATACTGTCACCTACGACCATATTGATTTCACCATCCAAGCCATAACGAGCAGGTTTTGTTGAAACCCTCCCACTACGACGAGGTGCGGTGATCTTCTGGACAGAAACTTTAGTAGTAGATTTCTCAGTTTGTTCAACTGAGGGAGTGGGAATGTCTTCTTCACGAGTGGAAGAGGACGGAACATTGGAAGGACTTATATCTGATAGCAATTCCTCTAGAACAACTTTACTTTTTGGTTTGTAGTCTTTAATATAGTTCTCTTCAAGGAAAGTAGCATTTGTAGAAACAAACACTTTGTTATCCTTGTGACTATAAAATAGTCCACCCCTAGTCTCTTTAGAATTTCCGACAAGCATGCACACTTCGGTACGTGATTCAAGTTTGCCTTCTTTCTTTCTTAAGACATGAGCAGGGCACCCCCAAATTCTGTAATGACGTAAACTAGGTGTACGACCATTCCAAATTTCGACGGGTGTCTTAGGGACTGCTTTAGATGGAACAACATTTAAAATGTCATTTGCCATCTGTATAGCATATCCCCAGAAGGACGTAGACAGAGTTGAATAACTCAGCATAGACCTAACCATTTCCAAAAGAGTGCGATTTCTTCTTTCTGCAACTCCATTTTGTTGTGGAGTGCTTGGGGCAGTGTATTGGGATTCAATTCCAAGTTCAATTAAATGATCTTTGAACTGCATATCCATATATTCTCCACCCCTATCAGTTCGCAAGATCTTTAATGATTTACCTAATTGGTTTTGGGCCAAAGCATGAAACTCCAGAAACTTTTCAAACGTTTCAGATTTCTTTTGCATTAGGTATAGAAAACTGTATCTACAGAGATCGTCAATGAAAGTGCCAAAATACTCATAACCACCTCGGGCTTTGACATTCAAAGGTCCGCAGACATCTGAATGCACTAACCCTAGAGGGATTTTGGCACGCTCTCCCTTTGCAGAGAAAGAACGTTTAGTCATTTTTCCTTCTAGGCAGGACTCGCATACTGGCAGTTCACCTAAGATGACATTTTTCAATGGATCATCTTTGGTGAGCCTATTGAGTCTATCAAAGCCTATATGACCTAAACGTAAATGCCATAGATAAGTTTGATCACCATTATCAATCTCTTTTCTTTTGAGGTTTCTAGGTCTAGCTACACTGAAAAGTTCACTATTTAGTGAGATTTGAGTATTCGGTTTTAAAACATAAAGCCCTTGTTCCATTATTGCAACACATATTTGAAATCCATTACGAGAAATTGTACAATTTGTACTCGAAAAATTCAATATATAAAATTGTGTTTGCAAACATGAGACACTAATCAAGTTTCTACTAAAGTTTGGAATAAATAAAATATTTTCTAAAATTAAAAATCTTTGTTGAAACTTGATGCAGGCTTTTCCTCTAGCTTTGACCGACACTAATTCACCATTGCCAACTTTAAGCTTTAACTCTCCTGGAAGCAGATTTTCCCAAGTTTCAAGCAACTGCAGTGAAGAACATACATGGTTAGTAGACCCAGAATCAACAATCCAGACGGATTTGTCGTTCTTTAAAACACATGATTCAAAGACAAAAGCATTACCTTCGTTTGAATTGTTTAGAAGCTTGGGACATCGTTCTTCATGATGTCCCTTTTCATTACAATTCGAACATAGAAGATCATGTCTGATAATTGTATTTGAAGAAGCAACTTTACTAGACCCTTCATACCTAGTCCTTTTCCTTCGATTATGAATTGCAAACCCAGGGGGACCCATTGCAATCAAATTCCGTTCATGGGCTCGTAATTCTGCTTCGAGCTTGTCCATGTCGGAGGAGTTAGAATTGTTGATCATGTAAGAGATAACAAATTCATTATACTCTGGAGGAAGACTATTAAGGATGAGTTGGACCCATTGTTCACTTGATAAATCAATTGCTAGTAGATTTGCCTTTTGGAACTTCAGATTCATCATCAACAGGTGCGAGTTGATGCAACTACCAGGATGCATTTTCACACTATAGAGTTCTTTTGCTAAGATATTAACTAGGAGATGATCGGGTGAGGGTTATTCATAATGACACTACAACACATCAATAAAACAGAAGTAAGGTTTTGGCTCATAAATTCATACACAGTTCAGAAAATAACAAGTAATGACATATGTTATAGAAATACTAAATCTAACATAGTTTATTTTCCAAGGTATTTCAACAAACTGATACAGTGTCCCGTTTAGGCGAGAGTCAAAGCATCATCCATTGAATAGAGTTGTCAGCTCATCTAAAATGATAACCATTCTAGCAACCTTTTATTCGATCAAGATTGGAATTCAGTGTTGTCCCGTTTAGGCGAGAGTCAAGGCAATTCTATCTTATGAGCTTCCACCATTGTTTCATAATTTGCAAGTCAAGTATGGTCGCCACCATTAGGGTGATCGATACCATACAAAACACCTACAAACTACTTATCATTCGAGATTAAACGCTGCGACATTGCTAATGAACGTTCCTCCATTAGGGAGGATTACTCACTAAAACAAACGCGGTGTAAAACCCACAATGGAGATCGAATGTCTCTTGATTAAAAGCTCATTATTTAAAAATAATATATGTATTTTGTATAATCATTTTATTCGATATTATAATAATGAAAAATTACAAATTAAAGTTGGTTTAAATAAAAAATCAACTTCAATTAATTTTCAATTATTATTTAATTTGAAAAATAAATTCAAATAAATATCGAACAAGTTCCATAATATAATAATGAAAAATTACAAATCAAAGTTGGTTTAATAAAAAATCAACTTTAATTAATTTTCAATTATTAATTAAATTCAAAAAATAAATTCGAATATTTAAATGGAATAAATTTGAAAATATCTTGTTTAAGTTGTTTTAGAAGAATCTAAAAAATCAACTTAAATATCTTTCAAATCAGATTTAATTAAATTAAAATTAAGTTGTAACCACTTAATTTGAAGATATTCCATTTTAAGTTAATATTCGAAAAGATATTAACTTAAAAATATCTAAAAAAATCTTAATAACCAATGCCTAAAATTCCTCAACTTAATTTTGAAATTTTAAATCCAAAAGATATTCAGATTTAAGTTGGTTAGTTGTAGATAACTAAATATCAACTTAAATAGGAATATTTAATGAAAAATTTAAATTAAGCTTCAGAAAGAATCTAGATGGTTATAATTCTATATTTAATTAAATACAAGAAAATACATATAGTTTAGCTTAGAATATAAAATTCTTTAAACTATGGTTTTCTTAAATTAATTTCAAAATAAATGAAATTAATTATGTTGCTAATCAATTTTATTAGGTTAAACTAGTGTAATTAACCTAGTACAGTTGTTCAAATCAGGCAAATGGGCCTTCACAATTGGGGTGGTTCGTGTGAGGGGGTGCTGGGTTCAGTATGTCGTACCCACTTCTATGGCTCCCAACTCTCACACAAGGCCCAAAAGAGAGGAAGTTAACCTTAAAATGAACAATTGTTATTAATTGAATAGGCCCAAAAACTAAATGGGCCTAATAAATTCTATCAAGAACTATGATAATTTATTTTAGCAACAACAACCTATATGCATCTATAATAAAATTAAACACATAGGCTCACACAGGCACACTTTGGATGGGTCCTATCATGTTGCTAGGTCATACACAGATGAAAGAAGATTGTAAATATACCTGTTACAAATTATTTACTTGACCAAGGGAGCCATCAGATCATTAGATCTGGCAAAAAGTAACCATGGCTATTTGCAATCAAGTAATAATAGGTTTTGAAAACTTACACACAAGCTAAAACACATACTCCTGCAACAAGGTTAGCTGGATAGTTGGATGTAGGATTTATTTAATTTTTAAATTAAATAATTAATTAAATAAAAAAATATTTTCGAAAATTTAAATAAAAAAATTTGAAAAATTCGAAATTTAAAAAAAAAATTAAATTTAAAATTAAACCTACAATTTTTGAAAAATTAGGTTTCGACCAACCTAAATATCATTTCAAAAGTTTGCTAACTACTTTTAAAATTTAAATGTTATTTTAAAATAAAAATTAAATAAAAAATTAAAAAAGATAAATGAATATCTTTTTCAGATTTTAAATGTAATTTAAATAAATAAAATAACAAAATTTAAAAGTTAGCAAAATATCTTACATCTATTTAAAATTACATGATTATAGTTATCTTATTTTAAATTTAAATAAGGTCAAATTATTTTTAAAAAAAAATTAATTTAAAATATTTAAAATCTAACCTTAAATTTAAAAATAAGATAAGATATAATCAAATTTAAAAAAAAAAATAGATTATTAAGCAAAAAAAAAAAAAGATAGATACTAACTATTTTTAAATTCAAATTACACTAATATCTTGAATTAAATTTAAAAAATATTAAATTAATTCATTATGATAATTAGAATTGAATTAGGAATAGTAATAGTAATAATACAGAACTACACAAAAAATCGGAAGTTAATTCCATGAAAAAGCATGAAAAAACGAAGAAAAACGAAAATTTTGGGAGCTGTACGCATACTGTCCGCGCGCGCAACCAGGAGTGCTGGCCGAGAAACCTCGGCGGACAGGGGTGATTGCAGCCTTCGCGCGCGCGTAGGAGGGACCAGACAGGGATACGCGCGCGTTGTTCAGACAAAATCCTGTCTGAACACGCGTGTGACCGAGATTGTCTTCGTTCCGCGCGGGCGTGTAGGTGCACAGTCACCTTATCTTTTTTCGATTCTTCAAAAAATCATAACTAATTCAAATTAAATCGAAATTGAGTTCTGTAAAAAAGTAACTTGCTTAATTTTTTCCATACATCAATCAATCATCAAATAACACTCAATACAACATGATACCATCCAAAACATCAAACAATCGTTTTAAAGTCCAAATTTCTTGCAAGCAAATCAATTACCATGGCTCTGAGGCCAGTGGTTGGAATTATTTTACCAGGATCTTAGATCTACTCACAAGTATGTTTATTAACACCCTAAATATGAACTTTCTAAAACGATGAAATAAACACGTATAAAGTTTAAGAAACCTTACATTGGGTGCAGCGGAATTAAATGACTCCTTCTGTTCAGATCTCTAACCCTTGTATCCTTTCTGTAGCAGAGTATTATCAAGATCTGAACCTGGATTTCTTTCTCTGAATCCTTGATGCTGAAACTCCTTGCTGATGATCTTTCTTCACGATCTTCCTCACTATGATTGAGGTATTGCTTGCTGTGTGTGGGCACTACTCTAATCACTAAGGTAATTTCGAAATATGAAGGAAGAAGAGAGAGAGAGAGTGGCGGCCAAGGTAGAGAGAGAAAGGCTCAGGTTTTCTGATTCAGAAGTGTAATTTTCGTGAAGCCTTCACTACCTATTTATAGCATTCCACTAGGGTTAGGTTTGAATTATTTGGCATTAAAATAATGAAAATATCAGTTTAAAAATCCTACAAAAGTGGCCGGCCATGGCTTGTTGGGTTTGGGCCTTGCTTTTTGCAATTTTGCAATTTTAACACTTTTGTATCTGATTTTCTCAAAAATACCAATTTTCTAATTCAACCATTTAAATGCCAATTCTAACTATTTAATAACTATAAATAATTATTAAGTAATATTGTCATTTATCATATTTATTAATTGAACCATACAAAGTATCATAATTAACAAATATGACCCTAACAACTCTTTCTTTACAATTTCGCCCTTACTTAGTGAAAATTTCACAAATAGACATAGTCTAATTTGAGAATTATAATTGATTAATCAAAACCAATTACATGAGTCTTACAAACAATATTATCTCAACTAGTGCGGGGACCATGAGTCTATATAACCGAGCTTCCAATAAGTAGATCAAGAATTTAGCACTAAAATTCACTAACTTATGAATTCTTCGTTGAATCCACGCATAGAACTTAGAATTGCACTCTCAGTATGAAGAATGCTCTATATGTTCCACCATATAGACGCATCATTAGTTATCCATTGTTTTAATCCTAATGTGATCAATGATCCTCTATATGAATGATCTACACTGTAAAGGGATTAGATTACCGTAACACCTTACTATGTATTTTATCCTTAAAACACTTGACCCCGTATAAATGATATTTCAGCTTATGTGAAATGAGTACTCCACCATTTATGTTCGTTTGGTCAAGCTCGAAGGAGATCATCCTTTGCTTACTATTCGCCAGATAGAAGCTATAGATTCCATGTTTATGCTAGCGCTCCCACTCAATTGCACTACCGTGTTCCCAAAATGTACGTATTACCCTGACTTAAAAGTAGGCTTAACTAACAAATCAAAGAACACGAATAGCCTTTCAAGATTGAGCCTAATCATAACAGGATTAATAACATTTGATCTAGGATCAACTTGGCGATATTGACTTGAATAGATTTTACGGTAAGTTTAATTAAATCTAAGTCAAAGTTCAATATCGGTCCCTTCCAATGCATAATCCATGCATCCAACCTGCGCTTTACTTTAACCAATGTTCTGGAAAGAACATAGCATTTCTCCAAATGCAAGTAAACTCTTGTTGTAGATTATCATATCAGTAAAACCCTGTGTCTGATAAATTTAGGAAACTTTATTCACATAGTCATGTTTACTTTCCAATGTGATGACAACACAATAAACAGGATCAAGTATGTGAAAAGGGTTTAAGATGAATTTATAAATCAAATAGACAAGCAATTGATAAAGTGAACCAAAACATACACAAATGAATGAAAAAATACTTATGTTTCGTTATTGGAGTTTTATTAATGGCATAAAACCTAACATCAGGGTGATACGTACATTTTGGGAACATGATAGTATAATTTGTTAGCCCAAGATATGTTTCCAAGAGGGGGGGTGAATTGGAAATTTAAACTAATTTCGGTAAATTAAAACTTTTAACACAAAATTATGCAATTAGTCAATTAATCAAGTATAAGCAAGTAGTATGGCAAGCAATATATTAAGACAAATAATTAAACTTGTAAAGTAAAGAGTTTAAGGATTAGAAAATGCAAACTCTCGATTTTTACAAGGTTCGGTAGAGCTATGCCACCTACGTCCTTGGTCTTCAAAGCTATGGACCTAGCTTTGAGTTCAATTATCGAGCCAAGTTAACGGGCTTGACTAACCCTTACAACCGGGAAATTTTCACCAAGGTATTTCCAAACCTCTTACAATAGTTTCGCACCCCCGAGGACTATTAACCTCTTTCTCGGATTGTTGAAGTGCCAATCTCACTATTACCGGGTTGTTTACAATACCGGTGCCAACCTCACCTCAATCACAATATGGAAATGTGTTTGATATACAAGCTAAAATCACTCTAGAAATATGATGATACAATGGAAACCTAGAGTGAAAAGCAAGCACACTTAAGATGAATAAAATCAAATTTTAGCTCAAAGTGTGTGAAAAGTGTTTGTTTGGATTTCAAACTTGGAAGCTCCTTAATCTCACTTAGATAGGTTAGATGTTTGTAATAAATGCTCAACCAACTTATTTTTTGAAAGAAAAATCGAGTTTATATAGTGTTTGAAAGAAAACTAGCCGTTTATAGCCGTTAGCACGTTTCCCGAGGTGAGGTCAGCCGAGAACCGGAAGTCCGGATGGGAACCGGAATTCCGGATTGATTACAACAACCGGAATTCTGGATGACTGACCAGAGGCAAAAGTGCCATTTTTCGAGACTTAAACGCGCATAACTTCTTACTCGATTATCCGATTTCAGAAATTCCAACTTTGTTCTCTTAGTTAAACAAAATGTGATTTAGAAATTCAATCAAAAAAATTTTTGAACTATCGTGTGAGAAAACTTGTTGCACAAGTTAGTGAATGGGCCAAAATTCAAATTTATAAAAACTTAGTGTGCTATGCAAATCACTTTAACAAGACTAAAGTAAATTTATACCATTTGATTTTGAGTAGTCTTGATGTAGATGAGCCTCCTAGCTTGATTAGCATGTTTTTGATCCCATGTTCACTTTTCCCGAGAGTTGACCTTGACTTTGACTTTGACTTTGACTTTCAGGTTGATTTTTTGACTTTGGGCTTTTGAAGACCTCTTTTGAATAGGGTCTTGAGTTGTTGATCCCTTGATGAATCTTTTGCTCTTGATATGCTTGTTGAATCCATTTAGTGTTGCTTTCAAAAGTTTGGTAAAAATACCAAAATATTTATTTTCTCTTTTAAATTTGCTACAAAATCAATGAATCATTAGTAACAAATAATAATCAAATATTTGTTAATCATCAAAACAAGGAGATCTAAAAGTTTGAGTTAACAATCTCCCCCTTTTTGATGATATCAAATATTTGATTATTTTGAAAGGGAAAGAAAAATTTAAACAGAGTAAATTGGATTAGCTCCCCCTTAATGTGTGCAAGAAAAAAATTTACCTTTTAATTTTACCTTGCATGAATTTGTAAACTCCCCCTCAATTTTTACTTATGATAAATAGATTAGATACCAAAAAAAAATTTGAGGTGATGCCAAAAATTAATCAATAGTTGTTCTCCCCCTTTTGATTCATCAAAAAGGGTGGCAAGGAATTCACAAAATATAAAAGAAAAGAGAGAAAAAATAATAAAAATAAAAACAAAGCAACATTCCAATGCATTAAAAAAAAACATAACATCCAAAATAACATTCAACACAAAAAAAATAAAACAAAGAAAAGGACAACCTAACACAAAGTCAAGAGGCATGAAGCCTTTGCACACAACCAAAAAAAAAAAAAAAAAAGAAACTAAATATGCCAAAAAAAAAATTATGCAAGAACTAGTTTGGTGGGGGGCCAAAGAGGTCCATGTATGCCCTCCATTGTGCCATCTCCTCTTGCAAATTTGCAAACCCATGAACCATGTCAGTCCTCATGGTGTTGATGTCATTGTTAAGGTTGGTGAGTTGTGAGTTGAGATCATTCCTCAAGGTTTGAAATTGATTGTCAACCGAAGTGTGAAGACGAGTAAAAGCTTCCTCAAGGTTGAATTGGGGAAAGTTAGGCATGGGAGGAGCTTGAGGAGGCATCTCTTCTTCTTCTTCTTCTTCTTCTTCTTCTTCACTTTCACTTGCGGGCAAATTAATTTCTTCATCATCACTCTCCAAATAAATTTGCATTCTTTGCCCTCTTTTTGGTGTGAACACCCATTCATTGTTAAGGAATTTGTAACCCATAGCCTTGAAAGTTTTGGATCCTAGAATGTCACTAGAGGTAGGATCATTTTTCTTTTCATGTAGGGTAGGAATTCCTAAGAGAGGAAAAAGGTAGCTAAGAAGAAAACCAAAGGGAAGTGCCTTAATCATATTAGGCTTGTCCACATCAATTATGAATTTTAAAATAAGATAGCCTAGGTTGATGGGTGTAGTTTTGGCTATGATGAGATGCAAGAGTAATTGATCAATAGAATTTATCTCATCTCGGTGTCCACTTCTAGGAGCAAGATTTGCAACAATGAATTTGTGGAGAATTTTAGCCTCTAAAGTGAGTTGGTGTCTTTTTGGTCTCATAGTAAAAGGGCCATCACCACAAATATTCCTAGAACACTCATCAAAGTTAAAAATGGCATCATTTTTGAGAGAAAGTTTGGGTTCAAGTAATATGCCACTATTTGGTGCTCCTAACATGTCATTGAGAGATGCTACATTGAGTTCAAAAGCTACTCCTCTAAGGGTTCCTCTAACACCTAAAGGTTCTAAGGTAGGTTTAATGCAAGCATAAAAACCTTGGACTAGTCTAGGATACAATGGAGTATTAATTTGAATAAAAGATGTCCATCCTAGGGTATCAAAGTGATGACTAAAATCAGCATAATCAAGGCTAGGGAGATCACAAATTTTACCTTTGAGAATCTTCCTAGAAGAGAAATCATTGACAAATTTGTTGTGATCCTCATCATTGAAGAATAGAGTGGGCTCTTGCCTTGCTTTTGCCCTTATTTCCCTTTGTTGAATTGCACTAGCCATTCTCTTGTGAGCTCTTGAGGAGGGATTAGATGAGGAAGCCATTGAAGAACACACCCCTTTTTTTTTAATTATTGGAAGATGAAAGTGAGGTTTTGAAAGAGAGAATTTGAGAGAAAAGGGAGGAGTGGCTGCTGTATTAGGGTAGAAAATCTGAATGGGGAATGAAAAATTCGGTGGTAGGGTTTTAAAGGGGAAAAAATTGCATTGAAAAGACTAAAAAGCCCTTAATTTCTGGTCCTGCGCCATCCGGAATTCCGGATGGTACAACCGGAATTCCGGTTGGTGCAGCAGACCAGAAAAATCCCCCTAAAAACGTCCTAAAAATTCCAATTTTGACCCAAATGACCCCAAACCAATTCTAATACCTTTAATATGATAAAACAAAATTGTTCAAACAAGAAAAACTAAAAAATAATAAAAAAATGACGATTTACGGTAAGTTTTTCGAAAATTGCCAAGAAAACTAGAACCTTACCGAAAATGAGTTTTAAGCAACGAAACTAAAAAATTCTTTTTCCGGCAGTTTGATAAAATAAAATGTGAGATGTGCAAACTTACGGAATCGAAAAATGTTGAAAAATGAGAAAGTTTGGCGAAAAACACTCTTTTAGGCCTAAAAATCTATAAATTCAACAAGTGAGGTACCGAAAATTTGTTTCATGCAAATTTCAATCAAGATAAACCTATAGGCATACTAAATACATTCTATTTCACATATTCAAGCATATAGACACATAAGAAAATCAAATATGCAAAAATTCACATGTTCACTTGTTTAAAAACAAGTCCAAAGTTCACCAAAAATCCACATTTTGACCTATAATTTTGAGTTTTTCAACAAGTATAGTTCATATAGGTCAAGTATCAATAAATTTTCTCATCTATTCATATAAATCTCATTAATATCATATTTGGAATAATTATGCATAAATAAGTAAGTAAAGAGATGTGAATTTTTTTTTTTTTTTTATAGCTAACAAACCTTATATTTCATTTAAGTTAGTCATGCCTAGCTCTCTTCTAATGAAACTAAATCTCTCATCACTAAGAGGCTTGGTGAATATATCCGCTAATTGGAATTCAGTGCTTACAAAGTCTAGCATAATATCACCTCTTTGGATATGATCTCTAAGGAAGTGGTGCCTTATGTCAATATGCTTGGCTCTAGAATGCAATATTGGATTCTTAGAGAGGTTAATGGCACTAGTGTTATCACACTTTATGGGTGTACATTCAAAATCAATATCAAAATCCTTAAGAGTTTGTTTCATCCAAAGTATTTGTGCACAACAACTACCCGCGGCTATATATTCGGCTTCGGTTGTGGATAGAGCTACCGAGTTTTGTTTCTTGCTAAACCATGACACTAAGGAATTTCCTAGAAAGTGACAAGTTCCACTAGTACTTTTTCTATCCGTCTTACAACCGGCAAAGTCGGCATCCGAGTAGCTAACTATTTCAAAGTTTGAGTTCTTGGGGTACCAAAGTCCTAGATTCATTGTGCCTATCAAGTATCTAAATATTCTCTTAACGGCACTCAAGTGGGATTCTTTAGGACAAGATTGGTACCTAGCACAAAGACCAACACTAAACAAAATATCCGGTCTACTAGCGGTTAAATATAATAAAGAGCCAATCATACCTCGATACTTGGTGATGTCCACATTCTTACCGCTTTCATCTTTGTCCATCTTTATGGATGTGCTCATGGGTGTATTCATGGACTTTGCATTTGCCAAGTCAAACTTTTGAAGAAGATCCTCGATGTACTTAGTTTGACCTATGAATATGCCATCCTTTTGTTGCTTGATTTGAAGTCCAAGAAAAAAGTTGAGTTCTCCCATCATGCTCATCTCAAACTCACTATGCATGCACTTAGAAAATTCTTCACAAAGAGCATCATTAGTAGCACCAAAGATAATATCATCAACATAAATTTGTCCTATAATAATGTCTTTAGATTTTCTTTTTATAAAAAGTGTATTATCCGCTTTACCCATTGAAAAACCATTTGAAATAAGAAAAGTGCTTAATCTTTCATACCAAGCTCTAGGAGCTTGCTTTAAACCATATAAAGCTTTTTTCAATTTGTAAACATGGTTAGGGTATTTATGATTTTGAAAACCGGGTGGTTGAGAGACATAAACCTCTTCCATAATGTACCCATTTAAGAATGCGCTTTTTACATCCATTTGGTACAAGATAAAATTCTTGTGGCATGCAAAAGCTAACAACATTCTAATAGACTCAAGTCTTGCTACCGGGGCAAAGGTTTCCTCATAATCAATTCCTTCTTCTTGATTGTAACCTTGGGCCACTAATCTAGCCTTGTTACGCACAATGACCCCATGCTCATCGACCTTATTTCTATAGACCCATTTTGTTCCAATCACCGATTGATGTGACGGTCTTGGAACTAACTCCCAAACATTATTTCTTATAAATTGATTTATTTCTTCTTGCATAGCTAGAAGCCAAAATTCATCAACTTCGGCCTCTTTAAAATTCTTTGGTTCAATTTGAGAAATAAAAGCAATGAGTTACACAAATTTCTAAGGGAGTTTCTAGTAGTGACACCTTGAGAAGGATCACCTAGAATTTGGTCTATAGGATGAGCACTTTTGAATTTCCACTCATGTGGAAGGTTAGAGTTCATACCTTGGCTTTCATTTACCTTTTCCACGGGTGGTTCCTCTTTGGGAGTTTGTGAAGGAGCATTGGAAGTCTCTCCAATTTTGAGATTTTGAACCTCATCTCCCAAACCTACAACATCATCATCTAAACTTTTGCTTGTAGGCGGGTTAGTCTCATCAAAGGCAACATGAATAGATTCTTCAACAACATTAGTTCTTTTGTTATAAATTCTATAAGCTTTACTATGTGTTGAATACCCTATAAAAATTCCAACATCGGATTTCGCATCAAATTTTCCAAGGTTGTCCTTGGTGTTTAAAATGTAACATTTGCATCCAAAAACTTTAAAATAGCCAATGTTGGGTTTTCTTCCTTTCCAAAGCTCATAAGGGGCTTTATTCATGTTGGGCCTAATGAAAACACGATTCAAAATATAACAAGAGGTATTGACGGCCTCGGCCCAAAAATATTTTGGTAATGAAATTTCATTTAACATTGACCTAGCCATTTCTTGAATTGTTCTATTCTTTCTTTCGACAACTCCATTTTGTTGTGGAGTTCTTGGTCTTAGAAAAGTTATGGTTAAAACCATGTTCATCACAAAACAATTCTAAGGCATCATTGTCAAACTCACCACCATGGTCACTCCTAACGGAGGTAATAGAATATCCTTTTTCATTTTGCACACTTTTACAAAATTTGACAAAGTTTTCCAAAACATCACTTTTAAGAGTCAAGAAAATAACCCAAGTAAATCTTGAAAAATCATCAACAATTACAAATGCATAGTATTTACCACCAAGACTAGCAATTCTAGAAGGACCAAATAAATCAATATGAAGCAATTGCAAAGGTCTAGTAGTTGAAATCTCTTTCTTGGAATGAAAAGATGTTTTAATTTGTTTTCCAAATTGGCATGCATCACAAAGTTTATCTTTAACAAACGGAATAGATGGCAAACCAATAACAAGATCTTTTCTAACCAATTTTGAAATAGAATCCATACTAGCATGTCCTAATCTTCTATGCCACAACCAAGAATTATCATTCATAACGGTTAAACATTTATTTTTACTATCAAAAGAATCAACATCAATAACATACACATTATCCTTCCTTATTCCAAGGAAAATAACTTCATTGGTTGAAACATTTTCAATGGAGCATTTTGAGGATTCAAAGACAACACGAAAACCTATATCACATAATTGACTAATACTAAGCAAGTTATGTTTAAGATTATCAACAAGAAGCACATTTTTAATACATGGAGAGTATATGTTACCGATATCACCAATGCCCAAGATTTTTCCTTTTGAATTGTCTCCAAAAGTGACAAAGCCACTTTCCTTGCTTTTAAAGCTTGAAAATCTTGATGGATCACCGGTCATATGCTTTGAACATCCACTATCCAAGAACCATAAGCTTTGGCTTTTTCTTGTTGATTCCTACAAAAACAAGTTCATTTGTTGGCTTTTGGTACCCATATAACTTTGGGTCCATTCTTGTTAGTTCTAGAACCCTTTGGTACCCATTTAGTCTTGCCTAGATATGCAAATTTCTTCACATGACAATAGGAAATAGTATGACCATCTCGGTTACAATATGTGCATGTAAAGTGAGGTAGACTAGATGATTTCACAAAAAAGTTTCTCAAAAACTTTTGTTTCTTACTAGGATCATAACCAATACCATTTTTTGAAAAACCACATGATTGGTTTCCCACCATGAGATCATAGCCTTCCTTACCTCTAGTGAAGGTATATATGTCATTTTTTAGGCTTCTCACATGGGCTTTCAATTCAACAATTTCTTTCTTATGTGAAGCACATGTAGCACATTGAGATTTATCTATAAGTTCTTTTTCATTTATTTTCAAAATCTCAATTTCTTTTAAAAGCATGTTGGTCTTCTCTCTAAGGGTTTGGTTTTTAACAAGCAATTTACCAAAATCATCAAATAGTTCCTTAAATGAATTAGACAACTCATCATATGGCATATCTAAGTTATCATCATCATTTTCGCTATCACAATCATTTTGGTTAGAAATGCTTACCCCATCATCAAGTGCCATCATGCACATGTTTGCTACTTCATTCTTTCCTTCTTCTTCGGAGTCCTCTTCGTCACTATTGAGCCAATCCGCCAACATTGCCCTTCCTTTGTAATTGTTCTTCTTTCTCATTGGACAATCCATCTTCATATGTCCGGGCTTCTTGCATTCAAAGCAAATTGGTGGATCATCTTTGCTTTTTCTTTCTTTTGAGTCACTCCCTCTTTGTGGCTTCTTCCCAAAGTTCTTTTTGAATTTCATGAACTTTTTGTATTTCTTAGAGAAGAGTGCCAAGTCCTCCATGTCACTACATAAGCTTTCCTCATCTTCTTCACTAATGGCATGGGAGGAGGAAGACTTGAATGCAATAGTCTTCTTTTTCTTCTCAACTTCCTCTTCTTCTTGAGCACTCATGAAAATTTCATGGTTCATGAGTGAGCCAATTAGTTCTTCCAAGGGAAGTGTTGAGAGATCCTTGGCTTCTTGAATGGCAACCACCTTTCCTTGATAAGCCTTGGTGAGACTTCTCAAAATCTTGGTCACCATATCCTTTTGAGTAAGTACCTTGCCAAGAGAGTTCAAACCATTAGTAGTTGTAGTGAAGCGAGTATACATATTACCAATGGTTTCATCCGATTTCATCTTAAAGTTCTCATATTGAGTGGAATAAATTTGAATTTTAGTTTCCTTCATAGCACTAGTTCCTTGATGAGTAACTTCAAGCATTTTCCACATATCATAAGCGGTAGAGGCTTGTTCAATATTTTTAAAAATGTCTCTATCCAAACCACATATAAGAGCATATTTAGCTTTAGCATTTTTAGAAAGCATTTTCTTATCATTTTCATCATATGCTTCATAAGTCTTAATTACTTCAACACCATTTATGACATGTTTAGCAACATAAGGACCACTAGACACAATATGCCACAAATCATAGTCAATAGATTGAAGGTAAGTTTCCATTCTAATTTTCCAATAAGGAAAATCTACTCCATTGAAGTATGGTACTCTATTTGTGCTAAAACCTTCTAACATGTTATTTTGTGAATTACTTGGAAACGCCATGCTCTAGATTGTGAAATCTAATCAAATAATTTGAGCCCTTGCTCTGATACCAATTGTTAGCCCAAGATATGTTTCCAAGAGGGGGGTGAATTGGAAATTTAAACTAATTTCGGTAAATTAAAACTTTTAACACAAAATTATGCAATTAGTCAATTAATCAAGTATAAGCAAGTAGTATGGCAAGCAATATATTAAGACAAATAATTAAACTTGTAAAGTAAAGAGTTTAAGGATTAGAAAATGCAAACTCTCAATTTTTACAAGGTTCGGTAGAGCTATGCCACCTACGTCCTTGGTCTTCAAAGCTATGGACCTAGCTTTGAGTTCCAATATCGAGCCAAGTTAACGGGCTTGACTAACCCTTACAACCGGGAAATTTTCACCAAGGTATTTCCAAACCTCTTACAATAGTTTCGCACCCCCGAGGACTATTAACCTCTTTCTCGGATTGTTGAAGTGCCAATCTCACTATTACCGGGTTGTTTACAATACCGGTGCCAACCTCACCTCAATCACAATATGGAAATGTGTTTGATATACAAGCTAAAATCACTCTAGAAATATGATGATACAATGGAAACCTAGAGTGAAAAGCAAGCACACTTAAGATGAATAAAATCAAATTTTGGCTCAAAGTGTGTGAAAAGTGTTTGTTTGGATTTCAAACTTGGAAGCTCCTTAATCTCACTTAGATAGGTTAGATGTTTGTAATAAATGCTCAACCAACTTATTTTTTGAAAGAAAAATCGAGTTTATATAGTGTTTGAAAGAAAACTAGCCGTTAGCACGTTTCCCGAGGTGAGGTCAGCCGTGAACCGGAAGTCCGGATGGGAACCGGAATTCCGGATTGATTACAACCAGAATTCTGGATTGATTACAACCGGAATTCCGGTTGCCAACCGGAATTCTGGATGACTGACCAGAGGCAAAAGTGCCATTTTTCGGGACTTAAACGCGCATAACTTCTTACTCGATTATCCGATTTCAGAAATTCCAACTTTGTTCTCTTAGTTAAACAAAATGTGATTTAGAAATTCAATCAAAAAAAATTTTGAACTATCGTGTGAGAAAACTTGTTGCACAAGTTAGTGAATGGGCCAAAATTCAAATTTATAAAAACTTAGTGTGCTATGCAAATCACTTTAACAAGACTAAAGTAAATTTATACCATTTGATTTTGAGTAGTCTTGATGTAGATGAGCCTCCTAGCTTGATTTGCATGTTTTTGATCCCATGTTGACTTTTCCCGAGAGTTGACCTTGACTTTGACTTTGACTTTGACTTTCGGGTTGACTTTTCGACTTTGGGCTTTTGAAGACCTCTTTTGAATAGGGTCTTGAGTTGTTGATCCCTTGATGAATCTTTTGCTCTTGATATGCTTGTTGAATCCATTTAGTGTTGCTTTCAAAAGTTTGGTAAAAATACCAAAATATTTATTTTCTCTTTTAAATTTGCTACAAAATCAATGAATCATTAGTAACAAATAATAATCAAATATTTGTTAATCATCAAAACAAGGAGATCTAAAAGTTTGAGTTAACATAATTGAGTGGGAGCGCTACCACAAATATGGAATCTATAACTTCTATAGGAACTTAGAAGTGAAACGATGATATCCTTCGAGCTTGGCTAAACAGAAATACATGGTGGAGATCTCATTTCACTTCGCTGAAATATCATTTATACGGAGCCAAGTGTTTTAAGGATAAAATACATTGAAGGTGTAGCGGTAACAGTAGTGCCTTTTCAATGTAGATCATCTATTAGAGGGTCATTGATCACATTAGGATTATAACAATGGATAACTAATGACGTGTCTATATCATGGAACATATAGAGCGTTCTATATGACTGAGAGTGCGATTCCAAGTTCTAAGTGTGGATTCAATGAGGAATTAATAAGTTAAGGAATTTACTTGGTAAATTCGGTTCAACTTATTGGAAGCTCGGTTATATAGACCCATGGTCCCCATACTAGTTGAGACCATACTGCTTGTAACACTCAGTTAATTGATTTTAATTAATCAATTATAATTCTAAAAGTTAGACTATGTCTACTTTATGAATTTTCACTAAGCAAGGGCGAAATTATAAAGAAAAGAGATTCTAGGTTTATTTATTGATTAAGAGACTTTACATGTCTAAATTAATAAATATATTAAATGGCAATATTATTTAATAATTATTTTCAAGTTATTAAATAATGAGAATTTGCATTTAAAAGGTTAAATTGGAAAATTGGCATTTTTGAGAAAATGGGAATGGAAAATAACAAAATGGGAAAGTTGCAAAGTGAGGCCCAAATCCCTTTGTATGGCCGGCCACTATGCATAAGAAATACCATTTGTAGTTTCCATTATTTTAATGCCATACAATTCTGTTGGGTTTTATGCCCTAAATAAAACTCATTTCAATATAATCAGATTTACTTATTAATATAGATCAGAAATAACATTTAATGTTGCATGGTTCACATGATTATATGTACATAATGTATAAATTCATCTGAAACCCTTTTCACATACTTGATCCTGTTTATTGTGCCGTCAACACATTGGAAAGTAAACATGACTATGTGAATAAAGTTTCCTAGATTTATCAGACACAGGGTTTTACTGATATGATAATCTACAACAAGAGTTTACTTGTATTTGGAGAAATACTATGTTCTTTCCAGAGCATTGGTTAAAGTAAAGCTCAGGTTGGATGCATGGAGTATGCATCGGAAGGGACCGATATTGAACTTTGACTTAGATTTAATTAAACTTACCGTAAAATCTATTCAAGTCAATATCGCCTAGTTGATCCTAGATCAAATGATCTTAATCCTGTTATGATTAGGCTCAATCTTGAAAGGCTATTCGTGTTCCTTGAATTGTTAGTTAAGCCTGCTTTTAGGTCAGGGTGATACATACTTTTTGTAACGCCCGTATTTTATAATAATAAACTCGAAAATTAATTTTAATAATTTATATATTAATAATCACATGGATCGGGATCCCGAGTATCAAAATACAGGTTAAAAGTACTTTACTACTATATACATATATATTTTTTTTTAAGTTTAGCGGACATGCATCCTCAAAATACAGACTCCAAAATATTAAGAAATCGAAACCCTCCAGGTTGCACTGCCGCGATATGTACAATCATGCCGAGTTCTGCCTCACTGTTCCTCCAGCTTTGCTTTTCCTTTACCTACACAAGGTAGCAAACTGATGAGTCAACAGACTCAGTAAGATATGCAAGAAATATATAAAAGAACTGCAATGCCGGCTTTATGATTAAGCCGCCCTGAGCTCACTAACCAAGCTCACCAAATGGTTAAGAACGTTCTTAAGGGAAGTACGACTACTGTACCAAATGCACTAAAGTACCAACTCCGTACTTGTGATGGTAGAGCCCTAATTGTACTCCCGGAAATTACTAAGTGTTGTACCATGAACACGACGTACCCTGGGTACTCGTGTTGGTAACACCGTAACCACATTAACATACAATATTGTACTAACACTCTAATATTCATTTTATATTCGTGCTAGTAGTATAACAATCAAAACAAGCATACACATTCATATATATATTCTTACGCTATCTTACCTCGTTCCGTTCTCAAGTGTCTTGCAGTCGGCACAGTGGAAGTGCAGCTCGACGTTTTACAGGGCCCTAAACCATAATGTTCAAAATCCGATGAGAGACTCGCTAAAACACTTATTGGGGATTTAAAATAAAAACTAAACTTAACCCTATCGATAAATAGGATGCCAATACCCTAAATTACTTAAAAACGGGAAAAACTAGGGCTCGGGAAAAAGCCCCAACCGGCAGGCCGGTTCCCAACCGGAAGTCCGGTTCTTGGGACCAACCGGTCGACCGGTTGACACAGGCTCCCAGGAACCGGAATTCCGGTTCTGAACTGGGAACCAAAAATCCGACCCCCACAACTCAAATTAATCCCAAATTTCCTAAAAACTTCCAGAACACCTGTATGCATCATAATAAACCAATCCCAAGCAATAGAACTCAACAAATCAAGCAAAACTCCAATCCACCATTAGAGCTCCAACTTGAGCTCACAAACTCAAATTCAAATCAAACATTAAAATACCTACTTATCCAAGCTTACAAAGATGAAATAATCTCTATGCAACACCAGAAACTAACTTAAACAATTCTTAAAGCTAACAGCCATCAATTTCCCCAAATTCATACTAAAACCTAACCTAAACTACCAAAACTTCAAAAGAAAGAAAGTATGAAGAATTACCTTAAGCAAAGCTTTCAATCACAACTAATATCCCTTGATTCAAACTCACAAATCAAATTCCCAGCTGCTGCCCAAGAGAATCGAAAGAGAGAGAGAGAGAGAGAGAGAGAGAGAGAGAGAGAGATTTTCTATCCTTCCTTCCTTTCTTCAAGCTTAAGCAAAGCTTTTCTTTCTTATTTTAGTTCATTCACTAATCCATTCACAGCCAAAGTATATACTAATATAAGACAAAAGAAGAATTGTAAAAGACCTTCTTGCCCCCCTCCAATAATAAAAATAATTAAAACATCTCAAGGGTAAATTAGTCATTTACCAAACCCCGAAAATACCAACACCGCTAAAACTTAACAATGATATCCCGAAAAATATTCTAAACCATATAATACAATTCTCTAAAGGCCCCAACGCCGCTTTCCACCGCTTCCGAACACAAACACAGAAATTGGGTAATTAAACATAAAATAGCATAATAAATACATACGAACTCAAATAAATTCACATAACTGTATTATTATCAATAATAATAAAATCTCATACATAAACCCTAATTATTTAATAATTCAAAGTATTATTCATATGCGGTCTTTACAATTATCCCCCCGTTAAAAAGGATTTCGCCCCCGAAATCTACCTGAACAACTCAGGATGCTGAGCCCTCATATCAGATTCCAATTCCCAAGTGGCTTCTTCCACTTTACTGTTTCTCCAGAGTACCTTGACTAATGATATGGTTTTGGTTCGGAGAACCTTTTCCTTTTTATCCAGAATTTGCACTGGTTGTTCGTCATATGATAAGTCAGGTTGCAACTCCAATGTTTCGTAACTCAGTACATGCATTGGATCAGATACGTACTTCCTCAGCATGGAAACATGAAATACATTATGCACTGCTGATAATGCTGGAGGTAAGGCTAACCTATAAGCAACTTGCCCAACTTTTTCCAGAATTTCAAAAGGTCCAATAAACCTAGGGCTCAATTTACCTTTCTTTCCAAAACGTCTGATTCCCTTCATTGGGGATACTCGTAGAAAGACATGATCACCAGGTTGGAATGTAACATCCCGTCGCTTGGGATCTGCATAACTTTTCTGCCTGCTTTGAGAAGCAAGCATTCGAGCTTTGATCTTGTCTATTGCTTCATTCGTCTTCTGGACTAATTCAGGGCCCAAGTATTTCCGTTCTCCTGTCTCGTCCCAATGAATTGGGGAACGACACTTTCTTCCATAGAAAAGCTCATAGGGATCCATTCCTATGGTACTTTGATAGCTATTATTATAGGAGAATTCAATCAGAGGCAAATACTTACTCCATGACCCTCCAAAATCCATGACACAAGCTCGTAACAGGTCTTCAAGTATTTGGATGGTTCGTTTAGATTGCCCATCTGTTTGAGGGTGAAAGGCTGTGCTGAATTTCAAATTAGTTCCCATAGCCTTTTGTAAACTCACCCAAAACTTTGAGGTAAATTTAAGATCCCTATCTGAAACGATTGACTTCGGTACTCCATGAAGACGGACAATTTCTTTCACATACAAATCAGCATACTGATCCACTGTATAGGTTACCTTAACAGGTAAGAAATGTGCTGACTTTGTAAAACGATCCACCACAACCCAAACTGAGTCGTACATCCCTGTGGTTCTAGGCAAGCCAACCACAAAGTCCATTGCAATATCTTCCCACTTCCATTCTGGAAGTGTTAATGGCTGAAGTAACCCCGCCGGTCGTTGATGCTCAGCTTTGATTTGCTGACAGGTTAAGCATTTAGTGACATAGTCCACTACATCCCTCTTCATCCCATACCACCAGAAATAGGGTTTCAAGTCTTGATACATTTTGGTGGTTCCTGGATGTAATGAGTAAGGGGTAGTATGAGCTTCTTCTAAAATTTCCTTTTTAAGCTCACTGATATCAGGGACACACACCCGAGCTTTAAACAACAGCATCCCATTGTCAGAAATTGAGAAGTCCTTAGCTTTGCCTGCTAAGACATCGTCTCGAATTTTAACCAATTCAGAATCTTCTAACTAGGCCATTCTGATTCTTTCCAACAAATCTGACTGAAGTGTCAGATTAAATAATTTCTCAGTCACCAACTCAATGTTTGCTCTAGTCATTTCCGAGGCTAGCTGAGAGGAAATCATAACCATGTTGGATATCTGATCAGGTCCTTTTCTGCTTAAGGCATCAACCACAACATTTGCCTTTCCAGGATGATACAGGATTTCACAGTCATAGTCTTTTACCAATTCTAACCACCTTCTCTGTCTCATATTCAAATCCTTCTGAGTGAAGAAATACTTGAGACTCTTGTGGTCAGTATAGATCTCACACCTTTCACCATACAAGTAATGTCGCCAAATTTTCAAGGCGAACACCACTGCTGCAAGTTCTAGGTCGTGAGTTGGGTAACGCTGCTCATAATCTTTCAATTGCCGAGAAGCATAAGCTATGACTTTATCTGCTTGCATTAACACACAGCCTAAACCCTGCCTTGAAGCGTCACAATACACCACAAACTTTTCTTGATCAGATGGCAAGGCTAGAACAGGAGCTGTAATCAATCGTTGCTTCAGCTCTTGAAAACTCTTTTCACACTTGTCTGACCATATAAATCGCTGATTTTTCCTAGTTAACTCGGATAATGGCATTGCAATTTTGGAAAATCCTTCCACAAAACGCCGATAATAACCCGCTAAACCGAGAAAACTTCGAATTTCGGTGACTGTTTTAGGTCTAGGCCAATTCTTTACTGCTTCAATCTTCCCTGGATCAACCATAATTCCATCTTTTCCAACAATATGCCCCAGAAAAGACACTTGTGACAGCCAGAACTCACACTTTTTGAACTTTGCATAGAGTTTATGATCCCTAAGTCGCTGCAGAACCATTCGAAGATGTTGCTCATGTTCTGCTTCTGACCGAGAGTATATAAGAATATCGTCGATAAACACAATTACGAAATTATCGAGGAAATCCTTGAATACCCTATTCATGAGATCCATAAAGGCTGCCGGTGCATTTGTTAACCCAAAAGACATAACCAGGAATTCATAATGACCATACCTGGTTCGAAAGGCTGTCTTCAGGATATCCTCTTCTCGAATTCTCAACTGATGATACCCAGATCTCAAGTCAATCTTAGAGAATACTGTCTTGCCCTGAAGTTGGTCAAAAAAATCGTCAATTCTGGGCAGAGGATATTTATTCTTAATGGTTAACTTATTCAGTTCCCGATAATCGATACACATTCGAAGAGTTCCATCTTTCTTCTTCACAAATAGCACAGGGGCTCCCCAAGGTGACACACTAGGCCGAGTGAACCCTAGATCCAACATCCCTTGGAGTTGTATCTTCAGTTCTTTTAATTCAGCAGGTGCCATTCGATAGGGTGCCTTTGAAACAGGTTCTGCTCCAGGAATTAAATCAATGATGAAATCTATCTCCCGCTGCGGTGGTAATCCAGGCAATTCCTCTGGAAACACATCCAGGAATTCCTTAACCACTTTAACTTCTTCAGGTCCAAGTAACACAGGTTTACTGGAATCTACTACCACTGCTAGGAATCCAACACATCCATTACGTAACAGATCCCTAGCTTTCAACGCTGAGATTCTTGGAACACGAGAACCTTGGACCGAACCAACAAAAACAAAAGGTTCCTCATTCTCTGGTTCAAAAGTCACCATTTTCCGTTTACAATCAATACTAGCAGAGTATTTAGACAAAAAGTCCATACCAAGTATGATATCGAATTCGGCCAATGGCAACTCCACAAGATCAGCATTTAATTCTCTATCTTCAATTCTAATCATTACAGATCTAATCCACTTTCTTGAAATAATTAATTCTCCATTAGGCAGCAGGGTTCCAAACCCCGTCTCAAGAATATCACTAGGTCTATCAAACTGATTAAGAAGTCTTGATGACACATAAGACCGAGTAGCACCCGAATCAAATAAAACAGTATAAGCAAAACCATTGATTAGAAGATGACCTGAAACTACTGAAGGGCTGGCAGCAGCATCTGCCTGAGTTATAGCAAATACACGAGCAGGTGCAGGCACAGGTTTGACCTCGGGCTTCGGTTCCTCTTTCTTCAACTGAGGACAGTCCTTCCTGAGATGTCCCACTGAACCACACTGAAAGCAGGCTCTCCGGTTACAAGTCCCGGGATGATGCTTCTTGCAACGCGGGCACTCAGGATAAGAATAAGTCTGACGTCCCCCTCTGTTCTGGTTTCCTCGAAACCTTTTACCTTGTCCTGAACTTCCCGAAGATGGAAAAGTTCTTTTCTTCTGTTCAAAGGTAGAACCCCCACTCTCTTTTTCAGGACCCGACATAGGGAGAGTAGTGATCCTACCAACACCAGAAGACTCTCGGGTTTCTTGTAAAAATTTAACTGCTCCTTCAGCTCGAAGAGCCTTATCAACCATTTCTGCATAAGTTGTGGTATCATTCGTTGTAATAACCAGGTCATGTCTGATTTTGGCATTCAGCCCAGCCAAATATTTTTCTTTCTTGTTGAAGTCTGTTGGTACGATTCCGGAGGCTAACTTGGCCAAGCGATCAAACTTGGTGGTATATTCGGTCACTGACATACTCTCGCCTTGTACCAACTCATTAAATTCCTTCCGCTTTGCACTGCGGACCGCCTCGTTGTAATACTTGGCATTGAACAATTCCCGGAACTCTTCCCAGGTCATTCTGGTCACATCCCTGGTGAGGGATACCATCTCCCACCATATCAGGGCATCCTCTTGAAATTGAAATGTGGCACATGCCACCCTATCATTTCCGACCACTCCCATAAAATTCAGAATTTTCTCAATAACGGTCAACCACTGTTCAGCCTTTAAAACATCAGGGCCTCCCAGAAATACTGGAGGCGCTTGCTTTCTGAACCTCTCATATAAAGGCTCCATGCGATTACCAGCAATATTTTGCTCAGCTGGCACCGCAGGGGCTGCAGGAGCTGCAGGAGCCGCAGCAGGCGGTTGCGGGGGAAGCTCAGCAGGAGCATCTCGTTGCCTAAGTCGTCGAATCTCTTCTTCTTGTTGCTCAATTCTAGTTTGCATCTCAGCAAACCTTTGTTCCCAATCAACAGGGGCCTGAGGTGGATTCTCCTGTCCACCTCTCGGGACTCGCCTGCGGCCTCTACCGCGTCCACGGGGGTTTTGGGGATTTCTACCACCCCGACCACCTCCGGTCTAAACCAATTCACCCTGCCTTCTAACGTTTCGCTGGTCGTCCATTATTTAGGACTTAGCCTGCGAACCCACAAGGCACGTAGGTCAGACAGTGGTCAAAATATTTTCAAGACCGCAATTAAGATTTAAAACATCTCAATTAATCATATATTCATCACAACATATCTTAAAACAGTTTGCAAAAAAAAATAAAGCTTATGGAACCGTGAGTTGAACTCGACACTGGCCTTGATTGTACATATCTTGACGGTCTTCAGTGGACAACCCGGTGGCTCTGATACCAAACTGTAACGCCCGTATTTTATAATAATAAACTCGAAAATTAATTTTAATAATTTATATATTAATAATCACATGGATCGGGATCCCGAGTATCAAAATACAGGTTAGAAGTACTTTACTACTATATACATATATATTTTTTTTAAAGATTAGCGGACATGCATCCTCAAAATACAGACTCCAAAATATTAAGAAATCGAAACCCTCCAGGTTGCACTGCCGCGATATGTACAATCATGCCGAGTTCTGCCTCACTGTTCCTCCAGCTTTGCTTTTCCTTTACCTACACAAGGTAGCAAACTGATGAGTCAACAGACTCAGTAAGATATGCAAGAAATATATAAAAGAACTGCAATGTCGGCTTTATGATTAAGCCGCCCTGAGCTCACTAACCAAGCTCACCAAATGGTTAAGAACGTTCTTAAGGGAAGTACGACTACTGTACCAAATGCACTAAAGTACCAACTCCGTACTTGTGATGGTAGAGCCCTAATTGTACTCCCGGAAATTACTAAGTGTTGTACCACGAACACGACGTACCCTGGGTACTCGTGTTGGTAACACCGTAACCACATTAACATACAATACTGTACTAACACTCTAATATTCATTTTATATTCGTGCTAGTAGTATAACAATCAAAACAAGCATACACATTCATATATATATTCTTACGCTATCTTACCTCGTTCCGTGCTCAAGTGTGCCGGTCAGCCTGAGTGGAAGTGCAGCTCGACGTTTTACAGGGCCCTAAACCATAATGTTCAAAATCCGATGAGAGACTCGCTAAAACACTTATCGGGGATTTAAAATAAAAACTAAACTTAACCCTATCGATAAATAGGATGCCAATACCCTAAATTACTTAAAAACGGGAAAAACTAGAGCTCGGGAAAAAGCCCGGCCCAGCGGGCGGTTCCCAACCGGAAGTCCGGTTCTTGGGACCAACCGGTCGACCGGTTGACACAGGCTCCCAGGAACCGGAATTCCGGTTCTGAACTGGGAACCAAAAATCCGACCCCCACAACTCAAATTAATCCCAAATTTCCTAAAAACTTCCAGAACACCTGTATGCATCATAATAAACCAATCCCAAGCAACAGAACTCAACAAATCAAGCAAAACTCCAATCCACCATTAGAGCTCCAACTTGAGCTCACAAACTCAAATTCAAATCAAACATTAAAATACCTACTTATCCAAGCTTACAAAGATGAAAATAATGTCTATGCAACACCAGAAACTAACTTAAACAATTCTTAAAGCTAACAGCCATCAATTTCCCCAAATTCATACTAAAACCTAACCTAAACTACCAAAACTTCAAAAGAAAGAAAGTATGAAGAATTACCTTAAGCAAAGCTTTCAATCACAACTAATATCCCTTGATTCAAACTCACAAATCAAATTCCCAGCTGCTGCCCAAGAGAATCGAAAGAGAGAGAGAGAGAGAGAGAGAGAGAGAGAGAGAGAGAGAGAGAGAGATTTTCTATCCTTCCTTCCTTTCTTCAAGCTTAAGCAAAGCTTTTCTTTCTTATTTTAGTTCATTCACTAATCCATTCACAGCCAAAGTATATACTAATATAAGACAAAAGAAGAATTGTAAAAGACCTTCTTGCCCCCCTCCAATAATAAAAATAATTAAAACATCTCAAGGGTAAATTAGTCATTTACCAAACCCCGAAAATACCAACACCGCTAAAACTTAACAATGATATCCTGAAAAATATTCTAAACCATATAATACAATTCTCTAAAGGCCCCAACGCCGCTTTCCACCGCTTCCGAACACAAACACAGAAATTGGGTAATTAAACATAAAATAGCATAATAAATACATACGAACTCAAATAAATTCACATAACTGTATTATTATCAATAATAATGAAATCTCATACATAAACCCTAATTATTTAATAATTCAAAGTATTATTCATATGCGGTCTTTACACTTTTTGGGAACACGGTAGTGCAATTGAGTGGGAGCGCTAGCATAAACATGGAATCTATAGCTTCTATCTGGCGAATAGTAAGCAAAGGATGATCTCCTTCGAGCTTGACCAAACGAAAATTAAATGGTGGAGATCTCATTTCACATAAGCTGAAATATCATTTATACGGGATCAAGTGTTTTAAGGATAAAATACATAGTAGGGTGTTACGGTAATTTAATCCCTTTACTGTGTAGATCATTCATATAGAGGATAATTGATCAAATTAGGATTATAACAATGGATAACTAATGATGTGTCTATATGGTGGAACATATAGAGCATTCTATATACTGAGAGTGCAATTCTAAGTTCTATGCGTGGATTCAACGAAGAATTAATAAGTTAATGAATTTTAGTGCTAAATTCTTGATCTACTTATTGGAAGCTCGGTTATATAGACCCATGGTCCCCCCACTAGTTGAGATAATATTGCTTGTAAGACTCATGTAATTTGTTTTGATTAATCAATTATAATTCTCAAATTAGACTATGTCTATTTGTGAATTTTTCACTAAGTAAGGGCGAAATTGTAAAGAAAGAGTTTATAGGGGCATATTTATTAATTATGATACTTTGTATGGTTCAATTAATAAATATGATAAATGACAATATTATTTAATAATTATTTATAGTTATTAAATAGTTAGAATTGGCATTTAAATGGTTGAATTAGGAAATTGGCATTTTTGAGAAAATCAGATACAAAAGGTATTAAAATTGCAAAATTGCAAAAAGCAAGGCCCAATCCATTAAGTGTATGGCCGGCCACCTATTGTAGGTTTTTAAGTTGATTTTTTCACTATTTTAATGCCATATAATTCAAATCTAACCCTAGTGGAATGCTATAAATAGATAGTGAAGGCTTCAGGAAAATAAGACTTTTCTTCAGACTTTCTGAATCAGAAAAATTGAGCCTTCTCTCTCCCTATCTGGCTGACCACTCCCTCTCTTCTTCTTCAATATTTCGAAATCCTTAGTGTATGAGTAGTGCCCACACACAGCAAGTGATACCTCAATCATAGTGAGGAAGATCGTGAAGAAAGACATTCAGCAAAGGAGTTTCAGCATCAAAGATTCAGAGAAAGAGATCCAGGTTCAGATATTGATAATGCTCTACTACAGAAAGGAATCAAGGGCTAGATATCTGAACGGAAGGAGTCATTTAATTCCGCTGCACCCAATGTAAGGTTTCTCAAACTTTATATGTGTTTATTTCATCGTTTTAGAAAGTTCATATTTAGGATGTTAATAAACATACTTGTGAGTAGATCTAAGATCCTGGTAAAATAATTTCCAACAACTGGTATCAGAGCCATGGTAATTGATTTACTTGCAAGAAATTTGGACTTTAAAACGATTGTTTGTATGTTCTTTGGATGGTATCATGTTGTATTGAGTGTTATTTGATGATTGATTGATGTTTGTAAATTTTCGTGAAAAATAATTTCGATTTTGTTTCTAGAATTATTTTTATTGGATAGTATGGGAAAAATTAAGCAAGTTAGCTTTTTACAGAACTCAATTTCGATTTTATTTGAATTAGTTATGAATTTTTGAAGATTTGAAAAAATCGGGGTTGTGCTGAAATTTTCCTGCGATCGCAAATCTGTCCGTACAGTTCAGAATTTTTTTGTTTTTCTTCGATTTTTCATGCTTTTTCATGGAATTAACTTCCGATTTTTAATATAGTTTTGTATTTATACTATTACTATTCCTAATTCAATTCTAATTATCTTTTTGAATTAATTTAATATTTTTTAAATTTAATTCAAGATATTAGTGTAATTTGAATTTGAATAGAATTAGTATCTATCTTCTTGCTTAAAAATCTATCTTATTTTAAAATTTGATTATATCTTATCTTATTTTAAATTTAAAAATAAGATATTTATAATCATGTAATTTTTAAATGATATAAGATATTTTGCTAATTTTTTAAATTTTGTTATTTTATTTATTTAAATTACATTTAAAATTTGAAAAAGATATTTATTTATCTTTTCTAATTTTTTATTTAATTTTTATTTATAAAATAACATTTAAAATTTAAAAGTAGTTAGCAAATTTTTGAAATGATATTTAGGTTGGTTGAAACCTAATTTTTCAAAAACTGTAGGTTCAATTTTAAATTTAAATTTTTTAAAAATTTTCAAAATTTTTTTTATTTTTTTTAAATTTTCGAAAAATAAATATTTTATTTATTTAATTAATTATTTCGAAATTAATAATTTGATTTAAAATTAAATAAATCCTATATCCAACTATCTAACTAACCTTGTTGCAGGAGTATGTGTTTTAGCTTATGTGTAAGTTTTCAAAACCTATTATTACTTGATTGCAAATAGCCATGGTTACTTTTTGCCAGATCTAATGATCTGATGGCTCCCTTGGTCAAGTTAATAATTTGTAACAGGTATATTTACAATCTTCTTTCATCTCGTGTATGACCTGCAACATGATAGGACCCATCCAAAGTGTGCACTGTGAGCCTATGTGTTTAATTTTATTATAGATGCATATAGGTTGTTGTTGCTAAAATAAATTATATCATAGTTCTTGATAGAATTTATTTAGGCCCATTTAGTTATTGGGCTTATTCAATTAATAACAGTTGTTCTTATTAAGGTTAAATTCCTCTCTTTTGGGCCTTGTGTAAGAGTTGGGAGCCATAGAAGTGGGTACGACATACTGAACCCAGCACCCCCTCACATGAACCACCCCAATTGTGAAGGCCCATTTGCCTGATTTGAACAACTGTACTAGGTTAATTACACTAGTTTAACCTAATAAAATTGATTAGCAACATAATTAATTTCATTTATTTTGAAATTAATTTAAGAAAATTATAGTTTGAAGAATTTTTTATTCTAAGCTAAACTATATGTATTTTCTTGTATTTAATTAAATATAGAATTATAACCATCTAGATTCTTTCTGGAACTTAATTTAAATTTTTCATTAAATATTCTTATTTAAGTTGATATTTAGTTATCTACAACTAACCAACTTAAATCTGAATATCTTTTGAATTTCAAATTTCAAAATTAAGTTGAGGAATTTTAGGCATTGGTTATTAAGATTCTTTAGATATTTTTTAAGTTAATATCTTTTCGAATATTAACTTAAAATGGAATATTTTCAAATTAAGTGGTTACAACTTAATTTTTGATATTTAATTAAATTTAAATTTGAAAAATATTTAAGTTCTAGATTTTTTCTAATACAACTTAAATTAGATATTTTTTCAAATTTTGTGGAAAAGATACTTAGTCAAATAAGATATTTTCTAGATAGTTATTTCTAGACTACTTATTATTTCTAATATTAAATAGGAAAATATTATACATTGTGAAATTAATTATTTATATAATTAATTTTGGTACAATTTATTTTAAGTATATTTTTCCTACTATTAAACTAGAGACTAATAATTAAGCCTTCTCTACACTTAATTATTTATTTCTTGAATTTAATACATTTAATTAATTTGAAAATTGAATATCTAAGTTGATTTTTATCATCATACTTAAATATTTCTTTTTCATGACATTTAATTAAATAGAAAATTATTTTTAGTTGAAATTTATTTTTTCAACTAAATTTAAATAATTTTCAAAATATATTTTTCTTTATTTTATTAATCAATTTTCGAAATTGCATTTCTTAAATGCTAGAATTTCGAATTTTATCTTGAAAAATAGATTAAGTTGTAAATTAATTATTTATTTTAATTAATTCTTGGATCAACTTAAATCAATAATTTTTTCATTTATTGATTAATTTAAAATAAATTGAATTAAAGTATATTATTAGAAATTGAATTAATTAGTCAAAGGAAAATCTAGATAGATGATATTTTTGCTTGAAGTATTTTTCTAGTGTATTTAATTAAATAGAAAATTAATATTTAAGTTGATTTTCATCATCATACTTAAATATTTGAAATTTTTCTTATATATTTAATTAAATAGGAAAATTATATTTTTTGTTGTAAATTAATTTTATTAATTAATTTTGGGCCAACATTAAATTAGAATAATTTTTCGAGGATTTATTTTTTATTTTAACATGCATTTTCGAAAATTGTATTCTTAAATACTTTAATTTTTCGAAATGCAATATATATTTATAGAAAATTAAATTTGAGTTGTAAATTAATTTATATTAATTTTGTAACAACTTAAATTGAATATTTTTCTAAATATTTATTGGAAATTATTACTAAGATGGAAATAATTCATGTTATTTTTATTTCCATCTAAGTAAAATTTATAAATATTAAATTAAAATTTATATTTAGAATTTTTCATTCTAAATTGGAAATTTTAAATAAATATATATTTAAAATAAATAAATTAAATAAAGAGAATAAAAAAAAAATACAACTCACTTTAAATAATGAGCTTGATTATTATTAAGATATTCGATCTCCATTGTTAGTCTTACAAAAGTTAAATGTTTTCAATATAACCTCGAGACGCTAGACTTCGTCCCCCTATGGATGGTTATTCGTTGAACGCATTTAACACCGTAAGATTTCATTTGATAAGTGTTTTGTGAGTTTTCGTCTCTATTTAGACTCTCCCCTACGGTGACTACTTAGAGATAAACTCATAAAACATGAAACAATGGTGGAAGCTCATAAAATGAGAATAACCTTGACTCTCGCCTACCGGGACAACGTTGGATTCTTATTTTGATCGAATAAAAGGTTGCTAGAATGGTTTCTATTTTAGATGAGCTGACAACTCTATTCAATAAATGATGCTTTGACTCTCGCCTACCGGGACACTTTGTATCGGTTGTTGAAAACCTTGGAAATTATTTAGGATTGTATGTTTTAGTATTTTCACTAGTCATTCCTACTTGCTATATGTTTATAATTTCTGAATTGTGTATGAATTTATATTGAACCATGTTATTTTCTGTTATTAAGTTGTAGTTTAATTTTGAATCTTCATTGTTGGTCTAACATGTTTGTTTTTCTAATGAGATAAATCCCTAATGGATTTTCACCATTAGACATACATAATAATGTAAGATCTCGAAAGATAAATATTGTATATGCAACATCTAGCTGTTCATCAATTGATGACACCTTAGACTAGTATTTTTTACAATATGAAACAAGAAGATTACATAAATAAGATTACTTTGTCTTTCGCTAATCGAAGCATCGTTGGATTCTTATTTATAAACGAAATTATCCTAATTCCTCTTAGCTTATTCATTTCGAATTAGCTCCATAATATATCATTGGATGAATGGTCTATAAATCATTTCATGTCATTATATTTTCTCTTAAGAAATTAAATGACGCATATGATTCTAATCCCGAAATTCTATTCCCAAATGATATAAATCCTCAATCTTAGAAATCTCCTACTTGTATGGGCAAATCTGACTTAGAGTTTGTATTAGTAGTGGTGGTCCAAGAAAGAATTACTCATTATATTTGGTTGAATTTAAGTCTTTGACTTTAATTTTAGAATCCAAACAGAAATTTTCTTATATTTCTAATTCCAGATACAATACAGTTAGACTTTCTCAAGTGTTTAATATCCATCTTTTATTATTGGATTAAAACTGTATGGAATATGAGTTAGGTATTCTGTGACCAGGATCCACTTGCAGTATTCTAAGAACTCTTTGATGTAACTAAACCTATGTCATCAATAGACACTACCATTTTTTTAATCTATGGCATTTGTATCTTGTTCATAGTGGATTTGACAAGATCAATCTCTGCAAAGAGTTAATATGCCTATATCCACTGAAAGTAGTTCATCTCATTCGCAGATGGATGTACATTCAGGGGTGGATATGAGTTTTTCGTTGTATTCTTAAAACGATAACTCTAGATTATACCTTTTAGCAAGAAATTTGAAATGTTTGAAAAATTTCATTAATTTCTAGCAATGGTTAAAACCATTAAGGTAAGTGGTTAAAGATCTTGCGAACTGATAGGGGTGGAGAAATAGTTAGTAGATATGCAGTTCAAAGATCATTAAATTGATTTTTGAATTATATCCAAACTTACCTCCCCAGAAATTTCGAGTTGCATATTGATGATTAGTTACTAGTCGTTGCCTAATTCCTTTTATGGTAATACAATTTCAGAATGATGTAATGGTTGTATACTTAATGTAAATCATTATTAGATTCATGGATGACCTAATCAAAATCTTAAGAAAAGCTAGAACTGTTAACCATGGTTTGTTAGCTATTCTAAGTGATTAGGGGTGGACCATCCCATTGTCAATAGATAAGAAAGTGTTTGTTCAAACAAATACTACTTTTCTAAGAAAATGACTAAGTCTGAAAAACAAGTAGCAAATAAAGGAGATATTTAATTCTTGATTCCAAAAGTGTTCTATCATCTTATATAACATATGATGATCCCACTGCCTCTGTTGTCTTGTCACAACCGAAGAGATCAATACCATTTAGTTTTCTTAGACATAATTCACGGTGCCTTGTCGTAGTGGGAGAGTTTCTAGGAACTCACCTTCTTATGACTTGGGAGACACTAGTGATTAAAATCCATTGTGAGTTTAAACAAGTAATGGATTGTCAAGATAAGAAACTAAGAAGAAAGCCAATAGAACTATGGTTTAATCCATTCACATGGAATAACCTAAAGTTTTCTATTACAAGGACATAAAAGGAAATTTTAGTTAATAAGTCTATTCTATGGACTTAACAAACTTCCTGTTCCTAGTATTATAGGTTTGAGTTTATCTAAACCTATGGCTTGTGGTATACCTGGTAATTACTTACTCTAATGCAAGCAACTTATTTTAGTAAGATGCTGAAGCATTTTCTTTCTAATGGCAATCTATAGAAGCTTCACAACTTCTTAGGTATAGATTTTATTTATCTAAGGAAAAGTCTTAACTATTCCAGAAAAGATAAAGCCATGAAAGAATTTCTTATATCAACAGTGAGAGGTCTTGGATATGCTTTTGTATGCCTTAGACCAGACACCTGCTGTTGAGTGGGAGTAATGAGTAGGTATCAGATTAATCCAGGAGAAGAACATTGGAAGACAATCAAGTAAATTTTAAGATTAAGAAGAGGAACTATATGTTAGTCTATAAGGGTGTGTTTAAAACTCTTAGACTATACCATATCAGATTTCGAAATTTGCCTTTGTGCTAGTAAATCTTTCTGATAAGATGGTGGTTACTCTGGGGGTGGAATAGTGATTTTGGGGAAGTGTAAAAACCTATCTGAAGTCTCTAGGTCTACCAGAGAGGGACTGAATGTTAAGTTGCAGGAAAGGTACTTATTCAGTCTAAGGAAAGTTCTATACATTTTTGGCATCATTCCAAATTGCCTTAAACTACTAGTGTCAATTTCCTGATTAACCAAAAGTAGTTGCCAAAGATATAGAATCCAGTATCCCAAGAGAGTAGACATATAGAGAGGAATTCACATTATCAATGATTTTGTGATTAAGGAAGAGTAATAGTGGAGAAAAGGTTGTGGTTAATTCAACCTTTCAGATCCTATTACGAGGAGTTTACTACTACTACACTTGATTTGTATATCAAGGTGTTGAGATTATTTGAAACGCACTTTTTGTTTTATATTAGTGCAAGTGGGAGTTTGTTGGGTTTTATGCCCTAAATAAAACTCATTTCAATATAATCGTATTTACTTATTAATATAGATCGAAATAACATTTAATGTTGCATGGTTCACATGATTTATTTCATGATTATATGTACATAATGTATAAATTAATCTGAAACCCTTTTCACATACTTGATCCTGTTTATTGTGCCGTCAACACATTGGAAAGTAAACATGACTATGTGAATAAAGTTTCCTAGATTTATCAGACACAGGGTTTTACTGATATGATAATCTACAACAAGAGTTTACCTGTATTTGGAGAAATACTATGTTCTTTCCAGAGCATTGGTTAAAGTAAAGCTCAGGTTGGATGCATGGAGTATGCATCGGAAGGGACCGATATTGAACTTTGACTTAGATTTAATTAAACTTACTGTAAAATCTATTCAAGTCAATATCGCCTAGTTGATCCTAGATCAAATGATCTTAATCCTGTTATGATTAGGCTCAATCTTGAAAGGCTATTCGTGTTCCTTGAATTGTTAGTTAAGCCTGCTTTTAGGTCAGGGTGATACGTACTTTTTGGGAACACGGTAGTGCAATTGAGTTGGAGCGCTAGCATAAACATGGAATCTATAGCTTCTATCTGGCGAATAGTAAGCAAAGGATGATCTCCTTCGAGCTTGACCAAACGAAAATAAATGGTGGAGATCTCATTTCACATAAGCTGAAATATCATTTATACGGGGTCAAGTGTTTTAAGGATAAAATACATAGTAGGGTGTTACGGTAATTTAATCCCTTTACTGTGTAGATCATTCATATAGAGGATAATTGATCAAATTAGGATTATAACAATGGATAACTAATGATGTGTCTATATGGTGGAACATATAGAGCATTCTATATACTGAGAGTGCAATTCTAAGTTCTATGCGTGGATTCAACGAAGAATTAATAAGTTAGTGAATTTTAGTGCTAAATTCTTGATCTACTTATTGGAAACTGTTGTGAAAATTATATACGCAAGTATACGCAGTCAAACAAGTAATAAAGTGATAAGTAAGATCGTCTCCACAAGGATTGCAAACAAAGTTTGATGTAAAATCAACTAATTACAACTTAAAATGAAAAGAAATAATATGCAAATGGTTGAGGAATGGTTCAAAATGAAAAATGACATGAATTAAACTTGCTAGAATTAAACTACTGCTGCTAGAAAACAAATTGGCTGCAAGATAAAAAAGTGTAATATGGCAAAAATGGCTTGAATAACTAATTCCTTCTAGTCAGGTTTTTTACGATCGGATACAAGATCGGTTCAAAGATTACTCTAGCATTCTGCACAGAGATAACAAAAAAAATCCTCTAGGCTTGTGAGAATTTTCCAACACTCAGAACTTTAATTCTACCATTTAGCTCAATATATTCCTATATCAAACCAGCAAGCAGAACACTATTCAAACATTAATTTGGTAAGTTATGCAAGGTAAATGAAATATTCCTATCCCACTTACAAAGAAAAGCCTAAATCTAGGTTTTCACTTGCTTCATTCAAGTTGAACTACTAGATCTAACCCTTCCAGTACAAGATCTAGCTTAGCAAATTGTTATTCATGGCCAAGAAACAACAATCAATTAAAATGAAACTCACTTGAATGAACAAAGGCAAAACAAATGCTAAAGTAAGCTTAAAATTTAATCATACCCAACCTAGAAGTTCATAGCCATTCAAGCCTCAAAAGTTTAGCTCATATTCAAGTAAGAAGATAAAATCCAAGCTAAAAACAATTCATCCATGGCTGCTGCCCAAATTTACAATCTCAAGAAGTTTTTGATACTAAGTACAAACAACAATAAAAGATGAAAATAAAGAAGACTATTAAGAAAAGGGTAAAGAAAAGTCAAACACTAGGCTTGGTCCCCTCTTATTTCTTTTTTGTTGTACTTCCTGCTGCAATTAAAACTCCTCCAGAAAAAATATGGCAGCTGCTCAAGTACGTGATGATCATGGTGTACTTCCTCCTTCCTCTTCTTTTTGATGTTGGGTTTTTAGCGTACCAACTTCATACCCCAAAATAGAAGCCCAAACTTGTCCACTTTGGCCCACTAGGGTTAGACCCCTTTCTTCCACGTCAGCTGGCTGGTGCAATTTGAGTGACTGGACCGAAGTTGCTGAGGTGGATAAGTGAAATTCGTGTTTCCACGTCACTGCCAGGATGCTGAATTCACTTCAGCATTGCTTTAGCATTGCTTCAGCAATCAACCCAGTTTCAGCTTGTGCTCCTTTTCTTCCTTGCTTCTTTTTTCTTTTTCCTATCAATTTAATTCCTCCTTTTTCAACAAAATAAGCACAGTTAATTGGAAAAACACACCCAACAATATCAATATTTACAAAACTTAAAGGTTAGATTACTAAATAGAAAATAACACTAAAACTAATTAAAATTAAGCAAAATAAACACATTTTCACTACTCTCCTCACAATACTTTAGTTTAAAAGCATAAAAATTAACTCTATACCATAGAGTTATCAGAAGCTCGGTTATATAGACCCATGGTCCCCCCACTAGTTGAGATAATATTGCTTGTAAGACTCATGTAATTGGTTTTGATTAATCAATTATAATTCTCAAATTAGACTATGTCTATTTGTGAATTTTTCCCTAAGTAAGGGCGAAATTGTAAAGAAAGAGTTTATAGGGGCATATTTGTTAATTATGATACTTTGTATGGTTCCATTAATAAATATGATAAATGACAATATTATTTAATAATTATTTATAGTTATTAAATAGTTAGAATTGGCATTTAAATGGTTGAATTAGGAAATTGGCATTTTTGAGAAAATCAGATACAAAAGGTGTTAAAATTGCAAAACTGCAAAAAGCAAGGCCCAATCCATTAAGTGTATGGCCGGCCACCTATTGTAGGTTTTTAAGTTGATTTTTTCATTATTTTAATGCCATATAATTCAAATCTAACCCTAGTGGAATGCTATAAATAGATAGTGAAGGCTTCAGGAAAATAAGACTTTTCTTCAGACATTCTGAATCAGAAAAACTGAGCCTTCTCTCTCCCTATCTGGCTGACCACTCCCTCTCTTCTTCTTCAATATTTCGAAATCCTTAGCGTATGAGTAGTGCCCACACACAGCAAGTGATACCTCAATCATAGTGAGGAAGATCGTGAAGAAAGACATTCAGCAAAGGAGTTTCAGCATCAAAGATTCAGAGAAAGAGATCCAGGTTCAGATATTGATAATGCTCTGCTACAGAAAGGAATCAAGGGCTAGATATCTTAACGGAAGGAGTCATTTAATTCCGCTGCACCCAATGTAAGGTTTCTCAAACTTTATATGTGTTTATTTCATCGTTTTAGAAAGTTCATATTTAGGATGTTAATAAACATACTTGTGAGTAGATCTAAGATCCTGGTAAAATAATTTCCAACAAATTCTAACCTAAACCTAGAGGGTTTTCTATAAATAGAAAGTGTTGGCTTTAGGAAACATACAACTTACACAACCTTTGAACATTTAGTTTCTCTGAGATAGCCACACGCCTCTCTCTCTTTTCTTCTCTCTAAATTTTCGAAATAATTGAATGAGTAGTGCCCACACACATCAAGTGGTACCTCAATCATAGTATGTAAGACTATGGAAAATCTGCATCAAAGAAGGAGAAAAGAAGATCCAGATTTAGATCTTGATTATGCTCTGCTACAGAAAGGAATCAAGGGCTAGAGATCTGAACGGAAGGAGTCATATTATTCCGCTGCACCCACTGTAAGGTTTTCTAACTTTATATGTGTTTATTTTCATTGTTTTAGAATTCATATTAGGTTGTTAATCCAACATACATGATAGTAAATAGATCCTGGTAAAATAATTCCAATAACTGGTACCAGAGCCATGGTAATTGTTAGAACTATTATTTTCTATAGTGACAAATTATGTCCAGTAGTATTCCAGTTGCGTCTGGGTCTCGTAGTGTTTTGTCTGGGGTTCGTACTGTTAGTGTTAGTCCACGTCAGCAAAGATATTTTAGGTTTTATTTGTTCAGATGGTAACAGCTGTCTATTTCGGGTTTCTTGGTTTAGCTGGGTATAAATACGATTTATGGGTATTTTGTTGACGTACTTTTGATCGGAGATTTGGGGATTACGTTCGTTTCTTTTCGTCTTGTTTCTTCTGTATGTTTCATGGCAGGTCAGATCTTGGAGCTTGAGGATGTTCATCAATGGCGGAATGATCTGAATCTGGAATTGCTGAGTTCAAACTGAAGGGAGTTCAGTGTCATCTTCATCATCAGATCTGAAGGGATTTCAGGTTGAAGACATGTTGAAGAAGAGCTCAGTTGCAACACAAGAGATTGTGCATTAACAATCAGTGTTCTTGATTGTTGTTGGTAATTCATTACTAATTGCTGTTAAGGTTGTATTTGATTCCTTTAGAGAGAATTGGAAATTGTAATATGAACCTTTGAGAATTAGTGGATGAATTTACCCTGGTTCGGGGAACCCAAGCACTAGTCGGCTGAGATGTGTTCTCAGTGCAGATGAAGCTTGTAAAATTCTGGTGTTGAATCTTTGATTTTGTTCTTTTTATATTCAAGCTTAAATCAAGATAAAATCAATCTAAATATGAAAAAGATAGGTTAGACAAGAACTTGGGCTTACATTTGGTATCAGAGCCAGCTATTTCTGTTAGAAATATTGATCCTTAGGGTTCTTGCAAGATTCGTTATTCTGAAATTTATTGTTGCTGCAATTCTTGATTTTTCTGCATTTTTTCTTTCTGCAACACCCAGTTGGAACTAACCCCCTCTCCAGACACGACTCTGGGAGTATACTGCTCTCTATCTTTGTTTTGTTTTTCCTTGTTAGTACAGGAATGGAGATGTTCAGAGAAGGAGGGTCCACATCACGACCCCCAATGCTGGAAGGTGCTAATTACCCATACTGGAAAACCAAAATGCGAGCATTCTTGAGGGCGGTGAATGAAAGAGTTTGGATGGCCATAGAAGATGGTTGGACATGCCCAACGATGATGGATAACGGTGTCACCAAACCAAAACCTACGAGCTTGTGGACTCCAGATGAGATGGAGAGGGCCAATTTTAATTCGAAGGCCATGCATGCTTTGTTCAATGCAGTGTCCACAAATCAATTGAAGGTCATTGCAAACTGTGAGATGGCCAAAGAGGCTTGGGAAAAACTACGAATTAAAAATGAAGGAACGGATGCTGTAAAGAAATCCCGTCTTCGTGCTTTGGCAAAAGCGTTTGAAGATTTATCAATGGAGGAAGAAGAAACGGTGGCTGAGTTCCATGCTAAATTGTGTGACATATCAAATGAATCTTATGCTTTGGGAAAGACTTATTCTAATGCAAAGCTGGTTCGTAAAGTCCTTGGAGTTCTACCTAGGAGATTTATGTCTAAAGTAACATCCATTGAAGAAATGAGAAACGTGGAGGAACTGGATCTTGATGAACTGATTGGATCCTTGCAGAATTATGAAATGTCATTAACAAGGTGGAAGAAAGAAAAAAAGAAGATGGATGTGAACAAAGAAAAAGGGGACAACAATATTGCGTTCATTCACAAAGAAGAAAATAAGTCTATCCCAGATTTGTCTGTTGGTTTCTCAGATGAAGCTGTAGATTTGCTGACCAAGAACTATGCAAAATTCTTGAAAAAGAAGTACAAGAAACAGTGTTCTGAAGGTAAGGAAAATGCTTCCAAAAGAAATCCTCTTGGGAACTTCTGGCATGGTCAGCAACCCAGTGACAATAAGAGCATGGGCATTCAGTGTAGAGAATGTGATGGGTTCGGACACATTCAGGCCGAGTGTGCTAACACTCTCAAAAAGAAGAAAGCCCTTGTTGCCACCTGGAGCGATAGTGACGAAGAAAAAGACTCTATTGCAAGCAAAAGTTCTAATGAGGATAAACAGGTAGTGGCTTTCATGGCTCAAAGTCATCAATCTGTTGAATCTGAGGATGATGGAGTCTCCACTGTGTCTGAAGTCAACAGTAATGGAAGACAAAATGCATATGAAGAGATGTTTGCTCAATGGGAATATATGACCAAGCAGATTAGAGGTCTGAATAGTGCCAAGGAGCAGGTAGAGTCTGAAAAAGTCAAGCTGGAGGACACTGTTAAGAATCTCAACAAACTTCTTGATGAGAAGAATAATGAGATCTACAAACTTTCAGCTGAACTCTTAAGAGCTAAACTGGCTTTAGAGTTTATCCCTCCAGGAACGGCTGCCATCAATCAAACTCTTCAACTTCAAAAACCTTATGGTGATCGAACCTCTATCGGATACAAGATGGTGTATAAGCAAGGAGATAACTTGGGGGTAGAAGAGTCCATTACACCAGTGATCAACCTAGACAAAAATGATGACAAGCAATCATCATTTCCCTCGACACATCAGTCCTCAGACCCCACTGGAAAATTCCATGTTCCATCTGGACCTACCAAGGTGAAGTTAGAAGGAAGAAGAATTGCCCCGGAGAATATATCTCAGATGGAGAGATTCATCCCAGTGTGTCACTTCTGTAACAGGAGGGGTCATATTCGACCCAGATGCTATAAGCTGCAGAACTACTTGAAAGCTATGATCAATCGACCTATGAGTTTTCAAAAACCCAATAAAACTCAAAAGGAAGGATCTCAATGTGAGTGGAGATTGAGGGCTGATCGTGAATCGAATGTTGGGTTGGTAGCTCAAGTTTCACTGTCTGCATTTCTGGAAGGACAGTGGTACTTGGATAGTGGTTGCTCTCGACACATGACGGGCAACAAGAAATTGTTAGTCAATTACAAAGAAGCAAAGGAGGGAGTTGTCACTTTTGGTGATGGAAATAAGGGCCATATTATTGGAAAAGGAGACTTGGTGATGAGTAGAGCTGCACCTCTTACTGAAGTACTGTATGTGAAAGGACTCAAGGCAAATCTGATAAGCATCGGTCAACTTTGTGATGCAAATTACACTGTAAGTTTTTCTAAAACTCATTGTTTAGTTTCATTTGATGGGTGCTCAGTCTTAACAGGGAAGAGATCTAGTGATGGTAGTTATTTGTTGGACAATGTTGTCCTATGTAATAGTGCATCATTGGATAAATCAGATATTGGAGACTTTACTGCTATTCCAAAAGTTTTAACCAAAAGAAATAAGAGTGTTAAATCATCACCTCGTCTTTCAAGAGCTCATTCACTATTATTAGTGCTATGGTATGGTCTTCTAAACCTTATACTGTTGAATCTTGGGTTTAAACAAAGAAATGATGATGTTTTTGTCCTAGTGTATGCTGGTTTTGATCATGTTGTACATCGTACTCCCTTGCTTCAAAAGAAATATGATACACACATGATATGTTGTCTAGTGTTCCTCATTGCTTGTTTATGTGTCTTCATGTGTGATAATCAAAGTTCCACAAACATTTCTCAAAATGCACGTTGACTCAAAATATATAGATAACGGATATCATTTTTTTAGAATTGGTTGAGTAAAAATACATTGGATAATCACATATTATTCTTGATGCTCTCTTGGATTTTTGTTTAATAAAGCCTTGAATTCTCATATTAATGTGTGCAACTTGGGAAGTTTTTTTTATGTGTTCTATCTGATTAATTCGTTGTGGTATATGATCATTATCTTTCTCTGTTTGTTCAGCTAAGCCTTGATTGCTATCATTTTTTTGTCTATGAGGCACTTCATGTCCCATCTACAGGTTCTCCAGTTCTATCGAGGAAGCTCTAAATAGGTGAATTTTTCAGGATGTTTTGAACCTTTATTTTTCCCAGCTAAAAAGGCTACCTCTTTTAGATGCAATGGGAAGAGCTTTCTTTAGTCCATTTACTAATAAGTAGTATGCTCCTTCTATATTAGTATTTCTGATTAAAAGAGGACGGCTACATCTCTGAGGGAGAGTGAAAGCCGTAGCTGGTTGCAAAAGAAAGAGCCGGAGTGTCTAAAGATAAAAAAAAAAAATGGGCAGCTTAATAAAAATTTTGAGAGAGTGAGCCAATGTTCTCACATGAGGTCACTTGCACACACTGAAGAAAAATCTTGGTACAAAATCCTGTAAAAAATTCCTTGTTTATTGTCTTTCTCAAGTGTGTGTGAATATGTGGATTGGTAGAAGTTGTCTCATCTTTTTATTAAGTATGGCTCATTGTGAAGTTGAATGAATTTGTTCTTTGCTCAAATGATCATTGCTCACTTGTTAATTGATTAGGCCACTCATTGTGTTTCCTCTTTACAAGTTGAACATGTTAATTCTTGAGATATATCATTTGGCATGTTTTTGATTGAAATAAAAATAAATCTCATTTGTAGCATCATTCGTAATATTGTGGTGATCTGATTGTTTTGCTTAGTCAATCTCTCATTTTTTTATATCTAATATCCATATGTTTTAGGTCATATTGTGAGATGGTTTGTCTTTCTTCTTTAATGTTGTAATAGATACTTTGGAATTTCTTTGCAATGAGGAGTCTATGTTGCATTTTCTGTCGCCATTCAGGGGGAGCTCGTTGATAAACTTCTTATTTTCTTAGGGGGACAATTTGACATGGATTATGCTCAATGAAGGGGGAGAAATACTTATCCTTTGTGTGTAAAGTGGTAGTGGTGGATTTGTTGTTTGGTTGTTTAAAGTGTTTGCTTTTCTGTTTGTTTAGACTCTGTTATATTTTGATGGTTGCTTTGTTTCGCACTGGTTTTGTTGTCATTGACCATAATTTGTCAAGGGGGAGATTGTTAGAACTATTATTTTCTATAGTGACAAATTATGTCCAGTAGTATTCCAGTTGCGTCTGGGTCTCGTAGTGTTTTGTCTGGGGTTCGTACTGTTAGTGTTAGTCCACGTCAGCAAAGATATTTTAGGTTTTATTTGTTCAGATGGTAACAGCTGTCTATTTCGGGTTTCTTGGTTTAGCTGGGTATAAATACGATTTATGGGTATTTTGTTGACGTACTTTTGATCGGAGATTTGGGGATTACGTTCGTTTCTTTTCGTCTTGTTTCTTCTGTATGTTTCATGGCAGGTCAGATCTTGGAGCTTGAGGATGTTCATCAATGGCGGAATGATCTGAATCTGGAATTGCTGAGTTCAAACTGAAGGGAGTTCAGTGTCATCTTCATCATCAGATCTGAAGGGATTTCAGGTTGAAGACATGTTGAAGAAGAGCTCAGTTGCAGCACAAGGGATTGTGCATTAACAATCAGTGTTCTTGATTGTTGTTGGTAATTCATTACTAATTGCTGTTAAGGTTGTATTTGATTCCTTTAGAGAGAATTGGAAATTGTAATATGAACCTTTGAGAATTAGTGGATGAATTTACCACAGTTCGGGAACCCAAGCACTAGTCGGCTGAGATGTGTTCTCAGTGCAGATGAAGCTTGTAAAATTCTGGTGTTGAATCTTTGATTTTGTTCTTTTTATATTCAAGCTTAAATCAAGATAAAATCAATCTAAATATGAAAAAGATAGGTTAGACAAGAACTTGGGCTTACAGTAATGATTTACTTTCATGTAATATGAATTAAAATGATGATTTATATGTTTTTGTGTTGATTTGGATGGTTTCATGTTGGTTTATGTGTTGTTTGATGAATGTTGATGTTGTACAGTTTCGTTTTCCATGAAAAATATTTTTTCGATTTTTTAAAATATTTTATTTGGATTCCTTGTGAAAAATGAGCAATTTTTCGTTTTTACGGAAGTCGATTTCGATAAAAATTTAGAAAGTTATGAATTTTGGAAAATCGGGATTTCGGGTATGCAAGGGTGCTCAATCGCGCGCGCGAGCACCCTGCTGTCTGCCCATGAAAATCCTCTGGTCCGCCCAGATCCGCCGAGATGAACCCTGCTGGCGCCGAGGTTTCTCGCCCAACTTTACCGTCTCCGCGCGCGTAGGAGGCTGTGCAACCTTCCTGGGCTGCACGTGCAGCCTCCTGGGCTAATTTCCCCTAAATTGCGATTTTTTTCCCAAAAATCCAATTTTTTCAAGAGATTGTTTCCCAAAATTCATTTTTCCATTTTTAAATATTTCTAAATTGAAAATTTTCCAATTTTAAAATATTCCCAATTTGGAATTTTTCCAATTTTAAATTTGGAATGTTTCCAATTTTAAATATTTCCTATTATGGTCAGATTTAAAATTTTGTTACCTTCTTTAATATTTATTTGTTATTTAATTATAAGATTAGATATTTTGATATTTAATATATTTTAAATTTAAAGATAACTTTGTCTTTTTATTTAAAATATTATATTAAAATTATCTTATATGACAAATTAAATAATTAATAAATTTAAAATTAACATAGATATTTTTATAGATATACTTACCATAATATTTTCAAATTCAAAATTTGTTATTTTGTTAAATATTTAATTATTTATAAATTATAAGTTTAAAATGATATTTTTCTATATATATATATATATCACTTTTTTTCTTATTGGAAATTTATAAATCATATCTTAAATATTTAAATAATATAGATATTTTTGTAGAGATTTGAATATTGCTTAATTTGAGATATTTTGACATATAATTATGGTAATTATTATTCATTTATTATTTTATTCCTAAAATAATAATTATCTAACCAAATCCATTTTAAAATTGGTTTATTAAATTATAAGATCTGAAAGTGATATTGAAGATTCTTTCCTTTCAAATCATTGATCTTATTAGATATTTAATTTAATTTGATTCAAATAAACCTAGATATTTTAAAATTTTATTTGGTTAGTTTAAGAATAATAATTTAATTATATTAATATCTTATTTCACATCTGTTACATGGACAATGTTTGTTTATTTTATATTGTTTATTCAAAATTTTTTTAAACAAACCTATTATTTATCTGATCTAAATTGCTATGATTAACTTGTTGACAGATCCAATAATCTGATTTTAATCATAGTGCAATTGTCAATAGATCTTATAAATAATTTGTAATAGGTAAATTTTGTACTTCTTTCATCTGTGTAAACCTAGTAACATGATAGGGCCCATCCAAATCATTTGACCTGTGTGAGCCTATATGTTTGCTATTGGGCTTAGATGCATATAGGTAACCCATTTAAGTTTTACTAAGTAAATGGACTAGGTTGCTAAAATAAAATTTGACATAAGTAATTTTATTTAGGCCCAATTAGATTTGGGCTTATTCAATGAATAACAATTGTTTATTTAAAGGTTAAATTCCTCTCTTTTGGGCCTTGTGTGAGAGTTGGGGGCCAATAGAAGTGGGTACGACATACTGAACCCAGCTCCCGCTCACATGAACTACCCCAATTGTGAAGGTCCATTTGCCTTATTTAAATAATTGTATTAGGTTAATTATATTAGTCTAACCTAATTAAAATTGAATTAGCAACATAATTAACTTTTAAAATATATGAAATTTATTTTTCATGTAATATTTTAAAGTTAATTTTAGAAAAACACTTAGTTAATGATATATATTCTAGATAGTTATTTCTAGTACTAGTTATTATTTCTAATATTAAATAGGAAAATATCATTGATTGTGAAATTAATTGTTTCATAATTAATTTTGGTACAATTTAAGTTTAGTATATTTTCCTAGTATTAAACTAGAATTAAAAATTAAGTTTCCTCTATACTTAATTATTTATTTCTTGAATTTAATACATTTAATTAAATTGAAAATTTCAATATCTAAGTTGATTTTCATCATGATACTTAAATATTGTTAATTTTCATGTTATTTAATTAAAATTGGAAATTATTTTAAGTTTGGAATATTAATTCAGAATAACTTAAGTTTGAATAATTTTCAAAATATATTTTATTTTATTTTATTAATCATTTCCCAAAAATTTTGAAATTACATTTCTTTAATGTAGAAATTTCGAATTTTATTTGAAAAATAGATTAAAGTTGAAAATTATTTATTTTAATTTTGGACCAACTTAAATCAATGTTTTTTTTATTTAATGATTAATTAAAATAAATGAACTAAAATATATTATAATTAGAAATTGAATTAGTTAGTCTATGAAAGTCTAGATAGTTATTATCTGTTTTGCTTGAAGTATTTTTCTAGTGTATTTAATTAAATAGAAAATTAATATTTAAGTTAATTTTTAATCATGATACTTAAATATTTGAAATTTTTCTTAGATATTTAATTAAATAGGAAAATTATATTTTTTGTTGAAAATTAATTTTTATTAATTTTGGGCCAACATAAAATTAGAGTAATTTTCCAAGATTTATTTTTATTTTATTTTAAAAGCATTTTCGAAAGTAATATTCTTATACACTTCATTTTTCGAAATGCAATATATATTTATAGAAAATTAAATTTGAGTTGTAAATTAATTTTGAAACAACTTAAATTGAATAATTTTCTAAATATTTATGGAAATTATTTCTAAGATGGAAATAATTCACGTTATTTTCATATCCATCTAAGTATAATTTATAAATATTAAATAAAAATTTATATTTGGAATTTTTTATTCTAAATTGGAAATTTTAATTAAATAAATATATATTTAAAATAAATTGATTAAAATAAATATTAGGAGAAAATACAACCTTCATTAAATAATGAGCTTTATTATAAGGATATTCGATCTCCATTGTTGGTTTTACATAGCTATTGTTGTTTTAGTGAGTAATCCTCCCTAATGGAGGAACGTTCATTAGCAAGTTAGCACCGTTTAATCTCGAAAGATAAGTAATCTTGTAAGTTTTTTATATAGTATTGATCACCCTAATGGTGGCGACTGTACAAGACTTGCAAGAATATGAAACAATGGTGGAAGCTCATAAGATAGAATAGCCTTGACTCTCGCCTAAACGGGACAACGCGGATTCCAATCTTTATCGAATAAAAGGTTGCTAGAATGTTTGTCATTTTAGATGAGCTGACAACTCTATTCAATGGATGGTAGCTTTGACTCTCGCCTAAACGGGACACTGATATGTTAGAATTTATTTTACCAGGATCTTAGATCTACTCACGAGTATGTTGTTTAACACCCTAAATATGAACTTTCTAAAACGATAAATAAACACATATAAAGTTAAGGAAACCTTACATTGATGCAGCAGAATTAATGTCTCCTTCCACTCAGATCTCTAACCCTTGTATCCTTTCTGTCGCAGAGTATTATCAAGATCTGAGCCCGAATGTCCTTCTCTTTGTGTGTGATCCTTCACAGTCTTTCAATCTATCATTGAGTTACTACTTGCTGTGTGTGGGCACTTACTCTATCACTAAGGTTCAAAATTTATGAAGAAGAAACGAGAGAGAGAGAGAGAGAGAGATTTCGGCTATAGAGAGAAAATGCAAAGCTCAGTTTTTCTAAAGAAAGATTTTTCTGACAGAAAAGCTTATTCAAAGTTATGATTTTGACTGAGCCATCACTTTCTATTTATAGGCAACTACTAGGTTTAGGTTAGGAATTATTTGGCATTAAAATAATGAAAATATCAATTTGAAAAACCACTTTAAGTGGCCGGCCATGGTGTGTAATGGGCCCCACTTGATTTTTGAAGTTTTCAAAAATTTTATTTCTATTTTCTCAAAAACGCTAATTTTCCAATTCTAACCATTTAAATGCCAAAACTAATTATTTAATAACTAAAATAGATTATTAAATAATATTGTCATTTAATTTAATTATTAATTAGACATATAAAGTCTATTAATAAATAAATAAACCTAGAATCTCTTTTCTTTACAATTTCGCCCCTGCTTAGTGAAAATTCACAAATTAGACATAGTCTAACTTTAGAATTATAATTGATTAATCACGAATCAATTATTGAGTCTTACAAGCAGTATAGTCTCAACTAGAATGGGGACCATGGATCTGTTGGGTTTTATGCCCTAAATAAAACTCATTTCAATATAATCAGATTTACTTATTAATATAGATCAGAAATAACATTTAATGTTGCATGGTTCACATGATTTATTTCATGATTATATGTACTTAATGTATAAATTCATCTGAAACCATTTTCACATACTTGATCCTGTTTATTGTGTCGTCAGCACATTGGAAAGTAAACATGACTATGTGAATAAAGTTTCCTAGATTTATCAGACATAGGGTTTTACTGATATGATAATCTACAACAGAGTTTACTTGCATTTGGAGAAATGCTATGTTCTTTCCAGAGCATTGGTTAAAGTAAAGCTCAGGTTGGATGCATGGAGTATGCATCGGAAGGGACCGATATTGAACTTTGACTTAGATTTATTAAACTTACCGTAATATCTATTCAAGTCAATATCGCCTAGTTGATCCTAGATCAAATGATCTTAATCCGGATATGATTAGGCTCAATCTTGAAAGGCTATTCGTGTTCTTTAATTTGTTAGTTAAGCCTACTTTTAGGTCAGGGTGATACGTACATTTTGGGAACACGGTAGTGCAATTGAGTGGGAGCGCTATCATAAACATGGAATCTATAGCTTCTATTTGGCGAATAGTAAGCAAAGGATGATCTCCTTCGAGCTTGACCAAACGAACATAAATGGTGGAGTACTCATTTCACATAAGCTGAAATATCATTTATACGGGGTCAAGTGTTTTAAGGAATAAATACATTGTAGGGTGTAACGGTAATTTAATCCCTTTACAGTGTAGATCATTCATATAGAGGATCATTGATCACATTAGGATTATAACAATGGATAACTAATGATGCATCTATATGGTGGAACATATAGAGCATTCTATATACTGAGAGTGCAATTCTAAGTTCTATGCGTGGATTCAACGAAGAATTAATAAGTTAGTGAATTTTAGTAATAAATTCTTGATCTACTTATTGGAAGCTCGGTTATATAGACCCATGGTCCCCCCAGTAGTTGAGATAATATTGCTTGTAAGACTCATATAATTGGTTTTGATTAATCAATTATAATTCTCAATTTAGACTATGTCTATTTGTGAATTTTTCACTGAGTAAGGGCGAAATTGTAAAGAAAGAGTTTTAGGGGCATATTTGTTAATTATGATACTTTGTATGGTTCAATTAATAAATATGATAAATGACAATATTATTTAATAATTATTTATAGTTATTAAATAGTTAGAATTGGCATTTAAATGGTTGAATTAGAAAATTGGCGTTTTTGAGAAAATCAGATGCAGAAAAGATAAAACTGCGAAATTGCAAAAAGTGAGGCCCAAATCCACTAGTATAGGGCCGACCACTTTTATAGGAATTTACCTCTGATATTTTCATTATTTTAATGCCAAATAATTCAAACCTAACCCTAGTGGAATGCTATAAATAGATAGTGAAGGCTTCAGGAAAATTACACTTAAATTTTCTATTTTTCCTTCAGAGAAAAACCTGAGCCTTCTCTCTCCCTATCTTTGGCCGAACCCACTCTCTCTCTCTTCCTCATTGAGATTTCGAAATTCTTAGTGTATGAGTAGTGCCCACACACAGCAAGTGATACCTCAATCATAGTGAGAAAGATCGTGAAGAAAGACTTTCAGCAAGAAGGAGGTTTCAGCATCAAAGATTCAGAGAAAGAGATCCAGGTTCAGATATTGATAATGCTCTGCTACAGAAAGGAATCAAGGGCTAGATATCTGAACGGAAGGAGTCATTATATTCCGCTGCACCCAATGTAAGGTTTCCTAAACTTTATATGTGTTTATTTCATCGTTTTAGAAAGTTCATATTTAGGGTGTTAATCAACATACTTGTGAGTAGATCTAAGATCCTGGTAAAATAAATTCCAACAACTGGCCTCAGAGCCATGGTAATTGATTTACTTGCAAGAAATTTGGACTTTAAAACGATTGTTTGTTTGTTTTTGGATGGTATCATGTTGTATTGAGTGTTATTTGATGATTGATTGGTGTTTATGAATTTTCGTTAAAAATAATTGAATATCTGTTTCTGGAATTATTTTTATTGGATAGTATGGAAAAAATTAAGCAAGTTACTTTTTTACAGAACTCAATTTCGATTTAATTTGAATTAGTTATAATTTTTTGAAAATTCGAAAAAATCGAAGTTGTGCTGAAATTTTCCTGCGATTGCGAAAACTATCCGTACAACTCACAATTTTTTCGTTTTTCTTTGTTTTTTCATGCTTTTTCATGGAATTAACTTTCGATTTTTTGTGTAGTTCTGTATTTATACTATTACTATTCCTTATTCAATTCTAATTATCATTTTGAATTAATTTAATATTTTTTAAATTTAATTCAAGATATTAGTGTAATTTGAATTTAAAAATAGTTAGTATCTTTTTTTCTTTTGCTTAATAATCTATCTTATTTTTAAATTTGATTATATCTTATCTTATTTTTAAATTTAAGGTCAGATTTAAAATATTTTAAATTAAATCTTTTTTAAATAATTTGACCTTATTTAAATTTAAAATAAGATAACTATAATCATGTAATTTTAAAAATATGTAAGATATTTTGCTAACTTTTAAATTTTGTTATTTTATTTATTTAAATTACATTTAAAATCTGAAAAAGATATTCATTTATCTTTTTTAATTTTTTATTTAATTTTTATTTATAAAATAACATTTAAATTTTAAAAGTAGTTAGCAAATTTTGAAATGATATTTAGGTTGGTTGAAACCTAATTTTTAAAAATTGTAGGTTTAATTTTAAATTTAATTTTTTTTTAAAATTTCGAATTTTTTCAATTTTTTTTAAAATTTTCGAAAATTATTTTATTTAATTAATTATTTTTCGAAATTAATAATTTAATTTAAAATTAAATAAATCCTACATCCAACTATCCAGTTAACCTTGTTGCAGGAGTATGTGTTTTAGCTTGTTTGTAAGTTTTCAAAACCTATTATTACTTGATTGCAAATAGCCATGGTTACTTTTTGCCAGATCTAATGATCTGATGGCTCCCTTGGTCAAGTAAATAATTTGTAACAGGTATATTTACAATCTTCTTTCATCTGTGTATGACCTAGCAACATGGACCCATCCAAAGTGTGCCTGTGTGAGCCTATGTGTTTAATTTCATTATAGATGCATATAGGTTGTTGTTGCTAAATAAATTATCATAGTTCTTGATAGCTTTTATTTAGGCCCATTTAGTTTTTGGGCCTATTCAATTAATAACAGTTGTTCATTTTAAGGTTAAATTCCTCTCTTTTGGGCCTTGTGTGAGAGTTGGGAGCCATAGTAGTGGGTACGACATACTGAACCCAACACCCCCTCACATGAACCACCCCAATTGTGAAGGCCCATTTGCCTGATTTGAATAACTGTACTAGGTTAATTAAACTAGTTTAACCTAATAAAATTGATTAGCAACATAATTAATTTCATTTATTTTGAAATTAATTTAAGAAAATTATAGTTTAAAGAATTCTTTATTCTAAGCTAAACTATATGTATTTTCTTGTATTTAATTAAATATGGAATTATAACCATCTAGATTCTTTCTGCAGCTTAATTTAAATTTTCATTAAATATTCCTATTTAAGTTGATATTTAGTTATCTACAACTAACCAACTTAAATCTGAATATCTTTTGGATTTAAAATTTTAAAATTAAGTTGAGGAATTTTAGGCATTGGTTATTAAGATTCTTTAGATATTTTTTTAGTTAATATCTTTTCGAATATTAACTTAAAATGGAATATTTTAAATTAAGTGGTTACAACTTAATTTTTGATATTTAATTAAATTTAAATTTGAGAATATTTAAGTTCTAGATTTTTTTTCTAATACAACTTAAATTAGATATTTTTTCAAATTTTGTGGAAAAGATACTTAGTCAAATAAGATATTTTCTAGATAGTTATTTCTAGACTACTTATTATTTCTAATATTAAATAGGAAAATACTATACATTGTGAAATTAATTATTTATATAATTAATTTTGGTACAATTTATTTTAAGTATATTTTTTCCTAGTATTAAACTAGAGATTAATAATTAAGCCTTCTCTACACTTAATTATTTATTTCTTGAATTTAATACATTTAATTAATTTGAAAATTAAATATCTAAGTTGATTTTCATCATGATACTTAAATATTTCTTTTTCATGACACTTAATTAAATAGAAATTTATTTTAGTTGAAATTTATTTTTTCAACTAAATTTAAATAATTTTCAAAATATATTTTTCTTTATTTTATTAATCAAATTTCGAAATTGCATTTCTTAAATGCTGGAATTTCGAATTTTATTTGAAAAATAGATTAAAGTTGTAAATTATTTATTTTAATTTTGGACCAACTTAAATCAATGATTTTTTTCATTTAATGATTAATTAAAATAAATGAAGTAAAATATATTTTTCTTTATTTTATTAATCAATTTTCGAAATTGCATTTCTTAAATGCTGGAATTTTGAATTTTATCTTGAAAAATAGATTAAGTTGTAAATTAATTATTTATTTTAATTAATTTTTGGACCAACTTAAATCAATGACTTTTTCATTTATTGATTAATTTAAAATAAATTGAATTAAAGTATATTATTAGAATTTGAATTAATTAGTCAAAGGAAAATCTAGATAGATGATATTCTTGCTTGAAGTATTTTTCTAGTGTATTTAATTAAATAGAAAATTAATATTTAAGTTGATTTTCATCATCATACTTAAATATTTGAAATTTTTCTTATATATTTAATTAAATAGGAAAATTATATTTTTTGTTGTAAATTAATTTTATTAATTAATTTTGGGCCAACCTTAAATTAGAATAATTTTTCCAGGATTAATTTTTTTTTTTATTTTAACATGCATTTTCGAAAATTGTGTCCTAGAATACTTTAATTTTTCGAAATGCAATATATATTTATAGAAAATTAAATTTGAGTTGTAAATTAATTTAAATTAATTTTGTAACAACTTAAATTGAATATTTTTCTAAATATTTATTGGAAATTATTACTAAGATGGAAATAATTCATGTTATTTTCATATCCATCTAAGTAAAATTTATAAATATTAAATTATAATTTATATTTAGAATTTTTCATTCTAAATTGGAAATTTTAATAAATATATATTTAAAATAAATAGATTAAATAATGAGATTCAAAGAAAATACAACTCTCTTTAAATAATGAGCTTTTAATCAAGAGACATTCGATCTCCATTGTGGGTTTTACACCGCGTTTGTTTTAGTGAGTAATCCTCTCTAATGGAGGAACGTTCATTAGCAATTTTGCATCGTTTAATCTCGAATGATAAGTAGTTTGTAAGTGTTTTGTATGGTATGGATCACCCTAATGGTGGCGACCATACTTGACTTGCAAATTGCGAAACAATGGTGGAAGCTCATAAGATAGAATTGCCTTGACTCTCGCCTAAACGGGACAACGCTGAATTCCAATCTTGATCGAATAAAAGGTTGCTAGAATGTTTAACATTTTAGATGAGCTGACAACTCTATTCAATGAATGGTAGCTTTGACTCTCGCCTAAACGGGACACTGATATCAGTTTGTTGAAAACCTTGGAAATTATTTAGGATTGTAAGTTTTTAGTATTTTCACTTGTCATTCCTACTTGCTATATATTTATAATTTCTGAATTGTGTATGAATTTATATTGAACCATGTTATTTTCTGTTATTAAGTTGTAGTTTAATTTCGAATCTTCATTGTTGGTCTAACTTGGCTTGTTTATCTAATGAGATAAATCCCTAGTGGATTTTCACCATTAGACATACATAATAGTGTTAGATCTCGAAAGATAAATATTGTATATGCGACATCTAGTTGTTCATCAATTGATGACACCTTAGACTAGTATTTTTACGATATGAAACAAGAAGATTGTATAAATAAGATTACTTTGACTTTCGCTAATCGAAGCATCGTTGGATTCTTATTTATAAACGAAATTATCCTAATTCCTCTTAGCTTATTAATTTCGAATTAGCTTCAAAAAATATCATTGGATGAATGGTCTATATATCATATCATGTCATTCTATATTTTCTCTTCAGAAATTAAATGACGCATATGATTATAATCCCGAAATTCTATTCCCAATTGATATAAATCTTCAATCTTAGAAATCTCCTACTTGTATGGGCAAATCTGACTTAGAGTTTGTATTAGTAAAGGAAGGTCCAAGATAGAATTACTCATTATATTTGGTATAAATTTAAGTCTTTGACTTTAATTTTAGATTCCAAATAGAAATTTTCTTATATTTCTAATTCCAGAATACAATACAGTTACACTTTCTCAAGTGTTTAATATCCATCTTCTATTAATGGATTAAAACTGTATGGAATATGAGTTAGGTATTCTGTGACCAGGATCCACTTGCAGTATTCTAAGAACTCTTTGATGTAACTAAACCTTTGTCATCAATAAACACTACCACATTTTTTTTTAATCTATGGCATTTGTATCTTGTTCATGGTGGATTTGCCAAGATCAATCTCTGCAAAGAGTTAATATGCCTATATCCACTGAAAGTAGTTCATCTCATTCGCAGATGGATGTACATTCAGGGGTGGATATGAGTTTTTCGTTGTATTCTTAAAACGATCACTCTAGATTATACCTTATGCAAAGAAATTTGAAATGTTTGAAAAATTTCATTAATTTCTAGCAATGGTTAAAACCATTAAGGTAAGTGGTTAAAGATCTTGCGAACTGATAGAGGTGGAGAAATAGTTAGTAGATATGCAGTTCAAAGATAATTAAATTGATTTTTGAATTATATCCAAACTTACCTTCCCAGAAATTTCGAGTTGCATGTTGATGATTAGTTACTAGTCGTTGCCTAATTCCTTCTATGGTAATACAATTTCAGAATGATGTAATGGTTGTATACTTAATGTAAATCATTACTAGATTCATGGATGACCTAATCAAAATCTTAAGAAAAGCTAGAACTGTTAACCATGGTTTGTTAGCTGTTCTAAGTGATTAGGGGTGGACCATCCCATTGTCAATAGATAAGAAAGTGTTTGTTCAAACAAATACTACTTTTCTAAGATAATGACTAAGTCTGAAAAACAAGTAGCAAATAAAGGAGATATTTTTCTTGATTCCAAAAGTGTTCTATCATCTTATATAACATATGATGATACCACTACCTCTGTTGTCTTGTCACAACCGAAGAGATCAATACCATTTAGTTTTCTTCGACATAATTCACGGTACCTTGTCGTAGTGGGAGAGTTTCTAGGAACTCACCTTCTTATGACTTGGGAGACACTAGTGATTAAAATCCATTGTGAGTTTAAACAAGTAATGGATTGTCAAGATAAGAAACTAAGAAGAAAGCCAATAGAACTATGGTTTAATCCATTCACATGGAGTAACCTAAATTTTTCTATTACAAGGACATAAAAGGAAATTTTAGTTAATAAGTCTATTCAATGGACTTAACAAAACTTCCTGTTCCTAGTATTATAGGTTTGAGTTTATCTAAACCTATGGCTTGTGGTATACCTGGTAATTACTTACTCTAATGCAAGCAACTTACTTTAGTAAGATGCTGAAGCATTTTCTTTCTAAGGGCAATCTATAGAAGCTTCACCACTTCTTAGACATAGATTTTATTTATCTAAGGAAAAGTCTCAACTATTCCAGAAAAGATAAAGCCATGAAAGAATTTCTTATATAACCAGTGAGAGGTCTTAGATATGCTTTTGTATGCCTTAGACCAGACACCTGCTGTTGAGTGGGAGTAATGAGTAGATATCAGATTAATCCAGGAGAAGAACATTGGAAGACAATCAAGTAAATCCTAAGATTAAGAAGAGGAACTATATGTTAGTCTATAAGGGTGTGTTTAAAACTCTTAGACTACACCATATCAGATTTTGAAATTTGCCTTTGTGCTAGTAAATCTTTCTGATAAGATGGTGATTACTCTAGGGGTGGAATAGTGATTTTGGAGAAGTGTAAAAACCTATCTGAAGTCTCTAGGTCTACCAGAGAGAGACTGAATGTTAAAGTTGCAGGAAAGGTACTTATTCAGTCTAAGGAAAGTTCTATAAATCTTTGGCATCATTCCAAATTACCTTAAACTACTAGTGTTAATTTCCTGATTAACCAAAAGTAGTTGCCAAAGATATAGAATCCAGTATCCCAAGAGAGTAGACATATAGAGAGGAATTTCACATTATCAATGATTTTGTGATTAAGGAAGAGTAATAGCGGAGGAAAGGTTGTGGTTAATTCAACCTTTCAGATCCTATTACGAGGAGTTTACTACTACTACACTTGATTTGTATATCAAGGTGTTGAGATTATTTGAAACGCACTTTTTGTTTTATATTAGTGCAAGTGGGAGTTTGTTGGGTTTTATGCCCTAAATAAAACTCATTTCAATATAATCAGATTTACTTATTAATATAGATCAGAAATAACATTTAATGTTGCATGGTTCACATGATTTATTTCATGATTATATGTACATAATGTATAAATTCATCTGAAACCCTTTTCACATACTTGATCCTGTTTATTGTGTCGTCAACACATTGGAAAGTAAACATGACTATGTGAATAAAGTTTCCTAGATTTATCAGACATAGGGTTTTACTGATATGATAACCTACAACAGAGTTTACTTGCATTTGGAGAAATGCTATGTTCTTTCAAGAGCATTGGTTAAAGTAAAGCTCAGGTTGGATGCATGGAGTATGCATCGGAAGGGACCGATATTGAACTTTGACTTAGATTTATTAAACTTACCGTAATATCTATTCAAGTCAATATCGCCTAGTTGATCCTAGATCAAATGATCTTAATCCTGATATGATTAGGCTCAATCTTGAAAGGCTATTCGTGTTCTTTGATTTGTTAGTTAAGCCTACTTTTAGGTCAGGGTGATACGTACATTTTGGGAACACGGTAGTGCAATTGAGTGGGAGCGCTATCATAAACATGGAATCTATAGCTTCTATCTGGCGAATAGTAAGCAAAGCATGATCTCCTTCGAGCTTGACCAAACGAACATAAATGGTGGAGTACTCATTTCACATAAGCTGAAATATCATTTATACGGGGTCAAGTGTTTTAAGGAATAAATACATTGTAGGGTGTAACGGTAATTTAATCCCTTTACAGTGTAGATCATTCATATAGAGGATCATTGATCACATTAGGATTATAACAATGGATAACTAATGATGCATCTATATGGTGGAACATATAGAGCATTCTATATACTGAGAGTGCAATTCTAAGTTCTATGCGTGAATTCAACGAAGAATTAATAAGTTAGTGAATTTTAGTAATAAATTCTTGATCTACTTATTGGAAGCTCGGTTATATAGACCCATAGTCCCCGCACTAGTTGAGATAATATTGCTTGTAAGACTCATATAATTGGTTTTGATTAATCAATTATAATTCTCAATTTAGACTATGTCTATTTGTGAATTTTTCACTAAGTAAGGGCGAAATTGTAAAGAAAGAGTTTTAGGGGCATATTTGTTAATTATGATACTTTGTATGGTTCAATTAATAAATATGATAAATGACAATATTATTTAATAATTATTTATAGTTATTAAATAGTTAGAATTGGCATTTAAATAGTTGAATTAGAAAATTGGCGTTTTTGAGAAAATCAGATGCAGAAAAGATAAAACTGCGAAATTGCAAAAAGTGAGGCCCAAATCCACTAGTATAGGGCCGGCCACTTTTATAGGAATTTACCTCTGATATTTTCATTATTTTAATGCCAAATAATTCAAACCTAATCCTAGTGGAATGCTATAAATAGATAGTGAAGGCTTCAGGAAAATTACACTTAAATTTTCTATTTTTCCTTCAGAGAAAAACCTGAGCCTTCTCTCTCCCTATCTTTGGTCGAACCCACTCTCTCTCTCTTCCTCATTGAGATTTCGAAATTCTTAGTGTATGAGTAGTGCCCACACACAGCAAGTGATACCTCAATCATAGTGAGGAAGATCGTGAAGAAAGACTTTCAGCAAGAAGGAGGTTTCAGCATCAAAGATTCAGAGAAAGAGATCCAGGTTCAGATATTGATAATGCTCTGCTACAGAAAGGAATCAAGGGCTAGATATCTGAACGGAAGGAGTCATTATATTCCGCTGCACCCAATGTAAGGTTTCCTAAACTTTATATGTGTTTATTTCATCGTTTTAGAAAGTTCATATTTAGGGTGTTAATCAACATACTTGTGAGTAGATCTAAGATCCTGGTAAAATAAATTCCAACAGGATCTATATGTTGAGCTTCCAATAAGTGAACCGAATTTACTAAGTAAATCCATACTTATTAATTCTTCGTTGAATCCACTCTTAGAACTTAGAATTGCACTCTCAGACTTATATAGAGCATATTATATGTTCCACAATATAGATATGCTATCTCATTTAACCATTGTTATAATCTTATTGTGATCAAAGATCCTCTATATAGATGATTTACATCGAGATGGGATAATTCTACCGTTCTCACCCCTCAATGTATTTTGTCCCTTAAAACACTTAGCTACCTGTAAATGATGTTTAGTGATCTAAGAATTTGTCACTTAAACAAGAGCTCATCCATTTACTTCTATTTAGCTAAGCTCGAAAGGAATCATCACTTGACTTCTATACACCAGTAGAAGCTATAGATTCCATATTTATGTTCAGCACTCTCACTCAATCATACTATCATGTTCCCAAAATATACGTATCACCCTGACCCAAAAGTAGGCTTAACTAATAAATCAAAGAACATGAATAGTACTCCTGAGTTGAGCCTAAGCATATCAGGATTTAGATTCTTTTAATCTTAAGATCAACTACTGATATTGAGTTGGAAAGATATAACGGTAAGTTTATATTATCTTAACTAAGTTGCAATATCGGTCCAGTCCAATGTATACTCCATACATTCGAAACTAGTATACTTTACTAATGTCCTGGAAAGAACATAACACTTACTCCAAGTGTAAGTACACATCATCGCTGATTATCACATTAGTGTAAATCCAGAACACTGATGAAACAGAGACTTAGTCTTTTGATTTATATGATCACAATCACATTCCAATGTGTTGACGATACTGTAATTGTGAATAAACATATGATTTGGATTTAACTGATTTTGTGAATAAATGTAATAAAAATATTAAACCATTAGCATGTAAAATTCATGCAAACATAAATCACTTCAAATTTCTTATATTGATAACTAATCAGATTGTAAAGGGTTTTATTTAGGGCACAAAACCCAACATGATATCAGTTTGTTGAAAACCTTGGAAATTATTTAGGATTGTATGTTTTAGTATTTTCACTTGTCATTCCTACTTGCTATATGCTTTAATAATTTTTGAATTGTGTATGAATTTGTATTGAACCATATTATTTTCTGTTATTAAATTGTAGTTTAATTTCGAATCTTCATTGTTGGTCTAACTTGGTTTGTTTTTCTAATGAGATAAATCCATAATGGATTTTCACCATTAGACTAACATAATAGTGTTAGATCTCGAAAGATAAATATTGTATATGCAACATCTAGCTGTTCATCAATTGATGACACCTTAGACTAGTATTTTACAATATGAAACAAGAAAATTGTATAAATAAGATTACTTTGACTCTCGCTAATCGAAGCATCGTTGGATTCTTATTTAAAATGAAATTATCCTAATTCCTCTTAGCTTATTCATTTCGAATTAGCTCAATGACATATCATTGGATGAATGGTCTATAAATCATATAAAGTCATTCCATATTTTCTCTTAAGAAATTAAATGGCGCATATGATTATATTCCCGAAATTCTATCCCAAAATGATATAAATCCTCAATCTTAGAAATCTCCTACTTGTATGGGCAAATCATAGAGTTAGATTAGTAGTGGTGGTCCAAGAAAGAATTACTAATTATACAGTTACACTTTCACAAGTGTTTCATAACCATTTTCTTTAAATGGATTTAAACTGTATGAGTTTAGTATTCTGTGACCAGAATCCACTTGCACTATTCTAAGAACTCTTTGATGTAACTAAACTGAAGTCATCAAAAGATACAACCACATATTTTATAAATCTATGGCATTTGTATCTTGTTCATAGTGGTTTTGACAAGATCATTCTTTGCAAAGAGTTAATATGCCTATATCCACTTAAATTAAGTTCATCTCATTCGCAGATGGATGTATATTCAGGGGTGAATATGAGTTTTTGTTGTATTCTTAAAACGATCACTCTAGATTTTACCTTATGCAAAAGAAATTTGAAATGTTTGAAAAATTTCATGAATTTCTAGCAATGGTAAGTGGTTAAAGATCTTGCGAACTGATAGGGGTGGAGAAAAAGTTAGTAGATATGCAGTTCACAGATCACTAATTTGATTTTGAATTATATCCAAACTTACCTCCCCAGAAATTCGAGTTGCATATTGATGATTAGTTACTAGTCGTTGCCTAAATCCTTCTATGGAAATAAAATTTCAGAATGATGCAATGGTTGTATACTTAATGTAAATCATTACTAGATTCATGGATGACCTAATCGAAATCTTAAGAAAAGCTAGAACTGCTAACCCTAGTTTGCATGTTTGTTAGCTATTCTAAGTGATTAGGGGTGGATCATCCCATAGTCATTAGATAAGAAAGTGTTTGTTTAAACAAATACTACTTTTCTAAGAAAATTACTATGTCTGAAAATAAAGTAGCAAATATTAGAGATAATTTTTCTTGATTCCATAAGTGTTCTATCATCTTATTCGTTACAAGATGATTCCACTGCCTCTATTGTCTTAACACAACCGAAGAGGTCAATACCATTTAGTTTTCTTAGATATAATTCACGGTACCTTGTCGTAGTGGGAGAGTTTCAAGGAACTTTACCTTTTTATGACTTGGAAGATACTAGTAATTCAAATTCATTGTGAGTTTAAACAAGTAATGGATTGTCAAGATAAGAAACTAAGAAGAAAGCCAATAGAACTATGGTTTGATCCATTCACATGGAGTAACCTAAAGTTTTATGTTACAAGGACATGAAAGGAAATTTTCGTTCATAAGTCTATTCAATGGACTTAACAAAACTTCCTGTTCCTAGTATTATAGGTGTGAGTTTATCTAAACCTATGGTTTGTGGTATACCTAGTAATTACTTACTCTAATGCAAGCATAAGATGCTGAAGCATTTTGGAGAAGTGTAAAAACCTATCTGAAGTCTCTAGGTCTACCAGAAAAGGACTGAATGTTAAAGTTGCAGGAAAGGTACTTATTCAGTCTAAGGAAAGTTCTATACATTTTTGGCACCATTCCAAATTGCCTTAACTACTAGTGTTATTTCCTGATTAACCAAAAGTAGTTGCCAAAGGTATAGAATCCAGTATCCCAAAAAGAGTAGACATATAGAGAGGAATTTCACATTATCAATGATTTTGTGATTAAGGAAGAGTAATGGTGGAGAAAAGGTTGTGTTTAACTCAACTTTTCAGATCCTATTACGACGAGTTTACTACTACTACACTTGATTTGTAAATCAAGGTGTTGAGATTATTTGAAATGCACTTTTTGTTTTATATTAGTGCAAGTGGGAGTTTGTTGGGTTTTATGCCCTAAATAAAACTCATTTCAATATAATCAGATTTACTTATTAATATAGATCAGAAATAACATTTAATGTTCCATGGTTCACATGATTTATTTCATGATTACGTGTACATAATGTATGAATTCATCTAAAACTCTTTTCACATATTTGATCATGTTTATTGTGTCGTCAACACTTTGGAAAGTAAACATGACTATGTGAATAAAGTTTCCTATATTTATCAGGCACAGGGTTTTACTGATATGATAATCTACAACAGTGTTTACTTGCATTTGGAGAAATGCTATGTTCTTCCCAGAGCATTGGTTAAAGTAAAGCTTAGGTTGGATGCATGGAGTATGCATCGGAAGGGACCGATATTGAACTTTGACTTAGATTTATTAAACTTACCGTAATATCTATTCAAGTCAATATCGCCTAGTTGATCCTAGATCAAATGATCTTAATCCTGTTATGATTAGGCTCAATCTCAAGAGGCTATTCGTGTTCTTTGATTTGGTAGGTAAGCCTACTTTTAGGTCAGGGTGATACGTACATTTTTGGAACATGGTAGTGCAATTGAGTGGGAGCGCTAACATAAACATGGAATCTATAGCTTCTATCTGGCGAATAGTAAGCAAAGGATGATCTCCTTCGAGCTTGACCAAATGAAAATAGGAGTACTCATTTCACATAAGCTGAAATATCATTTATACGGGGTTAAGTGTTTTAAGGATAAAATACATTGTAGGGTGTAACGGTAATCTAATCCCTTTTACAGTGTAGATTATTCATATAGAGGATCATTGATCAAATTAGGATTATAACAATGGATAACTAATGATGTGTCTATATGGTGGAACATATAGAGCATTCTATATACTGAGAGTCCAATTCTAAGTTCTATGCGTGGATTCAACGAAGAATTAATAAGTCAGTGAATTTAGGTTATAAATTCTTGATCTGCTTATTGGAAGCTCGGTTATATAGACCCATGGTCCCCCCACTAGTTGAGATAATATTGCTTGTAAGAGTCATATAATTGGTTTTGATTAATCAATTATAGTTGTGAGATTAGACTATGTCTATTTGTGAATTTTTTACTAAGTAAGGGCGAAATTGTAAAGAAAGAGTTTTAGGGGCATATTTGTTAATTATGATACTTTGTATGGTTCAATTAATAAATATGATAAATGACAATATTATTTAATAATTATTTATAGTTATTAAATAATTAGAATTGGCATTTAAATGGTTGAATTTGAAAATTGGCGTTTTTGAGAAAATGAGATGCAAAAATGATAAAACTGCAAAATTGCAAAAAGTGAGGCCCAAATCCACATTGCTTAGGGCCGACCACTTTTATAGGGTTTTTCATCTGATATTTTCATTATTTTAATGCCAAATAATTCAAACCTAACCCTAGTGGAATGCTATAAATAGATAGTGAAGGCTTCAAGAAATTTACACTTAACTTTCGCACTTTTCCTTCAGAGAAAAACCTGAGCCTTCTCTCTCTATACCTAGCCGCCACCTTCTTCTCTTTCTTCTTCCTTAAAATTTCGAACCACTTAGTGATTAGAGTAGTGCCCACACACAGCAAGTGATACCTCAATCATAGTGACGAAGATCGTGAAGAAAGACATTCAACAAGAAGGAGTTTCAGCGCTAAAGAAAGAGAGAAAGAGATCCAGGTTCAGATCTTGATAATACTCTGCGACAAAAAGGATACAAGGGTTAGAGATCTGAATGAAAGGAGTCATATTATTCCGCTGCACCCAATGTAAGGTTTCTAATACTTTATATGTGTTTATTTCATAATCGTTTTAGAAGTTCATATTTAGGGTGTTAATTAATATACTTGTGAGGATCCTCGGCCGTGCACCCTGTCTTGCGCGCGCGGACAGTATGCAATGTATACTGTCCGTACAGCTCGTAATTTTTTCGTTTTTTTTTTTCGATTTTTCATGCTATTTCATGGATTTAACTTTCGATTTTTTGTGTAGTTTTGTATTTAGACATTTACTATTCCTAATTCAATTCTAAATATCATAATTAAATTAATTAATATTTTTTTAAAATTAATTCATGATATTAGTGTAATTTGAATTTGAAAATAGTAAATATCTATCTTATTTTTAAATTTAGTTATATCTTATCTTATTTTTAAATTTAAGGTCAGATATTAATTTTTTAAATTAAATATTTTTTTTAATTTGACCTTATTTAAATTTAAAATAAGATAACTATAATCATGATATTTTAAATAGATGTAAAATATTTGGCTAACTTTTAAATTTTATTATTTTATTTATTTAAATTAAATCATAGAATCTAAAAAAGATATTTATTTATCTTTTTTATTTTTATTGAATATTTAATTTATAAAATAACATTAATTTTTTAAAAGTAGTTAGTAAATTTTGAAATGATATTTAGGTTAGTTGAAATCTAATTTTTCAAAATCGTAGGTTTAATTTTAAATATTATTTTATTAATTTCGAAAATATATATATATTTTATTATATTATTTTTTTTTCGAAAATAAATATTTTTTTATTTAATTATTTTTCGAAATCTAATTATTTAAAATTAAATAAATCCTACATCCAACTATCCAGCTAACCTTGTTGCAGGAGTATGTGTTTTAGCTTGCTTGTAAGTTTTTAAAACCTATTATTGCTTGATTGCAAATAGCCATGGTTAACTTGTTGACAGATCCAATGATCTGATTTTAACTCATGGCTCCCTTGGTCAAGTAAATAATTTGTAACAGGTAACTTTCACAATCTTCTTTCATCTGTGTATGACCTAGCAACATGATATGATCCATCCAAATTGTATGCATGTGTGAGCCTATATGTTTAATTTTGTTATAGATGCATATAGGTTGTTGTTGCTAAATAAAATATCATAGTTTTGATAGATTTTATTTAGGTCCATTTAGTTTTTGGGCCTATTCAATTAATAACAGTTGTTCATTTTAAGGTTAAATTCCTCTCTTTTGGGCCTTGTGTGAGAGTTGGGAGCCATAGAAGTGGGTACGACATACTGAACCCAGCACCCCCTCACATGAACCACCCCAATTGTGAAGGCCCATTTGCCTGATTTGAATAACTGTACTAGGTTAATTAAATTAGTTTAACCTAATAAAATTAATTAGCAACATAATTAATTTCATTTATTTTGAAATTAATTTAAGAAAACCATAGTTTAAAGAATTTTTATTCTAAGCTAAACTATATGTATTTTCTTGTATTTAATTAAATATAGAATTATAACCATCTAGATTCTTTCAGAAGCTTAATTTAAATTTTTCATTAAATATTCCTATTTAAGTTGATATTTAGTTATCTATAACTAATCAGCTTAAATCTGAATATCTTTTGGATTTAAAATTTCAAAATTAAGTTGAGGAATTTTAGGAATTGGTTATTAAGATTCTTTACATATTTTTTAAGTTGATATTTTTTCAAATATTAAATTAAAATGGAATATTTTCAAATTAAGTGGTTACAACTTAATTTTTGATATTTAATTAAATTTAAATTTGAAAATATTTAAGTTCTAGATTTTTTCTAATACAACTTAAATTAGATATTTTTTCAAATTTTGTGGAAAAGATACTTAGTCAAATAAGATATTTTCTAGATAGTTATTTCTAGACTACTTATTATTTCTAATATTAAAATAGGAAAATATTATACATTGTGAAATTAATTATTTAAATAATTAATTTTGGTACAATTTATTTTAAGTGTATTTTTTCCTAGTATTAAACTAGAGATTAATAATTAAGCCTTCTCTACACTTAATTATTTATTTCTTGAATTTAATACATTTAATTAAATTGAAAATTAAATATCTAAGTTGATTTTCATCATGATACTTAAATATTTCTTTTTCATGACACTTAATTAAATAGAAAATTATTTTTAGTTGAAATTTATTTTTTCAACTTAAATTTAAATAATTTTTAAAATATATTTTTTCTTTATTTTATTAATCAATTTTCGAAATTGCATTTCATAATGCAAGATGATTTTGAATTTATCTTGAAAAATAGATTAAGTTGTAAATTAATTATTTATTTTAATTAATTCTTGGACCAACTTAAATCAATGATTTTTTCATTTATTGATTAATTTAAAATAAATGAATTAAAGTATATTATTAGAAATTGAATTAATTAGTCAAAGGAAAATCTAGATAGGTGATATTTTTGCTTGAAGTAGTTTTCTAAGTAATTATTATTTAAGTATTTGGAAAATATAAAGTTTTATACTTTTTTTTTTCAAAATACAATAAATATATTCTCATGAAAATTTATTTTGAGTTGCAAATTAATATAAATTAATACAACTTAAATAATTTTCTTAATATTTATATATTAAAATTACTACTGAGATGGAAATAATTCAATTTATTTCAATCACCATCTAAGTATAATTTTATAAATATTAAATTAAATTCTAATTTAGAATTTTAATTCTAAATTCGATATTTAATGAATATATTTTATTATAAATAATAATAAAAATACATTTTAAAGAATGAGCTTTATTATTAAGACATTCGATCTACATTGTTGGTCTTACAATAGTTAAATATTTTCAATATAACCTCGAGACGCTAGACTTCGTCCCCCTTATGGATGGTTATTCGTTGAACGCATTTAACACCGTAAGATCTCATTTGATAAGTGTTTTGTAAGTTTTCGTCTCTATTAGACTCTCCCCTACTGGGACACTGTATCAGTTTGTTGGAAACCTTGGAAATTATTTAGGATTGTATGTTTTAGTATTTTCACTTGTCATTCCTACTTGCTATATGTTTAATGATTTCTGAATTGTGTATGAATTTATATTGAACCACGTTATTTTCTGTTATTAAATTGTAGTTTAATTTCGAATCTTCATTGTTGGTCTAACTTGTTTTGTTTATCTAATGAGATAAATCCCTAATAGATTTTCACCATTAGACATACATAATAGTGTTAGATCTCAAAAGATAAATATTGTATATGCAACATCTAGTTGTTCATCAATTGATGACACCTTGGACTAGTATTTTACAATATGAAACAAGAAGATTGTATAAATAAGATTACTTTGTCTTTCGCTAATCGAAGCATCGTTGGATTCTTGTTTAAACAACGAAATTATCCTAATTCCTCTTAGCTTATTCATTTCGAATCAGCTCAATAACATATCATTGGTCTATAAATCATTTCATGTCATTCTATTTTCTTTTAAGAAATTAAATGACACATATGATTATAATCCCAAAATTCTATTCCAAAATGATATAAATCCTCAATCTTAAATATCTCCTACTTGCATGGGCAAATCAGACTTAGAGTTATATTAGTAGTGGTGGTCCAAGAAAGAATTACTCATTATATTTGATATAAATTTGAGTCTTTGACTTTAATTTTAGATTCCAAACAGAAATGTTCTTGCATTTTTAATTCCAGGATACAATACAGTTACACTTTCACAAGTGTTTATTGTTGGGTTTTATGCCCTAAATAAAACTCATTTCATATAATCAGATTTACTTATTAATAAAGATCAGAAATAACATTTTATGTTGCATGGTTCACATGATTTATTTCATGATTATAGGTATATAACGTATGAATTCTTTTTTAAGTCCAGAACATATGAGTGTGTTAAAGATTATAGCGTTGTCAACACAGTGGAATATAATCTTTATTATATGTTCAAAAGTTTATTCCCTGATTTGTCAGAACACTGGATTTAGGCTGACATGGTATAATCAGCGATAGGTATTCTTACACCTTGGAAAAGTATTATGTCCTTTCCAGGACATTGGCAAAGTTTACCAGTGTCGGATGTATGGAGTATACATCAGAAGGGACCGATATTGAACTTTGATTAGATATGTTAAAATTTACCGTAATATCTATTCTATTCAATATCACCTGTTGATCCTAGATCACATGATCGAAATCCTGATATGGTTAGGTTCAATCTCAAGAGTGTTATTCGTGTTCTTTGATTTGTTAAGTTAAGCCTACTTTTGGGTTAGGGTGATACTTACATTTTGGGAACACGGTAGTGCAATTGAGTGGGAGCGCTAACATAAATATGGAATCTATAGCTTCTATTTGGCAAATAGAAGTAAAGGATGATTTCCTTCGAGCTTAACCAAACGAAGATAAATGGTGGAGATCTCATTTCACTTAGGTGAAATATCATTTATACAGGGTTAAGTGTTTTAAGGATAAAATACATTGTAGGGTGTGACGGTAATTTAATCCCTGTACAGTGTAAATCATCTATATAGAGGATCATTGATCACATTAGGGTTATAACAATGGATAACTAATGACGTGTCTATATCGTGGAACATATAGAGCGTTTCTATATGACTGAGAGTGCAATTCCAAGTTCTAAGTGTGGATTCAATGAGGAATTAATAAGTTAGGGAATTTACTTGGTAAATTCGGTTCGACTTATTGGAAGCTCGGTTATATAGACCCATGGTCCCCATACTAGTTGAGACCATACTGCTTGTAAGACTCAGTTAATTGATTTTAATTAATCAATTAAAATTCTAAAAGTTAGACTATGTCTACTTTATGAATTTTCACTAAGCAAGGGCGAAATTGTAAGGAAAAGAGATTTTAGGTTTATTTATTGATTAAGAGACTTTATATGTCTAAATTAATAAATATATTAAATGACAATATTATTTAATAATTATTTCCAAGTTATTAAATAATTAGAATTGGCATTTAAAAGGTTAAATTGGAAAATTGGCATTTTTGAGAAAATGGAAATGGAAAATAACAAAATGGAAAAGTTGCAAAGTGAGGCCCAATACCCTTTGTATGACCGGCCCTATGCATAGGAAATTCCATTTGTAGTTTCCATTATTTTAATGCCATGCAATTCTAACCTAAACCTAGAGGGAATTCTATAAATAGAAAGTGTTGGCTTGAGGAAACTAACACACACATCTTTGATCACTTTGTTTCTCTCAGAAAAAGCCTCACACGCCTCTCTCTCTTTTCTTCTCTCTAAATTTCGAAACTTTGAGTGAATGAGTAGTGCCCACACACATCAAGTGGTATCTCAATCATAGTATGGAAGACTGTGGAAATTCTACATCAAAGAAGGAGAAAAGAAGATCCAGGTTCAGATCTTGGTGATGCTCTGCTACAGAAAGGAATCAAGGACTAGAGATCTGAACGGAAGGAGTCATAATATTCCGCTGCACCCACTGTAAGGTTTTCTAAATTTATATGTGTTTATTTTCATCGTTTTAGAATTCATATTAGGTTGTTAATCCAACATACTTGTTAGTAAATCTAGATCCTGGTAAAATAATTCCCAACATTTATATCCATCTTCTTTCATTGGTTTCAAACTGTATGGAATATGAGTTTAGTATTCTGAGACCAAGATCCACTTGCACTATTCTAAGAACTCTTTGACTATACCTAAGTCATCAAAAAGACACAACCACATTTTTATTAATCTATGGCATTTGTATCTTGTTCATAGTGGTTTTGACAAGATCAATCTCTGCAAAGAGTTAATATGACTATATCCACTGAAAGTTGTTCATCTAATTCGTAGATGGATGTACATTCAGGGGTGGATATGAGTTTTTCGTTGTATTCTTAAAACGATCACTCTAGATTATACCTTATGCAAAGAAATTTGAAATGTTTGAAAATTTTCATTAATTTCTAGCAATGGTGGAAAACCATTAAGGTAAGTGTTTAAAGATCTTGCGAACTGATAGGGGTGGAGAAATAGTTAGTAGATATGCAGTTCAAAGATCATTAATTTGATTTTTGAATTATATCCAAACTTACCTCCCCAGAAATTTTGATTTGCATATTGATGATTAGTTACTAGTCGTTGCCTAAATCCTTCTATGGTAATACAATTTCAGAATGATGTAATGGTTGTATACTTAATGTAAATCATTACTAGATTCATGGATGACCTAATCAAAATCTTAAGAAAAGCTAGAATTGTTAACCATGGTTTGTTAGCTATTCTAAGTGATTAGGGGTGGACCATCCCATAGTCAATAGATAAGAAAGTGTTTGTTTAAACAAATACTACTTTTCTAAGAAAATGACTAAGTCTGAAAAGTAGCAAATAAAGGAGATATTTTTTCTTGATTCCATAAGTGTTCTATCATCGTATTTGACATATGATGATCCCACTGCCTCTGTTGTCTTGTCACAACCGAAGAGGTCCATACCATTTAGTTTTCTTAGACATAATTCACGGTACCTTGTCGTAGTGGGAGAGTTTCAAGGAACTTTACTTCTTATGACTTGGAAGACACTAGTGATTAAAATCCATTGTGAGTTTAAACAAGTAATGGATTGTCAAGATAAGAAACTAAGAAGAAAAACCAAATAGAACTATGGTTTAATCCATTCACATGGAGTAACCTAAATTTTTCTATTACAAGGACATAAAAGGAAATTTCGTTAATAAGTCTATTCAATGGACTTAACAAAACTTCCTGTTCCTAGTATTATAGGTTTGAGTTTATCTAAACCTATGGCTTGTGGTATACCTGGTAATTACTTACTCTAATGCAAGCAACTTACTTTAGTAAGATGCTGAAGCATTTTCTTTCTAATGGCAATCTATAGAAGCTTCTCGACTTCTAGGCATAGATTTTATTTATCTAAGGAAAAGTCTCAACTATTCCAGAAAAGATAAAGTCATGAAAGAATTTCTTAAATCAACAGTGAGAGGTCTCAGATATGCTTTAATATGTCTTAGACCAGACACCTGCTGTTGAGTGGGAGTAATGAGTAGGTATCAGATTAATCCAGGAGAAGAACATTGGAAGACAATCAAGTAAATCTTAAGATAAAGAAGAGGAACTATATGTTAGTCTATAAGGGTGTGTTTAGAACTCTTAGACTACACCATATCAGATTTCGAAATTTGCCTTTATGCTAGAAAAACTTTCTGATAAGATGGTGATTACTCTGGGGGTGGAATAGTGATTTTGGAGAAGTGTAAGAACCTATCTGAAGTCTCTAGGTCTACCAGAAAGGGACTAAATGTTAAAGTTGCAGGAAAGGTACTTATTCAGTCTAAGGAAAGTTCTATACATTTTTGGCACCATTCCAAATTACCTTAACTACTAGTGTTATTTCCTGATTAACCAAAAGTAGTTGCCAAAGGTATAGAATCCAGTATCCCAAAAAGAGTAGACATATAGAGAGGAATTTCACATTATCAATGATTTTGTGATTAAGGAAGAGTAATGGTGGAGAAAAGGTTGTGTTTAATTCATCTTTTCAGATCCTATTACGAGGAGTTTACTACTACTACACTTGATTTGTAAATCAAGGTGTTGAGATTATTTGAAATGCACTTTTTGTTTTATATTAGTGCAAGTGGGAGTTTGTTGGGTTTTATGCCCTAAATAAAACTCATTTCAATATAATCAGATTTACTTATTAATGTAGATCAGAAATAACATTTAATGTTGCATGGTTCACATGATTTATTTCATGATTATGTGTACATAATGTATGAATTCATCTGAAACCCTTTTCACATATTTGATCCTGTTTATTGTGTCGTCAACACTTTGGAAAGTAAACATGACTATGTGAATAAAGTTTCCTAGATTTATCAGACACAGGGTTTTACTGATATGATAATCTACAACAGAGTTTACTTGCATTTGGAGAAATGTTATGTTCTTTCCAGAGCATTGGTTAAAGTAAAGCTCAGGTTGGATGCATGGAGTATGGGTCGGAAGGGACCGATATTGAACTTTGACTTAGATTTATTAAACTTACCGTAATATCTATTCAAGTCAATATCGCCTAGTTAATCCTAGATCAAATGATCTTAATCCTGTTATGATTAGGCTCAATCTCAAGAGGCTATTCGTGTTCTTTGATTTGTTAGTTAAGCCTACTTTTAGGTCAGGGTGATACGTACATTTTGGGAACACGGTATTGCAATTGAGTGGGAGCGCTAACATAAACATGGAATCTATAGCTTCTATCTGGCGAATAGTAAGTAAAGGATGATCTCCTTCGAGCTTGACCAAACGAAAATAGGAGTACTCATTTCACATAAGCTGAAATATCATTTATACGGGGTTAAGTGTTTTAAGGATAAAATACATTGTAGGGTGTAACGGTAATCTAATCCCTTTACAGTGTAGATCATTCATATAGAGGATCATTGATCAAATGAGGATTATAACAATGGATAACTAATGATGTGTCTATATGGTGGAACATATAGAGCATTCTATATACTGAGAGTGCAATTCTAAGTTCTATGCGTGGATTCAACGAAGAATTAATAAGTCAGTGAATTTAGGTTATAAATTCTTGATCTGCTTATTGGAAGCTCGGTTATATAGACCCATGGTCCCCCCACTAGTTGGGATAATATTGCTTGTAAGACTCATATAATTGGTTTTGATTAATCAATTATAGTTGTCAGATTAGACTATGTCTATTTGTGAATTTTTCACTAAGTAAGGGCAAAATTGTAAAGAAAGAGTTTTAGGGGCATATTTGTTAATTATGATACTTTGTATGGTTCAATTAATAAATATGATAAATGACAATATTATTTAATAATTATTTATAGTTATTAAATAATTAGAATTGGCATTTATATGGTTGAATTTGAAAATTGGCGTTTTTGAGAAAATGAGATGCAGAAATGATAAAACTGCAAAATTGCAAAAAGTGAGGCCCAAATCCACATTGCTTAGGGCCGGCCACTTTTATAGGGTTTTTCATCTGATATTTTCATTATTTTAATGCCAAATAATTCAAACCTAACCCTAGTGGAATGCTATAAATAGATAGTGAAGGCTTCAGGAAATTTACACTTAACTTTCACACTTTTCCTTCAGAGAAAAACCTGAGCCTTCTCTCTCTAGACCTAGCCGCCACCTTCTTCTCTTTCTTCTTCCTTGAAATTTCAACCACTTAGTGATTAGAGTAGTGCCCACACACAGCAAGTGATACCTCAATCATAGTGAGAAAGATCGTGAAGAAAGACATTCAACAAGAAGGAGTTTCAACGCTAAAGAAGGAGAGAAAGAGATCCAGGTTCAGATCTTGATAATACTCTGCGACAGAAAGGATACAAGGGTTAGAGATCTGAACAGAAGGAGTCATATTATTCTACTGCACCCAATGTAAGGTTTCTAATACTTTATATGTGTTTATTTCATAATCGTTTAGAAGTTCATATTTAGGGTGTTAATCAACATACTTGTGAGTAGATCTAAGATCCTGGTAAAATAATTTCCATTACCATGGTCCCCATACTAGTTGAGACCATACTGCTTGTAAGACTCAGTTAAATTATTTTGATTAATCAATTATAATTCTAAAGTTAGACTATGTCTACTTTATGAATTTTCACTAAGCAAGGGCAAAATTGTAAAGAAAAGAGATTCTAAGTTTATTTATTAATTAATATACTTTATATGTCTAAATTAATAAATATATTAAATGGCATATTATTTAATAATTATTTTAAAGTTATTAAATAATTAGAATTGACATTTAAATGGTTAAATTGGAAAATTGGCATTTTTGAGAAAATGGGAATGAAAAATAACAAAATGGGAAAGTTGCAAAGTGAGGCCCAATTTCCTTGTATGGGCCGCCCACTATGCATAGGCTTTTACCATTTTATTTTTCCATTATTTTAATACCACACAATTCTAACCTAAACCTAGAGGGCATTCTATAAATAGAAAGTGTTGGCTTCAAGAAACTTATGACTTTGCACATTGTTTCTTTCAGAAAAGCCTAGCCGCCCCTCTCTCTCTTTTCTTCTCTAAAAATTTTGAAATTCCCTTGAGTGATAGAGTAGTGCCCACACACATCAAGTGGTACCTCAATCATAGTATGTTAGACTGTGGAAAATCAGCACCAACAAGAAGGAGAGAAAGAGATCCAGATTCAGATATTGATAATGCTCTGCTACAGAAAGGAATCAAGGGCTAGAGCTCTAAATGGAAGGAGTCATTATATTCCGCTGCACCCAATGTAAGGTTTTCTTAAACTCTTATGTGTTTATTTCATTGTTTTAGAATTCATATTAGGATGTTAATGAAACATACTTAGTAGTAAATCTAGATCCTGGTAAAATATTTCCAACACATCACACATATATATTATCTTATTTCCTAAACACACAAATAACAACCTCCACTTTGAAACCCTAGCAGAGACGATCTACTTCTTCCTTCTTCTCTAAAGAACACAGAGACAATAACCCAAAAATTAAACCCCAACCCAATCACCTTCTTCGTGGTTCTTCTCTGAAGAACACGAAGAACACCAACCCAGAAATCAGTCCAACCTGATGAACAAAAAACCCTTCCCAAACCGATTCAAACCCAAAAAATCACAAACATAGAATAGCTAAACACAATAGTAAAAACAGCAAAGAAAAATGAGAAGAAAACACCAGATTTTTATAGAGGTTCCCTAAAAATGTGTTGGGTACGTCCTCTTCGCGCTCGCCTCGTTTCACTATGGATCTTTAATGATCAAGAGATTACAGTGGTGGGATTCCAAAACACACAGGTATTATTTTGGTAATCCCTAATATTTTACAGTGTTTTGATACTCTCTTTTTCTTTGTTTCTCTCTCGAATTTGATAATCGACAAAAGTAGTTTTTCTTTTCTTTGTTGCATGAACAATTCTCCCCTTGAGTTGGATATCCGAACCCTAGTCCAAGGGTTCCAAGGTCCAAATTCAATCTTTGGCCATATTCTCTCTGGACCCGATTCTGGTGTTGTATTAACTGCTATGGATCTGATTTTTTGTGTTGTTCTTTTTTTCTTTTGTTTTGTTGCTCTTGGTTTATATATCCTGTTGTAGTGGAATGCTGAGAAAATGAGAGTTAGTTACAAAGTGGTTAAAACTTTGTAACTAACTTAAGTGATCTGCCTAGGTATTTTAGAGGCCGAAGGCCACATAGGGAATAATTTTACTGTCTTGTAATCCTTTGTAAATATTCTAGTTTTACAGTGTACATGTAATATGGGGTTTTATGTCAACAATTTTATTCTTTTTTAATCCATATAATTCAATCCTAAGCCCCAGTTGAAACACTACAAAAAGAACATGATGCTCTCATCTCATCCAACTGAACTTGATTTTTCAACCTACCAAATCTAGTTTTTATTCTCTGACAACTAGTAGATGAGAGAGTTCCTTCTATAGTGATTTCGCCTCTTTCATTGTGCTTCACTATTCGGCCTATAGTGATAGAGTGTCATGCCCACATATAGTAAGTCAAGTACTCAATCATAGTGGGTAAGATGGTGATAACCAAACCCAAAGAGAGAAAGAGATCCAGGCTCAGATCTTGATAATACTCTGCGACAGAAAGGAACAAGGATTAGAGATCTGAGCAGAAGGAGTCATTATATTCCGTGCAATCAATGTAACGTTTTCTAAAATCTTATGTGTTTAATTTCATTGTTTTAGAGATATTCATATTTAGGATGTTGATTCAACATACTTGTTAGTAAATCTAGATCCTGGTAAAATATTCCTAACATAACCATCACAAGACCAGAGATTTCCTTTAGTGTGAATAAATTGTGTCAGTTCATGCACAATCCTCTACAGAGTCACTACTTGGCAGTCAAAAGAATTTTAAGATATGTCTGTGGAGCATAGCATCATGGGTTTCACCTAAAATAGTATGCATCACTTGATCTCAAAGCCTTCTATGATGCAAATTGGGCCGCAGATAGTGATGACAGAAGGAGTATTTCTAGTTTTGCTGTAAGCTTAAATATGATCACTTGGCAAAGCAAGAAGCAACATACAGTGTTAAGGTCGAGCACTAAAGCTGAGTATAGGAGTCTAGCAAGTGTGGTTGCTGAAATCTCCTGGCTGCAATCCTTGTTCTCTAAATTGCATCTCAATCTGCCTCGAACACCAATGATCTGGTTCGATAACTTGAGCAATATAATGCTCACTCAAAACCATATTTTACACACTCAAACCAAGCATATTGAGTTAGATCTCTACTTTGTTAGAGAAAAGGTTCAACAGGGCCTCATTCAAGTGAAGCACATTCCTTCCTTTAATCAGCTAGCAGATGGGCTTACTAAGGCTATTTCAAGTAGTCGATGTGCTATTTTCAGAACCAATCTCACAATTGATGATGCTTCAATTATGAGATTGAGGGAGAATGTTAAGACAATTAAAGTTAGTTAGCATTAGCTGTCTTTAGTGTTTGTTGCTCAAGTTAGTTAGATTCATTTGAGAGCTTGAGTGAGCTGTTAGTTTGTTACTGTAACTAACTAACTCTCTCTCTCTCTCTCTCTCTCTCTCTCTCTTTCTTCTCTCTCTCTCTCTCTCTCTCTCTCTCTCTCTCTCTCTCTCATTGCAATGTATATAATCGAGCTCTTTGAGCTCAGTGTAGTAATGAATCAATTCTTTCAGATTCTTCATTTCTTTGTTTCTTCTTTCTTCTTTTTCTCTGTTCTTTTCTTTCATCGTTTTCATCATGTCCAGAAGGAATTTTAATATTCTTTGAAGGAGTTTTGTCCCATTGAATTTTCTCGACCATATTTTAATGAAACAGTTATTATAGACATCTAAGGAGGAATATTATAAATATTGAAAATTTTTATAGTATACACTATTGTTTTGCACGTATAGAATAAGGACGTTTTTTAGACCATTAATGAAGATGACTTTGGAAGGTATATTTTAATTATTATGTGATTGTTTACATTGTATTAAAGCCAATTCTTTGAACTATAAAAGTCTTCTCTCCAGTGACAAAGGCTGATTTTTTCTAGAAAAAAAATTAATTGGCAGGTTTTTATTTGGCTTATGGTTCCTTTGTCATTCTATCAACTTCATGGTTACTCTTTCTTCTACACCTGATCATTGAACTCGATCATCGATTTACCTGAAATCCCAACAAACCCAGAAACCAAAACCATATAAAAATGAATATGTATTGACATAAAGATAAAGAAACCACATTAAAAATGAAGAACTAGCACACATACAAGGTAAATCCCAAGGTTCAAAGGCGCAGAAATCTATTGTGGCCAAGACAGGGTCGAGGACATCATTCTTTCCCTGATACTTTTGTGAGACTGAATCTGATCCAACAAGCGCATTTGTAGGCAATACTATTACGCTGCAACTCATTGAGTTTTTTGAGGTAAGAAAATGATTGGAAGAGGAAAATGGGTTAAAGGGTGTTAGAGATTAGAGGTGAAGAATCAGATTAATTCGAAGCAGAAACAGAGTAATCAAACTAAGAGCTTTTAGCCATAACACCCCAAACTCAAGACCAGGAGTGGAGTGGAGTGAAGCTAGGTATATATATATTTGTAAGTAACAAAAGAAACACAATAAACTTTTGTTGGAGCAAATCCGTACATGTTGGTTGACTTGAATTCAATTTGATTATATTCATAGACACAAGAGAAGTGTTAGTGAAGGTTCGACTTTTTACTTAAGCTCTCTTCATCTGATCTATGGTTCTTTAGCCTAGAATATCCCTAGCAAGCCATTTTATGGTCAGTGAATGGATAAATCGTGGGAGCTCCGATCGGAAATTTGGACAATAATTTGCATGTGGATGATATATTTAAAAATTGAGGCTAAACATACAAGTGCTTCAATGGAAAAAATTAGAGAGGAGGTGGGAGAGAGAGTAAAGAGACTAATTTATTTTTTGATTGATTTATTAAATTATTATTTTTTTAAAAAAAATATTATCAAAAAATAAATTTACAAATAATCTAGTAAAGTCAAAATATTAGCTATTGTTATTTACTCATCTATTTATCACCATTAAATTTATTATTTATGGTTGTAAAAACTTGACAAAACCAATGTGTACTATATATGTCCTGTAAATATTAATAAATATATAAATGTCTAAATGTTTTATTTATTATCAATTAATATTCTATTTTGCTTAATTACAATCATCCATTCAAATAAAATAGTAACAAAATTTTAATCACTTCTCTAAATTATAATATTTTATAAGGGTAAATACTATTTTGGACCGTGTATTTTGTAAAAGTTACAGATTGTACCCTGTGTTTTGTTAAATGACAAAATGGACCCTGTATTTTCTAAAATAGTAAAAATAGGACCCTGAGCTTAATTTTTGACAACTTTTTTTTTTTAATACAACCAACTTAAAGACAATGCCTAATACGAACAGATACAAAAAATATAAACAGTTTTGTCATAGCACTTTTAGATCGGATTATAATTAAACTTTATTTTGACAAAAAATCAATTTAGGGTCCTATTTGTACTATTTTAGAAAATACAAGGTCCATTTGTCATTTAACAAAACAGAAGGTTCAATTGGTAACTTTTGTAAATACGAACAGATACAAAAAATGTAAACAGTTTTGTCATAGCACTTTTAGATCGAATTATAATTAAACTTTATTTTGACAAAAAATCAATTTAGGGTCCTATTTGTACTATTTTAGAAAATACAAGATCTATTTTATCATTTAACAAAATTGGTAACTTTTGTAAAACAGAGAATCCAAAATTGTATTTACCCACAAAATATAATTGTGGTTCCAATAATAATCTAAGCAAACGCCCTCACCTTTTAAAAATCGGTTCCAAAAACGACTCAGAACACAGCTGTTTCTGAGACAACGCTGAAGAAGCAACACTGTTTGGGTCGTTTGGATCCGGGCAATGGCGGAGGTGTCGATGTGCAGTACCAGTGGCAGTACAGACATGACTCCCGAGGAAGAAAGGGTTTTCATTCGAGACATTGCTTTCACTGCCGAAGCTAACAGCAAAGAAGGCGATACTTTTTATTTAATTACCCAAAGGTTTTTCCCTCTATTTTTTTTTTTTTTTCTCATCCGGAAGAAAATTAGTCGCTAAATAGTAAGTGAATTTTTCAGGGGAATTTCGATGTAATATTTTTTGTCCATATGAAGCATTCTGGAATAATTGAATTCAGGTGGAAAGGGGCAGTGTAATAGTTTAGTTTATTTATTTAGTGTAGAGTACTCTTTATATTTAACCTGTTTGTGTTGATACAGCATATGATATGGGGAGACCTGTAAGGCACTAACTTGTCTCACTTTTAAGGAGAAGGCGGTTAGATTTTGGAGAAACAACCCATTTATAATAATTCTCGCAGTCTCCTTTTTTCTTTGTCTGTGTGTGTGTGTGTCTAGTCTTTTTCTCTCTCTCCCATGAACCCCTTTTGTGTTGAATTCCATTAGTGTTATCTTGATTTGGATTCTTGTTTTGAAGTCTAATGTAAATTATAAGGTCGTGCTTTTGAAATCATTGATGCCTCGAGCTATGGAGCTTGACAGCCTAGTGCTTATTTCATTTCTGAGTGAAGATTTAAAAGTGAGAGCTTCTAATATTCTCTATTTTTTTCCCAACAGATGGTGGCAACACTGGATTGAGTATGTCAATCAAGACCAGCCGAACAATCCCAATGATGCTTCCTCCTTGTCTGAACATTGTGATTTGGTTGGCTCAAGTACCTTGAAAAAGCCTGCTGGTATTGATAATTCGGATTTGATATCTGAAGTTACCTTAGAGGATTCCAGTGCAGGAATCGATGTACATGATACCTTACTTGAAGGCCGTGATTATGTATTGCTACCACAAGAAGTTTGGAACCAATTGTATACATGGTATGGAATGAACAAAAGTCTTATAGTGAAAGTTCCTTCTATTTACAAGGTTTTCATGTCTTCTATTGAACATGTGAATTCATATTGAAAGGCAGAAGATTGTCTGTTAGAATGATGTTCTCGCGCTATTGTTGCTAGATAATGGATAGGACTATTCTTCTATCATTACCAACTTGTAGTTGAAAGTCCTAGAAACTTTAAATAGTTTGTTGATATGAGCTCTTGTTATATTAAGTTGGGTACTCCTAACATGTTGAAGGACTCATGTTGCGGAGCATATTTTACATTGTGAAGGCTTTTGTCTCTTACAAAGTTCGCTCATAGCCCAGGGTTTGATTTCTAGCAACTCCTGGAAATTGTAGAGAAACCTTGTGACAATCACTTGGGGTATAGTTTTTGTATTCGCGGCCCCTTAACACTGTCGTGTGCACTTTTAAAACAAAAATCTGTCAGTATAATTAATGTTAATAGACTTGATTGTAATGCATGTTTAGATCCTTGTGTTTTAAATTGTAGTGTTTTTAGAGGTATTAAATATGACTTTAATGCTTTGTGCTGATAGGTATGGAGGGGGGCCCACATTGGCAAGGAAAGTAATTAGTTCAGGTCTCTCACAAACTGAGTTGGCTGTAGAAGTCTATCCTTTGCGACTTCAATTACTTATGATGCCAAAAGGTGACTGTTCTACCATAAGAATAAGCAAGAAGGTACAGTATGAGGCCAGGACATGAGATATTTACCACTATTTTTTGTGTAACTGCAATCTCCTTTACTGTAAGGTGTCTGTAGTTATTTGCTAATTTTGTTTGTAAACTTTGACATTGAAATATTTTTGTCAGGAATCCATTGGAGAGCTTCATAGAAGAGCTTGTGAGATCTTTGATCTGAACATAGAACAAGTAAACTTCATATGTTTTAATAACCCACTGCATATTATGTATTTATTTAAAATATCTTGAGCTTTCTTTCATGCTGTTTTGGAAATGTTAATTACTTTTCTGTCTTCTAGGTGTGCATTTGGGATTACTATGGACGTCGAAAGCATGCTTTGATGAATGACATGGAGAAAACACTGGATGATGCGAATATACAGATGGATCAGGATGTGAGTCATTATTTTACTATCTGTATTATGCTTTTTAAGCTATATTCTCATTCAAGTGTGGATGGTGTAATCTTATCTAGCTTTCAATGGTTTTTGTTGTTGGAACAACTGGTTGCAGACTTTGCTGTTACTCTTGAAATACATCTTTAAAATCGCATAATTTTTCAGTTTCAAAATAAATTTGTTGTCTGATGTCAAGGTGTTTTCTTTTTTGTTGGACTAGTCTTCTATAAGTTAACTGTTTAACTTGCTACTTATTATCAGAAACGCAGGGATGCTTGAACATGTGTTATTGGTGATGCATAATATTACTTATCATGTTTTGCTGCTCTGTTTGTTTATTAGAAACATCTTCATTGTTTGACAATAAAATGGGTAAGATGACAAAGGATAGATTTTCAAAATTTAAACTTGCTTATGTTTGCTATACCTAAACTTGTCATAGATGTTTTGCAGAAAGAAAATGTGTGGAGTTTTTGTTGGTTGGCAGGTCTCTTAACTTTTTTTTTTTCTGTAATAAACTTAAAGCAGATTCTGGTGGAGGTCCTTAACCATGTGAATACTACTGTATCGGGTAGCTGCATGAGTTCTATTCAAAACAATGGATCCCTTGAGAAGGAAGCTACCTCTATTCTTGTAGAGCCTTCTAAGTCGAGCTTATCAATTGCAGGAGGTTTATCTGCTAGCAAGGGTGCATCTAGAAGCTACAACACAGAGCATGCGCAAAGTCAGAACGTTACTTTAGCTAGAGAGTCGGATAATGCTTATGGGATTAGTGGCGTTAGTACAAGGGGGTCTCCTGGTGGTTTGATTGGTTTGCAAAATCTTGGAAATACTTGTTTCATGAACAGTGCTATTCAGTGTCTTGTTCATACACCAGAGTTTGCAAAATATTTTCGGGAAGATTATCACCAAGAGATAAACTGGCAAAACCCTCTAGGCATGGTTGTAAGTTTCAAATACTATATAACATATGTGATGTTCTTCTGGATTTAGGATATAATAAATGTGTGATGTTCTTGTATTTCTTTTGCTTTTGTTAGATAAAAAGAACATGCTAAGTTCAAATTACATAGAATTATGTATAATGATTATGTAAATGAATTTGTTATTCTTTTAAGAATCTGAATTCCACTTGTGTGAAGCAAAAAGAATTGTCATTCACTTCAGAGAATCATTTACTACTGATTTTTAAATTTGATTAGGTATTATTATCTGTAACTGTGTTTGGTAAAGGAAGATTGTTTCCTTTTGTTGGCTGTTTAATCTTGTCCATCTATATTTTGTGGGAATAAGGTGGTGGCTGCTGGAAGTAGAGAATTCGAAATCTAAAGTAGTGATGTCTTAAGCTGTTTTTATGGAGTCAAATGATCTTTTAATATAACCTCATTCAAAATGTACTCTCTTGGGGTTTCGTTCTAGTAATTGTTTGAGATCAGCATAAGTAATGTATTCTATCTCCTTTTCTTCAACTGATGGTCTCCTAAATTATTTCCTACTAATGCTCGTGTATATGGGAACAATCTTCTTGTGACTTTGTGGTTTATATTGTAGGGTGAGCTAGCTCTAGCATTTGGCGAGTTACTTCGAAAGCTGTGGGCACCCGGACGAATGCCAGTTGCTCCTCGACCTTTCAAGACAAAGCTTGCTCGTTTTGCACCACAGTTTAGTGGATACAATCAGCACGATTCTCAGGTTTGCTCAAATTATATGAAGGCAACAAATGATGACATGCAGTGCATGAACCAAAGGCATTAAATAGATTTAAAGTTTTTATTTTTTCAGGAGCTCTTAGCATTTCTGCTAGATGGTCTTCATGAAGATCTGAATCGTGTTAAGCACAAACCTTACATAAGATCTAGAGATGCTGATGGCCGACCTGATGAACAAGTTGCTGATGAGTATTGGGCAAATCATATTGCTCGTAATGATTCTATAATTGTTGATGTGTGCCAAGTAAGTACACCTTTTGATGATAATATGTAATTGATGTCTGGTACAAATGTTGGGAATGCAGGCCTGAATGATGTGATTACGGAAAATGCCCAACAGGTCATTCAATCACATACTTCTGAAAATATTTCTGAAAATATTGGTTGTCAATGATAAACATGTGTATGGCATCATATTCCATATCTATCACTGTCTTTGTACGTGTATGCATCTCCTATGCATTGAAATGCTTTACATATATTTATAGATACACAATGCTGAAAATAGCATATATTCTATCTAATGAGTTTTGTGTAGAGCATTTATGGGTTATTCATTTTCCAGGGTCAATACAAATCAACTCTGGTTTGTCCAGTGTGCAATAAGGTCTCTGTCACATTTGATCCTTTCATGTATCTTTCACTGCCTCTTCAATCTACCATCACTCGAACTATGACCGTAACAGTTTTTACATGTGATGGAAGTGCATTGCCAACTTCTTGCACTGTTACAGTCCCAAAGCAGGGACGTTGTAGGGATTTGGTCCAGGCACTTAGCAATGCTTGTTTCTTGAAGCCTAGTGAGAAACTCTTACTAGTGGAGGTTTGTTGCATTTTATTGACTGTTAATTTTTCGATTTTCATTTGCCTGCATGTAATTAAGGTGATTTAATTTGACATTTTATAGGTCCGTAGCCATATAATTCAGAGGTTTTTAGAAGATCCATTAATATCACTGTCCACCATCAAAGATGATGAACGTCTTGCTGCCTACAAAACTCCTAAGTTATTGAAGAACCGAAAATATCTTCAGTTGATACATCGCCGTAGAGAACAGTAAGTACAATTTTTCTTTATGATCAATCTAACATGCAAATTAACTTAGGGAGGCTTATATTGCAAAATTATTGTATTTCTGTAATTGAATTTCTTATATCATGTAAATGAAATTGTAGCTCAGGCACTCATTATTAGAGTAACTTTAGTATTGAGCTTGTAGTCCCAGTCCAAAAGATATTTATGGATCTATATTACCCAATTAGGTTCTTTCTAGTAGTTTTTCCATTTTTCAAAAATGCGCTGTCTTATGCTTTTTTGCTTTTAATTTTCTTAGAGGTGCTAGTGGCAACCATAGTACAGGATGGAAACCCTTTGGAACACCAGTTATATTGTCAATCTCATGTGGTGATGCAATTACGAGAGGTGACATACAGAAAAATGTTCAAAGAATGCTCTCATCGCTACGAAGAACTCCGAATCATGTAGATGTTGATGTATCTGATATTAGCAAGTCAACCACTAATTTGGAACCACAGGATGACACTGGTTCTGGTATAGCTTGCACTGAATTTCACGCCTCTAGTTTAGTAAAGAACAATGTAACTTCTTTTAAAGCAGCAACTTTACCGGAACTACCACTCCAGTTGGTTGATGAAAAAAATGCATGTATTGATTTGTCTGATGGAGAAGAAAAACCCATTAAGATCTCCTCGACATCAACATCAATAGTAATATATATTGATTGGTCACAGAAACTCCTGGATTATTATGATACTCAATTTCTAGAAAACTTGCCAGAAGTGTTCAAATATGGACCTGTAACAAAGAAAGCCCGATGTGAGCCTCTTTCTTTGTACACCTGCCTAGAAGCATTTCTACGTGAAGAACCTCTGGTACCTGAAGATATGTGGTTAGTTTCGTATTCTCTCTAAAAGTATAGGTTTGTGTGTATATATATATATATATATATATATGAATTTATCAAAACAAATGAATAAATTGGTTGCGAAATTGATATTTTGTTAACTATTGTCAATTCTGATAAATGATGGATATTTTATTAAAGGATTTAGTCTAGGTAATAATAACCTGGAGGGGTTGTTGAGCGGATAGCTCTGGAAAGCTTGCTATTGTGTAAGCTTTGGTGTTTATCAATGAGAAAGCTCAAGAGAATTTCAGTTGTTGTTTGTGTTCTAAGATAAGGAAGATTCAACTAAAAGCTTATCATGTTTGTAATTATAGTAATGAGTAGTGGATAAGCTGTTTTAGAGATGGATACATAGTTGATGAGAATATTAAAGGCAGCATGCTGATTGTGTTTTTGTTTGAGCTGTGCTTAGGAACTAAGGAGAGTTGAGGTCTCTCGAATACCTTGGTTAAACAACAATTATCTGTTTTCCTATTTAATATTTCATTATTCCCGCAATTTCTCTCCGTTTTCCCTTATTGTTTTGGATATTGAATTGACGATAGCAGTGGGGTCTGTCAGTTTCATTAGTCTTGGGTCAATTTTTGAAGTTTAGAGTAGTTGGTTGGTTTGGGGGTTTAGATATTGAAATTGAAAAAAAAAAAAATACAATGATGAAGTAAAGCATATTTTTCTGTTTGTTTGTTTTGTTTCATCCCTAACTTCAGATTCCCATGAGAATATCATAATATTTTCAGATACACTGCATCTGTTGTGGTACTATTAAAAAGGATTTCTTTACTTAGTATGCTGCTTATCCTTAATATGTATTTCCTACTTTGCGTTTCAGACATTCATCTTCTGGGCGGTTGGTTGTTTTTCTTAATTTTTGATCATTTTTTAATTATTTCATGGAAATTACACAAGGACCCTGTGGAATTAATTGTAGTCTGATTTATAATATATGTCATTGTGTATGTGCTGAAGGTACTGCCCTCAATGTAAAGAGAGACGACAGGCAAGCAAAAAACTTGATCTATGGAGACTTCCTGAAGTGTTAGTCATCCATTTGAAAAGATTCTCATACAGCAGGTCGATGAAGCATAAACTCGAAACTTTTGTGAACTTCCCCATTCATGACTTTGATCTAACAAATTACGTAGCTAATAAAAACAACTCTCGTCGTCAACTCTATGAACTGTATGCGTTGACCAATCATTATGGTGGGATGGGCAGTGGTCATTACACTGCACACATTAAGGTGAGTGGAGAGTTCATGTTGTTCCTTTAGTTTGTTGTGTATTAGCAAATGTGATATAAATACCAAAATCGATCAATTAATGTATATTAAATTTGAGGTCAAAACAGAAAAGGATCACGTGGCACATTTAAGCAAAAAGTTAAAGGAATAATCATACTCTTAAGGATCCTAATATATTGCATTATATTGTTTATTACATTTACAGATATTGGGTGCTTCGTTGCTCATACTAACTACGTTACAATTTGCAGCTTCTAGATGAAAATAGGTGGTACAACTTTGATGACAGTCATATATCACCAATCAATGAAGAAGAAGTGAAGTCGGGTGCTGCATATGTACTCTTCTATCGGCGGGTGAGATCTGAAGATGCTTCTACTAACAATGGAGCTCCACCAAGTGCAGATGCCATTGCCAACCATATTCATTCCCACAAGTAGATTCCAAGGAATTATTCCTTTCAGAAAGGGGCAGCAATACCCAACATATTTTATTTCTATGTTAGTTGAATTTGGTGTATTGAATCCTTCCAAACTTGGGCTGAAGTTTAGGCTTCTGGGACTAATAAAGTTATATATTAAACAACAATACACTATTGATCTAATCCAATACTTGAAAAAATTTATTAGAATTAGTAGATAATTAGTTAAGTTTGTTATTGGTAAGTTGAGTGGTTAGTTTGTTAATTTAGTTAGTTAAGTTCTCTTACTAACTTAAGCTTCTATGACTGTCTGTTGCCTATATAAAGCCATGTACGCGGATTACTTCATTTTTAGCTTATTACATAAATAAAAGCAAAACAACTCTTTTGCTCTATTATTGATTTTCTCATATGGTATAAGAAACCTTGCCCACCATAACTTCCATGGTGAGACCTTCTACATGTTTAACTTCCATGGTGACACCTTCTACTTGTTTTCAAGATAAGAGCCTACTCCTAATGCTCCTTTTGCTCTGTTAATTCCTCCCCCTTCTTTGGTGGCTCCACGATGAACTTAGAATTCTAGATCACCTACTCAATCTCAAATTGGATTTGATTCCTCAAATCCAATTCATTCTCTTGGCGATCTTCTCCCTAGTGGCGTTAATCCCCACCAGCTTCTTCTTGACGCTCTCAACCTCATCTTGATTGACCCACACTTGAAGATTCATCTAGTCCCTTCTTCCTCAGCACTGGAGATCGCCCTAGGTTGATTCTCGTCTCTTCTGTTCTAAATTATGCTAATTACCAATCTTGGAAGCGTGTAATAACAATGGCCCAAGCTACAAAGAACAAAACTGGTTTCATCGATGAATCCATCCCTCGTCCAGCTACTGGTAATCCTCTTTTCAATTCTGGGATTTGATGTAACAATATTGTCATGTCTTTGATTTTACATCTTATATCCCATGAGATCTCCCAAAGCATCATATATTTTTATTTTGCCTCTAATATGTGGCAGAATTTTGCTAAAAGATTCAATGAGGGTATGGTACTTGCATCTTTCAATTACAAACACAACTCACTCATCTGCAACAAGGTGATCAATCTGTCACCTCTTATTTCACCGGACTTAACTAAAAGAGTTTCAACCCAATACCATTTACACTTGTGGTGCAATAAAAAAACTTCTTGACCACTATAATCAGAATCTAGTGCTTTATTTCATTTCTAGCTCAAAACTCCACCAAACCTTCCAGAGTACCTAATTATGGTATATACAATATATTCCAGCCAATATTTCACAGAAAAACATACAAAATCAATTTATGCCATTAGAGATCAAAGTTTTGAACTCAAAGCTTAAACTTGCACAAAACTTAAACCAACCATCAATACCAGCTGTTAGGACCTAAAACCAACTCAAAGGAACCAAAAAATTCAAACCCTAAACATTCCCAACCCTAACAGCCCCTATATCACAAAATCACCTCTTGAAACCAACTAAAAACTTAAGAAAACCATAACTAGAGAGCAACTAGGGTTTACCTTGATTGATTCCTCCTCAACCCTTGCTGAAAACACAAAATCCAGCAACAATCTCCTTGGTCTAAGGCTGATTCGAAGAGAGAGAGAGAGAGAGAGAGAGAGAGAGAGAGAGAGAGAGAGAGAGAGAGAGAGAGAGAGAGAGAGAGAGAGAGAGAGAGAGAGAGAGAGAGCGTCCTCTTGATTTTGGTATTTTCTCTAATTTTTCCTTTTTCTTTCTAAATGAATAAGGGTTAATTCACTTAACCTTTGGCTGAATAAAAAATTGCTAGGTGTCACTGTTGGGTTTTATGCCCTAAATAAAACTCCATTTCAATGTAATCCATTTTATTCAATATCAATAAAGAAACAGAAGTATTTTTCATTCATTTGTATGTTTTGGTTCATCTTATCAATTGTTTGTCTATTTGATTTATAAATTCATCCAAACCCTTCTCACATACTTAATCCTGTTTATTGAGTTGTCAACACAGTGGAAAGTAAACATGACTATGTGAGTAAAGATTCCTAGATTTATCAGACACTGGGGTTTTACTGATATGACAATCTACAACAGAGTTTACTTGCATTTGGAGAAATGCTATGTTCTTTCCAGAGCATTGGTTTAAGTAAAGCTTGGGTTGGATGCATGGAGTATGCATCGAAAGGGACCGATATTGAACTTTGACATAGATTTATTAAACTTACCGTAATATCTATTCAATTCAATATCACCTAGTTGATCCTAGATCAAATGATCTTAATCCTGATATGATTAGGTTCAATCTCAAGTGTGTTATTCGTGTTCTTTGATTTGTTAGTTAAGCCTACTTTTGGGTCATGGTGATACGTACATTTTGGGAACACGGTAGTGCAATTGAGTGGGAGCGCTAACATAAATATGGAATCTATAGCTTCTATCTGGCAAATAGGAAGTAAAGGATGATTTTCTTCGAGCTTGACCAAACAAAAACAAATGGTGGAGTACTCATTTCACTTAGCTGAAATATCATTTATACGGGGTTAAGTGTTTTAAGGATAAAATACATTGTAGGGTGTTACGGTAATCTAATCCCTTTACAGTGTAGATCATCTATATAGAGGATCATTGATCAAATTAGGATTATAACAATGGATAACTAATGACGTGTCTATATGGTGGAACATATAGAGAGTTATATATACTGAGAGTGCAATTCTAAGTTCTATCCCTGGATTCAACGAAAAATTAATAAGTCAGTGAATTTAGGATGTAAATTCTTGATCTGCTTATTGGAAGCTCGGATACATAGACCCATGGTCCCCACACTAGTTGAGACAATACTACTTGTAAGACTCATTTAATTGGTTTTGATTAATCAATTATAATTCTCAAATTAGACTATGTCTATTTGTGAATTTTTCACTAAGCAAGGGCGAAACTGTAAAGAAAGAGTTTCTAAGGTATATTTGTTAATTAAGATATTTTGGTTGGTCTAATTAATAAATATAATAAATGACAATATTATTTAATAATTATTTATAGTTATTAAATAGTTGAAATTGACATTTAATTGGTTGAATTTGAAAATTGGCGTTTTTGAGAAAATGAGATGCAGAAATGATAAAACAGCAAAATTGCAAAAGTGAGGCCCAAATCCACTAAGCCATGGCTGGCCACTTATGTAGGCTTTATCGTTTAATATTTTCATTATTTTAATGCCAAATAATTCAAACCTAACCCTATGTGGCATGTTATAAATAGATAGTGATGGCTAAAAGTGACTTTTGCATCTTATTCCTTTCAGAGAAAAACCTGAGCCATCACACTAAACCTAGCTGCCACTCTCTTTGCTTCTTCTTCCTTGAATGTTTCGAATCCTCTTAGTGATAGAGTAGTGCCCACACACAGCAAGTAGTACATCAATCATAGTGTGGAAGATCGTGAAGAAAACAATTCAACAAGGACATTCGGGCTCAGATCTTTATAATACTCTGCGACAGAAAGGATACAAGGGTTAGAGATCTGAGTGGAAGGAGACATATTATTCCGCTGCACCCAATGTAAGGTTTCTCATACTTTATATGTGTTTATTTATAATCGTTTTAGAAGTTCATATTTAGGGTGTTAATCAACATACTTGTGAGTAGATCTAAGATCCTGGTAACACAATTTCCAACAGTCACAAGGTTAGGCACCACCTAACACTCCATTTAACCAAATGACTAAATTACCCTTTAACCCAAAACTAGGGTATTTCAAAAGTTAGGGGTAAAATAGTCAAATTTCATAACCCCACCTAAACCCGATATTTTATTTTCTCTAAAATATTTCCCACTTAAGAAATAAGGTTCTAAACTTACCCATGTGATCAAACTAGCCATCCATCGCATTTTCCGTTGTCGCCGGGCAAAAATTACATATTTCACATATAAGTCAAATAATACCCCTAGAGTTTAATAAAATCTCCTGAATCGAGAAATTATAACTCTAATACTCGTTTCTAATACTAGGGTCCACAAATACTTAAATTCATAAATAATTATAAAAATAACAGAAATTAGTGCTAATTGTCTTTACTAATCCAAATTACTAAAGCGGTCATTACATATCATGACACCAAGGTATTATATTGGTGTTGGGAATGAAGAGTGATATTGTTGAATACGTCTCGAAGTGTTTAACCTGTCAGCAAGTGAAAGCTAAACACCAAAAGCCAGCAGGTCTACTTTAGCCTTTGAGAATATCTAAGTGGAAGTGGGAAGACATAATTGTGGACTTCGTAGTAGGGTACCTAGTACTACTCGGTTACATGATTCCATATGGGTGATAGTGGATAAATTCACCAAATCAGTGCACTTTTTGCCTGTGCATGTGACCTATACTTTGGACTAGTATGTTGAATTGTACATTAAGGAAATAGTGCGACTCTATGCTGCTCTGAAGTCAATTATCTCAGACCGTGATCCCAAATTTACTTCCAAGTTTTGGGAAAGTTCACAGAAAGCCATGGGAACCAAGTTGAGGTTTAGTACGGCTTTTCACCCTAAAACAGATGGTCAGTTTGAGAGAACCATTCAGATATTGGAAGACATGTTGCGGGCCTGTGTGATTGATTTTGAGGGATCTTGGAGCAAGTTCCTACCCTTGATTGAGTTTTGATGTAATAACAGCGACCAGAGTACCATCGGAATGGCACATTACAAGATGTTGTATGGTAGATAATATCGACCACCTATCCATTAGGATGAAGCTGGTGAGAGACTTTATCTTGGACCTAAATTGGTCTAAAGGACCAGTGAAGCCATTGAAAAGATTTGATCTCGTATGCTCACTTCACAAAGTAGATAGAAAAGTTACGGTGATCCAAAGCGTAGGGATATTGAATTTCAAGTGCGAGACTTTGTATTTCTCTGAGTGTCACTTATGAAAGGGGTGCGTAGATTTGGGAAGAAAGGGAAGTTAAGTCCTAGATTCATCAGTCCTTTTGAGATAATAGAGTGGATAGGCCAGGTGGCCTATCGATTAGTCTTACCACCTATGTTGTTCGGGGTGCATAATATCTTTATCTTCCATATCTCTATGTTGAGAAAGTACGAGTCAAATTTGACACATATTTTGAGTTACAATGATATTGAACTCTAGACAGACTTATCTTACGAAGAACATCCTATCTAGATCCTAGATCGAAAGGAGAAACAATAAAGTTGAGGAAGTGACCTGGGAATTAGAATCGCAGATGCGAGAGCTATATCCCGAGTTATTCAGATAATTTTTGAGGACAAAATTTTTATAAGTAGGGGATGGTTGTAATATCCCAATAAGCCTAATAATAAATAATTTGGGTTTATATATATTATGGACTAATCAGGTAATAAGTGAGATTATGATCATACTAATCTATTTCAACGTAAATTTTAGTTTTATTATAAGTAGATAAATAAGCGAAATTTATTAATTATGGAGAATTATATAGCATGTGTGAACATAATATGAGCTATTTGTGGGATGAAAATATTTTCAGGTTTGGCTACCTTAGAGACTTGATCGGGGGCAAAAAATATCATAACAAGTTTAATTAATAGATATGATGGGAATATTGTAATATGTTAATAGTGTAAGTATTGAGGTAATTAGAAGTATGTGGGATTTGACCTAGTGCTCTAGAAGGAGATTTTTTAGTGGCTAAGAAATGATGAGATAACTATTATCAACAAAGTTTTATTAATAATATTATTATATTATTATTATTAAAGTTTGGTTTTTAAATTCATCAGTTATATGTATATATAAAATAAGTTTTAAAAAAATATTACAGAAAAGAAAAGAACGAAACAAAACCCTCTCCTTCGATGCAACAAAATCCTCCTTCCCCTTAATCCATTTTCTTCTTTAATTTTCAACCCAAAACTTAGTAATTCAAGCTCTGGTAGTAGCAAGATAGTAAAGCATTGAAGAGAAAAATCTTAAGGTAAGGATTGGTTTCATTTTAAGTTGAATACAATTGGTTTTATATAGTGGCTTTGTGATTTAGAGTAGTTATAAGAATTTTGACTTCATGAATTGTTTTTGGGTAGCCATGGGACTAGTTTTGATATTTACTTGTTGAATTTGAGGTAATTTTGAGTTATAAATCGAGTTTAGAACTTTTTAAAGCTTAAATTTGAACTTTAATGGTGTTTTTCATTTAAAGACACGATTTTAATTTCTGTTAAGTAAGAATTGTTATAATATGGTACATATGTGCCCTATGAAGTTTGGAATGATAATAGGTTTCGGTGGTGTTTCAAAGAGTGCAAAATTCGGCATTTTTCGTGCCAAGAAACGGTTAATCATTTTTACCAAAACGATTTGCCTGAAATTTCAAGTAGATCAAAAATCGTATTTTTGTCATAATTTTTTACTCGGGTGTCCGTTTTAGACGTTCTATACACCGTTTTGAAGCTTGCAACAAGCTCTACAATATGGTGTATGTTTCAAAGTCAAAATATAAGTTTTATTTTAGTGTATTTATACCACGGGGTTTGGTAGAAAACCCAAGATTATTTTATGAAAATATTAAGCAATGTTTCGAGATAGACACTTATTTGTTTACTGTTGTTTTATCGTTATGATATAGGGCTCGGGATCATCGATCGTTCTCCAAGTAGGTCGACCAACATATTTGAACAAAAACTTGAGGTAAGAAACGTATACAAGTACCACATAACATGTTAAAGTATGATTAATTATCATTTCAACTCAATTATGATTGAAGTAATGAAATGGTGATTACCATTAAAGCGGATTATAGTTACAATTGTCTTATTAGACAATGATTGAGAACCATAGGATTATCTGATTAGGCAATACGGTATATGAATGTCAGACTATGGCATGAGCTTTCCTTATTAGGCAATGCAGCGTATGGATGTCAGACTATGGCATGAGCTTGTATGATTAGGCAATACGATACATGGATGCCAGGCTATGGCATGAATTCGCCTGAGTAGGCAATGTGATATGTGGATACTAGTATTTGGGTTGTTCTTGTGAGGCAACTGTGAGAAAGTCATAACTCTAAACTGAAATCGTTGTTAGGTTTCTTCCTATCAGTGATCCTATTTAGGTAGCAGCAGTGACATATGGGTGCCAGGCTATGGCATAGACTCGTCTGATAAGGCGATGCGATACATTGGTGCCGAGTTATTTAGATGATGTGATACATTGGTGCTAGGTTGTGGCACAGGCTCACCTGTTTAGGTGATGCGATACGTTGGTGCTAGGTTGTGGCACAGGCTCACCTGTTTAGGTGATGCAATACGTTGGTGCTAGGTTGTGGCACAGGCTCACCTGTTTAGGTGATGCGATACGTTGGTGCTAGATTGTGGCACAGGCTCACCTGTTTAGGTGATGCAATACATTGGTGCCAGATTAGGGCACAGGCTCATCTAATTAGGCGATATGAAACATTGGTGCTAGGTTGTGGCACGAACTCACCTGATTAGGTGAGTTCGTCATATGATGTATGATGTCAGGTTATGACACGGGCTTGCCTGATTAGGCAATGCGATATATAATCACTTCTTATTTCCATGTATACGATCGATTATACTACATACTCTTTGGAATGTTATTTTTTGACTATTTTATAATAGTAAGATGGACAATTAATTATTACATGTATTTCTTTTATTACTTTTTGTTGAGTCTTTGTCACTCACGGATGCTCTGTGGTGCAGGTAAAGGCAAAGAGAAGTTAGAGCAGCCACGAGGTGACGATCTTCTCCAGCAATGTACTTATTGACCCTGTTGGCTTATGTGCCGAGTTGTCAGGAGTTGTTTTGGGCTGCATCTGCTGTGTATTTTGATTTCGTATTTTGACTTGTCGTTGTATATAGTATTTTGTAAAACTTTTATAAAAAAAATCCCCGAAACATAGCTTTAGTGTCGTTATAATGTTCATTAAGTGTTTTATTTTAGTGAAGTTTTTAATATTATCACAGATTTTAATAATTAATTAATCTATGATTTCGCTTCTCATCTTCTACAATTTCACTTTGTAAGGTTGGCAAACCTATTTCAGTTGGAATTAAAGCTTCAATTCCATAAATTATGAAGAATGGCAATTCTCCTATTGGGGTTCTCCTTGTGGTTCGGTATGCCCATAGAACCTTTGACAAATTTTTTAGCCACTTAGTTTTGCTTTCCTCCAAGTCCTTTTTTATGTTATTAGTGACAAAATAGATGTTTAATTTTCAAAGCATTGCAGAGCTTTTAAACTTTGCACTCCAAAATGGTGCGCCATTGTTCGTCGTTGAATCATGTAGAATCCCAAATTGATAATCGACATGTTTCCATATTAAAGTCAAGGATTTTTCCCTTGAAATCGTTTCATATGATTCTCCTTCTTCCCACCTGATGAAGTAACCAAGAGTACATATCATTTCCTTCTTTTGGCTCGAACAAATGACCATTGTGAAGTATAAATACACTTTTTGAGAAAGTCAATTTTTGGTAGCCTCTCTTCTTTTGGACTAATCCCCGACATGTCCTCTGATTCCCAAGAAAAGGTTCTATCTTCTTTATTGGGTGAGCTCATTATCTTTTCACTTTTTTGTTCTTCCATTTATGCTCTTACCAACACCATTTTCTTGTGCTCAAAAGGATCAAGTAGAGTTTCCTCAAGTTTTTCTGTTGTTAACCTTCTCACACTGTTTTCCTCTTCTCCTTCCAAATGTTTCATGTATGCTGGAAAAGAGCCCTCTGATTGCTATTTCTCCTCTTCCGCAATGATCTTCTCTTTCACCGCGTTGACTTTCCTCATCAATTTGCAACACTTCTTGGCTTGTTTCTTGCACCCTTTGATGTCAACTATATGAGCATCGTTAGGAGATGGACGTCTCAGGATTTGAGCTACTCCTTGCATTCAATGCAACCATTCTCTCCCCATTATTGCATTGTAACCAAATACAACTTTAATCACAATGAAATTGACTTTCAAAGTCCTTCCAGCAATCGTGACATCAAGTTCAATCGCTCCGGGAGGATAGACCCGGTTATTGTCAAAGGAAAGCACTAGTAAAGTTGAAGCTCTGATTTTTCTTCTAACCCCATATTGATTAATGCTTCGTGAAACAAGATGTTTGCACTGTTCCCTCCATCCACTAAGATTCTCCCTAGGATACAATCTTGGATCTAAAGTCAATGATGATAGCGTCATCATGTGGCAATTTTACTTCTTTGAGGTCTTCCTCGGTGAAGGTGATTGAAGCCATAAGGAAATGTTTCTCTTCATCAAGAATATAATTAACTTCATGTTGCTGAGCTCGCAACCTTTTTACCCTATTGATGGGTCTGCTTCTCTTGTTAGATCATATTTTCCTACTAGATTTTGGTTCAGTACTTCCAAGAATCATGGGGATCTACTTCAGCATGATCACCTTTCCCTTGGAATAGGTTAGGCAGTTCGCAAGTTTGCTGCCTTAAATATTCCTTTGTTTTCCATCTTTCTTTGCTCCTTCCATCTTGATTCTTTTTCACATACTACTGGAGTCCTCCCTCTTTTATTATTGTGCGTTTTCCTTATGAGAGATTTCCACTCATTCGTGAGGTGACAAACGTCTTGTCTGATCTCTCCTTTTGAGCTGCGCTACCATTATGTCAGGTTCCTTCCATATTGCCTTTTCATTATTTTCTAATCAAATCTGAGCATGAGTGGTATTGAGCTTGAGCTTGCTTTCAGGCTCTACTCTTGGCCTCTTATTCATGTAGCTTCTTTGATTTGGTCCTGGCCTCATGTTTGAGTTTTTGTATCATTTTTCACTGATCATTGGTGGTGGATTTCCTTTTGATGGCATAGAGTTCAGAGCCTCTTTTCCTTCTTTTGTTCTCAAATTCTTTCCTTTTCTGCTCTTCTTCTCGTTGCTCTATGACCTCGAAAAACTCCTTCAACTTTTTCTATCACTTCAGTCATTGTTTTTAGTTTGCAAAGAATGAGTTGTTCACTTGCCAAGGAACCTTTGAGCACCTTTTTAGTAAAGTAACCACCCACATCTTTTGTGGTTACTTCGCTCACTTGATACATCACATTCAAAATCTTTGTAAGAATTATTGAGGATGCTCTCCCTCTTTTTGCTCTGTTTGATACAACTCTTTTCTCTCTTTTTCTGCTTTTAGCGTTTCTACCATATTAAGTGGCAAAGAGCTGGGCAAGCTCATTAAATGGATCGATTGATCATTATTTCAATTGCTTGAATCTTAATAAAGCTAATCTTGTTAAGGTCGTAGAGAATGTCTTGCATCTGATTGTTGGATTACTGGTCTCCAATGCCATCTTCTGTTCAAATTGGAGCACATGCTCCAATGGACCCCCTTTTCCTTTGAACAATGCAAAAGTTGGCATGGTGAAGTCTTTTGGTTTGGGTTCATCAATGATCCATTTTGCAAATAGAAACTTAGCCACATTTCTCATTGCAGCTATATTTTGGATCATCCAGCTCTGTGATCCTTCCCTCTCTGACTTTTGCCATATTGTCTTTCACCATCTGTTCTTTTATTTGCTCCAGATCACCTCCAGATTGGTCAGAGCGCAATGGTTGTGTTTGTGTGGCGATTATTGGTGCCTTTTGTGCCACTCCTATTGGATTTGGATCGCACTCAATCCTTACTTGCTCATTCCTCTATTCTTGCTTGAAGTGCTTTTGGAGCACCTGCTCTGTGCTTGCGGAGTTAACAGAATCCAGTATAAAATCATGAATTTAGCTTGCTTTATCCTCCTTTCTTGCTTTTTCCAACACTTCTTTCTCTTTGAGCACCTAGCGTCGGTTGATTTCTCATTTCTTTCTCAAAGTTCTGAGATATTGTTATTGATTGTAACTTGTCGAAAAAATATTGAGATTCAGACCCACTTGTTTGTCCAGGTTCGTAATGAATTTGAGTTTTGTTCATTTTGGCCCGTATATCATCCATTTCAGTCATAAATTTCTGCATTGTGTGGTTAATGTCCTCTTGATGTTGCTTGTTCTCGTCTTGATCTTGCTGACATTTCTCTTTAGTATCACGCTGCTCTTGCTAGAATTTTTCTTTTGCGAGACGCCACATTTCCTCATTATGTTTGTCTCGCGCAGTCATTCTTTGATTCATTTATCTTACCTCCAACGCCAATGCAGTAGTCAGATCAATAACTAGATTCGACGTATCTCCTTCACTTGGAGCTATTGCCTTCTCTGACACCTTCTTAGAACCCATCTTAGTTCGTATCAACTTCATATTTTTGTTCTAGAGAATCCAGCAAACAGTGCCAGCTGTTGATGCCGAAAATTGACTCAACAACAAAATTGTATTATTACTTTGAATTCTTTACACCAGGTTTGATCTAATCAAAATACAATATGTATCGGTTTACATAGATTCCTTCTCAATTCCTTCAATCTAGTCTAGATCGATTACTTTCTGAGCTCAAACGTGCTCTTGAGGATGTACTCTGACAAAATTTCGACTAGTAGGGTGTGATCAAGAATTCGTTCGTCTTTCTAAATAAGGGGTGCTTCTATTTATAGGCACGAAAAGTGTATTAATTCTCATATGCTCTTTAGCATGCTTTCCTTTTCTTGCGTTTAAAGATCCTTAAGCGCATTTATTCTTTCCTCCTTAGAGCTCCTTAAGCGCAACTATTCTTTCCTCCATCATGCTCTGTTCTTCTGCCTCTAAGCTTCTTGCTCTGCTACCCTTTTAATGAAACCATGCATTTCTTTCACAGTCTTACTATATCACAATATTAGCTCTTTCTTCATTTTAATCCCCTAGAATTACTTTTTTACCACCGAAATCATTTTTATCCCTTACACTTAAGATATATACTTGATTTTTATTTTGATTATATAAATTAGTTGTATAATTAGTTTTTCTTATATACTTTCATTTTAGAAAGGCTAATTATAATTTTTACCCTCTGAACTTTGACATGTACCAAATCATGCTCCTTGAACTTTTTTGGTCATTAAAAATTCTCCCTGAACTATTGAGATTGTTGGATTTAAGGACTTTTTTCCAATTTTAGTAAAAAAAAATCTAACATAAATGAAAGTTCAGGGGGCATGATTTGACACATGTCAAAGTTCGAGTGGCATGATTTGGTAGATATTAGGGGTGTTCATCAAACCGTTCAAACCGCTCAAACTGCCCGCACTGCAAAAAAATGCGATTTGAAATTCTTTGTTGTGCGGTCGCGGTTTGAATTTTTCCCACACCACACATTATAAAAACACCAATTTTTATATTTATTTAGGTTCAATATGTGAATGTCCAACCCAAAGCCCACTAATTATTGTATTATTGAAACTTAAATTTTTTTTCAAGCCTTATGGTATTTTTGACAAGTGTTGCCCAAACTTTGTTGTATTTGTAATAGTTTAATTATTGGTGATAGTCCAAACCGCAAAAACCGCACTGCACCGCACCATTTTTTGTAGTGCGGTTTTTGCAATTTTTTAGTTTTGCGATGCGGGTGTGGTTTGGAAAATTAGAAAAACCACATGTGTGAATTGGTTTGAAAAAATGCTCAAAAACCGCAACACCCGCACCGCGAACACCCCTAGTAGACATTAAAATGGAAAGCATAATTTAGTACATAAGCAATCACTAAATTAGTAAATTGAATGAAATTGGACAAAAATCCTTAAATTCAATAATCTTAATAGTTCGGAGAGAATTTGTAATGGTTAAAAAAGTTCAAGGGACATGATTTAGTACATATTAAAATTTAAGGGGCGAAAATCCTCATTAGGCTTTTAGAAATATCATACTTTTTTTGTTTTAATAATAATAATAATAATAATAATAATAAAAAGATATTATTTTGTTAAGCAATAAGTAACAACATTACAATAGTGATTCTTAGCACTTTTTCTATTTTATTATTTACAAAGAAAATATTATTTAAAATATATAAATTGGATAAAAAAAATAATAATAGAAATATATCTTTTAGTGCAATAGAAATGTTAAAAAATTATATATTTTTTAGGCTATGTAGCCACATAACATTTAGTAAAAGATAAAATATAAAAGAAAAATATGAATAGTAAGTTTAAATTTAAATTATAATATTTAGAAAAAAGAACACTTACATTTAATATAACACAAATATATATATATATATATAAAATAACATTTCTTTAAAAAAAAAAAAAAACAAGTTATTTAAGACATACCCTTCTAAAAAAATAAATAAAAAAGACATTAATAATATTAATAATGTGAGATTTATGTGATAAAGATCAAGTCTCTAATGTCTCTACAAGTTTTAAAATGGACAACTCCATAAGAAAAGTGCTTCCATTGTAAAAAGTGAAACCAAACAAAAGCTATTCCAACAATTCCATTCCTTAGGATCCAACCAAACATTTTACCCCAAAGTGCTTACAAGTTACAATGCAGAAGATCAGACAGGAATTGGCAATCCCTTCTTTGCCATGCTGTCCAGGACATCATTGAGAGCTTGACATAACCCAACAATCTGTTCATATTTAAATACATAAATACATGTATACATACACATTTTCTATATAATTTTTTTTTAAACAAGTGAAGAGACCAAAAATCATGAAGATGAGATCACTTAAACGAACAATATTAGTCTCGTTGTGCCAACACTGCAAACTCTATGAAACTCCCCACGGTGTTCAAAATCTAGTAGTAGCCATTGAAATGTATGAAAAAGAAAAATCAATAATTACCTGTTGATCCCATCGCTGCAGTTCCTCTGTGTCATCCTCGAAATGTATGACAGCTTCCACCTGACATACATTGTGTCAGATTAGTGCTGCTTTGGTGTAAAATAGAAAAACAATTTTCCTTTGATAATTTTGAAAAATGATGGTGGTTGCTGCTGATACTTTCAAATTATGCAGTACTCATTAGAAAAATATATCTTCCGCACAAGATGGGGCGTGCAAGTTTCACTCAGCTAATTTAATTCATAAGTGACCTTCATGAAAATGAGACTAACAGAAGGCTAGATGGAAAAAAAAATCATGCATAACTTAAATCCTTAAAAATGACACCTGAAAGACAGATGCCACATTGCATACATAGTAATACCTGGTCAATCGATCCTCTCATTCTGTCCTCATAGATCATTCTTGACGCTATTTTTTCAGCCTACAAGACAAATTACAGCACTTTCAGAAAGAATGAGAAATAATAGCTCAAGACAAATTACTCACTTGAGCTAGCCTCAACTAGTGAAGAATAACACTACTCAATATAAATCATAATCAATTACTTGACACAAAGAAGCAACTAATTTGCAGAATCTAGGAGTCTTGTTAGTATCTCATTCCTATTTAAATCAATCACTGGATACTAAATTTAAAACCACAGATCCTCTACATTCAAATATTTATATTTTTATACATATTTTAAAATCATTTGCATTCAAAAATTGAAAGAAATAAATCGAGTTGAGTGAAAAAAGTAAATAAATTAAAAATCACACGAGCTTAAATAGAGAGAAAAAAAATAACAAAGACCAAGACCTTATTAGGTTCAATGCCCAGCAAGGTGCCCAACTCATGGAAGCTGTAAAGAAGAAGAAAAGCAGCTGTTAACATTATCAATCCCATCAAAATAATAAAAGAACAAAAGCATTGGAAGCCTAAATATGCAATAATGAAACCAAATCACTATCCTACCTTATGTTTGTGTAAAGTTTGCTCGCACTCAGCAAATTATGCTCAATCATAGCACGATCAAGGACAGTGAAGTTGTCAGGTAGAACAGCTTTCTGTTAAAGTTGATAAACGAGGTCTCATAAATCAACTTTCTCAACAATGTGATTAAATGCTGTATATACAACAACCAGAAAGAAGAAAGGTACCTGATGTGCTTTTAATTCTTTAGCAAATGCATCGATTTCTGGTTTTCTTAAAATTCTCTCCAAGTATACCTAGCATCCCAATTGTACAGCAAATAACGTTTCAAAAGTAAGCAGGAGAAACAAAGTAAGAAAGCAACCAGTCAGCACAAACTATGATGCCAATACCTTTTGGAGAATTGGATAAATCTTTAATTTTGCGCACCTTTCATCCTAAACAAAGAATCTCAAATTATCAGAGCAATACAAGGACACAAGAACTGGAAAACATATAGTATATGGTCATCTTGAGAAGCTAATTACTTTGTATAAAGTTGCAAGAACACGAGAACGTTGCGGTCCTGCAGCAGCCAGAATTGTACATGTAACAGCAGCAGATAGAGCTTGTTCCAGTGCTTCCTCGTCAATCTCTCTGAAATTAAAATAATAATTTAAAAATATATCATCCATAGTTTCTCACTAAATCAGGCCTGAGGCTCATTGGAGTATACTTACAACCATCGCAAAATCATAACAATTTGGTTAAAACTCGCATTAATAACTACAAAATTAAATTACATAATACATACTCTTCTCCTATTTTCCTCTTCTCAATTTGAGAAATGTCATAATAACGTAATGCTGCCTCCAAGAACTTCCTCTTCAAATCTAAAATCCTTGCATAACATACCTGGCGGAAAGAAAGGAAAGAAGAGGGAGCAATGAAAGAAGTAAGAACCTGTCAAATTTGGTGAAAATGCAAAATTTGACAATATCACCTCACAGTACGTAAATCAATGAACCTTATATTGTAAGTTCAGTACTTCCTGCTGACTGCTGCTAACCAAGAATGAAGCCTTATTAATAAAAGCTTCTGCGTTAACAGCATCATCATCCTACATCATGTAAAAGCAAACACATCAACCAAAAAGTTGGAGAACATGGCAACAACAGCATACTAAAAACTGTTCGATTTACATTTAAGAACAATTTGTTAAATAGTTATTTTAGTCTTTTTTATTATTATTTTAATCTTTTATGTTAGTAGCCTATATAAGGATTTCTTATTAGTTGTATTCTTTTACTTTTGATTTTGCAATTGAATGAAATTCTAATTTCTCTTCACTTCTTTATTGATTATTCTTCTCTTCACAAATAATTATCATGGTATCAGAAAAAGATTTGTGATAGTCAATTTCTTAAGCGTAATCACAGCTTTTGCGGATTTATCAGAGTAGGGGTCTGTACAATTGTCATCCGTACAGTTCGACATTCCAATTTTTTGTTTGATTTCTTCAAGTTTTTTCGTGATTCGCATAGCAGTTTTGGGTATTGATTTTCACAGCACAATTTTAAATTTTCATCAGTTTTGTTTTTTGCAATTTGTTCTTTTTTTTCTACAATAGCTCCCAATAAAGATGATTCCCTTCAAGCAATCAGTGTGAGATTGGATGGAAAGAATTATTTATATTGGAATTATGTTATGAAAACTTTTTTGAAAGGAAAAAAGATTTGGGGTTATATTTCTGGAACAAATAGAAAACCAGCAAATGGTAATGCAAATCTGTTAGAAAATTGTGATTAATTGTCATTTTACTCGTCACCATCTGAAGTTGGACACCATTACTTTGCCTTTTGTTCCTTCTTCGTTGCAGCTTGCTGGCTTTTTTACTAAGTGGCATACGATTTTTTGTTTTCGTTTTCTTTTAAGGAAACTCTCGATGCTTCTTGCAGCAGCATCGTAAGTTTGAGGGAAGGTGTTAAATAGTTATTTCAGATTATTTTAATCTTTTATGTTAGTTGCCCATATAAGATTTTCTTATTACTTATATTCTTTTACTTTTGACTTTTTAATTGAATAAAACTCTAATTTCTTTGCATCTCTTTTTTATTAATTATTCTTCTCTTCACAAATAATAATCAAGTTGTGCATAGACTTCAAGTGCGATTAAATATTTTGTAAGAATGATGCCTGAAACAGATATCATAATCATCTGTTTGAGTTTGACCACCTTATCAAATCCCAATGCAAAAGAAAAATTACTATTCCTACACTGTCTGGACGTAGAGAAATTGATCCAAATGAGGGACTGGCATCAAGTAACATATAATACATTCAATAACTGTCTAATAAACATTCTTTAGATGTACCTCAAGATAAAGGCGAGCTACTTGGACACATTTTGATAACCTGAACGTATCGTCAATCACTCTGATAACGACATTAAACAAAATTGCATACGGTTAACATCCTAGCAAATTGCAACATACTCACTTTCATGAGAACAAACATGAAGAAAAAAAATAGGATCTTACTCTCAGACCTCATTCCAGAATCTAGATCAATGCCACTGAGCATCTGAGCAGCCTTTGACCACTGCTGTTTAGATTCATACAGTTCGGCAAGTTTCTCTCGTATGATTAGCACCTGCAGCATTTTTAAAACCAAATACAACAAAATCGGTTAAGTCTCTTCAACAGTGTTGTGCAAAAACATCAATAAGCATCTCCGGGTAAGATAATCCAAGGCCCTATCAGCTTCCATGGGGAAACGGTCACCAAAATTCTCAATCAAGAACAATGTGCATTGAAAACTACCATTGTAGAATAAAATATATATAAAAAAAACATATAAATGGCGAAACGAACTTGTTCCTCAAACGAAACAACCCGTGGCTGAATCTGCGCAAGGATATAATGGGCAATCTCCTTCTGGGTTTCCGGCTGTAATAGCCCTAATTCTTGCGCAAAGGTCTGCAGTAGTTGACGAGAAACCACCAATGGTACATCGTCAGATAACACTGCAATACAATTATGAAACCGATTAGGAGAACTGAGAGCCAAATAATCATCCGAAAAACGGTTTAAGAAAACCAAGAATTGAATTGTGTGTGAAAAGCAAGTCAATTAGAGATGTTACTATGGTCAATAAACTTCTTGGCCTGAGTTGTGTCGTTGGAAGAAATTACGGATGAGAGTATGTGCTTGTACTGCTCGATCTTTTGCCGCTGATCAGATATCGCAGACGCGTTCGCGAAGGCGCTCTCCATGGAAACAGATATATCGACACCCACGACTGCTATGGTGAAGGAGTAGAGGAGTGTTGGAAACCAGAGTCCCCACTGAATTTTTTAAAATGATTTAGCCAAAGAATTTGGGACTGCTTTTGTTTGTTTGGTTGTAGAAATGGAATATATGCAATAATTTTTGGAAAATTTTATTCACACCCTTAAAGACATTTTATTTATTTTTTTTTTGAACAAAAAAGACATTTTATTTATTAATTTTTATTTTATATAAATTTATATATTTAATTATACTAAATTATTTTAATTATTTAAATTTATATCCTTAAAAATATACCCATCAAATAAAAATAAATTATAATTTAAATATTACGACCAAAAAATAAAAAATTATATAAAATTTTCTTTAAAAAAAATAAAAAATATTTATAAATGATTTAAAAAATAATATGAAAATAAGTATTGAAATTAACATAAAATAATATGAGAAAAGAATTTAAAAAATATTAAGAGTAAATTTTAAAAATTATTTAAGTTTATTTTTTTATTAATGAAGTGTATTTATCATTTTATGAGGTACAAATAGAACTTCCCATAACTTTTTATTATTCGGAATTTTACTTGTATCCCAAAAATTTATAAAAACATGCTATTTAATAATTTACTTTTATAGGAAATTAAATCATTAATTATACTAATTTTTTTAAAAAAAATTATTCTTCCAATTCATATTCTTCAAAATTATACTTATCAAACAAAAATAAATTGTATTTTAAATATTATAAAAAAAATTAAATAAAAAATAATATGGAAAATTATTAGGAAAAAATTAAAAAAAAAAAATTCATGATTTAAAAAAATGTAAAATTAAAATTAAAATAAGTAATAAAATTACATAAAATAAATATAAAGAGTGATTTTTAAAAATTATTTTAAGCTTATTTTTTTTTAATGTTAGAATGTACTTATTATTTTGTGGGATCCAAATACAACTCTCCTTTTAGGTAATATATTTAAAGGGCCCTTATGTAGTTCTTTAGTTACTTTCCAGGGATTAAAAACTTCAAATATGACAAGAATAATGTTACTGTTTGTCATTTCTTTGTTTACATGTTATTCCCGATATTTGTAAGTAGATGAAATTATTTTATTTTATTTTTCATTTTGTTTTTAAATGTAAGTTGTAATAGTTAGATATTTTGAGGGTATAGTTGTAATTTTACTGATTTTTTTCATTTATAGTAGGCTAATTAGTAATTTTTTCCTCCGAACATTGACATGTACTAAATCGTGCCCCTGAAGTTTTTTGGCCGTTAGAAATTCCCCCGAACTATTGAGATTGTTAAATTTAAGGACTGTTGTCTAATTTCATTCAATTTTACTGTTTCAGTGATTGTTTATGTACTAAACCATGCTCCTCATATTTTGATATCTACCAAATCATGCCCCTCAAATTTTAATATGTACTAATGTTGGGTTTTATGCCCTAAATAAAACTCATTTCAATATAATCAGATTTACTTATTAATATAGATCAGAAATAACATTTAATGTTGCATGGTTCACATGATTTATTTCATGATTATATGTACATAATGTATAAATTCATCTGAAACCCTTTTCACATACTTGTTCCTGTTTATTGTGCTGTCAACACATTGGAAAGTAAATATGACTATGTGAATAAAGTTTCCTAGATTTATCAGACACAGGGTTTTACTGATATGATAATCTACAACAAGAGTTTACTTGCATTTGGAGAAATGCTATGTTCTTTCCAGAACATTGGTTAAAGTAAAGCTCAGGTTGGATGCATGGAGTATGCATCGGAAGAGACCGATATTGAACTTTGACTTAGATTTAATTAAACTTACCGTAATATCTATTCAAGTCAATATCGCCTAGTTGATCCTAGATCAAATGATCTTAATCCTGATATGATTAGACTCAATCTCGAGAGGCTATTCGTGTTCTTTGATTTGTTAGTTAAGCCTACTTTTAGGTCAGGGTGATACGTACATTTTGGGAACACGGTAGTGCAATTGAGTGGGAGCGCTAGCATAAACATGGAATCTATAGCTTCTATCTGGCGAATAGTAAGCAAAGGATAACCTCCTTCGAGCTTGACCAAACGAACATAAATGGTGGAGTACTCATTTCACATAAGCTGAAATATCATTTATACGGGGTCAAGTGTTTTAAGGAATAAATACGTTGTAGGGTGTAACGGTAATTTAATCCCTTTACAGTGTAGATCATTCATATAGAGGATCATTGATCACATTAGGATTATAACAATGGATAACTGATGATGCGTCTATATGGTGGAAAATATAGAGCATTCTATTATACTGAGAGTGCAATTCTAAGTTCTATGCGTGGATTCAACGAAGAATTAATAAGTTAGTGAATTTTAGTAATAAATTCTTGATCTACTTATTGGAAGCTCGGTTATATAGACCCATGGTCCCCGCACTAGTTGAGATAATATTGCTTGTAAGACTCATATAATTGGTTTTGATTAATCAATTATAATTCTCAAATTAGACTATGTCTATTTGTGAATTTTTCACTAAGTAAGGGCGAAATTGTAAAGAAAGAGTTTATAGGGGCATATTTGTTAATTATGATACTTTGTATGGTTCAATTAATAAATATGATAAATGACAATATTATTTAATAATTATTTATAGTTATTAAATAGTTAGAATTGTCATTTAAATGGTTGAATTAGAAAATTGGCGTTTTTGATAAAATCAGATGCAGAAAAGGTAAAACTGCAAAATTGCAAAAAGTGAGGCCCAAATCCACTAGTATAGGGCCGGCCACTTTTGTAGGAAATTTAAACTGATATTTTCATTATTTTAATGCCAAATAATTCAAACCTAACCCTAGTGGAATGCTATAAATAGATAGTGAAGGCTTCAGGAAATTTACACTTAAATTTCTACACTTCTGATTCTGAAAAAACTGAGCCTCTCTCTCTCTCCCTATCTTTGGCCGAACCCACTTTTGTTGAGAATTATTTTACCAGGATCTTAGATCTACTCACAAGTATGTTTATTAACATCCTAAATATGAACTTTCTAAAACGATAAAATAAACACATATAAAGTTAAGAAAACCTTACATTGATGCAGCGGAATTAATGTCTCCTTCCACTCAGATCTCTAACCCTTGATTCCTTTCTGTAGCAGAGTATAATCAAGATCTGAGCCCGAATCTCCTTCTTCTTCAAGCTTTGATCCTTCACAGTCTTCCAATCTATGATTGAGTTACTGCTTGCTGTGTGTGGGCACTTACTCTTTCACTAGGGTCACGAAAAAGATGAAGGGAAAAGAGAGAGAGAGATTTCGGCCAAGGTAGAGAGTGAGGAAGGCTCAGTTTTTCTGAAGAGAGAAATTTCTGTCAGAAACCTGATCTGAAAACTTGTGATTTGACTGAGCCATCACTTTCTATTTATAGGCAACTACTAGGTCTAGGTTTAGAATAATTTGGCATTAAAATAATGAAAATAATAATTTGAAAAATCATCATTAAGTGGTCGGCCATATGGTGTTATTGGGCCTTACTTAATTTTGCAATTTTATCAAATTTTATCTCTATTTTCTCAAAAATGCCAATTTTCCAATTCTAACCTTTTAAATGCCAAAACTAATTATTTAATAACTAAAATAGATTATTAAATAATATTGTCATTTAATTTAATTATTAATTAGACATATAAAGTCCATTAATAAATAAATAAACCTAGAAAACTCTTTTCCTTACAATTTCACCCCTGCTTAGTGAAAATTCATAAAATCAGACATAGTCTAACTTTAGAATTATAATTGATCAATCACGAATCAATTAATGAGTCTTACAAGCAGAATGTTCTCAACTAGAATGGGGACCATGGATCTATATGCTGAGCTTCCAATAAGTGAACCAAATTTACCAAGTAAATTCCTACTTATTAATTCTTCGTTGAATCCACTCTTAGAACTTAGAATTGCACTCTCAGACTTATATAGAGCATATTGTATGTTTCACGATACCAATATACTATCTCATTTAACCATTGTTATAATCTTATTGTGATTTAAAGATCCTCTATATAGATGATTTACATCGAGATGGGATTTCTTTACCGTTCTCACCCCTCAATGTATTTTGCCCCTTAAAACACTTAGCTACCTGTAAATGGTGTTTAGTGATCTAATAATTAGTCAGTTAAACAAGAGCTCATCCATTTACTTCTATTTGCTAAGCTCGAAGGGAATCATCACTTAACTTCTATACACCAGTAGAAGCTATAGATTCCATATTTATGTTCAGCACTCCCACTCAATCATACTATCATGTTCCCAAAATATACGTATCACCCTGACCCAAAAGTAGGCTTAACTAATAAATCAAAGAACATGAATAGCACTCCTGAGTTGAGCCCAAGCATATCAGGATTTAGATTCTTTTAATCTTAAGATCAACTACTAATATTGACTTGGAAAGATATGTATAACGGTAAGTTTGTAATATCTTAACTTAGTTGCAATATCGGTCCAGTCCAATGTATACTCCATACATTCGAAACTAGTATACTTTACTAATGTCCTCGAAAGAACATAACACTTACTCCAAGTGTAAGTACACATCATCGCTGATTATCACATCAGTGTAAATCCAAGAACACTGATGAAACAGGGACAAAAACTTTTGATTCATATGATCACAATCACATTCCACTGTGTTGACGATACTGTAATTGTGAATAAACATATGATCTGGATTTAACTGATTTTGTGTGTATAAATGTAATAAACATATTAAACATGTTAAACATATTAAACCATTAGCATGCAAACATCAATCACTTCAAATTTCTTATATTGATAACTAATCAGATTGTAAAGAGTTTTATTTAGGGCATAAAACCTAACAAACTCCCACTTGCACTAATATAAAACAAACTGCGCAAATAGGTCAATCTGATGTCTTGATCTTCAGATCAAGTGTAGTATATTTGAATCCACCCAAACTTCTGGAAACCAGTTCATAAATACTCTTATGAAACATCCTTTACTATATGCTTTACTCATCAAGGGATACTGAAATCTTTACTGTTTTAAAAGTACATCTGAATTAACAGAGGACATGTCTCTCATATTTTAAAATATGTAATTGAGATAATACAGTGTAGACTTTTCTTCAGTGATATAACTTTCTGGTATTTTCGAATAGACCAAGTTACAATTCTTCTCTGGTAGAGCTTGAATTATTATTCAATAATTCCTCCACCCCCAAAGTAAGCACCATCTTATAGAATATCGAAATTAGATGGTGAGATACAAAGACAACTGATACACAGGTCCTTAATATCTGACATATAGATCACTTACATAAATCCTTCTTGAATATCTTCTAATGTTCCCTATTTGATTACATCTCAGATAGCTCCCACTCAATAGCAGATGTCTGGTTAAATAATACTTTTAACCTCTGATTGTTTAGAGAGTTACCTAGTTGTGACTTTTGTGTTAGTCTTAAAACTTTAAGTTAAGACTAAGTCATCAACTTAGCAGACTAGTATTTGAAGTGAAAAATACATGCCAGAGATAAAGTAATCAAAATTAAGATACCATAAAATTTTATGAGGATTAAGAATTCTTGGTTCAAGTCATTCGAATGGACTGAACTAGAGTTCTTTATCTTATTCTCATAATTCTGATAAGCTATACCTATCCATGTGAATGGTTAGATTTGCTTTTCAGTATTGTTCTTATGTACCTATCACAATTATCAACCTAATGAAGATGGGTATAGAACTTTAAAATTCTTCCACTCAATTAAGGTAGTGTGAAACTTTAACAAAGAACTTTCAAAGGTATCAAACTTTTACTTACACCAGTAAAATCGAAATGGAACATACAATCAAGATCAAGAATTTATATTGACAATAGCTGACTCATTATATTACTTCTATGTTTAAACAAGATATGTGTTTCATAGGGAATTGTGGAATAGACTCCACCCCTAAGAATATACATATAGGGTACTATGGATAACCTCCACCCCTAAGTATATAGAGATTATGATCCACCCCTAAAGGTTGTAAAGATCATGATTCTCTAAGTGTGATAGAGTTTATGTGGAGTTGAATACTATCCAGAGTTCATTAGATATAAAAGATCGTTGAACTGCATAGTTTTCTTAACTTTTCTCCACCCCTATCAGATCATAAGATCCTTTTATTAAACAAATTCTTAATAATTGTATGAGAATTAACAATTATTGATAAACATAGAAAATAATTTCTAGTGTTTATATAATATAACTCTATGAAGAGTTGTAAATATTATAGAATTTGCATCAATAATAAAAACACTTACACATACAAACATACAAATATAATGTGGTAATAATTGATGAAGATAAATTAAATGAAGCTCAATCTCATAAATTGCAATAGGGAATTTCGAAAAAAAACTTTATTAATATTAAAAAAAATATTGCAACAATATGAGATAAACAGGGATAAATATCCCTGACTAAAATTTGAAATCCAAATTGTCTTTAAACTAAAACAATTAATTCAAAAAATAAATTGAAGAGCTTCATCTTCATCTGGACGATTTCACCCTTGGTCCAGCTTTCTGATCCAACTCAATTGAGTTCAAGTAGCTTGGCCTATAAGAAGAAGAAAACAAATAAACAAAGTTTAGTCCAGAATCATAAATCCAATTGGATAATAATTCACTAAAACTCTTAAAGTTTATGAAAGGAAATACCTTGTTTCTTTGCAAGAAGTTTAGGACACTGGGGTTTCCAATGACCTTTTTCATTGCAGTGGAAACACTTTCCTTTAAGTGTAGCATCACCAGAAGGAGCAGTCTTTTTCATGACTTTTGTTCGCTTCTTGGTGTTCTTCCACTTCTTCTTCGATTTGGGCTTTGAAGCAGAGGCGACATTTGCTTCATCGTCCCATTACCATTACCAGGATTGTGAGGTTTACTCCCTTTCTTCTTGGGTCCTCCAATCAAATTTTCATAAGTTTGAAGGTCATTGACTAATTCATGAAAGTCAATTTCCTTCTTATTCATGACATAATTTGATGTGTATGGTAGAAATGCTGGAGTCAGGCTGTTCAAGATAAGACTTACTTGAGTAGCACTGTCCATTTCAGCACCATGATCCTGGGCTTCTTGGAAATAACTGGACATGAGGAGAACATGGTCACGCACGTTTTGATGAGGTTCCATCCGTGCGTTAATGTACTTCTTAGTCGCGTCAAAGCGTGACTGAAGTGATGCCTTACCGAATAGCTCATTTAACTTCGTCATAACTTCAGCAGCCTTCTCAGTTTTAGAAAACCGAGTTTTGAGGGTGTCAACCATGCTAGAAAGCATAAAGTATAGAGCTTTGTCATTTGCCTTCTGCCAACGCTCATACTTTTCTTTCACAGCTTTGGATGCATTGTCCCCAGGCACTTCAGGTGACGGCTCAGTTAAAACTAACAAGGCACTTTCTCCTATGAGAGCAATATTAATGTTCTCATTCCATTTATTAAAGTTAGATCCATTCAGCTTATTTTCAGTCAACAGTGATAACATGGGATTCATTTTGGTAAACAGGATACTACAAAATAATAGAAATCAACAAATAGAAATTAATCATGGTTTAACACACAAAATTAATTCAGAAATTATAAGCACATAGCAAGTAGGAATGATATGAGAAAATATTTAAAAAATTCAATCCTAAATAATTTCCAAGGTTTTCAACAAACTGATATCAGTGTCCCGTTTAGGCGAGAGTCAAAGTTACCATCCATTGAATAGAGTTGTCAGCTCATCTAAAATGTTAAACATTCTAGCAACCTTTTATTCGATCAAGATCAGAATCCAGCGTTATCCCGTTTAGGCGAGAGTCAAGGCTATTCTATCTCATGAGCTTCTACCATTGTTTCGCAATTTGCAAGTCAAATATGGTCGCCACCATTAGGGTGATCTATACCATATAAAACACTTACAAACCACTTATCATGCGAGATTAAACGGTGCGAAATTGCTAATGAACGTTCCTCCATTAGGGAGGATTACTCACTAAAACAAACGCGGTGTAAAATCCACAATGGAGATCGAATATCTAAATAATAATAAAGCTCATTGTTTAAAATGTATTTTCTTTATTATTCTAATAAATAAATCTCATTAAATTCTAAATTAAGAATTAAAATTCAAAAAAATAAGAATTTAATATAATATTTATAAAATTATACTTAGTAATAATCTTAAATATAAATATTAAGGAAATTAATTTAAGTTGAATTAAATAAATAATTAGCAACTTAAAAATTTCCTTTGAGAATATATTTATTGAGTTCGAAAATTTAAAGTATATAAAAATACAATTTTCGAAAATAATAAAAATAGAAAAGAAATACTTCAAGCAAAAATATTACCTATCTAGATTTTCTTTTGACTAGTTAATTTAATTTCTAATAATATATATTTTAAATTCATTTATTTTAAATTAATCAATTAAATGAAAAAATCATTGACTTGAGTTGGTCCAAGAATTAATTAAAGTAAATAATTAATTTACAACTCAATCTATTTTTCAAAAATTCGAAAATATGGCATAATTAAAATGCAAATTTCGAAATTGATTAATAAAATAAAGAAAAATATATATATTGAAAATTATTTAAATTTAAGTTGAAAAATTAAATTTCAACCTAAAAATAATTTTCTATTTAATTAAGTGTCATGAAAAATCAATAAATATTTAAGTATCATGATGAAAATCAACTTAGATATTTAGATTTTTAAACTTAATTAAATGTATTAAATTCAAGAAATAATAATTAAGTGTAAAGAAGGCTTAATTATTTATTTCTATTTAATACTAGGAAAAATATACTTAATAAAATTGTACCAAAATTAATTATTTAAATAATTAATTTCACAAAAGTATAATATTTTCCTATTTAAATATTAGAAATAATAAGTAGTCTAGAAATTACTATCTAGAAAATATCTTATTTGACTAAGTATCTTTTCAAAATTTGAAAAATATTTAATTTAAGTTGTATAGAAAAAATCTAAAACTTAAATAATTTCAAATCTAGATTTAATTAAATATCACAAATTAAGTTGTAACCACTTAATTTGAAGATATCTTTTAAAGTTAATATTTGAAAAGATATTAACCAAAAAATATCTAAGATATTCCATTTCATGTTAATATTTGAAAAGATATTAACTTAAAAAATATCTTAAGAATCTTTAATAACTAATACCTAAGATTCCTCAACTTGATTTAAAATTTAAATCAAATATTCAAATTTAAGTTAGTTAAGAAAAATCAGTTGATACAACTAATTTATAACTTAAATAGGAATATTTAATTAAATAAGCTCCAGAAAGAATCTTAGTTAGTTAAAATTCGATATTTAATTAAATACAAGAAAAATACAAATAGTTTGTCTAGAAATAATATCTAAACTAAAAGTGTTTTTCTTAAAATTAACTTTAAAATATTAAAATGAAAAATAAATTTCCATATATTTTAAAAGTTAATTATGTTGCTAATTCAATTTTATTAGGTCAAACTAATATAATTAACCTAGTACAGTTATTCAAATCAGGCAAATGGGCCTTCACAATTGGGGTAGTTCATGTGAGGGGGTGCTGGGTTCAGTATGTCGTACCCACTTCTATGGCTCCCAACTCTCACACAAGGCCCAAAAGAGAGGAATTTAACCTTAAAATGAATAACTGTTATTAATTGAATAGGTCCAAAAACTAAATGGACCTAAATAAAATCTATCATGGTGTGACATTTTATTTAGCAACAACCTATATGTATCTATATTAAAACAAAATAAACATATAGGCTCACACAGGCACACTTTGGATGGATCCTATCATGTTGCTAGGTCATACACAGATGAAAGAAGATTGTAAAATTTACCTGTTACAAATTATTAACTTGACCAAGGGAGCCATCAGATCATTAGATCTGGCAAAAAGTAACCATGGCTATTTGCAATCAAGTAATAATAGGTTTTTAAAACTTACACACAAGCTAAAAACACATACTCCTGCAACAAGGTTAGCTGGATAGTTGGAAGTAGGATTTATTTAATTTTAAATAAATAATTTCGAAAAATAAATAAAAAAAATTTTAATTAATTTCGAAAAATAATAAAAAATATTTAATTAATTTCGAAAATAAAATAAAAATAAATTTTAAATTTCGAAATTATTTTAAAAATAAATATTTAAAATTAAACCTACTATTTGAAAAATTAGGTTTCAACCAACCTAAATATCATTTCAAAATTTGCTAACTACTTTTAAAAATTAAATGTTATTTTAAAAATAAAAATTAAATAAAAATGGAAAAGATAAATAAAATATCTTTTCAGATTTTTAAATTTAATTTAAATAAATAAAATAACAAAATTTAAAAGTTAGCAAAATATCTTATATCTATTTAAAATTACATGATTATAAATATCTTATTGTAAATTTAAATAAGGTCAAAATATCTAAAAAGATTTAAAAAATCTTAATAGATAAGATATTTTTAAAATATCTTAAAAGATAAGATATTTTTAAATATCTTGAAAGATATTATAAATATCCTTAAAAGATATTATAAAAATCTTAAAAGATAAGATATTTTTAAATATCTTAAAAGATATTATAAATATCTTATAAATATCTTAAAAGATATTTTAAATATCTTAAAAAATCTGACCTTAAATTTAAAAAAAAAAATATAATCAAATTTAAAAATAAGATAAATTTTTAAGCAAAAAAATAAATACTAATTCTATTCAAATTCAAATTACACTAATATCTTGAATTAAATTAAAAAAAATTAAATTAATTCAAAATGATAATTAGAATTGAATTAGGAATAGTAATAGTATATATACAAAACCATACAAAAATTTGGAAGTTAATTCCATGAAAAAGTATGAAAAATTGAAGAAAATAGAAAAAATTCAAAACTGTACGGACAGTTCTGCGATCGCAGGAAACTATCAGCACAGCCCCGATTTTGTCAAATCTTCAAAAAATCATAACTAATTCAAATAAAATCCAAATTGAGTTCTGTAAAAGGCTAACTTGCTTAATTTTTTCCATACTATCCAATAAAAATAATTCCAGAACCGAAATAACAATTATTTTTCACGAAAATTTCACAAACATCAATCAATCATCAAATAACACTCAATACAACATGATACCATCCAAAGAACATACAAACAATCGTTTTAAAGTCCAAATTACATGCAAGTAAATCAATTACCATGGCTCTGAGGCCAGTTGTTGGGAATTATTTTACCAGGATCTTAGATCTACTCACAAGTATGTTTATTAACATCCTAAATATGAACTTTCTAAAACGATAAAATAAACACATATAAAGTTAAGAAAACCTTACATTGATGCAGCGGAATTAATGTCTCCTTCCACTCAGATCTCTAACCCTTGATTCCTTTCTGTAGCAGAGTATAATCAAGATCTGAGCCCGAATCTCCTTCTTCTTTAAGCTTTGATCCTTCACAGTCTTCCAATCTATGATTGAGTTACTGCTTGCTGTGTGTGGGCACTTACTCTTTCACTAGGGTCACGAAAAAGATGAAGGGAAAAGAGAGAGAGAGATTTCGGCCAAGGTAGAGAGTGAGGAAGGCTCAGTTTTTCTGAAGAGAGAAATTTCTGTCAGAAACCTGATCTGAAAACTTGTGATTTGACTGAGCCATCACTTTCTATTTATAGGCAACTACTAGGTCTAGGTTTAGAATTATTTGACATTAAAATAATGAAAATAATAATTTGAAAAATCATCATTAAGTGGTCGGCCATATGGTGTTATTGGGCCTTACTTAATTTTGCAATTTTATCAAATTTTATCTCTATTTTCTCAAAAATGCCAATTTTCCAATTCTAACCTTTTAAATGCCAAAACTAATTATTTAATAACTAAAATAAATTATTAAATAATATTGTCATTTAATTTAATTATTAATTAGACATATAAAGTCCATTAATAAATAAACCTAGAAAACTCTTTTCCTTACAATTTCACCCCTGCTTAGTGAAAATTCATAAAATCAGACATAGTCTAACTTTAGAATTATAATTGATCAATCACAAATCAATTAATGAGTCTTACAAGCAGAATGTTCTCAACTAGAATGGGGACCATGGATCTATATGCTGAGCTTCCAATAAGTGAACCAAATTTACCAAGTAAATTCCTACTTATTAATTCTTCGTTGAATCCACTCTTAGAACTTAGAATTGCACTCTCAGACTTATATAGAGCATATTGTATGTTTCACGATACGAATATACTATCTCATTTAACCATTGTTATAATCTTATTGTGATTTAAAGATCCTCTATATAGATGATTTACATCGAGATGGGATTTCTTTACCGTTCTCACCCCTCAATGTATTTTGCCCCTTAAAACACTTAGCTACCTGTAAATGGTGTTTAGTGATCTAATAATTAGTCAGTTAAACAAGAGCTCATCCATTTACTTCTATTTGCTAAGCTCAAAGGGAATCATCACTTAACTTCTATACACCAGTAGAAGCTATAGATTCCATATTTATGTTCAGCACTCCCACTCAATCATACTATCATGTTCCCAAAATATACGTATCACCCTGACCCAAAAGTAGGCTTAACTAATAAATCAAAGAACATGAATAGCACTCCTGAGTTGAGCCCAAGCATATCAGGATTTAGATTCTTTTAATCTTAAGATCAACTACTGATATTGACTTGGAAAGATATGTATAACGGTAAGTTTGTAATATCTTAACTTAGTTGCAATATCGGTCCAGTCCAATGTATACTCCATACATTCGAAACTAGTATACTTTACTAATGTCCTGGAAAGAACATAACACTTACTCCAAGTGTAAGTACACATCATCGCTGATTATCACATTAGTGTAAATCCAATAACACTGATGAAACAGGGACCAAAACTTTTGATTCATATGATCACAATCACATTCCACTGTGTTGACGATACTGTAATTGTGAATAAACATATGATCTGGATTTAACTGATTTTGTGTGTATAAATGTAATAAACATATTAAACATGTTAAACATATTAAACCATTAGCATGCAAACATCAATCACTTCAAATTTCTTATATTGATAACTAATCAGATTGTAAAGAGTTTTATTTAGGGCATAAAACCTAACAACTTTCTCTTTCTTCTTCCTTCAATTTCGAAAATCTTAGTGTGAGAGTAGTGCCCACACACAGCAAGTGATACCTCAATCATAGTGAGGAAGATCGTGAAGAAAGACTTTCAGCAAGAAGGAGTTTCAGCATCAAAGATTCAGAGAAAGAGATCCAGGTTCAGATATTGATAATGCTCTGCTACAGAAAGGAATCAAGGGCTAGATATCTGAATGGAAGGAGTCATAATATTCCGCTGCACCCAATGTAAGGTTTCCTAAACTTTATATGTGTTTATTTCATCGTTTTAGAAAGTTCATATTTAGGGTGTTAATCAACATACTTGTGAGTAGATCTAAGATCCTGGTAAAATAATTTCCAACAACTGGCCTCAGAGTCATGGTAATTGATTTACTTGCAAGAAATTTGGACTTTAAAACGATTGTTTGATGTTTTTGGATGGTATCATGTTGTATTGAGTGTTATTTGATGATTGATTGATGTTTGTGAATTTTCGTGAAAAATAATTGAATATCTGTTTCTGGAATTATTTTTATTGGATATTATGGAAAAAATTAAGCAAGTTACTTTTTTACAGAACTCAATTTCGATTTAATTCGAATTAGTTATGATTTTTTGAAGTTTCGGAAAAATCGGGTTGTGTCGCTGCACCACATGCGTGCGCGGAGAGGCTGCAAGCAGCCCCCTGCTCCTACGTTTCACGCCCACGCAGCCCCAAGTGCGCCCATGGATAGTATGCTTGGCATACTGTCCGTACAACTCACAATTTTTTCGTTTTTCTTCGTTTTTTCATGCTTCTTCATGGAATTAACTTCCGATTTTTTGTGTAGTTCTGTATTTTTACTATTACTATTCCTAATTCAATTCTAATTATCATTATGAATAAATTTAATATTTTTTAAATTTAATTCAAGATATTAGTGTAATTTGAATTTAAAAATAGTTAGTATGTATCTTTTTTTTGCTTAATAATCTATCTTATTTTTAAATTTGATTATATCTTATCTTATTAAGGTCAGATTTTAAATATTTTAAATTAAATACTTTTTTTAAATAATTTGACCTTATTTAAATCTTTTTTTTGCTTAATAATCTATCTTATGTAATTTTAAAAAGGTGTAAGATATTTTGCTAACTTTTAAATTTTGTTATTTTATTTATTTAAATTACATTTAAAATCTGAAAAAGATATTCATTTATCTTTTTTAATTTTTTATTTAATTTTTATTTATAAAATAACCTTTAATTTTTAAAAGTAGTTAGCAAATTTTGAAATGATATTTAGGTTGGTTGAAACCTAATTTTTTAAAATTGTAGGTTTAATTTTAAATTTAATTTTTTTTTTAATTCTCGAAATTTCTTTTATTTTATTTTAAATTTTTGAAAAATAAATATTTTATTTAAATAATTATTTTCGAAATTAATTATTTAATTTAAAATTAAATAAATCCTACATCCAACTATCCAGCTAACCTTGTTGCAGGAGTATGTGTATTAGCTTGTGTGTAAGTTTTCAAAACCTATTATTGCTTGATTGCAAATAGCCATGGTTAACTTGTTGACAGATCCAATGATCTGATTTTAACTCATGGCTCCCTTGGTCAAGTTAATAATTTGTAACATGTATATTTACAATCTTCTTTCATCTGTGTATGACCTAGCAACATGATAGGACCCATCCAAAGTGTGCCTGTGTGAGCCTATGTGTTTAATTTCATTATAGATGCATATAGGTTGCTGTTGCTAAATAAAATGTCATAGTTCTTGATAGATTTTATTTAGGCCCATTTAGTTTTTGGGCTTAGTCAATTAATAACAGTTGTTCATTTTAAGGTTAAATTCCTCTCTTTTGGGCCTTGTGTGAGAGTTGGGAGCCATAGTAGTGGGTACGACATACTGAACCCAGCACCCCCTCACATGAACCACCCCAATTGTGAAGGCCCATTTGCCTGATTTGAATAACTGTACTATGTTAATTAAACTAGTTTAACCTAATAAAATTGATTAGCAACATAATTAATTTCATTTATTTTGAAATTAATTTAAGAAAAATTATAGTTTAAAGAATTTTTTATTCTAAGCTAAACTATATGTATTTTCTTGTATTTAATTAAATATAGAATTATAACCATCTAGATTCTTTCTGAAGCTTAATTTAAATTTTTCATTAAATATTCCTATTTAAGTTGATATTTAGTTATCTATAACTAATCAACTTAAATCTGAATATCTTATGAATTTAAAATTTCAAAATTAAGTTGAGGAATTTTAGGCATTGGTTATTAAGATTCTTTAGATATTTTTTAAGTTAATATCTTTTCGAATATTAACTTAAAATGGAATATTTTAGATATTTTTTAAGTTAATATCTTTTCGAATATTAACTTAAAATGAAATATTTTCAAATTAAGTGGTTACAACTTAATTTTTGATATTTAATTAAATTTAAATTTGAAAATATTTAAATTCTAGATTTTTCTAATACAACTTAAATTAGATATTTTTTCAAATTTTGTGGAAAAGATACTTAGTCAAATAAGATATTTTCTAGATAGTTATTTCTAGACTACTTATTATTTCTAATATTAAATAGGAAAATATTATACATTGTGAAATTAATTATTTAAATAATTAATTTTGGTACAATTTATTTTAAGTATATTTTTTCCTAGTATTAAAATAGAGATTAATAATTAAGCCTTCTCTACACTTAATTATTTATTTCTTGAATTTGATACATTTAATTAATTTGAAAATTAAATATCTAAGTTGATTTTCATCATGCTACTTAAATATTTCTTTTTCATGACACTTAATTAAATAGAAAATTATTTTTAGTTGAAATTTATTTTTTCAACTAAATTTAAATAATTTTCAAAATATATTTTTTCTTTATTTTATTAATCAAATTTTGAAATTGCATTTCTTAAATGCTGGAATTTCAAATTTTATTTGAAAAATAGATTAAAGTTGTAAATTATTTATTTTAATTTTGGACCAACTTAAATCAATGATCTTTTCATTTAATGATTAATTAAAATAAATGAAGTAAAATATATTTTTCTTTATTTTATTAATCAATTTTCAAAATTGCATTTCATAATGCAAGATGATTTTGAATTTATCTTGAAAAATAGATTAAGTTGTAAATTAATTATTTATTTTAATTAATTCTTGGATCAACTTAAATCAATGATTTTTTCATTTATTGGTTAATTTAAAATCAATTGAATTAAAGTATATTATTAGAAATTGAATTAATTAGTCAAAGGAAAATCTAGATAGATGATATTTTTGCTTGAAGTATTTTTCTAGTGTATTTAATTAAATAGAAAATTAATATTTAAGTTGATTTTCATCATCATACTTAAATATTTAAAAAATTTCTTATATATTTAATTAAATAGGAAAATTATATTTTTTGTTGTAAATTGATTTTATTAATTAATAATGGGCCAACATTAAATTAGAATAATTTTTCCCGGATTTATTTTTTATTTTAATATGCATTTTTGAAAATTGTATTCTTAAATACTTTAATTTTTCGAAATGCAATATATATTTATTAAAAATTAAATTTGAGTTGTAAATTAATTTTGTAACAACTTAAATTGAATATTTTTCTAAATATTTATTGGAAATTATTACTAAGATGGAAATAATTCATATTATTTTCATATCCATCTAAGTAAAATTTATAAATATTAAATTAAAATTTATATTTAGAATTTTTCATTCTAAATTGGAAATTTTAATTAAATAAATATATATTTAAAATAAATAGATTAAATAAAGAGAATCAAAGAAAATACAACTCACTTTAAATAATGAGCTTTATTATTATTAAGATATTCGATCTCCATTGTTGGTCTTACAATAGTTAAATGTTTTCAATATAACCTCGAGACGCTAGACTTCGTCCCCCTATGGATGGTTATTCGTTGAACGCATTTAACACCGTAAGATCTCCTTTGATAAGTGTTTTGTAAGTTTTCGTCTCTATTAGACTCTCCCCTACGGTGACTACTTAGAGATAAACTTATAAAACATAAAACAATGGTGGAAGCTCATAAAATGAGAATAACCTTGACTCTCGCCTATCGGGACAACGTTGGATTCTTATTTTGATCGAATAAAAGGTTGCTAGAATGGTTTCTATTTTAGATGAGCTGACAACTCTATTCAATGAATGATACTTTGACTCTCGCCTACCGGGACACTGTATCAGTTTGTTGGAAACCTTGGAAATTATTTAGGATTGTATGTTTTAGTATTTTCACTGGTCATTCCTACTTGCTATATGTTTAATAATTTCTGAATTGTGTATGAATTTATATTGAACCATGTTATTTTCTGTTATTAAGTTGTAGTTTAATTTCGAATCTTCATTGTTGGTCTAACATATTTGTTTTTTTTAATGAGATAAATCCCTAATGGATTTTCACCATTAGACATACATATCTCAAAAGATAAATATTGTATATGCAACATCTAGCTGTTCATCAATTGATGACACCTTAGACTAGCATTTTTACAATATGAAACAAGAAGATTATATAAATAAGATTACTTTGACTCTCGCTAATCGGAGCATCGTTGGATTCTTATTTAAACAAAGAAATTATCCTAATTCCTCTTAGCTTATTCATTTCGAATTAGCTCATAACATATCATTGGATGAATGGTCTATAAATCATTTCATGTCATTCTATATTTTCTCTTAAGAAATTAAATGACGCATATGATTATAATCCCGAAATCCTATTTCCAATTGATATAAATCCTCAATCTTAGAAATCTCCTACTTGTATGGGCAAATCAGACTTAGAATTAAATTAGTAGTGGTGGTCCAAGATAGAATTACTCATTATATTTGGTATAAATTTAAGTCTTTGACTTTAATTTTAGATTCCAAATAGAAATTTTCTTATGTTTCTAATTCCAGAATACAATACAGTTACACTTTCTCAAGTGCTTAATATCCATCTTCTATTAATGATATAAAACTGTATGGAATATGAGTTAGGTATTCTGTGACCAGGATCCACTTGCAGTATTCTAAGAACTCTTTGATGTAACTAAACCTATGTCATCAATAGACACTACCACATTTTTTAATCTATGGCATTTGTATCTTGTTCATAGTGGATTTGACAAGATCAATCTCTGCAAAGAGTTAATATGCCTATATCCACTGAAAGTAGTTCATCTCATTCGCAGATGGATGTACATTCAGGGGTGGATATGAGTTTTTCGTTGTATTCTTAAAACGATAACTCTAGATTATACCTTTTAGCAAAGAAATTTGAAATGTTTGAAAAATTTCATTAAATTCTAGCAATGGTTAAAACCATTAAGGTAAGTGGTTAAAGATCTTGCGGGCGATAGGTGGAGAAATAGTTAGTAGATATGCAGTTCAAAGATCATTAAATTGATTTTTGAATTATATCCAAACTTACCTCCCCAGAAATTTCGAGTTGCATATTGATGATTAGTTACTAGTCGTTGCCTAAATCCTTCTATGGTAATACAATTTCAGAATGATGTAATGGTTGGGTACTTAATGCAAATCATTACTAGATTCATGGATGACCTAATTAAAATCTTAAGAAAAGCTAGAACTGTTAACCATGGTTTGTTAGCTATTCTAAGTGATTAGGGGTGGACCATCCCATTGTCAATAGATAAGAAAGTGTTTATTCAAACAAATACTACTTTTCTAAGATAATGACTAAGTCTGAAAACAAGTAGCAAATAAAGGAGATATTTTTCTTGATTCCAAAAGTGTTCTATCATCTTATTTGACATATGATGATCACACTGCCTCTGTTGTCTTGTCACAACCGAAGAGACCAATACCGTTTAGTTTTCTTAGACATAATTCACGGTACCTTGTCGTAGTGGGAGAGTTTCTAGGAACTCACCTTCTTATGACTTGGGAGACACTAGTGATTTAAAATCCATTGTGAGTTTAAACAAGTAATGGATTGTCAAGATAAGAAAATTAAGAAGAAATGCCAATAGAACTATGGTGTAATCCATTCACATGGAATAACCTAAAGTTTTCTATTACAAGGACATAAAAGGAAATTTTAGTTAATAAGTCTATTCTATGGACTTAACAAACTTCCTGTTCCTAGTATTATAGGTTTGAGTTTATTTAAACCTATGGCTTATGGTATACCTGGTAATTACTTACTCTAATGCAAGCAACTTACTTTAGTAAGATGCTGAAGCATTTTCTTTCTAATGGCAATCTATAGAAGCTTCACAACTTCTTAGGTATAGATTTTATTTATCTAAGGAAAAGTCTTAACTATTCCAGAAAAGATAAAGCCATGAAAGAATTTCTTAAATGAACAGCGAGAGGTCTTAGATATGCTTTTGAATGCCTTAGACCAGACACCTGCTATTGAGTGGGAGGAATGAGTAGGTATCAGATTAATCCAGGAGAAGAACATTGGAAGACAATCAAGTAAATCCTAAGATAAAGAAGAGGAACTATATGTTAGTCTATAAGGGTGTGTTTAAAACTCTTAGACTACACCATATCAGATTTCGAAATTAGCCTTTGTGCTAGTAAATCTTTCTGATAGATGGTGATTACTCTGGGGGTGGAATAGTGATTTTGGAGAAGTGTAAAAACCTATGTGAAGTCTCTAGGTCTACCAGAGAAGGACTGAATGTTAAGGTTGCAGGAAAGGTACTTATTCAGTCTAAGGAAAGTTCTATACATTTTTGGCATCATTCCAAATTGCCTTAAACTACTAGTGTTAATTTCCTGATTAACCAAAAGTAGTTGCCAAAGATATAGTATCCAGTATCCCAAGAGAGTAAACATATAGAGAGGAATTTCACATTATCAATGATTTTGTGATTAAAGGAAGAGTAATGGTGGAGAAAAGGTTGTGTTTAATTCAACCTTTCAGATCCTATTACGAGGAGTTTACTACTACTACACTTGATTTGTATATCAAGGTGTTGAGATTATTTGAAACGCACTTTTTGTTTTATATTAATGCAAGTGGTAGTTTGTTGGGTTTTATGCCCTAAATAAAACTCATTTCAATATAATTAGATTTACTTATTAATATAGATCAGAAATAACATTTAATGTTGCATGGTTCACATGATTTATTTCATGATTATATGTACATAATGTATAAATTCATCTGAAACCCTTTTCACATACTTGATCCTGTTTATTGTGCTGTCAACACATTGGAAAGTAAACATGACTATGTGAATAAAGTTTCCTAGATTTATCAGACACAGGGTTTTACTGATATGATAATCTACGATAAGAGCTTACTTGCATTTGGAGAAATGCTATGTTCTTTCCAGAACATTGGTTAAAGTAAAGCTCAGGTTGGATGCATGGAGTATGCATCGGAAGGGACCGATATTGAACTTTGACTTAGATTTAATTAAACTTACCGTAATATCTATTCAAGTCAATATGGCCTAGTTGATCCTAGATCAAATGATCTTAATCCTGATATGATTAGGCTCAATCTTGAAAGGCTATTCGTGTTCTTTGATTTGTTACTTAAGCCTACTTTTAGGTCAGGGTGATACGTACATTTTGGGAACACGGTAGTGCAATTGAGTGGGAGCGCTAGCATAAACATTTAATCTATAGCTTCTATCTAGCGAATAGTAAGCAAAGGATGATCTCCTTCGAGCTTGACCAAACGAACATAAATGGTGGAGTACTCATTTCACATAAGCTGAAATATCATTTATACGGGGTCAAGTGTTTTATGGAATAAATACGTTGTAGGGTGTAACGGTAATTTAATCCCTTTACAGTGTAGATCATTCATATAGAGGATCATTGATCACATTAGGATTATAACAATGGATAACTGATGATGCGTCTATATGGTGGAACATATAGAGCATTCTATTATACTGAGAGTGCAATTCTAAGTTCTATGAGTAGATTCAATGAAGAATTAATAAGTTAGTGAATTTTAGTAATAAATTCTTGATCTACTTATTGGAAGCTCGGTTATATAGACCCATGGTCCCCGCACTAGTTGAGATAATATTGCTTGTAAGACTCATATAATTGGTTTTGATTAATCAATTATAATTCTCAAATTAGACTATGTCTATTTGTGAATTTTTCACTAAGTAAGGGCGAAATTGTAAAGAAAGAGTTTATAGGGGCATATTTGTTAATTATGATACTTTGTATGGTTCAATTAATAAATATGATAAATGATAATATTATTTAATAATTATTTATAGTTATTAAATAGTTAGAATTGGCATTTAAATGGTTGAATTAGAAAATTGGCATTTTTGAGAAAATCAGATGCAGAAAAGATAAAACTGCAAAATTGCAAAAAGTGAGGCCCAATTCCACTATGTAGGGCCGGCCATGTACTAAAGGCTAATTAGTAATTTTTCCCTCCGAACTTTGACATGTACTAAATCGTGCCTCCTGAACTTTTTTGGCCGTTAAAAATTCTTCCCGAACTATTGAGATTGTTAAATTTAAGGACTTTTGTCTAATTTTAGTAAAAAAAATCTAACATGGATGAAAGTTTAAGGGACATGATTTAGTTGTTGGAAATTATTTTACCAAGATCTTAGATCACAAGTATGTTGATTAACACCCTAAATATGAACTTTCTAAAACGATGAAATAAACACATATAAAGTTTAGGAAACCTTACATTGGGTGCAGCGGAATATTATGACTCCTTCTGTTCAGTTATCTAGCCCTTGATTCCTTTCTGTAGCAGAGCATTATCAATATCTGAACCTGGATCTCTTTCTCTGAATCTTTGATGCTGAAACTCCTTCTTGCTGAAAGTCTTTCTTCACGATCTTCCTCACTATGATTGAGGTATCACTTGCTGTGTGTGGGCACTACTCTCACACTAAGATTTTCGAAATTGAAGGAAGAAGAAAGAGAAAGTGGGTTCGGCTAAAGATAGGAGAGAGAGAGGCTCAGTTTTTTTTAGAATCAGAAGTGTAGAAATTTAAGTGTAAATTTCCTGAAGCCTTCACTATCTATTTATAGCATTCCACTAGGGTTAGGTTTGAATTATTTGGCATTAAAATAATGAAAATATCAGTTTAAATTTCCTACAAAAGTGGCCGGCCCTATACTAGTGGATTTGGGCCTCACTTTTTGCAATTTTGCAGTTTTACCTTTTCTGCATCTGATTTTCTCAAAAACGCCAATTTTCTAATTCAACCATTTAAATGCCAATTCTAACTATTTAATAACTATAAATAATTATTAAATAATATTGTCATTTATCATATTTATTAATTGAACCATACAGAGTATCATAATTAACAAATATGCCCCTATAAACTCTTTCTTTACAATTTCGCCCTTACTTAGTGAAAAATTCACAAATAGACATAGTCTAATTTGAGAATTATAATTGATTAATCAAAACCAATTATCTCAACTAGTGGGGGGACCATGGGTCTATATAACCGAGCTTCCAATAAGTAGATCAAGAATTTAGCACTAAAATTCACTAACTTATTAATTCTTCGTTGAATCCACGCATAGAACTTAGAATTGCACTCTCAGTATATAGAATGCTCTATATGTTCCACCATATAGACACATCATTAGTTATCCATCGTTATAATCCTAATTTGATCAATGATCCTCTATATGAATGATCTACACTGTAAAGGGATTAAATTACCGTTACACCCTACAATGTATTTATTCCTTAAAACACTTGACCCCGTATAAATGATATTTCAGCTTATGTGAAATGAGTACTCCACCATTTATGTTCGTTTGGTCAAGCTCGAAGGAGATCATCCTTTGCTTACTATTCGCCAGATAGAAGCTATAGATTCCATGTTTATGATAGCGCTCCCACTCAATTGCACTACCGTGTTCCCAAAATGTAAGTATCACCCTGACCTAAAAGTAGGCTTAACTAACAAATCAAAGAACACGAATAGCCTTTCAAGATTGAGCCTAATCATATCAGGATTAAGAACATTTGATCTAGGATCAGCTATGCGATATTGACTTGAATAGATATTACGGTAAGTTTAATAAATCTAAGTCAAAGTTCAATATCGGTCCCTTCCGATGCATACTCCATGCATCCAACCTGAGCTTTAATTTAACCAATGTTGTGGAAAGAACATAGTATTTCTCCAAATACAAGTAAACTCTTGTTGTAGATTATCATATCAGTAAAACCCTATGTCTGATAAATCTAGGAAACTTTATTCACATAGTCATGTTTACTTTCCAATGTGTTGACGGCACAATAAATAGGATCAAGTATGTGAAAAGGGTTTCAGATGAATTTATACATTATGTACATATAATCATGAAATAAATCATGTGAACCATGCAACATTAAATGTTATTTCTGATCTATATTAATAAGTAACTCTGATTATATTGAAATGAGTTTTATATATGGCATAAAACCCAACAAACTCCCACTTGCACTAATATAAAACAAAAAAGTGCGTTTCAAATAATCTCAACATCTTGATATACAAATCAAGTGTAGTAGTAGTAAACTCCTTGTAATAGGATCTGAAAGGTTGAATTAACCACAACCTTTTCTCCACCATTACTCTTCCTTTAATCACAAAACCATTGATAATGTGAAATTCCTCTCTATATGTCTACTCTCTTGGGATACTGGATTCTATACCTTTGGCAACTACTTTTGGTTAATCAGGAAATTAACACTAGGAGTTTAAGGCAATTTGGAATGGTGCCAAAGATGTATAGAACTTTCCTTAGACTGAATAAGTACCTTTCCTGCAACCTTAACATTCAGTCCCTCTCTGGTAGACCTAGAGACTTCAGATAGGTTTTTACACTTCTCCAAAATTACTATTCCACCCCCAGAGTAATCACCATCTTATCAGAAAGATTTACTAGCACAAAGGCAAATTTCGAAATCTGATGTGGTGTAGTCTAAGAGTTTTAAACACACCCTTATAGACTAACATATAGTTCATCTTCTTAATCTTAGGATATACTTGATTGTCTTCCAATGTTCTTCTCCTGGATTAATCTGATACCTACTCATTACTCCCACTCAACAGTAGGTGTCTGGTCTAAAGCATACAAAAGCATATCTAAGACCTCTCACTGTTGATTTAAGAAATTCTTTCATGGCTTTATCTTTTCTAAAATAGTTAAGACTTTTCCTTAGATAAATAAAATCTATCCCTAAGAAGTTGTGAAGCTTCTATAGATTGCCATTAGAAAGAAAATGCTTCAGCATCTTACTAAAGTAAGTTGCTTGCATTAGAGTAAGTAATTACCAGGTATACCACAAGCCATAGGTTTAGATAAACTCAAACCTATAATACTAGGAACAGGAAGTTTGTTAAGTCCATAGAATAGACTTATTAACTAAAATTTCCTTTTATATCCTTGTAATAGAAAACTTTAGGTTATTCCATGTGAATGGATTAAACCATAGTTCTATTGGCTTTTCTTCTTAGTTTCTTATCTTGACAATCCATTACTTGTTTAAACTCATAATGGATTTTAATCACTAGTGTCTCCCAAGTCATAAGAAGGTGAGTTCCTAGAAACTCTCCCACTACGACGAGGTACCGTGAATTATGTCTAAGAAAACTAAATGGTATTGATCTCTTCGGTTGTGACAAGACAACAGAGGCAGTGGGATCATCATATATCAAATAAGATGATAGAACACTTTTGGAATCAAGAATTAAATATCTCCTTTATTTGCTACTTGTTTTTCAGACTTAGTCATTTTCTTAAAAAAGTAGTATTTGTTTAAATAAACACTTTCTTATCTATTGACAATGGGATGGTCCACCCCTAATCACTTAGAATAGCTAACAAACCATGGTTAACAGTTCTAGCTTTTCTTAAGATTTTGATTAGGTCATCCATGAATCTAGTAATAATTTACATTAAGTACCCAACCATTACATCATTCTGAAATTGTATTACCATAGAAGGATTTAGGCAACGACTAGTAACTAATCATCAATATGCAACTCGAAATTTCTGGGGAGGTAAGTTTGGATATAATTCAAAAATCAATTTAATGATCTTTGAACTGCATATCTACTAACTATTTCTCCACCCCTATTAGTTCGCAAGATCTTTAACCACTTACCTTAATGGTTTTAACCATTGCTAGAAATTAATGAAATTTTTCAAACATTTCAAATTTCTTTGCTAAAAGGTATAATCCAGAGTTATCGTTTTAAGAATACAACGAAAAACTTATATCCACCCCTGAATGTACATCCATCTATGAATGAGATGAACTACTTTCAGTGGATATAGGCATATTAACTCTTTGCAGAGATTGATCTTGTCAAATCCACTATGAACAAGATACAAGTGCCATAGATTAAAAAATGTGGTAGTGTCTATTGATGACATAGGTTTAGTTACATCAAAGAGTTCTTAGAATACTGCAAGTGGATCATGGTCACAGAATACCTAACTCATATTCCATACAGTTTTAATCCATTAATAGAAGATGGATATTAAGCACTTGAGAAAGTGTAGCTGTATTGTATTCTGGAATTAGAAACATAAGAAAATTTCTATTTGGAATCTAAAATTAAAGTCAAAGACTTAAATTTATACCAAATATAATGAGTAATTCTATCTTGGACCAGCACTACTAATACAAACTCTAAGTCAGATTTGCCCATACAAGTAGGAGATTTCTAAGATTGAGGATTTATATCAATTGGGAATAGAATTTCGGGATTATAATCATATGCGTCATTTAATTTCTTAAGAGAAAATATAATGACATGAAATGATTCATAGACCATTCATCCAATGATATATTATTGAGCTAATTCGAAATGAATAAGCTAAGAGGAATTAGGATAATTTCGTTTAAAATAAGAATCCAACGATGCTTTGATCAGCGAAAGTCAAAGTAATCTTATTTATACAATCTTCTTGTTTCATATCGTAAAAATACTAGTCTAAGGTGTCATCAATTGATGAACAGCTAGATGTCGCATATACAATATTTATCTTTCGAGATCTAACACTATTATGTATGTCTAATGGTGAAAATCCACTAGGGATTTATCTCATTAGATAAACAAGCCAAGTTAGACCAACAATGAAGATTCGAAATTAAACTACAACTTAATAACAGAAAATAACATGGTTCAATATAAATTCATACACAATTTAGAAATTATAAACATATAGCAAGTAGGAATGACAAGTGAAAATACTAAAACTTATTATCCTAAATAATTTCCAAGGTTTTCAACAAACTGATACAGTGTCCCGGTAGGCGAGAGTCAAAGTATCATTTATTGAATAGAGTTGTTAGCTCATCTAAAATAGAAACCATTCTAGCAACCTTTTATTCGATCAAAATAAGAATCCAACGTTGTCCCGGTAGGCGAGAGTCAAGGTTATTCTTATTTTATGAGCTTCCACCATTGTTTCATGTTTTATGAGTTTATCTCTAAGTAGTCACCGTAGGGGAGAGTCTAAATAGAGACGAAAACTCACAAAACACTTATCAAATGAAATCTTACGGTGTTAAATGCGTTCAACGAATAACCATCCATAGGGGGACGAAGTCTAAATGGGCTCCCCGAGGTTATATTGAAAACATTTAACTTTTGTAAGACCAACAATGGAGATCGAATATCTTAATAATAATCAAGCTCATTATTTAAAGTGAGTTGTATTTTCTTTGATTCTCTTTATTTAATTTATTTATTTTAAATATATATTTATTTAAAATTTCCAATTTAGAATGAAAAATTCTAAATATAAATTTTAATTTAATATTTATAAATTTTACTTAGATAGATATGAAAATAACATGAATTATTTCCATCTTAGTAATAACTTCCAATAAATATTTAGAAAAATATTCAATTTAAGTTGTTACAAAATTAATTTAAATTAATTTACAACTGAAATTTAATTTTCTATAAATATATATTGCATTTCGAAAAATTAAAGTATTTAAGAATACAATTTTCGAAAATGCATGTTAAAATAAAAAAAATTAATCCTGGAAAAATTATTCTAATTTAATGTTGGCCCAAAATTAATTTACAACAAAAAAATATAATTTTCCTATTTAATTAAATATATAAGAAAAATTTCAAATATTTAAGTATAATGATGAAAATCAACTTAAATATTAATTTTCTATTTAATTAAATACACTAGAAAAATACTTCAAGCAAAAATATCATCTATCTAGATTTTCCTTGACTAATTAATTCAATTTCTAATAATATATTTTAATTCATTTATTTTAAATTAATCAATAAATGAAAAGATCATTGATTTAAGTTGGTACAAAAATTAATTAAATTAAATAATTAATTTACAACTTAATCTATTTTTCAAGATAAAATTCGAAATTCCAGCATTTAAGAAATGCAATTTCGAAATTTGATTAATAAAATAAAGAAAAAAATATATTTTGAAATTATTTAAATTTAGTTGAAAAAATAAATTTCAACTAAAAATAATTTTCTATTTAATTAAGTGTCATGAAAAAGAAATATTTAAGTATCATGATGAAATTCAACTTAGATATTTAATTTTCAAATTAATTAAATGTATTAAATTCAAGAAATAAATAATTAAGCGAAGAGAAGGCTTAATTATTAATCTCTAGTTTAATACTAGGAAAAAATAAATTGTACCAAAATTAATTATTTAAAATAATTAATTTCACAATGTATAATATTTTCCTTTTAAATATTAGAAATAATAAGTAGTCTAGAAATAACTTTCTAGAAAATATCTTATTTGACTAAGTATCTTTTCCACAAAATTTGAAAAAATATCTAATTTAGGTTGTATTAGAAAAAATCTAGAACCTAAATATTTTTCAAATTTAAATTTAATTAAATATCAAAAATTAAGTTGTAACCACTTAATTTGAAAATATTCCGTTTTAAGTTAATATTCGAAAATATATTAACTTAAAAAATATCTAAAATATTCCATTTTAAGTTAATATTCGAAAAGATATTAACTTAAAAAAAATCTAAAGAATCTTAATAACCAATGCCTAAAATTCCTCAACTTAATTTTGAAATTTTAAATCCAAAAGATATTCAGATTTAAGTTGGTTAGTTGAAGATAACTAAATATCAACTTAAATAGAAATATTTAATGAAAAATTTAAATTAAGCTCCAGAAAGAATCTAGATGGTTATAATTCTATATTTAATTAAATACAAGAAAATACATATAGTTTAGCTTAGAATAAAAAATTCTTTAAACTATAATTTTCTTAAATTAATTTCAAGATAAATGAAATTAATTATGTTGCTAATCAATTTTATTAGGTTAAACTAGTTTAATTAACCTAGTACAGTTATTCAAATCAGGCAAATGGGCCTTCACAATTGGGGTGGTTCATGTGAGGGGATGCTGGGTTCAGTATGTCGTACCCACTACTATGGCTCCCAACTCTCAGACAAGGCCCAAAAGAGAGGAATTTAACCTTAAAATGAACAACTGTTATTAATTGAATAGGCCCAAAAACTAAATGGGCCTAAATAAATTCTATCAAGAACTATGATAATTTATTTTAGCAGCAGCAACCTATATGCATCTATAATAAAATTAAACACATAGGCTCACACAGGCACACTTTGGATGGGTCCTATCATGTTGCTAGGTCATACACAGATGAAAGAAGATTGTAAATATACCTGTTACAAATTATTAACTTGACCAAGGGAGCCATCAGATCATTAGATCTGGCAAAAAGTAAAAATGGCTATTTGCAATCAAGTAATAATAGGTTTTGAAAACTTACAAACAAGCTAAAACACATACTCCTGCAACAAGGTTAGCTGGATAGTTGGATGTAGGATTTATTTAATTTTAAATTAAATAATTAATTAAAAAATATTTTCGAAAATTTAAAAAAAAAATTTGAAATAAAAATTTCGAAATTAAATTAAAATTTAAATTTAAAATTAAATCTACAATTTTGAAAAATTAGGTTTCAACCAACCTAAATATCATTTCAAAATTTGCTAACTACTTTTAAAATTTAAATGTTATTTTATAAATAAAAATTAAATAAAAAATTAAAAAAGATAAATGAATATCTTTTTCAGATTTTAAATGTAATTTAAATAAATAAAATAACAAAATTTAAAAATTAGCAAAATATCTTATATCTATTTAAAATTACATGATTATAGTTATCTTATTTTAAATTTAAATAAGGTCAAATTATTTAAAAAAAATTTAATTTAAAAATTTAAAATCTGACCTTAAATTTAAAAATAGATAAGATATAATCAAATTTAAAAATAAGATAGATTATTAAGCAAATAAGATAGATACTAACTATTTTTAAATTCAAATTACACTAATATCTTGAATTAAATTTAAAAAATATTAAATTAATTCATAATGATAATTAGAATTGAATTAGGAATAGTAAATCTATAAATGCAAAACTACACAAAAAATCGGAAGTTAATTCCATGAAAAAGCATGAAAAAACGAAGAAAAACGAAAAAATTGTGAGCTGTACGGAAAGTTTTCGCGATCGCAGGAAAATTTCACCACAGCTCCGATTTTTTCGAATCTTCAAAAAAGCATAACTAATTCAAATTAAATCGAAATTGAGTTCTGTAAAAAAGTAACTTGCTTAATTTTTTCCATACTATCCAATAAAAATAATTCCAGAAACAGAATCGCAATTATTTTTAACGAAAATTCACAAACATCAATCAATCATCAAATAACACTCAATACAACATGATACCATCCGAAAACAAACAAACAATCGTTTTAAAGTCCAAATTTCTTGCAAGTAAATCAATTACCATGGCTCTGAGGCCAGTTGTTGTAAATTATTTTACCAGGATCTTAGATCTACTCACAAGTATGTTTGTTAACACCCTAAATATGAACTTTCTAAAACGATGAACTAAACACATATAAAGTTTAGGAAACCTTACATTGGGTGCAGCAGAATATAATGACTCCTTCCGTTCAGATATCTAGCCCTTGATTCCTTTCTGTAGCAGAGCATTATCAATATCTGAACCTGGATCTCTTTCTCTGAATCTTTGATGCTGAAACTCCTTCTTGCTGAAAGTCTTTCTTCACGATCTTCCTCACTATGATTGAGGTATCACTTGCTGTGTGTGGGCACTACTCATACACTAAGAATTTCGAAATTTGAAGAAGAAGAAAGAGAGTGGGTTCGGCCAAAGATAGGGAGAGAGAAGGCTCAGGTTTTTCCGATTCAGAAAGTGTCAGAAGAAAAGTGTAGAAATTTAGTGTAAATTTTCTGAAGCCTTCACTATCTATTTATAGCATTCCACTAGGGTTAGGTTTGAATTATTTGGCATTAAAATAATAAAAATATCAGAGGGAAAACCCTACAAAAGTGGCCGGCCCTACATAGTGGAATTGGGCCTCACTTTTTGCAATTTTGCAGTTTTATCTTTTCTGCATCTGATTTTCTCAAAAACGCCAATTTTCTAATTCAACCATTTAAATGCCAATTCTAACTATTTAATAACTATAAATAATTATTAAATAATATTTTCATTTATCATATTTATTAATTGAACCATACAAAGTATCATAATTAACAAATATGCCCCTATAAACTCTTTCTTTACAATTTCGCCCTTACTTAGTGAAAAATTCACAAATAGACATAGTCTAATTTGAGAATTATAATTGATTAATCAAAACCAATTATATGAGTCTTACAAGCAATATTATCTCAACTAGTGGGGGGACCATGGGTCTATATAACCGAGCTTCCAATAAGTAGATCAAGAATTTAGCACTAAAATTCACCAACTTATTAATTCTTCGTTGAATCCACGCATAGAACTTAGAATTGCACTCTCAGTATATAGAATGCTCTATATGTTCCACCATATAGACACATCATTAGTTATCCATTGTTATAATCCTAATTTGATCAATGGTCCTCTATATGAATGATCTACACTGTAAAGGGATTAAATTACCGTTACACCCTACAATGTATTTATTCCTTAAAACACTTGACCCCGTATAAATGATATTTCAGCTTATGTGAAATGAGTACTCCACCATTTATGTTCGTTTGGTCAAGCTCGAAGGAGATCATCCTTTGCTTACTATTCGCCAGATAGAAGCTATAGATTCCATGTTTATGATAGCGCTCCCACTCAATTGCACTACCGTGTTCCCAAAATGTACGTATCACCCTGACCTTAAAGTAGGCTAAACTAACAAATCAAAGAACACGAATAGCCTTTCAAGATTGAGCCTAATCATATCAGGATTAAGAACATTTGATCTAGGATCAACTATGCGATATTGACTTGAATAGATATTACGGTAAGTTTAATAAATCTAAGTCAAAGTTCAATATCGGTCCCTTCCGATGCATACTCCATGCATCCAACTGGAGCTTTACTTTAACCAATGTTCTAGAAAGAACATAGTATTTCTCCAAATACAAGTAAACTCTTGTTGTAGATTATCATATCAGTAAAACCCTATGTCTGATAAATCTAGGAAACTTTATTCACATAGTCATGTTTACTTTCCAATATGTTGACGGCACAATAAACAGGATCAAGTATGTGAAAAGGGTTTCAGATGAATTTATACATTATGTACATATAATCATGAAATAAATCATGTGAACCATGCAACATTAAATGTTATTTCTGATCTATATTAATAAGTAACTCTGATTATATTGAAATGAGTTTTATTTAGGGCATAAAACCCAACATAATTTAGTAAGCGACAAGTAGTTTATAATGATTGAAATATAATAAAGCAATATAAAGACACAGGAATTTTATAGAGGTTCAATCCCGAGCAGTTCGGTAATAGCATAATCCTCGTTATTTGCATTAACTCAAGAACAAGGAGAAATGTTCCTTTTCTTATAGCTCGTACAACAATATCTTTGAATATGAATTCTTAGACAATATCTCTTAAGTAAAATCTTTCGACCCTTTACCCAGTGAATATGCATCACTTTTTATAGGGCTATGAGCTTGGAGAGGAAGTATTTCCCTTCTCGTTACAATGGATATAAGCAGAAAGATTGCATAGTAAATACAGAATATATTGATCGTGGGATTTGGATAGCTAGCCATATCTCTGCAATTTGATCCCCAAGTTATAGGGATTTCTTTGATGACTCACGATGCGAAAGCTGAATTCGCTAAGTGTTGGTCGCTCTGTGTGGATCGCTAATCGCTTTGCTTCGAGCATGCATATGAGGTATTCTGTTCAGACTATATCCTGCGAGCAGATACTCGGAATCGATTCCACGTGTCACATCATGTGATGCCACGTCAGAGTGCAAAAAGTGGGATAACAGATAGTAATAACTTATCAAAATCATGAGGATAATAAGGGAAACCTTGCAATATTCGAAAGACTTAGGCACAATTCCTAGTCCTTATGAAATATTTTATGTATCTCTAGTGATTACTTAATCTTAAGCAAGTATTTTACATTAATGTTAATACTAGAGTCCTATGTTGATGACTTAGTCTAGAAGGAATTTATTATTCCAGATGAAAGATGAAATGTCACAATAAGATGTACCTAAGTACCAAGAGCATATGCAATGCAATTCTAACTTTATGCACAAGTCTAAGCTTCTCATGCCAAAATGAGTCAAATCATTATTGGTTTCCTTGTTAGATTGAGGTCCCTAGGATGAAAATGCTTGCGCGGGCCCATGAACCCTAGTTTGGGCACACTTAGGTGTGTGAGACCCAACACCAAATGGTTGGTTAATATTTTCGAGTCCCCTAGATGTGGCATGGGACTCTCAAGAAAGATGTCTTAACTCATTTGACAATTATAGGCCTTGGACAAAGTCGTGACGTTGATTATTTTTTATTTTTTGAAAATCGAGTTATATTTTTTTATCTTTTTTCTTTTTCTTTTCTCTTCTCTCTTTCTCTTTCTCTCTCTCTCTTCCTCTTTTTCTCCCGATACTCTTTTTCTCTCTCAAGTTTTCACATGCGGTGTCGACACTGGATCGGAGCCACCATCTCCGGCCCCTTTCTCACCTCAATCGAAACCCAGAAAGTCACAAAACCCAAAATATCTCAGAACCCAAAAAATCCCTATTCTCTTTTGGGGTTTTGGGATTTTTCAAGCTTCCCCTGAGGTGAGAGGGGGGTTGGAGATGGTGGCTCCGGTCCAGTGCTAGCACTGCATGTGAAAACGTGCGAGAGAGAGAGAGATAGAAAGATAGTAACAGAAGAAGAAGAAGAAGAGGAAGAGGAGAGAGAGAGAGAAAGAGAGAAGAAGAAGAAGAAGAAGAGGAAGAAGAAGAAGAAGAAGAGAGAGAGAAAGAGAGAAGAAGAAAAAGAAGAAGAAGAAGAAGAAGATCACTAACTCCCATACACACATCTTCTTCTTCCCCAATTATATCTATGTTGTTGTCCACATGCCCAATCGGCCCATCTTCATTATAATGAATGGGCTCAAATACCTCCCCTTCAATATATGTGTTGGACCCCTCCACCATGTGCATCTTCCTTCTCTTAGTATCTGCCACCTGTAGACTAGGAACCTTATTAATTTCCACTGATTCTGTCAACATTACTTGATCCTTTGACTTGCCAATTATATCACTCCGTAAATTTTGTGGATGAGTTTACCCATGCATATCCAAACCAATCTCCAAAATCCCACTATTACCTCGCCCAATTACAGGTTGTGATATACGAGATCCTTGTAATTGATTTCCACCATTACTGAATTGTCTCTCGCCGGATTTCCTCTGTTGAGCATCACCGGTCGAACTAGACTCTCCAGTTTTCTTAGCTACCCCTGAACGAAGCCATTGAGCTCCCATATTGTAGTGTCTCCTCCTTGGTAAAGCTTTTAGTTCCAACCCGTATGGCTTATCAATGAGATGTAAAGGAGTTTCAAATAGCCTTTCAATAAATCGCTCAGAATGTCGAAGCACTCCACATATGAAATAAAAAGTTGGTAAATCTTCATATTTAAATTTCACCATACAAACAACACCACTTTTCTTTTATAATTTCATCTTTCTTTCTAATGGTCTGTCCACTTGGAGAGAGACACGAACCCGCAAGTAATCTCTCCAACCACCTGTGAAATTATTTGGATCTGATTTGACATACTTTTTGATGTAATTACCGATGTCCCGGACCACCCTTTCTGACATAAAACCTGCTGTCATGTCATGTAGTTGCACCCATATGTCCAATCGGTTTAGCGGAATAGCCCTTGGATTTTCACCCTATTTAACTCTTTCGAATATTAAAGGTGCGCAATCGAAAGTCCACGTACTCCCCTCCATGACTCGCTCGATATCGACATCATGATAGAATTGAAGCATGAAGTGATTCGGGCTTAGTTCCTTCACATACATACCTCTACCTGGTTGCCATAGCGTGTTAACTATATATATATGCTTATATATATGAAGTAGAAGAAAAGACAAGGTTAATAAAGAAGCTTTATTTTACTACTTTCTGAATACCAAAAAACGTGCAAAGACTTGCTCTTAATATAGAGCTATTAACCAATAGTTAATGCTAGAAAATAGGATCACAACAAACCACTAACTACACATTTCACATTACAAACCACTACTACACTAACACATTAGAATAGGACAATTCCTATAGACTAGGACAACTATTACTCTAGCCTATGCATAACATATTAATTCATATATTTATATTTTCTAACATTCCCTCTCTTAAACTACGTGTTTACAAACACTTAGTTTATTCCCCTCTCTTAAGCTTGATCATCCAAGGCACACATACCAAGCATCTTCCTTAGTTTTTGAAATGTAGGCAATTTGAGAGGCTATGTGAATATATCAGCAACTTGCTCTTCACTTCTGCAATAAATGAGATCAATAATGCCTTCCACAGCACGTTCCCTTAAATAATGGTACTTCACATCAATGTGTTTGCTTCTACCATGAAGAACAGGATTTTTAGAAAGTTTAATTGTTGAGCTATTGTCACAATAAATTATGGTGGCTCCCTCTTGCTTGAAATAACTCTTCAAGAATCTTCCTCAGCCAAACAGCTTGACAGGCACTAGCTGTTGCTGCTACAAACTCTGCTTCAGTTGTTAATAAAGTGACAATTTCTTGCTTCTTTGAAGTCCATGAAACTGCTCCTGAACCCATCATAAAAACATAGCCAGATGTGCTTCTTTTATCATCCAAATCTCCTCCTAATAAGACTCACACCATGCATTATATCTGGCCTTGTTGCTGTCAAGTACATCAAACTTCCAACTATTTTCTTGTATAGAGTGTTGTCAACCTTCTTTCCTTCTGGATCTTTGATAAGCTTCAAACCAACCTCTGTTGGAGTGCCCACAGGATTGCAATTCTTCATTTGGAACCTGTCTAAAATTTCTTGGACATATTTCTGTTCCTCCAAGTCTCCATGTAAAAATGCAGATTTTACATCCAACTGGAAGATAGGCCATGAGTTTTGAGCAGCCAAAGCGATCACCAATCTGATTGTATCATGTCTTGCTACTGGAGCAAAAACTTCTTTATAGTCCACGCCAAACTCTTGCTTATAGCCTTTAGCCACCAACCGCGCTTTGTGCTTGTCAATTTCACCATTTTCCTTCAACTTTGTCTTGTACACCCACTTAACACCAATAGTCTTTTGTCCTTTTGGAAGCTCCATTAACTCCCAAGTATTGTTTCTTTCTATGGCTGCAATTTCAGCATCCATCGCCTTTCTCCACTTTGGTTCTTTAGCAGCTTCTTCATAAGCTACAGGATCACAATCTGAAAATAAACAAAAATGTGTGAGTGGATCCTCTTCAGAATCGTCAGAATCAGATACCTAATAATCCATCATCCATGCAGGCCTTTTCCTCTCTCGTTGAAGCCTTTGTTCAGTGGGTGCTTCATCAGCATGTGGACTTTGAGTGATTGTTGTTGTAGGTTGTTGGACTATCTCTACAGGTTGTTGTTGCTGCTGTCTTTTCTCTTCATCACCATCAAAATTTGCTGGAATTTGTTGCTGAACAATATTCTCGTTTCATGCCCAGGTTCTTTCTTCATCAAAGATTGCATCGCGGCTAATAATGATTTTCTTGGTGTTAGGATTGTACAACTTATAGGCTTTTGATTGATAACTAACACCAAGAAAAATACATTTTTCTCCTTTGTCATCTAACTTCTTTCTCTTCTCATCTGGAATGTGAGCATAAGCAACACACCCAAAAATTCTGAAATGATCTACCGCTGGTCTTCGTCCACTCCAGGCTTCTTTGGTGTCATATTTTGAACAGCAAAAGTGGGACTTCTGTTCAAAATATGAATACTCCAATTCACTTCATCTGGCCAAAAAACTTTTGGAAGCCCACTCCTCAACAGAAGGCTTCGCACCATATTAATAATTGTGCGATTTTTCCTCTCGCATACTCCATTTTGTTGGGGTGTGTATGCTGCTGTGAGTTGCCTCTTGATTCCATGGGTCTCACAAAAATTTGAAAATTCATGTGAGTTGTATTCTCCACCACGGTCAGTGCGAATAACTTTGATGGGGCTGCCAATTTCTTTCTCAACGAGCACTTTAAAACTTTTAAAGGCTCCAAAAGCTTCAGATTTTTCCTGCAAAAAGTAAACCCATGTCTTCCGACTAAAATCATCGATGAAGGTAATTATATATCTTTTACCTCCATTGGAAGATGGATTTATTGGCCCGCACAAGTCTGAATGAATCAACTCCAATGGTGTGTTTGCTCTCCATGACTGTCCTTGCAGAAATGGATTACGATGTTGTTTGCTAACAACACATTCTTCACACACTTCGGCGGGAGCTATGATCGAAGGAAGACCAGGCACCATATTCTTCTGTTGCAAAGTCTTCAATCCACCAAAATTCAGGTGACCATAGCGAAAATGTCATAGCCATGATGCATCTTTAAGTTTCGCTGATAGGCACGAATGAGTAGTATTGTGGAGATAAAGTGGGAACATTCGATTCGCCGTCATGTTCACTTGAGCAATTAAGCCCAAATTTGCATCTTCGATTCGACATACTCCATCTTTGATAGAAATTCCGTATCCCTTTTCTTGTAGTTGACCCACACTAAGTAGATTGGTTTTCAAATCTGGAACATAAAGAACATTAGAAATAGTATGGGTAGAATTTCCTTTAGTTTGGATAGTTACCCGTCCTTTTCCCATGACGGAAATTGTGGAGTTGTCACCAAACTTGACGGTGGTGCGAAATGATTCGTCCATCTCAGAAAAAGCTTTCTTATCTCCACACATGTGGTTGCTACAACCAGTATCCAAATACCACATGTTTTGTTGAGTTTCTTCTTTGACATGGCACACCATCAAGAGTGATACTTCTTCTTCTTTTTCTGCAAAATTAGTTATTTCTCCACTTTGTTTATTCAAATTAGTACGACATTCATATTTATAATGTTCGTACCTATGACATTTGTAGCATTCCACATTAGACTTGTCTGCTGACTTTGGTTGGTGGCCTCCTCGTCCTCTTCCATGAGAGTCGTGTGAATAATTGTCTTGGTTTTGGTATTGGTGTTGAGTTCCACGGTCAGTTCCACCTTTGCCTCTGCCTCGACCTCTGCTTCCACCTCGTCCTCTATCTCCTCTTGGCTTTGAATTATTGTCTAATGAGGCCTTTAAGGCTTGCTCCTCCTTGTCCTTCTCCTGCTGGTTGAGTTTGTGCTCATGCACCAATAGAGAACCTTGCAATTCATCAACTGAAAGTTCATCAATATTATGAGCTTCTTCTATACAACAAACAACATAATTAAATTTTGGCGTCATCGTTCGTAGTATTTTTTCAACTACGGTCACGTCCTCCATCTTGTCACTGTGGATCCGCATCTTGTTCACAATTGCCATTGTCCGAGTGAGATAATCTGACACCGATTCTCCCGTCTTCATTCGAAGTGTTTCGAACTCCGTATGAAGTGATTGAAGCTGCTGCCTTTTTGTCTTTGTAGAGCCTTGATATTTTCTCTTCACAGAGTCCCAAATATGCTTGGAAGTGTCCTTGCAAAGAATAGTCTCCAAGATTGTGCGATCAATAGCTTGGAAAAGATAATTCTTTGCCTTGAGATCTTTCAACCGCTGTGCTTCTAGCTCCACTCTTTGTCCATCTGTCACTGCTGTGCCGACTGCTGGTTCAGTAACTCCTTCGGAGACAACTTGCCAGTACTCCTTGGATCTCAAAAAATTCTCCATCAACATGCTCCAATGATCATAGTGACCATCAAAGCGGGGAATCGCCGGTTGAACAAAGTTGTCAGCCATATTGCTGCTGCAAAACAAAAAAGTGAAAGTGAAATAAAAAATATAGTTCTTACGTATATATATGTATTTTATCTCACACTCCCACTTTTTTTTCTTTTTTTAATCTTCACTCTTTTTTTTAACTCACCAAGCTCTGATACCACTGTTAACTATATATATATATGCTTATATATATGAAGTAGAAGAAAAGACAAGGTTAATAAAGAAGCTTTATTTTACTACTTTCTGAATACCAAAAAACGTACAAAGACTTGCTCTTTATATAGAGCTATTAACCAATAGTTAATGCTAGAAAATAGGATCACAACAAACCACTAACTACACATTTCACATTACAAACCACTACTACACTAACACATTAGAATAGGACAATTCCTATAGACTAGGACAACTATTACTCTAGCCTATGCATAACATATTAATTCATATATTTATATTTTCTAGCATAGCGTGGCCATCTTATGTTGCATTGCTAAGAAATCCACACTACGTTTCGTGAGAAAATAACTCACGAGACACATCGATCGTCTACTTCAGACAAGTCCAGATCGTCATCATCATAAATCAGCCTACCCATTTCTTCATCCTCCATCATAAGATCACCTAATCCCTCCTCCATAATAATCAAGAACACAAGAACACCTCACACAGAACACAAACTCACAATAGAGAATTAGTCAACAATACACCATCTCAAAAGACAAGACAATACATTACTCTACATTCACTCAAATTATCTAGTTAATTAATAAAAAATATAAAATTCAACTAATTTTACTATCGATATCTCTAATATTTTGTAACATATATATTTTTAATAAAAATATAAATTAATATTAAATTTTGGATCTGTCTTGTAGTTATATTATAATAAAATACAATATTAAAATTAAGGTAAATATTTATCTAAGAAAAAGCCGATACTGTTATAAAATAATATAAAATAATATAAAGTAGATGAGAAGAAAGAAGAAGAAGATGAAGAAAGAAAGAGAAAGTGAATGAGAATTTCTGAGTTCTTTATTCCAATGGGGTGAACCCCTATTTATACAAATACAAGAGTGAGATATTAAGAAACTAAGAAAAAGGGAAACTAAGAAAAGAGTAATGTTAATTACAATTAATGGTAATAAATAAAAGATTTGGACATCCACATAATTAATAATATTTATAACACTCCCCCTTGGATGTCCATAATAACTGCCTTATTAAAAATCTTGCTGAAAACTTGATCAAAGGAAAAAGAGTATAGTGTAAACTAACTCCCCCTCATTTAGGCATTTGTGGAGATCTTCTAATCGACGAATTTCGATCTTGTCTGCCGTCTTCTCAAATGTTGATGTTGGTAATAACTTTGTGAATAAGTTTGTAAGATTGACACTTGATTGAATATGTTGAACACCAATATGTATTTTCTTGAAGCGTATAAAGAAGAATTTGGTGAAATGTGTTCTAACTCTATCTCCTTCAATGTACCCTCCTTTTAGTTGAGCGATGCAAGCAGTATTATCTTCATAGAGAACTGTTTGGGTTGATACTTCTTTATTGAGTGCAATCCATATGTTTCCCAAATATGCTATGTCAATGTTCTCACTCACACACATTCTCTACTTGCTTCATAAAATGCAAGTATGTTAACATGATTTATAGTTGCCTCGTTAAAAACCTTGCCAGAAAAACCCAGTGGGACAAAATCTGAGCTAGGGAAAAGAGTATAATATATATTTCATATTCATAATTATTTGCAAGTTGCCTCGTTAAAAACCTTGTCAGGAAAACCCATTGGGACAAAACCTGAACTAAGGGAAAAAGAGTGCAACATGAATATGTCTCCCCCTCATGCACATATGATCCATAATTCTTTTGGTGATAATATATCTCATAAGATTATTGCTATCACTTTTAAAATATCACCATATATAATCTTTGATCATATATTTTCTATAACTCTTCCAGAGTATGTATGGACTTCTAAATTATAGATGAGGGGTTCGTGGAACATTAATATTTATCCAACTAATTGTATCATTCATGTGTATATACAATCTTGTTCATACTAAAATTTAACATTTCAAGTAGATATGAACATAACACATTAATGATAATATAAATTTCATTTGTGACAATGATGGTACTCCAATACCATATATTTGTTCCATCTTGTTGTATGATCTTAATTTTCATATCAAATGATCATATATCTATAATTCTTAATACATATGAAGTACTTCAGGACTTCAATACTAATGAACAAACTTTATACATTTAATATTTCTCGATATACAAAAGAAATAAAAGTTTGTTCTTCAATTAATCAAAAACTCTTCAAGAGTCTATCACAACGTATAATTTACGTATTTATACTGCATAGACAACCATACGTATTTTTCAAACAATAATTTACTTACATGTCTTTATTTCATACAAAGATCTTTGTCATATAGTGCGCGCGACTTAGAATTTATATCACTTAAGACGTGTATTAAATTCTTCTAGAATTTTTAGATAAGGCTTATTTCAAATTCTCACTATATTAGGAGCTCCAAATAAATAACCTTTTGTTGCAACATTTATGTGACGCTTATAAATCCTCATAAAATATATTCCAGGCTATAATCAAATAATGATTATATTTTCTCAATATTTAAGCCTTACTTCAATCAATCTCATGTCTATGCAAACTTTGTACAACAATTCATTATGTACAAATACATATATGCAAATTTCTCATTAGAAATATTTATTTGCACACCCTACAGGTCTTACTTCACTTTATGTGAGTAAATTTACCTGGATTGCGTCATAATATTTTGGCCAAAAATCAAAATGTAAGTCGATGATTCTCGACAAATCTAATACCATGATCCTTGCTATCTCATGTTAGTTTATTGCATATGCAAACATTCAATATTTATTGTCGACAAAAATTTCAATAAATGATAATTTCCTCCCATATTGACATAACTTATAGAGATCTCTTTAAATTACATATTTTTCAAATATGTTTATCATTTATAGGTACCTATAACGAATCACTTCAGGGATTCAATTATGATGAAATGTGTTATGTCTAACTTCTCTTGGGAGTCTTTTCGAGGACCGTTTTCATCACGGTTATCATTTTAATACTTTATAACATTAAGGTATCTCCATGAGTACCTCTAGATTTAACAACTTCAGGGCAAATCAAATGAACATTTATTAATAATTTCTACATTGTTCATTTACGCTTCAGGCGTTTTCAACTCATTCTATCTCAACTTTGAATAATATTGATTTGCAGTTGGTATATATCATTTTGAACTATATTGTTCTTATATACTTTGTGCAAGGATCATTTTTCAAAAATTATCATCGATCCCAACTGCTTCTCTCCCCCTGATCGAGAGAATTTTTAAAAATTGTGATATCTAATAATATTAATACACCTGTAGGGATTTCAATATATCACAATGAATCAATATCTATTTAAACTCATATATATTATATGACATTGAACTTCAGGTTCAATAACTTCAGTTTCAAGTTCAATACTTATGAACTTAATTCATTTCTAAGAATGAGTCATACGTGTATAATTAGAAATACATAAATTTACACATTTTGTAAATGCATGATTATATAATCTTATCACATCGATAAGAAACTATGCAATAAAAGTCTAACAATGGCTCAAGATTGTTAAGAAAATATAATTTAAATATTTTCTATGTGGAAATATATGCACATTCTTCTTTTGAGCCTTATAAATAACAATGAGAAGAATCTTCTGGTTCTTCAACAAAATTTAGTCAAATTCTTTGACAATTTATTGCATATGATTGATCATGTCAAAATAATTCAATTCATGAACTTCAGGTTCACTATAATTTGTATTTCAATGAAACTTTCACAAGGTAATGTAAAATCACTACAACATATAAGTAATCATAAAAAGTTTCATTTTTATATACACGAATAATATAATTATATTATTCTCCAAAACATATACACTCTTCAGGAGTCACTATTATGTTTATCAAACTTTATATTTCTTCAGGAATCACTATCATCAATTCAATGATGTGTATAATTTAAAAGATACATGACAACTTCATCATGTTATTGTAATGGTCAAATAGATATAACCATAATATATCATTCATTTTTCCTGGTATCTTTTTAACAAGTCGTCTAATTTATTAATAGACTATTCATCAGTCTAATTATCATGACTTGATATATTATATATTTAAATGTACAACCAGTACATATAATAAGTTATTTCTTATCACTTTTATAACTAGATAAAAGTTATACATCTAGGTACATACAAATATATTTTACTACTCCAAGTAGTAATTGTATGTAAGACTTCTTCAGGAAGCTTTTCAAATAATCATTTTGTGATTCTTTATCACTTTGATTATATTGGATCACTAACAAATATTAGTAAATTATATATCCACTTTTGGGAATATGCAAACTGAATTATATAGTAACTATATATATACATATCCTGTGCCAACAATAGTTTGAAACTATTGATTTCAAGAAATAATAAAATATGTATATATTAATTTGCTTCTGGCATTACCAATATATGTGAAATCTATATTCTTTGAAATAGAATTTCATGTCTATTCATTCTCTTTAGGTAATGATATTTAAATATTCTAAATGTACAATAAGTTTGTACAATTCACATTCTATTAAATAATCAAGTATACTTTTATCTTGATTATAAGTGTGTTCGTACTACAGGTACGCGACCACTATTATTCAATTCCACACATGATATATAGATTTCATGCACTTTGATTGTGTGTGGTATTTCATCTTTTGGTTGTTTCCAATTTCTTCTGGAAATATTTGAGTAGCAAAGAATGCCATTGATTATTTAAAATCATTACATTCACTTCGGGGAATGACGTTGAACAAGTAGAACATTATTATAAATTTCTGAAAAATTTATTACTTGTTCATATGTAAAAAGAAACAATTTCTTTAACAATATTTCAAAGAATATATGAATATAATTTTTGCATAATCTCCAAGATGTATGCAAAATTTGATCTTTAATATATGTCACATGTAATAATTTCCAACATTGCAAGTAATAACAATGTATAGTAACATGACTAATACAAACAATCTTTAAAAGTAGTTGAATTCAATTCGTATCATTCTCTGCAGGGAATGATGAACAATAAATACATGTCTCATGTATTTAAATAACATTAGTCATGCTCACTGTTATTCTTATACTTTGATGTTTCAATGCAATTTTCTTAACATTCTTTTTGGATATTCAAAACCCACTATAAAATTGCATCAATAATAATCATTTTTAATGATTCTTTAGTTGTATTCACATAAATACAATCTTTTTTTTTTTTTTGACAAAAATAAAACATTTACTTCAGGAAATGTTTGTCAAAATCTATATCGATATTAGATTACTTTTCATTGTCCTCAAAGAATACAATAACATATATATAAATATGTATTCATCTCTTTCATTATATATCCATCAACTATATAATGAATATTACGTTTGCATAATCTTCAGGATATATGCAAGATTTTATTGAGGACGCATAATCATCAGGATATATGCAATATTTTATCGAGGATGCATAATCTTCAGGATATATGCAATATTTTATCGATGATGCATAATCTTTAGGATATATGCAATATGTTATAGTGAGATTTCTCTCACCTAGAAACTCGAGACCAGACCCCTCCTTGAAGGACACGTGTATCCAGACTTCCAGTGAAGGCTGAAATGTCCAGGAGAGGCTTCTCGAAGTTTAGACCTCGCCCAGGATAAAACCAGCGAGGTATCGCGGATGCGACTTAATTCACACCGCATAACCGTAATCCTCATCATACAGGGTAGACCCAACTCGCATATGTCAGAACATGTGCGAGTGCCTCCCTCTATACCTCCGCGGCAAGTATAGAGGCCAATGCCCTATGATGCAGTTTTGGTCCCAATGACCCAATAGCCCTAACGGACCAATGTAAGTTCGCATGTCCAGATGCTACCAACTTCAGCATGCGATGTCTGTAACGAGCGATCACCTAAGGACGCAGACGTTCCAAACGTACGTGCGACCCCACGAACTCAACAGACGGAACACGAACGGTCAACTCGCAGATGCGAAGGACGCATACGTTGATGAGTTCAGTAACTGTCATATATTTATTAATGTTAACGTTGTCTGAGTTTAATTATGACAATTTAATGTGTAAATAATGGATTAACAATAAATGTGATCCTCATGTAACCGATTGGGCACCTGCTTTGTATATAAAGGGGTGATCCACCGTGAAAATGGACCTACGAATCCCTTGCTACAGTGGACTAAGCAGAACAAAATCTGACTGAACCACTATATTTCATCGTCTTCTGTATTTTTTCCGGCTTTGTTGTCTGTTCTCGCATTCCCATTTGAGTGCTCGCCGTTTTAGGTTGACTACTCGCATTTATATTCTTGCAAATAATTCTATCTTTTACCAGCTAAATTACACTTCTTGGTGTTGTGAAATTCTAGTAACAACATTTGGCGCCGTCTGTGGGAACCCTGATTGTAAGATTTTATTTACCTCAAAGAACATCACTCAACATGGCTGGAAATCACGCTAACAGAGCTAACAATGAATCCATCAACATTGGAACGATGAACGTACCATTGCCTGGAACCGGAGTGCCGCCTGTAGACGTCATCAACGGCGGGGTAGGGAGGAGCAACATCAGACCACTCAACCTGTTTCCAGAAACAACTGGTCCTCAAGCTGGAGGCACATCCACACCGCCAGCAACCATGCACTTTCCCCCTGTCACCCCGGCGGTCGTGTCCGAAGGAATGGTCCAGCTCACGACTGATCAATACGCTGCAATCCAGGATCAGCTGCGAGCACTACAAGCCGAGGTAGATGGACAGAGTCGCGCTCGACACCCTCCTCGGGTCCCTGCCGTTCATAATGAAAACCCTCAGGTAACAGTTTCTCGACGTCAAACTAACCGTGTACGCAGGGAGCGAAGAACTGATCCTGAAATCTTGGATTTGAATCACCCGACGTCGAGAGACCAATATGCAAGGTTGCCTAACCAGAGCACTCGAACCGACGAGGATCCCGAGCGCCGCAACCCTCGCAGTCGTCATCCCCGAGATAACGACGCAGAATCAGCCTCTTCATCCTCGCATAACCGCACCCCAAGCAGATATACGAGGTCTGGCTCTGTGCAAACACAGCAGGGAGGACGCTACCGTGTACACCGAGGTGATCTGCGTGATCATCTCAATGCAGTCTTTAGGGCGCGCTCCCGCGGCCCGCGCAACACGGAGACACTCCATGATCCCCATATGGGCGATCAGGGTGTCAACGCAGTTGCCAACCCGCCTATCGCGCCAATCGCGACCACAGGGATTAATATCCCTTCAAACCTTGCCGCAGTGGCTGCGAGCCCCACTGTTGTAGCGACTCCACCTCCTGCGACAGGAGGAATCGATCAAAGTATGCTTCTGCAAGCTTTGAAAATGCTCGAACAGCAGCGTAAGCCCGTATACAAGCTGCACGGCACCTCGCCGTTTACCGCAGAAGTGCGACAGGCCCAACTTCCAAAGGGATTCCGTTTATCTGAATCCCTCAAATATAAAGGTACTTCTAACCCGTTAGACTACCTAGAGAAATTTAACACCATAATGGAAGTGGACCAGGTGCCGCAACTCGCGAAGTGTCGCATTCTCGCGGCTACGCTTGAAGAGAATGCCCATGATTGGTTCACCCAATTACCAGAGGCATCGATATCGACATGGGAGAACTTCGTCGATCTATTTCTCACACACTTCCAAAGCCACGATGACGTATAGGCCACCCTATACGACTTTGGCGAACATCAAGCAAGAATCTGGTGAGTCTTTGCAGAATTATTTCAAGCGTTTTAACGCTGAGGTAACAAAAGTTGAGAAGGCTCCCGAGTCTTCGCTTGTTTGCATGTTAATAACAGGTGTCCTGCCGAGAACCGACTTCTGGAAAGAGCTACAGGCCCGAAGGCCAGAATCCTTGGTAGAATTCTTCGCCATGGCCGAACCTCATAAGAGAATCGAGAACTCCCTGGCGGAATTGGAAAAGGGCAAGAACAAGAGGCGATCACCCATACCGCGGTCGCGATCCCGCAGTCCACGAGGAAAGAATTCCAGGGGCCGAAGCCCCAGAAGACGCAGTCCACGCAAACCGCGGAGCCCGAAGTTGGCCAAGTCGCCTCCTAAAAAGGAGTCCTCGCCCAAAAGAAAAGGAGGACCTCGCTTCGTCAACTATACTGAACTCGCCGTCCCTCGAGACCACATCTATGCGGTTGAGGAAAGGAACGGCGTCTTCAAGAAGCCGCCCCCCATCAGGGGAAATCGCGACCGAAGAGACCCCAAGAAGTTCTGTAAGTACCACAAGGATATCGGTCACACTACCCTTGAATGTTGGGTCTTGCAGGACGAGATTGAAGAATTGATCAGAAGGGGAAAATTCGATAAGTATAGAAGAAACGAGGAAAGCCATCCCCGAGCGGATGACAAAGGAGAAAATCAGAATGCGAGTGGCTCTAGAGCACCTCGCAATATCTTGACTATAATCGGAGGACCACACATCGCGGGCGACTCTCGCAAATCACAAGAACGGTATGCCAGAGAAGCCAAGGAAAAGCCGCTTACCAATGTGAACAATCTTGGTGAACGGCCAGAGAAGCTCTTCAAGAGAGACTGCGAGGACATTGTCTTCATGGAGAGCGATGCGAGATGGGTCCACCACCCGCATTCTGACGCACTTGTGATAATTGCCAATATAGGTGGAGATAACGTCCATCGCATATTGGTCGACAATGGAAGCTCGGTAAATTTACTGAACTTCCAAGCTTTCAAGCAAATGGGGCTACAAGAAAAAGATTTGCGGCCCATGACATCGAGCATCTATGGCTTCACGGGAGATGTCATAGCTATAAAAGGGATGATCAAACTCCCAATCACTTTGGGAACTGCCCCGATAACTGCCAAGTCGATGGCCGACTTCGCAGTAATTGATCAATATTCGGCATACAACGCCGTGATTGGACGGCCGATTCTAAAGGAGATGAAGATCGTAACTTCGATCTATCATCTAACACTGAAGTTCCCCACTCCCTCTGGAGTAGGATCAGTGAGGGGAGTCCAATCTGACTCGCGAGAATGTTACAACGCAGCTGTAAAGGTCGCAGAAAAAAGGACGGTGAACGTTATCCACCTTTTGGACGCATCACCACCTCGCCAGGAAATCCTTCGGATCGAAGAGGTACCGCATATAGACAAACCAGACTTGGATCCGAGAATCCTTGATCACACGGCCGCAGCCCAAGCCGCGGAAGATACAATCGAGTTACCTATAGATCCTATAGACAATAACAAGGTTTTGAAAATTGGTTCTAGATTAAACAAACAATTGCGAGAACAATTAACGACTTTTCTAAAACAAAATCTTGATATTTTTGCCTGGAAACATTCAGATATGGTCGGGATATCTCCACAGGTCATGTGTCATCGCTTGAACATTGACCCCGAAGTGCGAGGTGTCCGACAAAAGCGCCGCAAAATGGACCCCGCGAGGTACCTAGCGCTGAAAGAAGAAGTTGACCGCCTCCTTGCCTGCGGCTTTATACGGGAGTCATTTTACCCCGACTGGTTAGCCAATCCGGTACTTGTGCCAAAGCCCAATGGCTCATGGCGTACCTGCGTTGACTTTACAGATTTGAACAAAGCCTGTCCCAAAGACAGCTTTCCTCTTCCTAGCATTGACCAGCTTGTCGATGCCACTGCAGGCCACGCACTTTTAAGCTTCATGGATGCATACTCGGGATATAATCAAATCCCGATGTACGAACCAGACCAAGAACATACCTCGTTCATTACTGATCGAGGACTATACTGTTATAAGGTAATGCCCTTTGGTTTAATAAACGCAGGTGCGACTTATCAAAGGCTAGTAAATATGATGTTCGCAGACCTCATTGGAAAGACAATGGAGGTATATGTTGACGATATGCTCGTAAAATCGCAACATGCGAAGGATCATGTCACGCACCTACAAGCCATGTTCGGCATATTGCGAAGATATAAGATGCGTCTAAACCCTTTAAAATGCGTCTTTGGAGTGGGTTCCGGAAAGTTCCTCGGTTTTATGGTAAATCAACGAGGAATAGAAGCCAATCCTGCGAAGATTAAAGCGTTGGTAGAAATGCCATCACCGACTAAGCCAAAGGAGGTTCAGAGCCTCACAGGCAAAGTCGCGGCTCTAAACCGCTTCATATCCAGATCCTCTGACAAGTGTAAAGAGTTTTTTCAGATCTTGAAGGGTAACAAGAGGTTCCAATGGGATGAGAAGTGCGAGCAGGCTTTTCAGGCGTTAAAGACGCATCTGGGGCAACCTCCAATTCTATCAAAACCGTTGCCCGGCGAGGTCTTGTCAATTTATTTAGCCGTCTCCGAGTATGCGGTCAGTTCGGTACTTGTCCGCGAGGACCAAGGACGTCAACACCCTGTGTACTACGTCAGTAAGCGATTACTAGACGCCGAGACGCGTTACCCTCAGATGGAGAAACTAGCCTTTGCCTTAATAATATCGTCAAGAAAATTGCGACCTTATTTCCAGGCTCACAGCATTGAAGTTCTGACAAACTTCCCCTTAAGGCAAGTTTTAGCGAAGCCAGAGGCATCGGGGAGAATATTAAAGTGGGCCATGGAATTGAGTCAGTTCGATATCAGGTATAAACCAAGAACTGCGATCAAGGGGCAAGCCCTCGCAGATTTTATACTTGAGCTACCGAGAACAGAGATAGCGGTTGTAGACGGTGGAAATGACGTCGTCATGACAGGCAAAGACATATGGACATTGTATGTCGATGGGGCCTCAAATAATGAAGGTTCTGGTAGTGGGATATTGTTAATCAGTCCCAACAATTTCAAGGTACACGCTGCTCTACGTTTCGAATTCTCTGCATCTAACAATGAGGCCGAGTATGAGGCTTTAATCGCAGGTCTGAAATTGGCCCTCGAGATGAAAGTCGAGTACCTACAAGCATTTAGCGACTCTCAAATCGTGGTATGTCAAGTAAGTGGAGAATACTTAGCGAGAGGCGGAAGATTGGTTAAATACTTAGCCATCGTCCGTGAAATCATGCAGAAATTCAAACATGTAGTTATATCTCGAGTACCGCGTACTCAAAATGCCCATGCAGACGCCCTGGCCCGACTGGCCTCCACTAGAGAAGCCGAGTTACTCGACGTAATTCCGGTAGACGTATTGTCACATCCAACCATAGATCGAGAAATAATCATGGAGATCGATGACGCTCAGGAAATTACTTGGATGAGTCCTATTATCGCATACCTCGACAAGGGGGTCTTACCTAATGATAAAATAGAAGCAAGGAAATTGCGACAACGAGCAGCCCGCTATGTGATATATGACCAGAGCTTGTATCGCAGAAGTTTTAGTCAACCACTTCTCAAGTGTATCAGTGGAGAAGACTGCGGTTATATACTGCGAGAAGTACATGGGGGAATTTGTGGCAATCACACTGGAGGCAATTCCCTTGCCTTAAAGATCATGCGGCAAGGGTATTACTGGCCAACATTGCGACAAGATGCCCTCACATTTGCAAAAAGGTGTGATAGATGTCAGCGAATAGCCACCTACACACACCAGCCTCCGAGTAACCTCCATTCTATCACGAGTCCTTGGCCCTTTGCAATATGGGGAATTGATTTAATTGGCGAGTTACCCAAGGGAAAAGGCGGGGTCAAATACGCTGTAGTCGCAGTTGACTATTTCACAAAGTGGGCTGAAGCAAAAGCACTCGCGACTATCACCGCAATGAAGTTGCGCGAGTTCGTCTACACTTCCATCATCTGCCGTTTCGGCATCCCGCACACGCTCATTTCAGATAATGGAAAACAGTTCGACTGTAAAGAAATGCGGCAGCTATGCGATGATTTGGGGATTAAAAAAGCCTTTTCCGCAGTCGCTTACCCGCAGAGTAATGGACAGACTGAAGCAGTCAACAAAATAATTAAGCACACCCTAAAGGGAAAATTAGAAGATCGCAAAGGGGCATGGCCGGATGAATTACCGCAAGTCTTATGGTCTTACAACACAACCCCTCGATCTACAACTGGCGAAACACCCTTCTCACTTTCTTATGGGTGCGAGGCCATGTTGCCAGTAGAGGTTGGGGCTGGATCCTTGCGCAGAGACGCTTTGGATGTCTCGCAGAACAACGAGAATCAGTTGCTTTACCTTGATTTTTTAGAAGAAAAGCGTGATAAAGCACAACTACAAAACGCGGCTTATCAACAACGAACTGCAAGGTACTTTAACTCGAAAGTTAAGATAAAACCTCTGCGAGTAGGGGACCTGGTCCTAAGAAGAGTAATGCCAAACACCAAAGTCCAATCTCACGGAGTCTTCGGAGACAATTGGGAAGGACCGTACATGATCGCAGATCAAATTGGTGATGCCACTTATCGACTCGCAACACTCGATGGGACCGCGATCCCACGAGCATGGAATAGCGAGAGCTTGAAATTCTATTATCAGTAATATTCGCGTCCTTTGATTCGAGTACTTATACTTAGACATTTATTGTTCAACATAATTCCTAAGTATAGGGGCATGTATACCCGCATGTATTACTGATTGTTTGAATAAAAGTGCCTGTTAAGTTTTTTCTACTTTGTTACACCAATCTGTAATTAAAGTCGCATATATATATATATAATCGCGGTCACACCAAGTTGTGATCAAAGTTGAAAATAAAATCGCAAGTACCCATGTACTGCGTAAATATTAAAATGCATACTATCCCCGCGAGGATAGAAATTTGTCCAAAAAGTAAGATAAAATTCTTTAAGTACAAAAGTGCGAGTACCCGTGTACCGCATATATAAAAAAAAAAAAGAGTGAAACTAAGATAGAAAATAATCAAGCAGCGGGAGTAGTCTCATCGGGGCAAATTGACCTCATCCACGATCTTGCTCACAACTTCATTCTCGACCTCCTCAGCCTGCACTCCCTCGATTTCATCTGGAAGGTTGCCTTGAGTCCGGGTAGGAGACATCGAGCGAAAGGCTTCAGCCATTTCAGCAGCTTCATCTCCAAGCAGCGAGAAGTCGAAGTCAGGGACCTTGGAGAGAGTAGTATAAATGTAATCAGACACAGCCTGATCATACTGTTTTTTCCCACTCTCTTTCTCAGCCTCCAAGTCGCGAGCCATCTCAGCGATCGTGTCCTGCGACTTCTTGAGCTCGAGCTCCAACTGTTCTTTGGCCCTGTTGACTTCCTCGAGCTCCTTGTGAAGTTCCTCCATCTTGGCCACCTCCTGCTTCAGCCTCTTTATGTTTTCTTGAAAATGGGCGTTCTGCCTCTTCAGCGAGTCAAGTTCCTTCGAAGGCGTGGCCGCGGCTTTCATAAACAAGGCCACAGATTGTACGGCCAGTTCAGTAGATCGAGAAACAAGTTCCTCATAAGGAATCTCGGCCAGTAATTTTTCCTGCATGGCCAGGAAGTCGCGAGGGCGAACGGAGAATCAATGACAACCTTCTTCCCCTTATCCTGAGTGGTCTTGGCCAACTTCTTGGAGGAATCTGCAGCGAGCGAAGTCATCACATCGCTCTTCCTCTTCTGGGCGACGACTGGTGAAGATGCCGGTGTCCCACCCTTTTGCTTGATCTTCAGGACAGGGGCAGACTTCAGGAAAGTCATGTCTACAAGCATAAAAGACAGATAAGTAAAAATCACGACTCTACCCATCACGTTATAGCAAAAGGTCGAGTTACCTGAAGCTTCTCGAGGAGTTTGCTTGGAAAGCCATTTATCTATCCGCTCCTGCTGTCTCTCAGATGGTTCTTTATATACTGGCTCCCGTTGAAGACTCGCGTTCTCGGGGATCAGTTTGTGTTCTCGCAATTTGGCAGTCGTACACAGCAATCGCCAGTCGCGATCTTGTACCGGAAGACTCCCAAGAATTTCAGCTACCCCCTTCTTATTCGCGCTAAGCGTTGGTCGAGCTGGTCTATCTGCGATGACAACAAAAGAACGAGTTAGCAAAAGATCTCGAAAAACAGAGTAACAAACTTTATCTAAGTCAACAAATATGCGACATACTGGGTCTGCGATTAAAGTCGGTTCTGATCCCAGGAACCTTAAAAACATAAAACCATTTTGACTTCCAGTCACCCATGTTCGAAACCATCCCCTCAACCCCGTTGATTTCAGAAGTCGCCCATTTACTAAAGCAAAAGAAGCCGTTATGAAGGCCCACGCTCTTTATGTCATAAAAATAACTAAATTCCTCTACTGACGGAGCTCTATGGGCGTACTCCATGTACATCGCATAGAAGGCTAGAACAGTGCGATAACTGTTGGGTGTTAGCTGAAAAGGCGATACGTCATAACGTCTAAGAATGGCTGCGACGAAAGGATGAAATGGGACTGATACACCACATCGAAGAATAGGTATTGAGATGACCACGTCCTCTGTGGGGATGATCGCAGGGTTGGTGAACGGAAGATGCGCTCTCTGGGAGGGTTTGGGACTTTGAAACGCAAGCCGCAACAAATTTAACCTCACGAAAGTGGTGAAGTCAGATTTGACGACTCTCGAGACTAGGTCTTCGCATGAGAAAGGCTCGTTCAGTTGGGAGTCGTCAACCGAGTCCGTCCCGCTCCCTTCCGCTTCCTCTTCTTCCCCACCTGACTCGCGGGCTGGAGTAGTCCATCCCTCCTCCACCTCCTCGACCTCGATGTCAGGAGCCTGCCTCGTATGGATGAGGTAGTCGCGTGCTGACACTGTGGATTCGCTATCTCGGATATCGATTGCCCCAGGTTCAGTAAGCTCCTGTACCATCTTCTCGATCTCCACAGAAGACATCGGACCTAACTCTATCTCCGCAGCCTCCATTTCGGAGATGTCCGTAGGGAGAAAACTGTCCCTCTCCTGGTCCGATTCCCCGTCAAAGGCGCGACCTCCTGATCCGAGCTGCTGGCTATCCGATAGATCGCTCATCTGAAAGATACAAGATCTTTTCAGCGTGATGAATGTGTGAAAAGATAAAGATAAGTGATCTCACCCGTAGCAAACTATAAAAGTCGCATTCAGCAAGAAAGTCAGACTCTGTGCGAAAACTGACCCTTCTATCGATATGCGAGAAGAAATGTAACTATCTTTGGGCGAGTAATTCACGCATCCTCGGTTGTGCGGTATACCTCCAGAAACGGCTGGGCGTTTCCCAGTGACTCAAGAAGTATGCATTTTCGAGCATAACCCTGAAGTTACTGGGAGACACCCACCGTTTCGAGACAACCTACCAACCAAAAAGTACGATCATTCGAGCATTAACGCACGTCAACAAATGGCTGGGCGTATCACAGTATCTCAAGGGACATATAATCGCGTATATGGCCATTAGAATACTGTGACACACCCACCATTTGAAATGGCAATTAATACTCTTACCACTCAGCCCGCGACACGAAAAGATCCTAAAAGGTCTAATCAACAGTTAAACAGAAATAAGTTTGGAAACATGCGATTATTCAAGTTGTTCAACCGAACCCTCGCGAGTATTCAAATTGTTCATCCGAATGTCCGCGAGCATTCGAAGACGTGAATCAGTAGTGATCAGTTTTTTGCGGTTATGTCAATTTACAGGCCCTACACTATGAGTATTACCCAGTATCATTGACCAAAACACATAAATACCCACTAGCATACCCTCCTAAAAGAGTTTTCCATAAGCACCCAAAACCAGAAAGAAAGCACATTTTCCCCAAAAAACAGAAAACGAAAATGCAGGGATTTAGAAGCTAACCTTTAGTTTCGATTCCTGCGGTTGTTCTCGATCACTTCTGAGAATGAAAATGCTGTGGAAAATGACAGAAAAGTTGGAATGAATTTCTTTTTTCTGGGGTGTATATACTGGGGAGAAGTTAAGAGAAAGGAGGGAAAAATGGGATATTTGATTCGTATCAAAGCGTTTAAATACCCATATCCCTTATTTATTGGGATTGTGACACGTGGCAACCAGAATGCCTAAGGTCGCCCAATCTAACGGCCAGCTATGGCCACGCCTACACGAAAACCGAAGAGTTTCGTGACGTGGCATCCTAGAGATAATGAAAATTAATCATTACAGCCGTCATTTTTCGAAACCCTCGATGGGACAACCAAAAGGTCACCTCCTCGTGACAACCTTTCACCTGTCTCTCGAGCAGTAGTTTCCCTCAGTGACCGCTCAAGTCACATCGCGAAACTAGGGGCATGTGTTATAGTGAGATTTCTCTCACCTAGAAACTCGAGACCAGACCCCTCCTTGAAGGACACGTGTATCCAGACTTCCAGTGAAGGCTGAAATGTCCAGGAGAGGCTTCTCGAAGTTTAGACCTCGCCCAGGATAAAACCAGCGAGGTATCGCGGATGCGACTTAATTCACACCGCATAACCGTAATCCTCATCATACAGGGTAGACCCAACTCGCATATGTCAGAACATGTGCGAGTGCCTCCCTCTATACCTCCGCGGCAAGTATAGAGGCCAATGCCCTATGATGCAGTTTTGGTCCCAATGACCCAATAGCCCTAACGGACCAATGTAAGTTCGCATGTCCAGATGCTACCAACTTCAGCATGCGATGTTTGTAACGAGCGATCACCTAAGGACGCAGACGTTCCAAACGTACGTGCGACCCCACGAACTCAACAGACGGAACACGAACGGTCAACTCGCAGATGCGAAGGACGCATACGTTGATGAGTTCAGTAACTGTCATATATTTATTAATGTTAACGTTGTCTGAGTTTAATTATGACAATTTAATGTGTAAATAATGGATTAACAATAAATGTGATCCTCATGTAACCGATTGGGCACCTGCTTTGTATATAAAGGGGTGATCCACCGTGAAAATGGACCTACGAATCCCTTGCTACAGTGGACTAAGCAGAACAAAATCTGACTGAACCACTATATTTCATCGTCTTCTGTATTTTTTCCGGCTTTGTTGTCTGTTCTCGCATTCCCATTTGAGTGCTCGCCGTTTTAGGTTGACTACTCGCATTTATATTCTTGCAAATAATTCTATCTTTTACCAGCTAAATTACACTTCTTGGTGTTGTGAAATTCTAGTAACAACACAATATTTTATCGATGATACATAATCTTCTGGATATATGTATAATTTATATAGATTTTCTCTATCATATCATAGACACACACATATTGTAAATATTATGAATGATAAGTACATAATATGTATATATATATGAATCAATAATAAATATATAAAAACATATACATACATATATAATATATAGATATATATAGATAAAAAGAAAAAAAGAAAACAAAGGATTCTTGAAATTGTTTCAGTCAGATAAGTATATATATAAATATATATTTAGTGTATCGTGACTTTGAAACAATTCAAGAATTTTAACAAAATACTTACATTGGGTCTTAGGAAGAGACTCATGCTTGAAGCTTGGGCAGAGACTCGTGCTGATAACGTGTTATAAAATAATATAAAATAATATAAAGTAGATGAGAAGAAAGAAGAAGAAGATGAAGAGAGAAAGAGAAAGTGAATGAGAATTTCTGAGTTCTTTATTCCAATGGGGTGAACCCCTATTTATACAAATACAAGAGTAAGATATTAAGAAACTAAGAAAAAGGGAAATTAAGAAAAAAGTAATGTTAATTACAATTAATGGTAATAAATAAAAGATTTGGACATCCACATAATTAATAATATTTATAACAGATACAAATATATAAAAAGTTTTTATTTATTTATTTGTAGCAATTCATTTATTTATCTATTGAAACATGTGATTACTAAAACCAAGAAAATGTTAGCAACGTCCACAGTGAGAGAAGAAGAAAAGATTTAAAGCACCACGTGTAACGGTGTAATTAAGGATAAGCGACAACAACCCACCTAGGCTTCTCCTCCCTCTTCCCCTTACTAATTAAATAAATAAAAATGAATAATAATATTAAACTAAAAAAAACCCCAATTTCCACTCAAATCCCCTTGGCCCAGCCTAGAGTTTCATCCAATCTCTTCTTCTCTCGCTCCTGGCGGTTTTTGGTTTTTCGGATCCACTTGGTTTTTTCTCGATTTGCACAAGGTACATCCTTGTTTCTTATTTTGATATCAGATGTGTATTTTCATTATCTAATCTAACGCATTTCTGGAAAAAAAAAATTATCTAATCTAACGCCCAATTTGGTTCAATTTCTTTTGAATTTTATGCAAAGATTATATCTCTTTTGTTAAGATGTGAGCTTTGATATTGTCATGTCATTTTGTTATTTGATTAAGCCATTCGGGACTTTTTTTTATTATTTTTCGTTCAGTTATGAAAAGGGTAGAAATTTGACGTGTTTTCTTCTGGATTTGGGCTCTTTTCTTTTTACCTAAAAAAGATATAATACTAATAATTTGAAATTGATTTAATTCATTTTAATTTAATCATTTGGCGAGTAATTTTGATTGGTAAGAATTTCTAATTTTTTCTATACGGGATTTTTATGAAATTCTCTTTTACATGGAGCTTAATGCTATTTTAGATCTGCGAAGTAAACCTACGAAGTTTCGATTCGATTTCCTTAAGCGTCATGACTCAATCGTACACCCTCTAAACGTTAGCGGGATTTAACTTTCCAATGGGCACCATTGATGTTCGAAAAACCGTTGCTTGAAATTTTTTGGACTTTTTGTTGTCAATTTTGGGAACGGAACTTTTTATATGATTGAAGTTGAATCAGTTTACGGTTTTATATGCATGTCACATTTTGTATTCAATCTTTTTTTAGTTTGTTAGTCAATATGTGCAGATAAAACCTTCTCTTTTATTAATTTATTTCCGTTCAGGTATTAGTTAAAGAAAGACCTAAGGAGTTCGAAGGACTAGAGTAGGATTCTATACTCTTAAAGATTTGTGAGAGTGAGAAAGAGGATGAGTGGCCGAAACACTCATTGGTGCTACAGATGTAGACGGCCAATTCGACTGCGAGGGCGAGATGCCGTTTGCCCCAGCTGTGATTGTGGATTTATTGAAAAACTTGATGATATTGTGCCAGCCAATCCAGTCGATTTGTTTGATCTGGATAGTGAGGGTGACCGTGATCGGCGATTCCAACTATTGGATTCTATCTCAACGTTTATGAGGCAACGGATGGTTGACAGAAGCGATAGACTAGATCTAGTTCCTGAACATAACCCAGGGGTTGGTCCTTTGTTAATCTTTGGTGGACAGATTCCTTTTAGGTTGTCCGGAAACGGTGGGTTCGAATCTCTTTTTAGTGGGACTCCTGGCATTGGTGTAACACGTGGTAATGTTGGCGATTATTTTATTGGCCCTGGGCTTGAAGAACTACTTGAGCAGCTTTCAACTAATGACCGACGACGAGGCCCTCCCCCAGCAGCCAGATCATTAATAGATGCCATGCCAACTATCAAGATATCTAGTAGGCATCTTCGTTCTGATTCACACTGTCCTGTATGCAAAGATAAATTTGAGCTGGGATCTGAAGCGAGGCAAATGCCATGTGACCACTTGTATCACTCGGACTGCATTATACCATGGTTGAGCCAGCACAACTCTTGCCCTGTTTGCCGCCAAGAACTGCCAGCTCAAGGACTTAATAACGCCAGGAGCTCAACTAATCGAAACAGCAGCAGCAGCAGCAACACCAGTGAAAGGGAAAACATTAGAACAAATAATGGAAGGAGACATCCATTGTCATATCTGTGGCCATTTCGCTCTAGTTCTAGTTCTAGCTCCAACCGTAACACGAGAGCTAGAACTAGCTCCCCAACTATGCGTGAAAATAATTACTAGATGGGGTATACTGGATGGCCATTTGACGAAAACTAATTTTTCAGGAGCATTAACTGCTCATCACAAGTGATCAGATTTTAGGACCCTGAAGACTACCTGTTTGATGTTTTAAATGCGAATGAAAATTATTGGAATGCTTTTCATGTAAAGTCTACTTCTCTTTTGATTGTATGTACTTCGAATAAAATGCTTTCGTTATATGTTCTCTCTGGCGTCTTCTTTGGTTTTTATTTATATATCCAAAAATGAGGTCTCTTATTTGGAATGTAGGAACGACAAATCTGTAACTCAAAAAATATAAAAAATCGAAGTAGACGATAATCCACCTCATCTTTCGAGATTTGAAGCAAAACACATTTCTCAGAATAGGGAAAAGCGTTTGAACAAGATAATAAGCCACACTGACATAGTGACTCGTGTTGCTTCAGCTTATTTATAGTGTCTGCCTGCTCTTTGGCAGCCATTAATCTCATCATGCACATGCTCCAAAACAAGACTTTCTTTTAAAAAAAAACATTGATAACTCATGTAAATGTACGTACAGGTTAGAAAAGCAAAAGCACCACAAAAGCAAAGTTATTATGTTCCATGGGCAGGAAAACTAGTCAAAACTCAGAAACGTCAGGAATAAGTGATGGCATAAGCATGCAGTTGGATGACGGGTTGGATAAGAAGTTTTACGACCCTCACCAACCACCTCCACTGCCAGACCATCCATTCCCGCTTTCAGACTGGGTTGAACTCTTTTTGGGGCCCGAACCCCACCCCCCTGTGGCTCCACCAGCATCCCTTCCTCTTCCACTGCTCCATTGTCCATTATCACTGTCATTGGCCCCACCACCCCAACTATTTCCACCACCACTGCTCCAACCATCATCTCCATCTTTGGCAGCTGAATCCCATTTGGGAGCATCATAACCAGACTCCTGTCTTTCATTGTTGGAGCTATTCCCTCTACTGTCGTATGAACCTCGCCCACGGCCACGCCCACCATATGGCCTAGGCACCCCACTTGGGTGTCCACCTCCACCTCGACTACCACCATTTCTAAAGTCATTGCGGTCTGCAACACAAACATGAGAAATGTAAATCACGAATCTCTAAAACCAAGAACCCTGTGACATTTGCTTACAGACAGAACATAGAAGCATTTTCAGAGACTATCTCAAACAGGTATGCATTAGATTACAATATCACAAACATGAACGTGGAAGCTAATATCTATTAATTTTTGTTAATATTTTTAGCGTTCTCCCTGCCTAACCTTACAAAATTTAGGAACCAAGAAACTATAATAATTGCTATATTAGACCCAAACCTGTGGAAACAAATCAAATATCTGACCATTTGGGACCTCTTATGATCATTTGAGCAACCTCTCAAACGGTGATTAAACAAAGTTAAAAACCCAAGTATGAATCTTTTCAACTTCACCTGTTCTTGAACCCGGAGTAGAAGAACGTTCCCTGTCAAAAGAATGACCTCTCCGTCCACCCTCGTTTGATGAACCACCCCAGCCACTGCCAACAGACGTCCCCGAAGAGCCCCCAGCTGCAGGACTTCGCATCGGCACCATAGCAGCAACTGATCTAATTGATGGTGCTGAATCATGCTGAGGATCATCGATATGCCGCTGAAAATATGCTACAAGGCGATCAATGTCCTCAAACATCCTTTTTCTGAACTTGAACCCTTTTGGATAGAGACCAATATACTCATGGTGTGGATTTGAACTTCGTATGTAAGTCAGAATGAAAGTGCCAGGATGTTCATGGGATATGCCAAAGCAATAAACTATCCTCATAGGATGCTCTGCTTTCTCAATTTTCAAGAGTTCATCAACTTCTGCTTTTGCACCTTTCTTAAACTTACGGTAACTTAGCATTGTCTTCAGATGACCCACCAAAGGATCAACATATCGATCCATTACCTATTATGAAGTTATAAAGAACCACATGTCAGATTTCAGATAATTAATGTCATACAGTGAATTTTTTATTTTTTTTAAAAAGGCCACTTGTCTTGGACTGACCCCCACTCTAATTTATTGAAAAGCCTCACTTGTAGCAGACGAGAACTGGTGGTAACAATGAAAAATAGCACAAGACAAAAAAAATTAAAATAAAACTCAAAAACATGCTACATCAAGGTTTCCCACTGTCCACGTAAGTCAGATGGTGAAATTTTTATCCAAAAATGAGTTAGGAAAAATCCATGAACACCACCAACTAGCCCTAAGGAGCAATAATTATCCAAGTAATAATTTCGATAAGCTCCAGAATAAAATAACCAATTCTAATGTTAGCTTCCTACGGTTTTGTACACGAGAAAGACCAAAACAAGTTCAACAGTCAGTAAGGGTAATCAGTTACAGAAAACAAAAATTATATTCAACAATTTTAAGAGCAATGAAACCTAAATTGAATTATTAACTATTAGGTTAGACTCAAAGACTTAGAAGGTCCAACAATTATATGAAAGGGCATGTATAGGAAACTAACCTCATCCAGATCTTCAAAATTGTCCTCCCCAATTTTCAATGTCTTTCCTATACGGAGTAAGCTGGTGATGTCCTTGTGCTCCTTGCCACCTTCAACAATGTCTTTGTGAGCATAAACTCCATCATAAACTTTCAAAGTCAATGTTAAGAATGAAGGTCCACGTGAACTAGGACGGATAACACTTTCACCAGGATCCTTATCAGACAAAAACTGAAACAAAAAGAGATGAAGAGTTGCTCAATCAACCAAGTCTTTACATTGTTCAAAGTGCATAATAAATTTATAAAAACAGCCATACATTTGCCTTCATAATTCCTCCCAATAGTAAACTAAGGCTTCTTAATCCCAATAACTGGGTAAAATATACAACTCCAAATGATACCATAAAAATATCAAAAAACAACCACAAAAAATATAAGCTTTTATCAAACAATAAAGAGAAAAATAACACAAGTATCAATTTTAGATTAGTCCCTTGGTTTGGGGTTATAGACATAGGCTCTAATGTATCAGGTTTAGTGCTGAAAGTGCTATTGCTGTATTTTATGCCTTAATTTCTTATGTTATTTTATTACCACAACTTTCCTCTGACATAAGTGAGGTTACCTAAATAAACTTGGGAGGAGGTCAGTCTAAGACAAGTGACCTTTGTCTCTTTTCTTGAAAAAGAAAAAGTAAAAGGAAAAAAAATCTTAAACCATTTAAATCCAAATGTGAATATTTATCATTTGAAGTCCAAATATGCAGTCAACAATAAGAATCCAAAGGAAAAGCCATCAATCAAGAAAGCAGAAAATAACCCTATAATTCATTATGGTTAATTGAAAAATAGATCATTCTTCAAAAGTTCTATAGAGTTAATACATTGCATACATACAAAAGGTTTATCTTTTCTTACAAAAATAAAATATAAATTTACTACACAACACATAATTCAAACCCACCACGATCATGCAAAAAAATAAATAATAATTGCACGCACTAATTATTGAAAACATACCTGCATTGCTTCATCTGCAGTTATATTCTGAAAACGTGGATGAACAATCATTCTGGGCTTAAAAAGCTTCTTTGCTAGTTCTTTTTCTTTACGAGCTTTTTCTTGCTCACTTTGCAGATTGCTTCGATCTTCATGGTAATATGGATCAAGGTCCCCAGCATTCTGATATCGATTGTTTCTCATTTCACTCTCTTTAGAAATTAGGAAAACCTGATACCTATTCTTCTGAATAGATTTAATCTTGCAAGTGAGAATGTCACCTTCATGCAATCTGTCAGATAACTCAGAGATATCTCTCCCGTCATCCGAATAATCTTCTTTCATAAGCATCCCAGTCAACCCAGAATCAAGAACACAGATAGCCTTTTGAGCTTGAACCCTACGGATTGTGGCTTGAACAATTCTCCCCTCAGCAAGAGTATCTTCTGTTTCACCTGAGATCATATAGAACTCTTCATCCTGACTTGGCTCTTCATATTGTTTACGCCAGTCCTGAAAGCCGTGCATTAATTCCCTCTTAATATCATAAAATGTTTCTATCTTATTCTCCCGGTTCTTGCTTTTAGCATATTCCTCAACTGCTAGAGTTTTTAAAATAGTAGGCTGATGTCTAACATGCTCTATTGCCATCTCCATTGCATCATCATCATCATTTGCACCATCTTCATCATAAACATCTTTAGCCAACTCTTGTGCAAGGGCATAGGATTCTGGATGTATTCTTGTATCATCTAACAAATCAATGAATTGACTGCTGCTAGCCATCCCGCTGCACCGAACACGCAAAAAACCAACTGCATTGACAAACACCTTTTTACCGAGCCCATGGGCTGTCAAAAAGTCCTTTCTAGTCAATATTGTCGCAGCTCTTACCAAAGACCTTTGAAGAGATGCAGCCTTCCTGGGTCCAAGCCCAGAAACAAATTGCAACGGAGCAAATAACCATTCATGGCCTATAGCTAAATTTATGTCAAGGCCCACCTGGTTTGTAACATCTACCATGACCTGTTCAACCATTCCGTATTTCTCATCAGTGGTAAGAAAGGTTTCCAAGGGATTAAGTTTCCAAGACAAAATTTCCTTTCCAGGTCCGCATAGTGTGGATACCATGGCCAGTGGGTTTTGAAGAAATCTTCCTAGGGCTACAGCCCGTTTAACAATGCCTAACAAAATAAAAGGGAAAAGATCAACGAATATACATATTCAATCCAATTACATCTTTTTTTTAATAACTCCTAAAACATCTATGTTAGTGACAAAATACTTGCCTGATTGTCCAGGTAGCTGATCAGATGAAACCCGAGAATTTTCGTACAAACGAGGCAAGGATTCATCTCCATACACAATGCTTAGGCCGTCCATGTCATGCCCAACATCCCTTGGGTTTTCTTCCACCATCTTAAAGATAATCTGATACAAACAAGAGAAAAGTAAATTCCATTTGTCAAAATGAAGAATGTTTTCTCTAACCATTTCGTAATTTATTCAATCCAATTATTTTATGCACAACATTATTAAGGCCTCAAAAGCATGAAATTTGATCTTCAAAAGTTAAAAATAATTTGTAATACAAGGTTATGTGTGAGGTGCTTCCAGAATCAAATGGCATTGAAAAACATATATCAGGATAGCCACATATTTATATAGCACCCAAGCTATACTCGGATTAAATTTATCAGGATTAAAATGAAAAATGAAAAACAAAGGATTAAATTCAGATTGCATGGAAATGAAAGGTCCAAGCTTAAGAGTAAGACCTACTAAGAGCACACCCACCTTTCACATTATATTAATGTGTTTTATGTTAGCTTTGTAAGTCAAGTATATATTATTGTACGATTCAGCTTGCTAAAGTCATACAATAAAAAAATATGTATATAAGCAAGTTTAGTTACTAACTAAAGGATTAAATTCAGATTAAATTGACCAAATATCCAAATATGAAGGAAGATCTATTACAAAAATGATATAAAATGAAGTCAAAGAAAAAGCAAGGAAATGAAAGGTTCAAGCTTATGACCTAAGAGCAACGCACCTTCCACATTGTATTAATGTGTTTAATATTAGCTTTGTAAGTCAAATATATATTAATGTACGATTCAGCTTGCTAAAGTCATGCAATAAAAAATTATGTATAAATAAAATATGTATACATGCAAACTTAGTTACTAACTATAGGATTAAATTCAGATTTCACTGACCAAAGATCCAAATATGAAGGAAGATCTACTACAGTCATGACATAAAATGAAGTCAAAGAAAAGGCAAGGAAATGAAAGGTCCAAGCGTAAGACCTAAGAGCACACCCACCTTTCACGTTGTATTAATGTATTTTATATTAGCTTTGTAAGTCATATAATAATATAATATTATATAATACGATTCAGCTTGCTATAGTCATACAATATAAAATTATGTATAAACAAAATATATATATAAGCAATAAGCAAGTTTAGTTACTTGTATAAAAAGGTATCCAACAGCAATTTCAATCACTACAAAGTTAGAAGCTCACCTCATAAATATCATCCTTCAGGCGGGTACAAGACAAATTAACAGCCCCTAGAACAACAACATGAGGTTGATGGTCTGTCATAAACTTTAAAACCCGTTCTTGATCATTTTTCTTCCGTTGCTGATCAGTTACATTTTGAGACCGTAAGGTGAGGGAGCCAGTATACAGAACGTCTAGCACCTCTCCAGCTGAATCGAGCATCACAAATGTGGTGGCTGGTTTTCCTGGACCCCAACAGCAAGCCATGACCCTTGGTGCAGCTTCATCATCAGAGTTCATGTCATTCTCCTTCCTTTGATATGGTCCCACTGAAACTTTGTTCCACAAAAGCTTTCCATATTCCATTAGCAACCAGTTCTTGGCTCTACTAGTCAGCAAGGCTCTTGCTTCTTTCTCCATGGAAGGGAGGAGAAAAGTAAAAAGAGCATCCTGCAATATCAACTTTCGCTGCTCATTCCACAGTTGAGCAGACTTACTAACACCATCACTAAGATAGTACTCATTGAAGTCATTTATCAACTTATTTAGTTTCTCCTCTGGCAGCTTAATAGTCACTTGAAGAAGCTTTTCCTCTTCAGCTTTCTGGATGAGGAGCCACTGTGCATCCTTAAAACTAGTTAGTGGCTTTTCACGCAGCCACTTAACTCCAGAAAACTGATGAAAAGAATCTATTGCAACTTTGCCATCAGCTGTTGGGCAAGTTGATATCACAACATTATCCAAGTAATTGGCTCTAACATACTTCCTGACACACGGCTCACAACTTATCTCAACAGCTGCCTGAGACAAAGCACAACTAACTGTCAGGAAAATCAAATTAACAACACCATGAAGCCTCAAAAAGAAAACTTAAATACTAGAGAATACAAAGTTAATCAAGGCATACCATATGCCTAGCTCCTTTGAGAACAGCTTGAGGTGACTCAAACATGGCACAAGTATATGTAGAAGCCATCTCCTCTGGTGTTTCCCTGGCATCCTCCAATTCATCCATCCTCTACAATGAATTGGATAAACACATACACACATTTACCCAAAGTTCCAACATAAAAAGAATGGTAACTCCAAGAAACAAACTTACCATCCTTTCCAATGATAACTGCAATCCAAATTGCTCAGAGCTGTACCCAAACTTGCTTGCAACATCATACAAGCCAGCCTTACTGCAAACACTATACAGTGATTTCCTTTTGGGCCGCTTATATTGCCCTTCATCGGCACCAACCTCACCAGCTGGGAAATGCAAGTTAAACTTCGAGTCAACATCATCAACTTCTCTTTCTGATGCTGCAGCTTTAAGTGCATTCATAATTGACTCAAAAATGGGCTGATTGAAGGCAAGCTTTCTCTCATCATAAACACGTCGAGATTCCTCCTCAAACCGCTTATTGTAGTATAATTGGAGAGCACTCTTTCGTTTCTGAAGAAGCAACCACTTTCTGTCCAGGTCCTGAATTGCCCAGAGCACCTGCAAAGAAGCACGCAAACACTTATTCATTAAGTTCTGTTGTTCACCAACAGGATCGAGTACTGAGGCATTTTCCCTTAGTCTCGCAAGGCATATGCCTCAACAATAAGAAGAAAAACGTCATAAAATTCATATTAAAAAAACACATAATTCCATAACAAAGTCATAATATTCATGAAAAATACTAGTTAAGTCTTAAAATCATGAACTAAATTCATAAAAGGTTCAATTTCAAATGAAAAATGGTAAAAGTCCTAAACATATAAAGAATAAATACATGCGTGAGATAGATGAGGACTGACGAAGGAGGGACTCGACTGCGGAGAGATCGGAGATAATGTATGAGAGGCTTGGGGTTTTTAAAGTTGTATTTTTCTATTAAAAATCTGTTGAAAAAGGCCTAAACTAAATCCCATAGTCATTTAAAAGTCTGAAAATAGTTATTGGAAAAGCTTTTTTTTTTGAAAAAAAAAAAAAAAAGCCCAAATCAGCCCACAAAACAACAGCCCTAATACACAAAAAAGGCCCACTGTTGAGGTGTGCGCCTCAAGTACACCTCAATGACAGCTGATGAGGCATAGCCTCGATACGTTTTTTCACCAATTCGCCTCGAGCTCGACCGATTTTTAAAACTAAGATCACACAGTATTTAACAGTTGTTTTAGCCAAGAACACATTCACCTTATGCCACTTCAGACTAGGAGTTCTTTCAGTATCTTGATTGTCATCATCAGGATCCTTCAACAAGCTTAGACACTCCTCTTTTCGATACATAGCAATAAAAGGTATCTGATAACAGCAAAACAATATTGTAAATATATATCATTTAAATATGGGTATGTAAACATTGATTAGAGACTAACATCCAACTTCTGCACATGATGAAGGTCCAAAAATCTGATGATGTCATCCCTGTTTACAGATAAATCCTGGCCATGAGTCTCACCAAACAAAGGCATCACACCAGATGTAAGTTGCTTATGTATCCAGGTACTCTCAGCCATAATACTAATTTCATCCAGAGGAGGAGAACCAGTGCTTTCCTCAGAAACCTGGAGATAAATAAATAAATAAGAAATAAATGCGAGGCAAATTGCTCTCGTTCAAGAAGCTACACTGCACAATTACAGGAACAAATCACATATTTCAAGACAAACTCAGAACCTGCATTCTTTCTGGAACATCAAGCTCCCGAATCTGGTCGTCCTTCTCTGTCATATACTTTTCAGATAGAACAATTGGTTCAAATTCATCTTCAAGTCTCCTTTCCTTCCATTCACCAGAATCCAGTCCCTGTTTTCTAAGTTGTAACAATTCATCAACATCACCAAATATTTCATGAGCTTCCTGCAAAGCAGATGAGGAAACACCCGATGCCTGCCGAGATTTCTTTCTCTTCAACTTCCTCTGTCTGAACAAGATGTTAATGTATTAAAAAGAAAGCTTTGTTTTACAAAACAGCAGGAAGTTCCTAGATGGACAATTAACACAAAACAGAGCTGATGCTGATTGAGAAATACCTCATAGGAACTCCACTTTCATCAAATTCTTCATCTACAATGAAGTCTGCCATTTCATCATCGTCACCAATTTCTCCATCATCTTCCTCTTCCACTGGTTCCTCCTCTTCAGCAATGTCCTCAAGCAAAGCACCTGTAGCAGTTCATTGTTAAAATATATACACACACTAATTATTCTAGAAGAAAAAATCAAAATGTACCTTCATCGTCGCCAAATAAACTGCGCTTAAGCTTCTCCTCTGCAGTTCGTCCAACTTTACCACTTCCATCAAATTCCTCCTCATCAGAAAAACCGGAAGACTCCGCAGCATTTTGCCTCTGAGCTTTTTTAAGCCGTTTAAACTTTTTATCCTGACAATATTAAAAACAAGGACCCTAAAGTTAATCACAAAACAGAAATGAATTCGACTTCAAACTACACACGTAGACAACAAAAAAAAGATTCGCTCAACCTTCCTGCGAGGTATGACATTGTTATACTCAAGAAGCTCATAATCATCTTCATCAAGGGTGTACTCCTCTCTATAAAAATTGCAAGAAGAAACTGTCAGCAAAAACCTTATTTAATATAGCTAAAACAGAGACCAAGCTGCATAATAGATTCACCAATAAAACTTTCCAATTGTAGTGTCTACAGAAGATGATAAGAAAATAATTCTCAAGCAATATATAACTGAAGTAGACTAACATGGAAACATCAATTCCATTGGTGCTAGTTTAAAGGAGCACAAAAAAATCAGATTTTATATTTTCCCTCTTTCATAGGAATTTCAAATAGCAACTCCAAATTATCTAGACAAAAAGACAGCAACACAATGATCAAACACTCACTTTTTCTTTCTTTTCTTCTTTTTCTGTCTCTCCTCATCACTATCCACCCTATCTTCCTCTTCATCTGGTTCTTCTTCATCAACATCATCTACTATAAAACCATCCTTTTCATATTCATCTTGTCCTTCTTCTGCAATTAAATAAATAAATAAATAATCAATGGCACGGTTAACAATATATCAGACAAAAACAATCTCTAGAGAGTGCACGATTACAAGTGACAGAACAAACAGTTAATAATCCAACAGGCCTGTCCTTCTTGAAGAGCATTTCAAAATGCATCCACAAAGATTAAGACATCCAAACCCTTAAAAGGCTTAAAGTATAACTAGGAAAATGATAACAGAAAATTTAAGTTATCAGAAATCCCAAAAGTTAAGATGGTTCTTTCACTTCAGTCTTCTTCAAAGATAAAATTGTCATCTGACTCATTTCTACAACCATCCATTCTCCATAAGCTAATACTTCGGCATAATTATTTTTCAAAGATTGTGCTTTCGTCAAATTTACGGTGAAGCAATCTTTGCCGCATATGATTTTGCAAGTTTCTCTTAAGCTGTATGGGGATATTATTGGGTTATAAGAAATCCTTCCAACAATTGCACATTTGTTCAAGACTTCGTCGTTAACGCAGCTACAATCTCTCTTTTTCCGCCAAAAATAAATAAAAATAATATCTTCTCTTTGACCCCATAAGAGCGAACCAATGACCAAAACCTGATCCTTTTTTGGTCAAAATTACCACTGCATGTTCTCATCATAACTGACCCAATCCAACCCTACGCCCACAAAGTTTTCAATCTTCTATGAAAAATCCAAAGACAAAAGCAAAGCTAGACCAACTAAACCTAACCTTCCAATCCAATAAAGCAAGAAATTAAAGCTCAGAACTCTATACAAACTATACAAACTACATAGAGAAAAAAAAAACGAGAGGCGAAAAACTAGAAGAGCGTACCGTCATCCTCATCCTCTTCATCGTCGTCTCGATCATGACCTCCGTCGCCATCAACAGGCTCCCTGTCTTCCTCGTCGAGTTCGACCTCATCTGCACAAATTGAACATCACCAGTATCAAATAACGCCATAATTCCATTAGAAAAGAAGAAAATAGGGCTAGGGCTTGGGCCAGAGCTATAGCCCAATAATTACATGGAAATAGACGCAAAAAAAGTGGTTTCGATGAGAGAGAGAGAGAGAGTGACTAACCTTCTTCGTCGGAAACCACGGCTTTACCCATCGTGTTAGGGCACCAAATAGTGGAAAATGGGGAGAGAGGTTGGGGAGGTAGAACTAGGAACCAGAGATTTTCAGGAAAAGACGACGAAGACGAATTTCTAAAAAGCCTGGGTGGAATAAGTTGATAGGCGTGAGTCCTTGTTCGAAACGACGACGGTCCTTGCGTCTCTCTTGTGTCGTTTATGAAATGTTAGCCCCACAAATATTCTTTTGAAGTTTTTTGCCTCGCTTTTAGCCAACAACAGCAAGTCTTGATTGTAAGCGATAAATGATATAATTTAGATATAGTATGAAAAGATAAATAAAGAACACACGATTCTTAAAGAGGTTCGGCCCCGAGCAGTTTGGTAATAGTCTACTCCCCTTAATTCGTATTTCCCTCCTTTAAAGCTCTTACAATAAAATCTCTGGGTATGCTCTCTTAGATCTCTCTTCAGTAATTCTTCTGATCCTTTGTCTAGTGAAAATAGATCACTATTTATAAGGCTACATATTTGAGGGAAGCTTTCCTTTTTTTCTTACAATGTCTATAATTGGTAAGATTACACATTACATATTTAGAATACACAAATTGTGGGATTTGGACAACTTGCCATATCTCTGTGATACGATCCTTGATTTATAGGGATTGATCTTGTGCTTCACGATGCCAATGCCGAAATTGCTAAGTGTTGGCATGCTACTCGGATTGCTCATTGCTCGGCTAGGAGGACCTCGTCCGTGCAGGTATATGCGGTGTTCTGTTCGGAATATCTCTTTCGAGCAGGTATGGAGAATCGGGTCCACGTGTCACCAGCATGTGATGCCACGTCAGAGTGCAAAAATTGGGATAACATTTGCCCCCCAAGTTTGTGTGGGACTTACGAAGTTGCGTGGAGACTTCATCCAAGCTACCTTTACATTTGAATGGGTAACACGTGTCAAATGCATCTGTTCGCGATTTGATGTGAGTCTAACTAGGCGTCCCTTCGATTTTCGGCTAATTAATGCTCTGACTAATTAATGCCTCGAGACACATTTCCCCTTGCACACTTTTGACGGTTATTCTCTTGAGGCACTTGATTGCTTTTAATTTCCCAATATTTACTTTTGGGGGAAATCGAAGCGTCTAAGGGATTTTGAAATGATTACCCATTTTGACAAGTGTGCCTATAAATAAGGCTAAAACTTTTTCAGAATTTACTTTCACCATTTTCTCCACAAAACATACTCAGGGCAAAAAATAAGTTTCCTTCAAGTATGTCGTGAGATTTCCAGTAGAGGTATCCGAGCAGCTCCATCAAGACAACGTTTAGGCTTCAAACAGTGAGTAAGTTTTCAATCTTTTCTTTCTTTAACTTCGTGTCTTCAATTTTCTGGATTTCCATTGTAGAAAATACAATTGTTCTTGACTTGTTGTAGAAGATACATAGAGAATCGAGGCTCGAAACTTTGTAGTTTTTTCTATAATAGTTGTTGGAATATGTTTTACCAGGATCTAGATTTACTACCATGTATGTTATTTAACATCCTAAATATGAATATCTAAAACAATGTAAATAAACACATATAAAGTTTCTAGAAAACCTTACATTGGGTGCAGCGGAATATTAATGGCTCCTTCCACTCAGATCTCTAACCCTTGTATCTTGTCTGTAGTAGAGTATCACCAAGATCTGAGCCTGAATGTCCTTTTCTTGATTCTGGATTCTTCGCAGCCTTACACACTATGATTGAGATACCACTTGATGTGTGTGGGCACTCACTCTATCACTCAAGGTATGAAAATACGAAGAAGAAAAGAGAGAAGGGTTGGTTCGAATATAGGTATAAAATAGATGGCTCAATTTTTCCTTAAGGCAAGAAATTTCATCATCTTTAAGTGTGAGTCATCACTATCTATTTATAGGCAACCGCCTAGGTTTAGGTTAGTAATTATTAGGCATTAAAAAAATAGAAAAAATAAGTGGGAAACACTCATCAAGTGGCCGACCATAGTTAGTGGGCCCCACTTGGGAATTTTTCCACTTTTGACAATTTTCCTTTTATTTTCTCAAAAATGTCGTTTTTCCAATTCTAACCACTTAAATGCCAAAACTAATTAATATATTTATTAATTTGACTTAATAAAGTCTCTTGATTAATAAATAAGACCTAGAATCTCTTTTCTTCACAATTATGCCATTGCTTAGTGAAAAAAATCATAAACTAAACATAGTATAATTTTAGAATTATAATATAATCAGTGAAACAAGAGCTCTTCCATTTATCTCTATTAAGCCAAGCTCAAAGGAAATCATCGTTTCACTTCTATGTCCTGATAGAAGCTATAGATTCCATATCTATGTTTAGCGCTCCCACTCAATTGTACTATCATGTTCCCAAAATGTACGTATCACCCTGACCAGAAAGTAGGCTTAACTAACAAATCAAAGAACATGAATAACACTCCTGACATTGAACCTAAGCATGTCAAGATTAAGATCTTTTGATCTAAGATCAACTAGTGATACTGACTAAGAAAGATACAACAGTAAGATTATAATATATTTACCAAGATCAATATCGGTCCCAGTCCAATGTATTAATTAAGAGACTCTATGTGTCTAATTGATAATTATGTTAAATGACAATATTATTTAATAATATATTTTAGTTATTAAATAATTAGTTTTGGCATTTAAATGGTTAAAATTAGAAAATTGGCATTTTTGAGAAAATATAAATAAAAATTATGAAAATTGCAAAACCCAAGTGAGGCCCAATAACACCATGGTCGGCCACTTGTGCATGCATTTTCCAATTACTATTTTCATTATTTTAATGCCAATTAATTACTAACCTAAACCTAGCAGTTGTCTATAAATAGAAAGTGAAGGCTCACACCAAAAGAAGCAGTTAAGCAGTTATTCAGTAATTCAGGAAACTGGAAATTTGAGCTTTCCCTTTTCTCTCTATAGCTGAACCCTATACCTCTTGTCTTGCTCTTCCAATTTCGAAATACCCTAGTGAAAGAGTAGTGCCCACATACAGCAGACAGTACCTTAATCATAGTTTAGAAGATCGTGAAGGATCTAAATCCAAGAGAAGGACATTCAGACTCAGATCTTGATAATACTCTGCAACAGAAAGGATACAAGGGTTAGAGATCTGAGTGGAAGGAGACATATTATTCCGCTGCACCCAATGTAAGGTTTCTCATACTTTATATGTGTTTATTATCGTTTTAGAAAGTTCATATTTAGGATGTTCATCAACATACTTGTGAGTAGATCTAAGATCCTGGTAAAATAAATTCCAACAATTCTGACATATCACCGTCGTCCCCTCACTCTTGCTCTTAGGGATAGAGCTCAAAAACTTGCTCGGTTGCCGGGGGAAGACCGAAATATTATCCAGTTGACCTCCGATGATAATCTTGTCAGGTACAGGCTTTATCCCGAGGACTTTACTCCTAAGTCCGTGGCGGGGAAGAAGAGGAAGTCTGGTGCTGACCGGACTGAACGAGCTCATGAGGAGGATGAGCTCATTCAACTCAAGCGTGAGGCTAAGTTGAAGGGTGGTGCTAGGGCCAAGCAATATGTTCAGGAGCCTTTGAATCCTGAAGATGAAGCTGAGGAAGAGCAGGTGACTCCACTGAAGAGGAAGAAGAAACTCCTGGGCTTGCCCAGGCCTATTGAACATGCAACTCGCATAAGGGAGCCCATGACCTGCTCGGCCATCTCCTCCCGTGTTTGGAAAGGGGAAGGCTGTCATGTCTAAGATAAGAGCGATGTTAGGTGATGATGGACTTCTGAGTCTTGTGCGAGCGACCACCTTGCATTTTACTTTATTTTGTTCTTGAGCTTCTTGATTTTCATGCCTTGTGTTTCTGATGGCTGTCTTCCAACCATATTGTTTTTGTTCTGTGTAGACATGTCTCGGCAGATGCTAGACGCTCTGAGGAAGAGAATGTGCGGAAGCTCTAGTGCCTCTCCTCCGGCCAAGAAGTCTAAGGGCGGTGAGGGGTCCTCTTCAAAGGAAAAGAGACTTTTCGGGGAGGTTATTGATCTTTCCGAGGAGCTGATTGTGGCAAACCCCTCTACCCCCAAAGCTGCCAAGTCCAAGGATCTGGACCACCAACGGCTGGGTCTGAACTGGTCAGGAGTGATCCTGAACGGGTGCAAACACCAACTCCACCTTTGCCAGTGCTTCTAGAGGCCAAAAAGGGCAAGGAGATGTTGGCCCATTACATGAACCGGCTGGTTCCTGGGGTCAGTGAGCAACTGGCTGGTGCTGACAATGACTCTTCTTTGGATGTTCTGGTGGGCGGAGTCTTGAAGGAGTTCACCAGGGTAAGTCTTTTTTGATACTTCCCTTTAATTTTCAACACCTAGCTCAATATGCTAAAGTTTTTCCTCTGTGCAAACCGGTAGTAAGTTAGCCTACACTTACTCCCGGGCTAAGTCTGCTACTTCCAAGAACGCGACTCTGTCCGACACCTTGAAGGTGGAGGCGGACTTGGCCAAGAAGGAAGTTGAAGAAGCCAGGGCGGAAGCTGGAGCTGTTCGGTTAGAGTTGGGCGAAGCCAACAAGAAGCTATTTGTCGCTGAGAAGAAAATCACCGTGTTGATTAAGGATCTCGAGGTTGCTGACCGTTTTGAGGAGACCAACGAGATTTTATCTGCTGAGGTAAACAGTCTTCAAGATGAGAGGACTTCTCTGCGAGCAGTTCTTCATCAAATGAAGGAGGAGAAGGATGCCAAGGAGGGGGAGCTTTCGACCGAGGTGGATAGGTTGAAGGAGAAGGTCAATGACTTGGAGACAGCCGATCTCGAGTTCTTCTTTGATTTTTGGAAGGCTAATCCCCGGGCCGACTTCGACTACTTGGGCGACGCTAAGGACATGTACCTTGAGTACTCCGCGGCCCAAGTGACTTATGGTGGAACCGAGGCGGGTGTTTCAACCTCCCGTCAGGCTGCTGATGCTCCTCCTGTTCAAACAACAGATCCTCTTACTCCAGTTGGCCCAGAAGAACCGAACCAAGAGCCTGGGACTCCAGTTGTTTAAACACTTCTTTTTATCTCTTTTTTTTATATATATCTTATTCGGCCTCAGGGCCTTTTCTAAGACATCACGACCGGTCAAGCGATCTTTAAACTTGGAATTATTTTTCATTTTTCGGACAACGGGCTGACCAAGCAGCTTTTAATCCCAGTTTTACGTGCTTTTGTCATCCTTAATGAATTTCATTCTTTGTTTATAATTGTCATGCAATTGTGATTGTTTTATTTTTACCAACTGCTTTGTACAGGTATAGGTGCCCCCCAAGTGACCGAGCAAACGTATGACTCTTGGTCACTTGTCTTTTGCAAATATATTGCTTATTTGTTCGGTGTTTTGGGTTTGACCAAACTTTTTGTGCGCATTGTATGGTAAATTATAAACATGCTGATTTTTTCGACTCAATTGAATTTTGAAATACTATATTTATTCATTTATTGATCGAAAAGTGTATTTGTTACCGTAGTAACTTACATTAGAGCTATTTGATCTAATCTGATCTTTTACCTTAACATGAAATAAAACAAATTGCAGACATTAGAAACTGTACTTTAGCGTGGTCACCCGACCAGAGTACTTTGTTTCTTTTATCGAAACTTTTGGGTGTAATCCACCCAGAAGGCCATTCACTTAAGAGCAAATGTTCATTTAGTACTTAAAGTGGTCACCCGACCTAGTACTTTATTGGTAGTATTTTCTTAAATGTTCTCCATTCCAGTACCGTGGTACTAGAATGAGTTGCATTTTTTCGTCATACTTACCTAATTTGTATGCTCCGAAGTTGAGAACTTCGACCACTTGATATGGTCCTTCCTAGTTAGTCCCTAGTACACCTGTCGTGCTGTCTTTGGTGTTTAGGAATACCCTTCTTAGGACCATATCTCCCACGAAGAATTTTTGAGCTTTCACTTGTTTGTTGAAATACCGAGCTACTTTTTGTTGATGGGCCATCAACTTTAAGTTTGCAGTTGCTCGTCTTTCTTCGATTTCATCAAGTGATTCTGCGAGGAGTATGTGATTGGTACCTTGATTGTACGTCAATCTTCTGTGGGAAGGTGGCTCGAGTTCGATGGGCAGCATAGCTTTATAACCGTACGCCATTGCAAATGGTGTCTGACCGGTTGTTGTTTTTTTCCATTGCAAGTTTCTTCTTTAGTGTATCCTTCAAGGTTTTGTTGACATCTTCAACTTGACCATTTGCTTGAGGATGTGCCACTGCGGAGAAACTTTTGATGATACCATGGTTCGCACAGAAATCAGTGAAGGATTGGCTGTCGAACTGTTTGCCATTGTCTGACACTATTTTGTACGGTAGTCCGAACCGACATATGATGTTCTTCACTATAAAGTCTTGAACTTTCTTTGATGTAATGGTTGCTAGTGGTTCGGCTTCAGTCCACTTAGTAAAGTAGTGGACTGCTACTACTGCATACTGCACTCCGCCTTTACCTTAAGGTAATTGGCCGATCACGTCAATTCCCCTAATGGCAAAGGGCCACAGACTTTGTATTTGTGTCAGCTCATTGGGCAAAGCTCTTGGTATCTTTGAAAATCTCTGGTATTTGTTGCACTTCTTAACATAGGCTCTCGAATCGTCAGTCATCGTTGGCCATAAGTAACCTTGCCTTAGAATTTTCTTGGATAAGCTCTGTCCAGCGGCATGATTTCCACAGAATCCGTCGTGAACTTCAGATAGGAGTCGTGCAGCTTCGTCTTGAGTGACACATCTGAGTAATGGCATCGAGAATCCTCTTCTGTACATGACCCCTTCTACTATGATATACCGTGCTGCCTTCCTTCTCATTTTTCGAGCTTCATTTTGGTTATTCGGGAGTTCCCCAGAGTTAAGGTAGGCTGCTATTGGCGTCATCCAGTTTGGAGACGTGTCAATCATTTCGATTTCTTCTGTGCCAGTGATGCTAGGCTCTTCAAGGAACTGGATAGGGACCAAGTTTGCCTTGTCACTTACATTGTTGCTTGCCAATCGAGCAAGCGCATATGCAGTTGTATTTTTTTCTCTTGGAATTCGCCTGAGACCGTACCTTTTGAATTGTGCAAGCAGTGTTGGAGTTTATTTTACCAGGATCTTAGATCTACTCACAAGTATGTTTATTAACACCCTAAATATGAACTTTCTAAAACGATGAATTAAACACATATAAAGTTTGAGAAACCTTACATTAGGTGCAGCGGAATTAAATGACTCCTTCCGTTCAGATATCTAGCCCTCGATTCCTTTCTGTAGCAGAGCATTATCAATATCTGAACATGGATCTCTTTCTCTGAATCTTTGGTGCTGAAACTCCTTCTTGCTGAAAGTCTTTCTTCACGATCTTCCTCACTATGATTGAGGTATCACTTGCTATGTGTGGGCACTACTAATACACTAAGAATTTCGAAATTTAAGAGGGAAGAAAGAGAGGGAGTGGTCGGCCAGATAGGGAGAGAGAAGGCTCAGTTTTTTCTGAATCAGAAGTGTCAGAAGAAAAGTGTAATTTTCCTGAAGCCTTCACTATCTATTTATAGCATTCCACTAGGGTTAGGTTTGAATTATTTAGCATTAAAATAATTAAAATATCAGAGGGAAAAACCCTACAAAAGTGGCCGGCCCTACTTAGTGGATTTGGGCCTCACTTTTTACAATTGCCGTTACACCCTACAATGTATTTATTCCTTAAAACAATTGACCTTGTATAAATGATATTTCAGCTTATGTGAAATGAGTACTCCACCATTTATGTTCGTTTGGTCAAGCTCGAAGGAGATCATCCTTTGCTTACTATTCGCCAGATAGAAGCTATAGATTCCATGTTTATGCTAGCGCTCCCACTCAATTGCACTACCGTGTTCCCAAAATGTACGTATCACCCTGACCTAAAAGTAGGCTTAACTAACAAATCAAAGAACATGAATAACCTCTTGAGATTGAGCCTAATCATAACAGGATTAAGATCATTTGATCTAGGATCAACTAGGCGATATTGACTTGAATAGATATTACGGTAAGTTTAATAAATCTAAGTCAAAGTTCAATATCGGTCCCTTCCGATGCATACTCCATGCATCCAACCTGAGCTTTACTTTAACCAATGCTCTGGAAAGAACATAGCACTTCTCCAAATGCAAGTAAACTCTGTTGTAGATTATCATATCAGTAAAACCCTATGTCTCATAAATCTAGGAAACTTTATTCACATAGTCATGTTTACTTTCCAATGTGTTGACGGCACAATAAACAGGATCAAGTATGTGAAAAGGATTTCAGATGAATTTATACATTATGTACATATAATCATGAAATAAATCATGTGAACCATGCAACATTAAATGTTATTTCTGATCTATATTAATAAGTAAATCTGATTATATTGAAATGAGTTTTATTTAGGGCATAAAACCCAACAAGCAGGTCGTGTATTTTGCTCAGATATGCTATCATCTTTTCTCCCCGAGCCTCGTATTTGCCGGATACATGATTTACCGCCAGCTGTGAATCACCGCAGATTTCAATGTGTTCGACCTTCATTTCCCGGGCTAGTTTTAGTCCAGCGATTAGAGCTTCATACTCGGCTTCGTTGTTAGATGCCTTGAATTCGAACTTGAACGCAGCGTGCAGGTGTTGCCCCCAGGCGTGACGAGGGCAATCCCTTCGCCAGATAGTTGATCTGTAGCCGACCCTGTTGGGTTTTATGCCCTAAATAAAACTCATTTCATATAATCAGATTTACTTATTAATAAAGATCAGAAATAACATTTTATGTTGCATGGTTCACATGATTTATTTCATGATTATATGTATATAATGTATGAATTCTTTTTAAGTCCAGAACATATGGGTTGGTTAAAGATTATAGTGTTGTCAGCACAGTGGAATATAATCTTTATTGTATGTTCAAAAGTAGATTCCCTGATTTGTCAGAACACTGGATTTAGACTGACATGGTATAATCAGCGATAGGTATTCTTACACCTTGGAAAAGTGTTATGTCCTTTCCAGGACATTGGCAAAGTTTACCAGTATCGGATGCATGGAGTATGCATTGGAATGGACCGATATTGAACTTTGAATTAGATTTTGAAACTTACCGTAAACATCTATTCAATTCAATATCATTAGTTGATCCTAGATCACATGATCGAAATCCTGATATGGTTAGGCTCAATTTCAAGAGTATTATTCGTGTTCTTTGATTTGTTAGTTAAGCCTAGTTTTGTATCAGGGTAATACGTACATTTTGGGAACACGGTAATACAATTGAGTGGGGGAGCGCTAACATAAATATGGAATCTATAGCTTCTATTTGGCAAATAGAAGTAAAGGATGATTTCCTTCGAGCTTAACCAAACGAAGATAAATGGTGGAGATCTCATTTCACTTAGGTGAAATATCATTTATACAGGGTTAAGTGTTTTAAGGATAAAATACATTGTAGGGTGTTACGGTAATTTAATCCCTGTACAGTGTAAATCATCTATATAGAGGATCATTGATCACATTAGGGTTATAACAAGGGGTCTTTTCAATATTATACCTAAAATTAATTTTATTTATAAAAATACCTTTAAGAAAATTATTTGCACAAATACCGATTGCCACGTCAGCATAAATACCGAAATATAAAATAATTACCGAAAATTGAAAAAAATAAAAAAATCTCGCTTCCAGAAATTTTAGTGTTTTGCAAATTTTAAAAAAAGCAACCTTTTGGTTGCTTTTGATGTAAATAATATATCAATTAGTTACTTTTTATTAGAAAAAAATTAATTCAAGATAATTTTTTTCTCATACACATTTGGTTGCTTATTTTGATCAGACAACTTTAAAATTAATATATATAATAATTTTCATATTGTAACTAATTCTATTATGTTTTAGATACTATTTGGTAACTTTATAAGTTTTTTTATTAACATATTAAATTCTTTTTATTAAATAAATTTATTATTAGTATACTATATTTTAACTTTTAAATACAAAATAATAAAAGACTTTAAGTTAAGTTATGATGTTACTTGATATGTTAAAGTTTATTAAATTTTAAATTTTATTATTTTTTGTTACAAAATATAAAAAAGGAACAAAAAAGTTTCTTTTAACACATACTAAAATGTAAGAGAGATATCTAAATGTTAGAGGAAAAATAAAAAAAACTAAGAGAAATAATAAATTTAGAGAAAAAGAATAATAAAAAAAATATTAATAAATGAAGAAGATTTTTTCAAAAAAACAAATTAATAAATAAATGAAGAAGATAATAATGTCAGAAAAAGAAGAAGTAAACAAAAAGGAAAAAAAAAGTAAAAAGATAAATATTGGAGGAGACTTATAATTTCTTGTTTAGATTTTAAATTATAGTGTGTTATTTTGTTGTTTAAGAAACCTTAGTCTAACTTTTAATTTTAGTCATTTTTTTTTGTAGCAGAAAAATATATGCTTCTAACATGTCAAAATGATCACTTTAAAAAATAGATTATAATAGTGTAATTTTTGTGTCCAAATAATAAATTGCGTGGCTGAAAAAACTTTTGAAATAAGAAATAAAGAAAGTGAGAATGATAACAGTATGTGTCGTTTATTCACATAATTTTTTTTTTAAAAAAAATCTTATTGTATATCAACTAGGAGAGTCAATAAAATGTAAAAGAAAAACATATGGTTAATTTTTAATTTTAGTAGGCGTGTAGCGGTATTGAAAACAATAAAATGGTCTAAGAAAATTTCATAAATACAATTCACGTTGATACATATAATTATTTTTTTCTAAAACTACTAATTAGATTAAAAAACAAAAAAGAATGTAAAATAATAATAAAAAAAAGAATAGAATGTAAAAAAAAAAAAATATTTGATCAACCTAGTTTACTGTTATTTTGAAAAAAATAAGATTTTTATTAAAAAAAAAAAAGCTACCGTCTAAAAAGAACAAAAAAAAAAAAGCTAGCATGTAGGCAGAGTTTAAGAGAGAGAAGCAATAAATATACATTGGTATACCTATAAAAAAGAAATGCCTAAATTGTGAGTATTAAAATAGGTAAGGGTAAATTCTTAAATAATTTAGTAATAATAGTTATTGGTGCAAATATTTCTTATAACAATGGATAACTAATGACGTGTCTATATCGTGGAACATATAGAGCGTTTCTATATGACTGAGAGTGCAATTCCAAGTTCTAAGTGTGGATTCAATGAGGAATTAATAAGTTAGGGAATTTACTTGGTAAATTCGGTTCGACTTATTGGAAGCTCGGTTATATAGACCCATGGTCCCCATACTAGTTGAGGTCATACTGCTTGTAAGACTCAGTTAATTGATTTTAATTAATCAATTATAATTCTAAAAGTTAGACTATGTCTACTTTATGAATTCTCACAGTTTAAGGATAAAATCGTAAAGAAAAGGGTTTCTAGGTTTAATTATTAATTGAGAGACTTTTCATGTCTAATTAATAATTATTTTAAATGACAATATTATTTAATAATCTATTTTAGTTATTAAATAATTAGTTTTGGCATTTAAATGATTAGAATTGGAAAAGTGGCATTTTTGGAGAAATAGAAATAAAATTGAGGAAACTGCAAAATCCAAGTGAAGGCCCATTTCCCTCTATGGCCGAGCACTCCCTTTGTGTTTCCCAATTATTATTTTTATTTTTTAATTGTCATGTAATTGCTAATCAAAGCCTAGCTATAATAGGAAAGTGGTGAATCACACTAAATAAGGCAGTTAATCAATTACACAGTAAAAGAGGAAACTGTTTATTTGGAAAGTTGTGCTCTCCCTTTTCCCTATAAAAAGCAACATTGCTCTCTTCTCTTGTATGCATGATAAGCCACGAAATTAAGAGAGAAAAAGAGAGAAAAATTCGAAATCCTTGTGAGATGAGTAGTGCCCACACACATCAAGTGGTATCTCAATCATAGTATGGAAGACTATGGAATTTCTGCATCAAAGAAGGAGAAAAGAAGATCCAGGTTCAGATCTTGGTGATGCTCTGCTACAGAAAGGAATCAAGGGCTAGAGATCTGAACGGAAGGAGTCATATTATTCTGCTGCACCCACTGTAAAGTTTTCTAACTTTATATGTGTTTATTTTCATTGTTTTAGAATACATATTAGGTTGTTAATCCAACATACATGGTAGTAAATCTAGATCCTGGTAAAATAATTTTTTAAAAACTGGCACCAGAGCCATGGTAATGATTTACTTTCATGTAATATGAATTAAAACGATGATTTGCATGTTTCTGTGTTGATTTGGATGGTTTCATGTTGGTTTGTGTGTTGTTTGATGAATGTTGATGTTGTACAGTTTCGTTTTCCATGAAAAATATTTTTTCAATTTTTGAAAATATTTTATTTGGATTCCTTGTGAAAAATTAAGCAATTTTGTTTTTTACGGAACTCGATTCCGATAAAAATTGAGAAAGATATGAATTTTGGAAAATCGGGATTCAAGGCTGTCAAGGGTGGTGCTCATGCGCACCAGACCCTCGGATCAGCCTTCCCATCCGCGCGCGTAAGCCTAGGCGTGCACCCTGCAGCTGACTGAGGCTTCTCGGTCGAAGACCCTGCAAGCGCCGAGTTTTCTCGGCGCCACTCCCTCGTCCGCGCGCGTAGACAGGCTGCTAGCAGCCTCCTGGGCTGCTGCATGCAGCCACTTTCCCAAAAGTTGCGATTTTTGGGGTTTTTCCCCAAAAATCCAATTTTTTCATGGGATTGTTTCCCAAAATTTATTTTTCCAATTTTAAATATTTCTATTTTGGAATGTTTCCAATTTTTAATATTTCCAATTATGGTTAGATTTAAAAATTTGTTAAGTTCTTTAATATTTATTTATTATTTAATTATAAGATTAGATATTTTGATATTTAAGATATTTTAAATTAAAAGATAACTTTGTCTTTTTATTTAAAATATTATATTAAAATTATCTTATATGGTAAATTAAATAATTAATAAATTTGAAATTAACATAGATATTTTTATAGATATACTTACCATAATGTTTTTCAAATTCAAAGATTTGTTATTTTGTTAAATATTTAATTATTTATAAATTATAAGTATAAAAATGATATTTTTTCTATATATATCATTTTTTCCTTATTAGAAATTTATAAATCATATCTTAAATATTTAAATAACATAGATATTTTTGTAGAGATTTGAATATTGCTTAATTTGAGATATTTTGACATATAATTATGGTAATTATTATTTAACCAAATCTATTTTAAAATTGGTTTATTTTATTAAATTATAAGATCTGAAAGTGATATTGGAGATTCTTTCCTTTTAAATCATTGATCTTATTAGATATTTAATTTAATTTGATTCAAATAAACCTAGATATTTTAAAATTAGTTTCCTTTATTTGGTTAGTTTAAGAATAATAATTTAATTATATCAATATCTTGATTCACATCTGTTACATGGACAATGTTTGTTTATTTATATTGTTTATTCAAAACTTTTTAACAAACCTATTATTTATCTGATCTAAATTGCTATGATTAACTTGTTGACAGATCCTTTATCTGATTTTAATCATAGTCCAATTGACGATAGATCTTATAAATAATTTGTAACAGGTAAATTTTGTACTTCTTTCATCTGTGTAAACCTAGTAACATGATAGGGTCCATCCAAATCATTTGACCTGTGTGAGCCTATATGTTTGCTTTTGGGCTTAGATACATACAGGGAGCCCATTTAAGTTTTTACTAAGTAAATGGACTAGGTTGCTAAAATAAATTTTGACATAAGGAAATTTATTTAGGCCCAATTAGATTTGGGCTTATTCAATGAATAACAATTGTTTATTTTAAGGTTAAATTCCTCTCTTTTGGGCCTTGTGTGAGAGTTGGGGGCCATAGAAGTGGGTACGACATACTGAACCCAGCTCCCCCTCACATGAACTACCCCAATTGTGAAGGCCTATTTGCCTTATTTAAATAATTGTATTAGGTTAATTATATTAGTCTAACCTAATTAAAATTGAATTAGCAACATAATTAACTTTTAAAATATATGAAATTTATTTTTCATTGTAATATTTTAAAGTTAATTTTAGAAAAACACTTAGTCAATGATATATTCTAGATAGTTATTTCTAGTACTAGTTATTATTTCTAATATTAAATAGGAAAATATCATAGATTGTGAAATTAATTGTTTCCTAATTAATTTTGGTACAATCTAAGTTTAGAATATTTTCCTAGTATTAAACTAGAATTAATAATTAAGTTTCCTCTTTACTTAATTATTTATTTCTTGAATTTAATACATTTAATTAAATTGAAAATTTCAATATCTAAGTTGATTTTCATCATGATACTTTAATATTGTTATTTTCATGTTATTTAATTAAAGTTGAAAATTATTTTAAGTTTGGAATCTTATTTCAGAATAACTTAAGTTTGAATAATTTTCAGAATATATTTTATTTTATTTTATTAATCATTTCCCAAAATTTCGAAATTACATTTCTTTAATGTAGAAATTTCGAATTTTATTTGAAAAATAGATTAAAGTTGAAAATTATTTATTTAATTTTGGACCAACTTAAATCAGTGACTTTTTCATTTAATGGTTAATTAAAATAAATGAACTAAAATATATTATAATTAGAAATTGGATTAATTAGTCTATGAAAGTCTAGATAGATATTATCTGTTTTGCTTGAAGTATTTTTCTAGTGTATTTAATTAAATAGAAAATTAATATTTAAGTTGATTTTTTAATCATGATACTTAAATATTTGAAATTTTTCTTAGATATTTAATTAAATAGGGAAATTATATTTTTTTTGATGAAAATTAATTTTTATTAATTTTGGGCCAACATAAAATTAGAATAATTCTCCAGGATTTATTTTATTTTATTTTAAAGCATTTTTGAAATGCAATATATATTTATAGTAAATTAAATTTGAGTTGTAAATTAATTTAAATTAATTTTGAAACAACTTAAATTGAATAATTTTCTAAATATTTATGGAAATTATTACTAAGATGGAAATAATTTACGTTATTTATCCATCTAAGTATAATTTATAAATATTAAATTAAAATTTATATTTGGAATTTTTCATTCTAAATTGGAAATTTTAATTAAATAAATATATACTTAAAATAAATGGATTAAAATAAATATTAGAAGAAAATACAACCCTTCTTTAAATAATGAGCTTTATTATAAGGATATTCGATCTCCATTGTTGGTTTTACATAGCTATTGTTTTAGTGAGTAATCCTCCCTAATGGAGGAACGTTCATTAGCAAGTTAGCACCGTTTAATCTCGAAAGATAAGTAATCTTGTAAGTTTTTTATATAGTTTATGATCACCCTAATGGTGGCGACTATATAAGACTTGCAAGAATATGAAACAATGGTGGAAGCTCATAAGATAGAATAGCCTTGACTCTCGCCTAAACGGGACAACGCGGATTCACATCTTGATCGAATAAAAGGTTGCTAGAACGTTTGACATTTTAGATGAGCTGACAACTCTATTCAATGGCTGATAGCTTTGACTCTCGCCTAAACGGGACACTGATATCAGTTTGTTGAAAACCTTGGAAATTATTTAGGATTGTATGTTTTAGTATTTTCACTTGTCATTCCTACTTGCTATGTGCTTCATAATTTCTGAATTGTGTATGAATTTGTATTGAACCATGTTATTTTCTGTTATTAAATTGTAGTTTAATTTCGAATCTTCATTGTTGGTCTAACTTGATTTGTTTTTCTAATGAGATAAATCCCTAATGGATTTTCACCATTAGACTAACATAATAGTGTTAGATCTCGAAAGATAAATATTGTATATGCAACATCTAGCTGTTCATCAATTGATGACACCTTAGACTAGTGTTTTATAATATGAAACAAGAAGATTGTATAAATAAGATTACTTTGACTCTCGCTAATCGGAGCATCGTTGGATTCTTATTTAAAACGAAATTATCCTAATTCCTCTTATCTTATTCATTTCGAATTAGCTTAATAACATATCATTGGATGAATGGTCTATAAATCATATAAAGTCTTAATTTCTTTTAAGAAATTAGATGACGCATATGATTATATTCCCGGAATTCTATCCCAAAATGATATAAATCCTCAATCTTAGATATCTCCTACTTGTATAGGCAAATCATAGAGTTAGATTAGTAGTGGTGGTCCAAGAAAGAGTTACTAATTATACAGTTACACTTTCACAAGTGTTTCATAACCATTTTCTTTCAATGGATTCAAACTGTATGAGTTTAGTATTCTGTGACCAGAATCCACTTGCACTATTCTAAGAACTCTTTGATGTTGATGTAACTTAAGTCATCAAAAGATACAACCACATATTTTATAAATTTATGGCACTTGTATCTTGTTCATAGTGGTTTTGACAAAGATCATTCTCTGCAAAGAGTTAATATGCCTATATCCACTGAAAGTAATTTCATCTCATTCGCAGATGGATGTACATTCAGGGGTGGATATGAGTTTTCGTTGTATTCTTAAAACGATCACTCTAGATTTTACCTTATGCAAAAGAAATTTGAAATGTTTAAAAAATTTCATGAATTTCTAGCAATGGTGAAGGTAAGTGGTTAAAGATCTTGCGAACTGATAGGGGTGGAGAAAAAGTTAGTAGATATGCAGTTCAAAGATCATTAATTTGATTTTGAATAATATCCAAACTTACCTCCCAAAAATTCGAGTTGCATATTGATGATTAGTTACTAGTCGTTGCCTAAATCCTTCTATGGAAATAAAATTTCAGAATGATGCAATGGTTGTATACTTAATGTAAATCATTACTAGATTCATGGATGACCTAATCGAAATCTTAAGAAAAGCTAGAACTGCTAACCCTGGTTTGCATGTTTGTTAGCCATTCTAAGTGATTAGGGGTGGAGCATCCCATAGTCATTAGATAAGAAAGTGTTTGTTTAAACAAATACTGCTTTTCTAAGAAAATGACTAAGTCTGAAAATAAAGTAGCAAATAAAGGAGATATTTTTTCTTGATTCCATAAGTGTTCTATCATCTTATTCGTTACAAGATGATCCCACTACCTCTGTTGTCTTAACACAACTGAAGAGGTCTATACCATTTAGTTTTCTTTGACATAGTTCACGGTACCTTGTTGTAGTGGGAGAGTTTCTAGGAACTCACCTTGTTATAACTTGGAAGACACTAGTGATTAAAATCCATTGTGAGTTTAAACAAGTAATGGATTGTCAAGATAAGAAACTAAGAAGAAAGCCAAGAGAACTATAGTTTGATCCATTCACATGGAGTAACCTAAAGTTTTCTATTACAAGGACATGAAAGGAAATTTTCGTTCATAAGTCTATTCAATGGACTTAACAAAAATTCTTGTTCCTAGTATTACATGTATGAGTTTATCTAAACCTATGGCTTGTATTATACCTGGTAATTACTTACTCTAATGCAAGCATGAGATGCTGATGCATTTTCTTTCCAATGGAAATCTATAGAAGCTTCACAACTTCTTAGACATAGATTTTATTTATCTAAGGAAAAGTTTCAACTATTCCAGAAAAGATAAAGCCATGAAAGAATTTCTTAAATCAACAGTGAGAGGTCTCAGATATGCCTTAGTATGCCTTAGACCAGACACCTGCTGTTGAGTGGGAGTAATGAGTAGGTATCAGTTTAATCCAGGAGAGGAACATTCAAAGACAATCAAGTAAATCTTAAGATTAAGAAAGGGTGTTTGTTTAAAACTCTTAGACTACACCACATCAAATTTCAAGACTTGCCTTTGTGCTAGAAAGTCTGCTGATGAGATGGTGATTACTTTGGGGGTGGAGTAGCGATTTTGGAGAAGTGTAAAAACCTATCTGAAATCTCTTGGTCTACCAGAAAGAGACTGAATGTTAAAAGTTGCAGGAAAGATACTTTTTCAGTCTAAGGAAAGTTCTATACATTTGTGGCAGTGTTCCAACTTGCCTTAACTACTAGGGTTACTTCCTGTATAACAAAAGAGTAGTTGCCCAAAAGTATAGAATCCAGTATCCCAAAAGAGTAAACATATAGAGAGGAATTTCACATTATCAAGGATTTTGTGATTAAGGAAGAGTAATGGTGGAGAAGAGGTTGTGTTTAATTCAACCTATCAGATCCTATTACGAGGAGTATACTACTATTACACTTGATTGGTATATCAAGGTGTTAATGATTATTTGAAATGCACTTTTTGTTTTATATTAGTGCAAGTGGGAGTTTGTTGGGTTTTATGCCCTAAATAAAACTCATTTCATAGAATCAGATTTACTTATTAATAAAGATCAGAAATAACATTTTATGTTGCATGGTTCACATGATTTATTTCATGATTATATGTATATAATGTATGAATTCTTTTTAAGTCCAGAACATATGGGTTGGTTAAAGATTATAGTGTTGTCAGCACAGTGGAATATAATCTTTATTGTATGTTCAAAAGTAGATTCCCTGATTTGTCAGAACACTGGATTTAGACTGACATGGTATAATCAGCGATAGGTATTCTTACACCTTGGAAAAGTGTTATGTCCTTTCCAGGACATTGGCAAAGTTTACCAGTATCGGATGCATGGAGTATGCATTGGAATGGACCGATATTGAACTTTGAATTAGATTTTGAAACTTACCGTAAACATCTATTCAATTCAATATCATAAGTTGATCCTAGATCACATGATCGAAATCCTGATATGGTTAGGCTCAATTTCAAGAGTATTATTCGTGTTCTTTGATTTGTTAGTTAAGCCTAGTTTTGTATCAGGGTAATACGTACATTTTGGGAACACGGTAATACAATTGAGTGGGGGAGCGCTAACATAAATATGGAATCTATAGCTTCTATTTGGCAAATAGAAGTAAAGGATGATTTCCTTCGAGCTTAACCAAACGAAGATAAATGGTGGAGATCTCATTTCACTTAGGTGAAATATCATTTATACAGGGTTAAGTGTTTTAAGGATAAAATACATTGTAGGGTGTTACGGTAATTTAATCCCTGTACAGTGTAAATCATCTATATAGAGGATCATTGATCACATTAGGGTTATAACAATAGATAACTAATGACGTGTCTATATCGTGGAACATATAGAGCGTTTCTATATGACTGAGAGTGCAATTCCAAGTTCTAAGTGTGGATTCAATGAGGAATTAATAAGTTAGGGAATTTACTGTTGGAATTTATTTTACCAGGATCTTAGATCTACTCACAAATATGTTTATTAACATCCAAAATATGAACTTTCTAAAACGATGAAATAAACACATATAAAGTTAAAGAAACCTTACATTGAGTGCAGCGGAATATAATATGACTCCTTCCGTTCAGATATCTAGCCCTTGATTCCTTTCTGTAGCTGAGCATTATCAATATCTGAACCTGGATCTCTTTCTCTGAATCTTTGATGCTGAAACTCCTTTGCTGATGATCTTTCTTCACGATCTTCCTCACTATGATTGAGGTATTGCTTGATGTGTGTGGGCACTACTCTGATCACTAGGGATTTCGAAATTCAAAGGAAGAAGAAAGAAGAAGTGGTAGCTAAAGATAGGGAGAGAGAGAGGCTCAGTTTTTCTGAATCAGAAGAAGTGTTTTTCCTGAAGCCTTCACTATCTATTTATAGCATTCCACTAGGGTTAGATTTGAATTATATGGCATTAAAATAATGAAAAAATCAATTTAAAACCCTACAATAGGTGGCCGGCCAAGCATTAGTGGATTGGGCCTTGGGTTTTGCAATTTTGCAATTTTAACACCTTTTGTATCTGATTTTCTCAAAAATGCCAATTTCATAATTCAAACATTTAAATGTCAATTCTAACTATTTAATAACTATAAATAATTATTAAATAATATTGTCATTTTTTCATATTTATTAATTGAACCATACAAAGTATCATAATTAACAAATATGCCCATATTAACTCTTTCTTCACAATTTCGCCCTTACTTAGTGAAAATTTCACAAATAGACATAGTCTAATTTGTGAATTATAATTGATTAATCAAAATCAATTACATGAGTCTTACAAGCAACATTATCTCAACTAGTGGGGGGACCATGGGTCTATATAACCGAGCTTCCAATAAGTAGATCAAGAATTTAGCACTAAAATTCACTAACTTATTAATTCTTCGTTGAATCCACGCATAGAACTTAGAATTGCACTCTCAGTATATAGAATGCTCTATATGTTCCAACATATAGACACATCATTAGTTATCCATTGTTATAATCCTAATATGATCAATGATCCTCTATATGAATGATCTACATTGTAAAGGGATTAAATTACCGTTACACCCTACAATGTATTTATTCCTTAAAACACTTGACCCCGTATAAATGATATTTCAACATGTGAAATGAGTACTCCACCATTTATGTTCGTTTGGTCAAGCTCGAAGGAGATCATCCTTTGCTTACTATTCGCCAGATAGAAGCTATAGATTCCATGTTTATGATAGCGCTCCCACTCAATTGCACTACCGTGTTCCCAAAATGTACGTATCACCCTGACCTAAAAGTAGGCTTAACTAACAAATCAAAGAACACGAATAGCCTTTCAAGATTGAGCCTAATCATAACAGGATTAAGAACATTTGATCTAGGATCAACTAGGCGATATTGACTTGAATAGATATTACGGTAAGTTTAATAAATCTAAGTCAAAGTTCAATATCGGTCCCTTCCGATGCATACTCCATGCATCCAACCTGAGCTTTACTTTAACCAATGTTCTGGAAAGAACATAGTATTTTTCCAAATACAAGTAAACCCTTGTTGTAGATTATCATATCAGTAAAACCCTGTGTCTGATAAATCTAGGAAAACTTTATTCACATAGTCATGTTTACTTTCCAATGTGTTGACGGCACAATAAACAGGATCAAGTATGTGAAAAGGGTTTCAGATGAATTTATACATTATGCACATATAATCATGAAATAAATCATGTGAACCATGCAACATTAAATGTTATTTCTGATCTATATTAATAAGTAAATCTGATTATATTGAAATGAGTTTTATTTAGGGCATAAAACCCAACAAACTCCCACTTGCACTAATATAAAACAAAAAGTGCGTTTCAAATAATCTCAACACCTTGATATACAAATCAAGTGTAGTAGTAGTAAACTCCTCGTAATAGGATCTGAAAGGTTGAATTATACACAACCTTTTCTCCACCATTACTCTTCCTTTAATCACAAAATCATTGATAATGTGAAATTCCTCTCTATATGTCTACTCTCTTGGGATACTGGATTCTATACCTTTGGCAACTACTTTTGGTCAATCAGGAAATTAACACTAGTAATTTAAGACAATTTGGAATGATGCCAAAATGTATAGAACTTTCCTTAGACTGAATAAGTACCTTTCCTGCAACCTTAACATTCAGTCCCTTTCTGGTAGACCTAGAGACTTCAGATAGGTTTTTACACTTCTCCAAAATCACTATTCCACCCCCAGAGTAACCACCATCTTATCAGAAATATTTACTAGCACATAGGCAAATTTCGAAATCTGATATGGTGTAGTCTAAGAGTTTTAAACACACTCTTATAGACTAACATATAGTTCCTCTTCTTAATCTTAGGATTTACTTGATTGTCTTCCAATGTTCTTCTCCTGGATTAATCTGATACCTACTCATTACTCCCACTCAACAGCAGGTGTCTGGTCTAAGGCATACAAAAGCATATCTAAGACCTCTCACTGTTGAAATAAGAAATTCTTTCATGGCTTTATCTTTTCTGGAATAGTTGAGACTTTTCCTTAGATAAATAAAATCTATGCCTAAGAAGTTGTGAAGCTTCTATAGATTGCCATTAGAAAGAAAATGCTTCAGCATCTTACTAAAGTAAGTTGCTTGCATTAGAGTAAGTAATTACCAGGTATACCACAAGCCATAGGTTTAGATAAACTCAAACCTATAATACTAGGAACAGGAAGTTTTGTTAAGTCCATTGAATAGACTTATAAACGAAAATTTCCTTTTATGTCCTTGTAATAGAAAACTTTAGGTTACTCCATGTGAATGGATTAAACCATAGTTCTATTGGCTTTCTTCTTATTTTCTTATCTTGACAATCCATTACTTGTTTAAACTCACAATGGATTTTAATCACTAGTGTCTCCCAAGTCATAAGAAGGTGAGTTCCTAGAAATTCTCCCACTACGACAAGGTACCGTGAATTATGTCGAAGAAAACTAAATGGTATTGACCTCTTCGGTTGTGACAAGACAACAGAGGCAGTGGAATCATCATATGTTAAATAAGATGATAGAACACTTTTGAAATCAAGAATTAAATATCTCCTTTATTTGCTACTTGTTTTCAGACTTAGTCATTATCTTAGAAAAGTAGTATTTGTTTGAACAAACATTTTCTTATCTATTGACAATGGGATGGTCCACCCCTAATCACTTAGAATAGCTAACAAACCATGGTTAACAGTTCTAGCTTTTCTTAAGATTTTGATTAGGTCATCCATGAATCGAGTAATGATTTACGTTAAGTATACAACCATTACATCATTCTGAAATTGTATTACCATAGAAGGATTTCGGCAACGACTAGTAACTAATCATCAATATGCAACTCGAAATTTCTGGGGAGGTAAGTTTGGATATAATTCAAAAATCAATTTAATGATCTTTGAACTGCATATCTACTAACTATTTCTCCACCCCTATCAGTTCGCAAGATCTTTAACCACTTACCTTAATGGTTTTAACCATTGCTAGAAATTAATGAAATTTTTCAAACATTTCAAATTTCTTGCTAAAAGGTATAATCTAGAGTTATCGTTTTAAGAATACAACGAAAAACTCATATCCACCCCTGAATGTACATCCATCTGCGAATGAGATGAACTACTTTCAGTGGATATATGCATATTAACTCTTTGCAGAGATTGATCTTGTCAAATCCACTATGAACAAGATACAAATGCCATAGATTAAAAAAAAATGGTAGTGTCTATTGATGACAGATGTTTAGTTACATGAAAGAGTTCTTAGAATACTTCAAGTGGATCCTGGTCACAGAATACCTAACTCATATTCCATACAGTTTTAATCCATTAATAGAAGATGGATATTAAACACTTGAAAAAGTGTAACTGTATTGTATTTAGGAATTAGAAATATAAGAAAATTTCTATTTGGAATCTAAATTAAAGTCAAAGACTTAAATTTATACCAAATATTATGAGTAATTCTATCTTGGACCAGCACTACTAATACAAACTCTAAGTCAGATTTGCCCATACAAGTAGGAGATTTCTAAGATTGAGGATTTATATCAATTGGGAATAGAATTTCGGGATTATAATCATATGCGTCATATAAAATGACATGAAATGATTTATAGACCATTCATCCAATGATATGTTTTGAAAGCTAATTCGAAATGAATAAGCTAAGAGGAATTAGGATAATTTCGTTTAAAATAAGAATCCAACGATGCTTCGATTAGCGAAAGTCAAAGTAATCTTATTTATATAATCTTCTTGTTTCATATCGTAAAAATACTAGTCTAAGGTGTCATCAATTGATGAACAGCTAGATGTCGCATATACAATATTTATCTTTCGAGATCTAACACTATTATGTATGTCTAATGGTGAAAATCCACTAGGGATTTATCTCATTAGATAAACAAGCCAAGTTAGACCAACAATGAAGATTCGAAATTAAACTACAACTTAATAACAGAAAATAACATGGTTCAATATAAATTCATACACAATTCAGAAATTATAAACATATAGCAAGTAGGAATGACAAGTGAAAATACTAAAACTTACAATCCTAAATAATTTCCAAGGTTTTCAACAAACTGATATCAGTGTCCCGTTTAGGCGAGAGTCAAAGCTACCATTCATTGAATAGAGTTGTCAGCTTGTCTAAAATGTTAAACATTCTAGCAACCTTTTATTCGATCAAGATTGGAATTCAGCGTTGTCCCGTTTAGGCGAGAGTCAAGGCAATTCTATCTTATGAGCTTCCACCATTGTTTCATAATTTGCAAGTCAAGTATGGTCGCCACCATTAGGGTGATCCATACCATACAAAACACTTACAAACTACTTATCATGCGAGGTTAAACGGTGCGAAATTGTTAATGAACGTTCCTCCATTAGGGAGGATTACTCACTAAAACAAACGCGGTGTAAAACCCACAATGGAGATCGAATGTCTCTTGATAATAAAGCTCATTATTTAAAAAGAGTTGTATTTTCTTTTATTCTCTTTATTTATTCTATTTATTTTAAATATATATTTATTTAAAATTTCCAATTTAGAATGAAAAATTCTAAATATAAATTTTAATTTAATATTTATAAATTTTACTTAGATGGATATGAAAATAACATGTATTTCTTCCATCTTAGTAATAATTTCCAATAAATATTTAGAAAAATATTCAATTTAAGTTGTTACAAAATTAATATAAATTAATTTACAACTCAAATTTAATTTTCTATAAATATATATCGCATTTCGAAAAATTAAAGTATTCAAGGATACAATTTTCAAAAATGCATGTTAAAATAAATCCTGGAAAAATTATTCTAATTTAATGTTGACCCAAAATTAATTAATAAAATTAATTTACAACAAAAAATATAATTTTCTAATTTAATTAAATATATAAGAAAATTTTCAAATATTTAAGTATGATGATGAAAATCAACTTAAATATTAATTTTCTATTTAATTAAATACATTAGAAAAATACTTCAAGCAAAAATATCATCTATCTAGATTTTTCTTTGACTAATTAATTCAATTTCTAATAATATATTTTAATTCAATTTATTTTAAATTAATCAATAAATGAAAAAATCATTGATTTAAGTTGATCCAAGAATTAATTAAAATAAATAATTAATTTACAACTTAATCTATTTTTCAAGATAAAATTCGAAATTCTAGCATTTAATAAATGCAATTTCGAAAATTGATTAATAAAATAAAGAAAAAAAAATATATTTTGAAAATTATTTAAATTTAGTTGAAAAAATAAATTTCAACTAAAAATAATTTTCTATTTAATTAAATGTCATGAAAAAGAAATATTTAAGTATCATGATGAAAATCAACTTAGATATTTAATTTTTCAAATTAATTAAATGTATTAAATTCAGGAAATAAATAATTAAGTGTAGAGAATGCTTAATTATTAATCTCTAGTTTAATACTAGGAAAAATATACTTAAAATAAATTGTACCAAAATTAATTATTTAAATAATTAATTTCACAATGTATAATATTTTCCTATTTAATATTAGAAATAATAAGTAGTCTAGAAATAACTATCTAGAAAATATCTTATTTGACTAAGTATCTTTTCCACAAAATTTGAAAAAATATCTAATTTAAGTTGTACTAGAAAAAAAAATCTAGAACTTAAATATTTTCAAATTTAAATTTAATTAAATATCAAAAATTAAGTTGTAACCACTTAATTCAAAAATATTCCATTTTAAGTTAATATTTGAAAAGATATTAACTTAAAAAATATCTAAAGAATCTTAATAACCAATGCCTAAAATTCCTCAACTTAATTTTGAAATTTGAAATTCAAAAGATATTCAGATCTACTCACAAATATGTTTATTAACATCCAAAATATGAACTTTCTAAAACGATGAAATAAACACATATAAAGTTAAAGAAACCTTACATTGAGTGCAGCGGAATATAATATGACTCCTTCCGTTCAGATATCTAGCCCTTGATTCCTTTCTCTCAGAAAGGCGAGAGCATTATCAATATCTGAACCTGGATCTCTTTCTCTGAATCTTTGATGCTGAAACTCCTTTGCTGATGATCTTTCTTCACGATCTTCCTCACTATGATTGAGGTATTGCTTGATGTGTGTGGGCACTACTCTGATCACTAAGGATTTCGAAATTCAAAGGAAGAAGAAAGAAGAAGTGGTAGCTAAAGATAGGGAGAGAGAGAGGCTCAGTTTTTCTGAATCAGAAGAAGTGTTTTTCCTGAAGCCTTCACTATCTATTTATAGCATTCCACTAGGGTTAGATTTGAATTATATGGCATTAAAATAATGAAAAAATCAATTTAAAACCCTACAATAGGTGGCCGGCCAAGCATTAGTGGATTGGGCCTTGGGTTTTGCAATTTTGCAATTTTAACACCTTTTGTATCTGATTTTCTCAAAAATGCCAATTTCCTAATTCAAACATTTAAATGTCAATTCTAACTATTTAATAACTATAAATAATTATTAAATAATATTGTCATTTTTTCATATTTATTAATTGAACCATACAAAGTATCATAATTAACAAATATGCCCATATTAACTCTTTCTTCACAATTTCGCCCTTACTTAGTGAAAATTTCACAAATAGACATAGTCTAATTTGTGAATTATAATTGATTAATCAAAATCAATTACATGAGTCTTACAAGCAATATTATCTCAACTAGTGGGGGGACCATGGGTCTATATAACCGAGCTTCCAATAAGTAGATCAAGAATTTAGCACTAAAATTCACTAACTTATTAATTCTTCGTTGAATCCACGCATAGAACTTAGAATTGCACTCTCAGTATATAGAATGCTCTATATGTTCCACCATATAGACACATCATTAGTTATCCATTGTTATAATCCTAATATGATCAATGATCCTCTATATGAATGATCTACATTGTAAAGGGATTAAATTACCGTTACACCCTACAATGTATTTATTCCTTAAAACACTTGACCCCGTATAAATGATATTTCAGCTTATGTGAAATGAGTACTCCACCATTTATGTTCGTTTGGTCAAGCTCGAAGGAGATCATCCTTTGCTTACTATTCGCCAGATAGAAGCTATAGATTCCATGTTTATGATAGCGCTCCCACTCAATTGTACTACCGTGTTCCCAAAATGTACGTATCACCCTGACCTAAAAGTAGGCTTAACTAACAAATCAAAGAACACGAATAGCCTTTCAAGATTGAGCCTAATCATAACAGGATTAAGAACATTTGATCTAGGATCAACTAGGCGATATTGACTTGAATAGATATTACGGTAAGTTTAATAAATCTAAGTCAAAGTTCAATATCGGTCCCTTCCGATGCATACTCCATGCATCCAACCTGAGCTTTACTTTAACCAATGTTCTGGAAAGAACATAGTATTTTTCCAAATACAAGTAAACCCTTGTTGTAGATTATCATATCAGTAAAACCCTGTGTCTGATAAATCTAGGAAAACTTTATTCACATAGTCATGTTTACTTTCCAATGTGTTGACGGCACAATAAACAGGATCAAGTATGTGAAAAGGGTTTCAGATGAATTTATACATTATGCACATATAATCATGAAATAAATCATGTGAACCATGCAACATTAAATGTTATTTCTGATCTATATTAATAAGTAAATCTGATTATATTGAAATGAGTTTTATTTAGGGCATAAAACCCAACATTTACTTGGTAAATTCCGTTCAACTTATTGGAAGCTCGGTTATATAGACCCATGGTCCCCATACTAGTTGAGACCATACTGCTTGTAAGACTCAGTTAATTGATTTTAATTAATCAATTATAATTCTAAAAGTTAGACTATGTCTACTTTATGAATTCTCACAGTTTAAGGATAAAATCGTAAAGAAAAGGGTTTCTAGGTTTAATTATTAATTGAGAGACTTTGCATGTCTAATTAATAATTATTTTAAATGACAATATTATTTAATAATCTATTTTAGTTATTAAATAATTAGTTTTGGCATTTAAATGATTAGAATTGGAAAAGTGGCATTTTTGGAGAAATAGAAATAAAATTGAGGAAACTGCAAAATCCAAGTGAGGCCCATTTCCCTCTATGGCCGAGCACTCCCTTTGTGTTTCCCAATTATTATTTTTATTTTTTAATTGTCATGTAATTGCTAATCAAAGCCTAGCTATAATAGGAAAGTGGTGAATCACACTAAATAAGGCAGTTAATCAATTACACAGTAAAAGAGGAAACTGTTTATTTGGAAAGTTGTGCTCTCCCTTTTCCCTATAAAAAGCAACCTTGCTCTCTTCTCTTGTATGCATGATAAGCCACGAAATTAAGAGAGAAAAAGAGAGAAAAATTCGAAATCCTTGTGAGATGAGTAGTGCCCACACACATCAAGTGGTATCTCAATCATAGTATGGAAGACTATGGAATTTCTGCATCAAAGAAGGAGAAAAGAAGATCTAGGTTCAGATCTTGGTGATGCTCTGCTACAGAAAGGAATCAAGGGCTAGAGATCTGAACGGAAGGAGTCATATTATTCCGCTGCACCCACTGTAAGGTTTTCTAACTTTATATGTGTTTATTTTCATTGTTTTAGAATTCATATTAGGTTGTTAATCCAACATACATGGTAGTAAATCTAGATCCTGGTAAAATAATTTCCAACAGACCCATCCACATGTAGTTTCCAGGTCGGTTTGTCTTCATTGTTACTTGGCTGAGGTGCTGGCTCGGGGTTGCTTTCTGGCATGCTTTCTTTTTTGCCTGTGCATTCTACCACAAAGTCGGCCAAGGCATGGCCTTTGATTGTTGTTCGGGGTTGGAAGTTGATTTCGTACTGACCCAATTCTACCGTCCAATTGAGTAACCGTCCAGAAGCATCTGGCTTTTGCAGTATTTGTCGTAGCGGCTGATCGGTATATACCCAAACAGGATGAGCTTGGAAATAAGGCCTCAACTTTCTTGTTGCTAGAATGAGGCAGTAGGCGAGTTTTTCTATCAACAAATATCAGCCCTCGGCCTCGATGAGTCTCTTACTAATGTATAATAGAATGGGTGTTGTACGCTGTTCTCTTCTCTGATCAGCACGACACTCACGACATGTTTCGTGACAGGTAGGTATATTCCTAGCTCCTCACCGTCCAGAGGTTTAAAAAGTACGGGAGGTTTTGCAAGTTGTGCCTTTAGCTCTTGAAAAGCTCTTTCACATTCTTCTGTCCACTCGAACTGTTTATTTCCTCGCAGGATGTTGAAGAATGGAACACATTTGTCCGTTGATTTTGACACGAATCTGTTGAGTGCAGCGATTCGACTAGTTAAGCTTAGCACTTCTTTGGTTTTTGTTGGCGAGTTCATATCCAGGAGGGCTTGAATTTTTTCTGGATTGGCTTCAATTCCTCGGGCATTGACGATGAAGCTTATAAACTTTCATGAGCTAACTCCAAAGGATCACTTTAAGGGATTTAGTTTCATGTTGTATTTTCTGAGGACTTTGAAGCATTCGTCCAGGTCGTCTATGTCCCCCCCAACCTTTCTGGATTTGACGAGCATGTCATCCACGTACACTTCCATATTTCTCCTGATCTGGTCTTTAAACATTTTGTTTACCAATCTTTGGTACGTAGCTCAAGCGTTTTTTAGACCAAACGACATGACTTTGTAGCAATAGAGACTCATATCTATTCGGAAACTTGTATGTTCTTGGTTTGGTGGATGCATTTTGATTTGATTGTAGCCTGAATAAGCGTCCATGAAGCTTAAAATTTTGTGCCCTGCTGTTGCGTCTACGAGATGATCGATTCTTGGAAGTGGAAAACAGTCTTTAGGGCATGCTTTGTTGAGGTCTGTGAAATCAATACAGACTCACCATTTCTTGTTCGACTTGGGCACAAGTACGGGATTCGCGACCCAAGCCGGGTAAAAAGCTTCAATTATGAAGTTGTTGTTGCGCAGCTTTTCAACTTCATCTTTCAGGGCTACTGCTCGTTCTTTATCCAACAACCTTCGTTTTTGTTGAACTGGCTGGATGTTAGGATCGATATTCAGAACATGTGAAATAATAGAAGAGTTGATTCCAACCATATCCGCATGTGACCAGGCAAAAACATCTAGGTTTCTTCTCAAAATTTTTATCAACTCTGATTTTACTTCGAGCAACAAACCCTTTCCAATCAGCTTTCTGGTCGGGATAGCTGGATCGATCTCGATCTCTATCTCTTCTAATTCTTCCGCAGGTCCAACATTGCTGCTTGGGTCCCCAAGTCGAGGATCCACACCTTCATCCTCGCCTTGAGAAATTTCCTACTTAGAAATGTTTTTTCCCTTGTCTGGGCTCTGGCAGGAGGATACTTCCTTCTTAGCCTTGGCCACTGCAAGGTTGTAACATTCCCGAGCAGATTGTTGGTTCCCTCCAAGACACCCTACCCCATTCTTTGTTGGGAACTTCAGGCACGAGTGAAATATTGATGTGACAGCTTTTAAGTCATACAGGGATGGTCGGCCAACCATTACGTTAAAAGCTGAAGGAACATCAAATATTAGGAACTCTGCCATGATAGTTATGCTCGTCGGAGCTTGTCTAGCAGTGAGGAGTAGCCGGATTTGTCCTAGAGATGCAACTCCTTGACCGGAGAAACCATAGACAGGCTGGAGGCATGGAGTTAGATCCTTGAGTTGGAGTCCCATCTTTTCGTAAGCAGTCTTGAACAAAATGTTTGAAGAAGCTCCATTGTCGATCATGGTTATGGCCACCACTTTATTGGCTATCTGGACTTCCACGACCAGCAGGTCATTGTGCAGAAATCTAATTTTGACAGTGTCTTCATCGTTGAAAGTGATGGTTGGTTCTTCTGCTCGTGGAACTTTCAACTTTCTTTCTTCCACGGCCAGGATGACTTCTTCTTGCTCGTGCTGTGCTGTCCGAGCATACCTCTCCCGAGCTTTGCCCGAATCTCCAGCAATGTGCGTGCCTCCAATAATGACTTGTAAGTGTCCATCTACTGGTGGAGGTAGCAAATCTTGGTTGTTCTGACCTTGGTTGGTCTTGACATACTTCTGCAAGTGCGGATTGTTTCTCTTTATTAGAAATTCAATTTCTAGCTTCAGATTGTAACATTCGTTAGTGTCGTGGCCGTAGTCTCCGTGGAACCGACAAAACTTCTTCATGTCCCTTTTGTTGGTATCTTTCTTCATGGGCCCGGGCTTCTTGTACGAGATTAACGACTGAGTTGCCATATATACACTTTTTATATCTTCAGTCAGAATAGTGAATGCGGTGTATTTGGCATGATTCTCTCGGGGGGAGTCTGTTCGGATTAATCAGTGAACTTTCCGTTCTTCCCGTTTCCTTGCTTGTGGTTGTTGTTTGAACGCTTGCCACTTGAGCTTGAATTATTGGAATAGTTGGGAAGTTGGACGGATGTGCCAGTGGAAGGAGCTTTCGACTTGCCCGGCTTCTGTTCACCTTCTACTCGTTGAATGGCTTCTTCGAGCTTGATGAAGTCTTCGGCTTTGTCAAGGAAATCACTCATTGAGTCTACCGGCCCATTCTGTTGGGTTTTGTGCCCTAAATAAAACTCATTACAATCTGATAGTTATCAATTTAAGGATTTTGAAGTGATTATGTTTACATGTATTTTACATGCTTATGGTTTAATATATATATATGCACAAAATCAGTTAAGTCCAGAACATATATTTATTCACAATTACAGTATTGTCAACACAGTGGAATGTGATTGTGATTATATGATTCAAAAAACTAAGTCCCTGTTCATCAGTGTTTTGGATTTACACTGATGTGATAATCAGCGATGAAGTATACTTATACTTGGAGTAAGTGTTATGTTCTTTCCAGGACATCGGTAAAGTATACTAGTTTCGAATGTATGGAGTATACATTGGACTGGACCGATATTGAACTTGGTCAAAGATATTATAAACTTACCGTTGTATCTTTCCAAGTCAATATCAGAAGTTGATCTTAGATTAAACGAATCTAAATCCTGATATGCTTAGGCTCAATCTCAGGAGTACTATTCATGTTCTTTGATTTATTAGTTAAGCCTACTTTTGGGTCAGGGTGATACGTATATTTTGGGAACATGATAGTATGATTGAGTGGGAGCGCTGAACATAAATATGGAATCTATAGCTTCTACTGTTGTATAGAAGTCAAGTGATGATTGCCTTCGAGCTTAGTTAAATAGAAGTAAATGGATGAGCTCTTGTTTCAGTGACTATATATTAGATCACTAAAACATCATTTACAGGTAGCTAAGTGTTTTAAGGGGCCAAATACATTGAGGGGTGGAAACGGTAAATTTATCCCATCTCGATGTAAATCATCTATATAGAGGATCTTTGATCACATTAAGATTATAACAATGGTTAAATGAGATAGCATATCTATATCGTGAAACATATAGAATGCTCTATATAAGTCTGAGAGTGCAATTCTAAGTTCTAAGAGTGGATTCAACAAGGAATTAATAAGTTAGGGATTTACTTGGTAAATTCGGTTCAACTTATTGGAAGCTCAGCAATATAGATCCATGGTCCCCATTCTAGTTGAGACCATACTGTTTGTAAGACTCAATAATTGATTTATGATTAGTCAATTATAATTCTAAAAGTTAGACTATGTCTAATTTGTGAATTCTCACTAAGAAGGGATGAAATTGTAAAGAAAAGGGTTTCTAGGTTTATTTATTAATTAAGAGACTCTGTATGTCTAATTAATAATTATATTAAATGACAATACTATTTAATAATCTATTTTAGTTATTAAATAATTAGTTTTGGCATTTAAATGGTTAGAATTGGAAAAATGGCATTTTTGGGAAGATAGAAATAATATTGTGGAAACTGCAAAACCCAAGTGAGGCCCAAGTCACACCATGCCCGACCACTACTTTGTGTTTCCCAATTATTATTTTCAATTTTTAATTGCCAAGTAATTACTAACCTAAACCTAGCAGTTATCTATAATAGGAAAGTGGTGGATCACACCAAATAAGGCAGTTAATCAATTACTCTGTAAATGAGGAAACTGTTTATTTTGGAAAGTTGAGCTTCCCTTTTCCCTATATATATCAGCCCTCCTCTCTTCCTCTTGCATGCATATTCATACACAAAATACACTGAGAAAAGAGAATTTCGAAACCCTTTGTGAGAGAGAAGTGCCCACACACAGCAAACAGTACCTCAATCATAGATTGGAAGACTGTGAAGGATCACATCCATCTGAAGGATATTCAGGCTCACATCTTGATTATACGCTGCGACAGAAAGGAATCAAGGGTTAGAGATCTGAGTGGAAGGAGACACATTATTCCGCTGCACCCACTGTAAGGTTTATTAACTTTTTTATGTGTTTTATTTATCGTTTTAGAAGTTCATATTTAGGTTGTTAAATCAACATACTTGTGAGTAGATCTAAGATCCTGGTAAAATAAATTCCAACACGTTTTTCCTTATATCTTTCAAAAGTTCACCAAGGACTTCAATGCCCCCCAGTATCGCGAATAAATTTCCATCCTCGGTTACCCGCGAAACTTTGGTCGCTTCTGTCATGAATCTGCTGATGTATGCCCAGAGTGGCTCACCTGGTCGTTGCTTTACTTCGACTGAATCTCCCAAATGCAATGGGAGCTGGCGCGAGGAGGAGAATTGCGCATGGAATTCCAAAGAGAAGGTTTTCCATGAATTAAACTTTCCAGGAGCCAACTTGAAATACCATTGCTTTGTGGCTTCCGACAGAGTGGCGGGGAAGATCCTGCAGCATACATCACCCCGTACTCCTTGTAAATCCATTTGCATCTCAAAGTACTTGGGATGGGAAAGATGATCTTCTCTCCCAGTATACATCTTCCACGTTGGCATTTTGAACTTGTGAGGCAGTGGCAGGAGATTGATCTCTGGTGAGAAGGGAGTTTTGCGTGCTCGGTCTAACTCAAGATCATTATTACGCTGTCCAACTATGCCATGAAACATATTTTTCAATTCTTCAAGCTGGGCCTGTACGACTGGGCTGACCTACTCGACATTCTGGTCAATTTGGATTATGTCAGCGTCTTTCTAAGCGGGGATTTGAGTACGGGCTCCAGGGCGCACGATCATTGTAGTATTCTGTTCGTCCGTTCCCCTTCTTCTGTTTAGATCGTTCCTTAGGTCATGGGTTGCTCCCAACCTTTCGAACACAGAAGAGCCTAGTTGCCTTAGCGATTGATTCGCTTGGTTGACGGGTAAAATGGCACCATTAGTCTGGTTGGAGCCGTCAGGTATGACTCCTCTTGATGAATTATCGGACAAAGTCTGCTCGCCTACCGCTGGGCCCACGAGCGGAACTCGTGACCGGGGATTGGACGGTTGACCATTAGTAGTCTGGCAAGTATTCATCGTTGGGTCTTCTTCCGTTTCTCCCAGGGGAATGACGTTCGACGATTGTTGACCTACAGTTTGGTATGCTCTTCGTATCAGCACAGTGGCTTGCCGACTACGATCTTCAATCTCTGCTAGGGGTGAACATTCAAACCGCAAAACCGACACCGACCAGTAAACCGACTGTTAAAAAACCGAGAAAATGGTGCCACGTCATAACCGAAACCGTTTAAAAAAAAACCGACCACACCGCTGTAACTGGCGGTCGGTTACGGTTTGGCCAATAAGTTGGCGGTTATAACTGTAACCGACCATTTATTTCACATTTACAATATATTATATCTTCAATACATATATTATATAATATTAATATACATTAAACGTTTTCATTTATAATTATATATATATAGTTTTACTTTTTTTTTTTCAGGAATCTTTTCCTTTTTTCAATGTTACTTTATTTATATATCACATTCACTCACCTCACTCACTCCACCCACCCACGCGGCACACCACCAAACCAAAGGTAAAACCAATCAATTACTCCTCAACTCAGTATTTTATCTCTCTACTGGGTTACCACAAACTAAACACACAAATCAAAAGAAAGAAAGAAGGAAAGAGAAGCCAAGAGGAGGAGCGGCTGGAGTGGGAAGAAAAAAAAGGGTTTCACCTAAATTTTTTTAGCAACCCCCAAGGCCCAAACTGGTATGTTTATGATGATGATCTATCAAATGATTCAAATCTAATGTATTTTTTTTTTCTGTAAATTTTTTTCCTTATCTTTATATATTAAAAGTGCCTATTTAACGGAATTCGTGGTTTAATGGTTTAACGATTCTTTTTTTATTTAGCCTTACACGATTAACTTAACAGACTGTTAACGTTAAACGTTAACAAATAAATAAACCCAATAATTAAACCCAAAAATTAAACAATCTTTTTTTAAATTAAAAAAAAATATCTTACCCACATATCTCTCTAACAAATCCTACCATTTTTGAATTTTTTTTACACGGCTAAATTCAAATTTCAAAAAATAAACCCAATGATTAACCCAAAAAATTAAATAATATTTACGATTAACTTACATATCTCTCTAACAAACTACAATTTTTTGAAATTTTTTTACACTGCTTCATTCAAATTTCAAAAAATAAACTCAATAATTAAACCAAAAAATTAAACAATCTTTATGATTAACCCATTCATCACCCATACAGGCAAACACAATAAAAGCCTCTCTCTATCTCAATTTCACCTACTGAAATGCAATCATCAGTTGTTAATTCTCATTGCTTTTGGTAAAATTTACCCCTTTAATACTTCTTTATTACTTTTGTTGTGCTATTTTGAGTGAAGGTGGCTTTATAATGAGCAGATGAAATTTTAATACTTCTTTGTTACTTTATAATCAAGACTTTGAGAATTGAGGGTTCCTTCTTTATCTAATTTACACACGCTTTGCTTATTCTTAATTTTGTAATATTTATTTTTTCAAGTCAAAGATGTTCTTGTTGCTATTATTTTAAGAATTGGAACAAATGCAACATATATTATAACCTTATTATTATTGTTTCCAATATGTTTTTACTGGACATATAAGTTTAATTTAAATTTATTATTCAAATCTCTCTAAATTAAATATTATTTATTTTTTATTCATTTATTTCATTCCGAACTCATAATATAATACTTAATATAAAACATAGCATACTTAAATTTAAATTGGAGTATGATATGTATTATTTTTTGTATTTTCTTGTATATTTTTATTTGTTTGAAAGATTTATTGAAAAAGATTAATTAGTTTAAATCCAAGCTTGGTATGTATAATTGATTTGAACTCTTTAATTTTGAGGGTTTTTAGTTAATTAGCAAAAATTAGTAGTTTTGGCTATACATGATAATGATGCTAATTAATTAGCTTATTAAAAATTAAACTAATACAAAGTTGTGATTTTAATGTCATTTTTTTTAAAAAAATAAAAATATACAAGAAAATATAAGGTTCAACTCAGCTAATAATCCACCATTAATAAAAATAACACTAACAAATTAATTCAATAAAATTAATCTCAAGCAAGCATCAACTTGCTCCAAATCTAAAACTATGAATCCTTTTTTTTTTTTTTGAAAAAATATAATGATTGATATGAAGCAAGAGATAACAAAAGTGCAAATTATTAATGTAACGCCCTGTCCAACAGGGACGCCACGTGTGTGCACTTTATTTAAAATACCAATAATTATATAAGATGTAATTATACTAAAAGTGTGGGTAATTAAATTTTTGATAGTTAAAACTCAACCTTTAAATTGTTTAACAAAAGATAAGTAACATGATTTATGGGGTCCCCCTGTTTTCAAAATATTTACAAACTGGTTTCAAAGTATTTTACAACATAAGCTTTATATTTTCCAAAATACAATCAAAATAGAGCATCCTGTAAACTGGGCTGCCTGCGGCTGGTATGTACATTGCTGCTGCGACCATAAACTCATGGTTGCTCGACTTTAGCTTTTCCTTTACCTGCACCATAAAGCACCAGTGAGTCACAGAGACTCAGCAAGAAAGTGATCAAAACAATAATTGAAAGAAAATGATTATCAACTTATTCTCATGCCATTATGTTTACTCACTATTCGATAATAATAAGCATTCCCTTAAACATCATACATTCCTGGTACTTAATAAAGTACCACTTTTACCACTCGTTACATACGAGCTGAATATGTCACTATCGTTGCCCGATAAAGCAAACGATAAGTAAGAAACCTAACCGCGGTTTCAAGAGTAATTACTCATAACGGTAATAACCGTTTCCAACCCTAGGTCATAACCTAGGCTTAATAAACTTTTAATCAGCATCATGATAATAATTAAGGCCACTTCCATTCACCCATTAATCTTTAACCACATACGGTGCTTACCACTTTTCTTACCTTAATTCAGAAGTCAAAAGTATGGCCGACCTGGGTGGAAAAACAAGCTAGGCAATCCCGGTCCTATGTCACGACAATTGAAACACAATAAATACCTTAACATAATATTCCGGATTAAAACCCTAATTTAAAACCGACTAGACTTAGCCTTCACCACCTATATAATAATTCAAATAACTCAAAATTATTCAAAGGCAGGTACTAGGTTCAACCCCGAGCTAAACACGATTCAGAGAAAAACCCGAGAATTTTTCCCCTGCTGTAACCGGTCGACCGGTTCTGATACAGCAGAACCAACCGGTCGACCGGTTGCTGCCAGACCAGAAAAATTCTGGTTTTTCTCCTCCAGCTCGAACCAAAACCATTTCAGACCTAATTTGCACTTCCAGAACAGTTCAATATACCAAATACAACATATTCAACACATCATTTAATCACAATTCACCATTTAACTCAAAATCAACATCTCACTTGACAATTTGCATAAAAACATCACTTTCAACACCTATTTAATTGAACAGCCCTTAATCTCACTCAATCTTCATTCAAACAAGTTTCAAATCAACCCTAAGAACCTACCCTAACCTCAGTTTATACCCCAGCTCAGGATTTAAAGAAAACCTTACCAAAACCTAACTAAACTCAAGGAAATCAATTAAGGGAAGAGTAGAAGGATCATACCTCCACTTAGCTAGCTTCTAGGGTTAGGATTTGCTCAAGAAATTGAAGAAAATAAATGAGTTTTCCTTGGTTTCCAGCTGCCTCAAGAATCGGCAAGAGAGGAAGAAGAAGAAGAGCTTGAAGTTATGTATTTTTTTGCTTGCTTTCTTGCCTTGGAAGCAACTTAAATAAGGTTGCACTCTCTTTTTTTTTTTTTTACTAACAATCAGCCCATCAACAAATGAAAAGTCAAGAAGTCAAAACAAAAAAAGAAAAATGACTAATTTACCCTTAAAAAAAAACTTAAACTAAAATTATAACCTAGGGGTATTTTGGTAATTTTTTTTACTAACTCCCCAATCCGACATTCTAATAAAATTCTAACTTAATCCGGGATATTCTCAAAATAATTCTTTCATTTAATGTCGTGACATTGCTAACTACATAGCTAAAATTCCACAATTACCGGGCCCAAAATAACGTATTTCATTAATTAATTTCTCAAAAATTCATCTAAGTAAGATCATAATCCTACTTCATTTTCCAAGTAATTACATATTTAATAAAATATGTCCATTTAAATATTATTTATTTTCTGGGATATTACAATTAAACAAATATTCTCTTGTTAAAAATAAATAAGAGCATATATGCTTGTAAACATATTATCTAGAGTAGAAATATAGAGATAACATAAATGAATAAGAGATAATTAAAGTACGTACCTTTGGCTTTTGTAATTATATATTAGAGGTTGCTGAAACAAGCACTACTACTACACTAGACTAGAATCTTTCCTTTTTTCTTTTCTCTTTTATGAAAGAAATAGAACAAGTATTTTTTTTTTTGAGATTTTTTTTTCTTTTGACCGAAAGAAAATGGAATTAAAAAAGAAGAATGAATAATAGATTGGTTAATTATATTGAGTGTTTATGTAATCTTTCATGTAAAGTTTTTGTGAGAAATTAAAAGTTTTTCCCATCAATTGAAACTATTGTAATAGTTGTTTTAAATTTGTGATTAAGAATTGAAAAAGTTTTATGTTTAATTCACTAAATATATAGTTTTTGATTGAGATGAGTTTTTCAAAATATGATGATTGTCATTAATAGTTGTTTAAAGCTTTGTTTGGTTTTTAAAAATATTTGGAGAAGTCCATAACAAATTAGTATATGTAATGTGTTTTGTTATTTTATTTTGTTTGTTTAGTATGCTTTATTGTTTGTTTAGTATGCTTTATTGTTTGTTTAGTATGCTTTATTGTATGAATTTTTAGTAAAGTTTTTTTTTTCTTTAGAATAGGTCATGATGAGTTTAAATAGAATAGAAGAGCATGTTGAAGGTGATTCAAGTACTGACAATGGGTGTAGTAGAAATGATGATGATAATAGTAGTGATAAGTTTGTTGATTCTGGAGTTGGAAGAACAAAGAGACAAAGAAATGAGAGAAGTAGGAGTAAGAGTATGAGTAAGAGTAAGACAAGCAAGGGGAAGATGAGGGAGAAGGGGAAGATAGAAAAAAATGAGAGAGTTGAGTCAAGAAAAAAAACGATTGACATCAGATGTGTGGGATCATTTTAAGATGATACCAAAGAAACATCCCAATGACAAACCAAGAGCTGCTTGTAATTATTGTGGGATAGCTTATGCAGCAGACACAAAATTAAATGGGACTAGCACACTGCGTAATCACATAGAAAATCAGTGTAAGAAGTACCCACTAAGTGTAAGAGTGGAAGATCAGAAACAAAAACTCTCATCACTCACTAAAAAATCTGGTGGGGAAGATACTGAGGAGTGTGCTAGTAGCTTAGTTGCAGTTTCATGGAGCAAAGAATGAGCTAGACAATCCTTAGCTAAGTATATTATTCTAGATGAGTTGCCCTTTATACATGTTGAAGGGGAAGGGTTTCGACAATTTGTGAAGTATATGCAACCAAAGTTCGACCCTCCTTCTAGGATAACAGTTGCAAGGGACATTTATCAAATGTTCTTATCTGAAAAAGAGAAGTTGAGGAATATTTTGAAAGGCCAAAGGATATGTGTTACCACTGATACATGGACATCAATCCAAAACATTTGTTATATGTGTGTAACAGCACATTAGATTGATCGAAATCGGGTCTTACAAAGGAGAATAATAAGCTTTGTTCAAGCTCCTAACCATAAGGGTGACACTATTGCAGTAGAGTTGGTTAATTGCTTCAAAGATTGGGGAGGGTTAAAACTTTTCAGTGTAACTGTTGATAACGCTTCTTCAAATGATGTGGCCATAGATAAGTTGAGAAAGAAATATGAGAAGAAGAAAGACGTCATGGTTTTAAATGGGAAGATGCTACACATGAGGTGTGTTTGTCATATTATAAATTTGATAGTGGGGGATGGGTTGAAAGACGTGCATACATCAATTTCAAGTATTAGAAATGTTGTTAGGTATGTTAGGTCCTCACCTGCAAGGTTACAGAAGTTTAAGGAGTATGTTGCCGATGAAAATATTGAGTCTAAATCTCTTCTATGCTTAGATGTGCAAACGAGGTGGAACTCCACTTATTTGATGTTGGAAGCTGCGTTGAAGTTTCAAAAAGCTTTTGAGAGATTGGAAGATGATGAGAGCTACTCCAATTACTTTAGTGATGGATTTAATGAAAAAAGAATAGATGGTCCACCAAGTGATGATGATTGGGCAAATGCCAAGGTCTTTGTGAGGTTCTTGAATACATTTTACACATTGACACTAAAGTTTAGTGGGTCTTTGTATTCTACTTCAAACTTGTATTTGGATCGAATATCTGATGTTCATAGACAATTGAAAAGTCTAGTTAATTGTCAAGATCCCATACTGAGTAAGATGGCTGGCAATATGCATAACAAGTTTAACAAGTATTGGGGGAAAAGTGAGAGAATGAATCATGTGTTGATACTTGGTATGGTGTTAGATCCAAGATACAAGTTGGCATATTCAAGACATTGTTTGAGTTTCATTTTTGATGAGAACGATGTTGATGCTTTGATTAAATCTGTTGAAGAGACTCTGCGGGGCATGTTTGCTGAATATGGTGAGAGGTTTACTCCTAGCACCAATGGTAGTGGGTCACAAACCCCATCTCAAACTTCTAGCAATGTCTTAGAGTTGAGCTCATTGAATGATGAGGATATTGGTGTCAAACAGTTATGGATCCTACAACAACAAGCCAAACAATGTGGAGGAACAGAGGTGGATACTTATTTTGTGGAACAAACAGAGGATCCAACATCTCATGACTTTGACATATTAGGATGGTGGAAAGGAAAAACTAAGAAATATCCCATACTATCTGAAATCGCTAGAGATGTGCTTGCTTCTCCAGTGTCGACTGTTGCTTCGGAGTCGGCTTTTTCCACAAGTGGTAGAATTCTTGATAATTTTAGGAGTTCACTAACTCCTAAAATGGTTGAAGCATGCATTTGCTCCAAAAATTGGTTTATCTCTTCACGTGAGCCTGTGGTTGTAAGGCAATACATGGATGAAGTGCAAACCTTTCAAGATTCAATTGAAGGTGTGCCAGGTAATGTGGAATTATAAATTCACAATATAATGTTCTTATTTTAGTTTTAATTAATTTATTTGTTCATTATATTTTCTTATGAATTTTGTAGAGGATGCTTCTACTATTACATCAGAGTCTCTAGCTGAAGCAAGTCAAGAAGGTGCAGCAAGCTAGATGGATGAAGTGCAAACTTTTCATGATTGAATTGAAGTTGTGTCAGGTAATGTGGAATTATAGTCACAATATAATACTCTTATTTTAATTTTAATTAATTCATTTGTTCATTACATTTTTTTATGAATTTTGTAGAGGATGCTTCTACTTTTACCTTGGAGTCTCTAGCTGAAGCAAGTTAGATTGGGCATAAGCTAGACTATGCATGTTATTCCTTAAATATTGTTGTTTGTAATGAACTTGGTCATTGGACTCTTTATTTTTATTTTTATTTAGACATTGGACTCTTTATTTTTATTTGGAAGTTTGACTATTTTAGTTTGAATTTTATGTTGTAATATGGACTTTATTATGGATTTTGATCAACTATGGAACTTATTATGGAGTATGGACTTAATTAAGGACTTTGATGAATTATGTAATTTATTATGAACTTAATTTAAGACTTTGACGAATTATGTAATTTATTATGGACTTTATAATGATTATAAGTTTTATATTTGATTATAGATATCAAAGTATTGTAAATGGAACATATAATAAGTGGTCAAACTGTCGAAAATGGTAAAAAAAAAGAAACATTAAATCCAATTTTATGGGCCTTGTAAAGCCCAAACCGTTTCAAACCGTTTAAAAACCGTTTATAACCGCGGTCGGTTACAGTCGGTTTTTTGATGTTAACGGTCGGTTACAGTTTTGTGAACAATCAAACCGTAACCGCCTGGTCGGTTTGGCAGCAAGTAAAAACCGACCGTAACCGATTGAATTTCACCCCTAATCTCTGCATGGTGAGCCCTCAATGCCTCCATCTCTTTATCTCTCCATTTAGCGAACATACACCTTTGTTCGTCGAACGTGAGATTTACTGCAGCACGCAGTTCGTCCTAATCATGATGCAGAGTGTTGTTATGACCTTGCATGAGTGCGAGCGCGTCTCGGAGATTTTGTAGTTCAGTGGCATCTCCGATGGTCGTCTGGGCGTTGGTTCCTAGCGGAACAGTTGTATTATGGATGCCCTGGTTGGGTGCAGAACTGTTATTCCCAATCTCTTGCACACCAGGCACAATTCTAGTAATTGGAACTATTTCACCATTCCCCACGCTTCTCGTCTGTCCGGGATTAACAGCAGGCGGAACCCTTGAACTTCCTGGGTTCTGTGATGTAGGATCCAGCGTGTGTGAATTTGCTAGGTTAGATTGACCTCTACGAGTTTGCACCATCGTGTTGGCGGTTGGATGTCGAATAAAGAGCGATTTGTGATCCTTCTCTCAAAGAAAGCACCAAAATATTGACTTCGCTTTTAGCCAATGACAATGAGTCTATTTTATAAGCGATAAACGATATGCAGTAACAGATATGTGATAAAGCAATAATAAGACACAGGAATTTTATAGAGGTCCTGTTGAAATTATTTTACCAGGATCTTAGATCTACTCACAAGTATGTTGATTAACATCCTAAATATGAACTTCTAAAACGATTATAAGTAAACACATATAAAATATGAGAAACCTTACATTGGGTGCAGCGAAATAATAAGTCTCCTTCCACTCAGATCTCTAACCCTTGTATCCTTTATGTAGCAGAGTATTATCAAGATCTGAGCCCGAATGTCCTTCTTTGTTGAATCTGGATTCTTCACGATCTTCCACACTATGATTGAGGTACCACTTGTTGTGTGTGGGCACTACTCTATCACTAAGGGGTTTCAAAATAACCAAAGAAGAAGAAGGAAAGAGAGGTGGCGGCTGGGTTTAGAAAGATGGCTCAGGTTTTTCTTTGAAAGGAATTAGAAGCATGTCATTATTTCCTAAGCCATCACTATCTATTTATAGTAAGCCACATAGGGTTAGGTTTGAATTATATGGCATTAAAATAATGAAAATATTAAATGATAAACCCTATACAAGTGGCCGGCCATGGCTTGTGGATATGGGCCTCACTTTTGCAATTTTGGTGTTTTATCATTTCTGCATCCCATTTTCTCAAAAACGCCAATTTTCAAATTCAACCATTTAAATGTCAATTTCAACTATTTAATAACTATAATTAATTATTAAATAATATTGTTATTTATTATATTTATTAATTAGACTAACCAAAGTCTCTTAATTAACAAATATACCCTATAAACTCTTTCTTTACAGTTTCCCCCTTACTTAGTGATAAGTTCACAAATAGACATAGTCTAATTTGAGAATTATAATTGATTAATCAAAACCAATTAAATGAGTCTTACAAGTAGTATTGTCTCAACTAGTGTGGGGACCATGGGCCTATATATCCGAGCTTCCAATAAGCAGATCAAGAATATACCTCTTAAATTCACCGACTTATTAATTCTTCGTTGAATCCACGCATAAAACTTAGAATTGCACTCTCAGCTATAAAGAATGCTCTATATGTTCCACCATATAGACACACTATTAATTATCCATTGTTATAATCCTAATTTGATCAATGATCCTCTATATAGATGATCTACACTGTAAAGGGATCAAATTACCGTAACACCCTACAATGTATTTTATCCTTAAAACACTTAACCTCGTATAAATGATATTTCAGCTAACTGAAATGAGTACTCCACCATTTATTTTCGTTTGGTCAAGCTCGAAGGAAATCATCTTTTACTTTCTATTCGCCAGATAGAAGCTATAGATTCCATATTTATGTTAGCGCTCCCACTCAATTGCACTACCGTGTTCCCAAAATGTACGTATCACGCTGACCCAAAAGTAGGCTTAACTAACAAATCAAAGAACACGAATAATATTCTTGAGATAGAACCTAATCATATCAGAATTAAGATCATTTGATCTAGGATCAACTAGGTAATAATTGAATTGAATAGATTTTACGGTAAGTTTAATAAATCTATGTCAAAGGTCAATATCGGTCCCTTCCGATGCATACTCCATGCATCCAACCCAAGCTTTACTTTAACCAATGCTGTAATACTCGGAATTAGAAAATTGATTAGCAAAACCCTAACTAGATAATTATGTATAATTGAGAAATTATATTATCATATAATTTAATATATGTGAAATTATATGAATTTTAATATGTTAAGACCCCGTTGGTGAGCTAGGGCATTTTGGTAATTATGACTCGAGAAGGGTAAAATGATGAAATTAATTTAATTACGTGCTTAATAGGACTATATTATTATATAGTATGCCTGTGTTGTCTTTTCAGGTGTGTTTTGACAGGTTAGCGCGGTATAGTCACAACCGGGAATTTCGGGCCGAACTGGGTTCAGGCTCGAAATGTAAATTGGATTGATTATTTGGCATTTTATTTGCTGAATGATAATCTGAAATTAATTGTGAATTATTTATGCATGAAATGGCAAAATTACCCTTGTGAGGGTGTATGTGTGAATTTAAGCCATGAGGGCAAAATGGTCATTTTGACCTTTATTTGATAATTAGTAAAAAAAAGTGAATTTTGATGAAATGAATGAATTATTCTGGTCTTTTCTCTTTCTCAACCAAACCCTCTCTCCCTCTCTAACCCTTTCTTTAACTTCAAATGAATTGTTGAGTTTGTGAGTGTATTGATTGGCTTTGGAGCTTGGAATTGGAAGAATTTTAGGCTTAGAATTGAGGTATTCTCTAGCTGAAGTGATTTAGAAATTGTTGTTGTAATTCTTGTTGGTTTTAATTGTTGAAATGCATATTTGGAATGTAGAGTTGCATGTTCTTGATGTGGGTTGAATTTTTGGTGATTCTTGGTGTAGAATGGCATGATTTTAGTTGTTAAGCATGGATTCTAATTATAGTATATTTTCTACTGCTGAAGCATGTATTTATGAGTTGTTTTCTTGGCTGGGAGTTATTTAAATTGTAGGAGATTGAAGCTCTTATTCAAGAGCTTGATGTTGCCATGAACATGTTTGAATTCTATGATTTTTATGCAAACTAAATGGTGGGATTTTGGATGCATGAGATATATGTTTTTGACCCTATAATGTTTGCTAGCTGCTGTAAGTAGTAAATTGAGATTTTAATGGTGAAAAGCAAGCATGGAACTCAAGCTTGGTGCTTTAATGGCACTTTTTGATTCTTAGTGAAATTATTGTGTTTTGTAGGAGATTGAAGCTCTTATTCAAGAGCTTGATGCTGAAGCATGTATTTATGAGTTGTTTTCTTGGCTGGGAGTTATTTAAATTGTAGGAGATTGAAGCTCTTATTCAAGAGCTTGATGTTGCCATGAACATGTTTGAATTCTATGATTTTTATGCAAACTAAATGGTGGGATTTTGGATGCATGAGATATATGTTTTTGACCCTATAATGTTTGCTAGCTGCTGTAAGTAGTAAATTGAGATTTTAATGGTGAAAAGCAAGCATGGAACTCAAGCTTGGTGCTTTAATGGCACTTTTTGATTCTTAGTGAAATTAGTGTGTTTAAGTTGTGGAATATGTTTATTATGACATATAATGATGCTCTGGAAAGTTTGGTAGTGTTTTGGGATGATTTGAGTCAGTTTTGGGGGTTTAAAGATTGAGAAATTTCGTGTTCTCTGCCCAGACAACCGGAATTCCGGTTGGTTCAGGGCTGCTCCAACCGGAATTCCGGTTGGAGTTCATCGGAAATGTTAAATTTTGTTTTTGCCATAACTTTTGACTCGGGACTCCTTTTTGGGAGTTCTTTATATCGTTGGAAAGCTCGTTTCAAGCTCTATGTGATTATCTGTGTTTGAAATGCCATGAATTTATTTTATGAATGTGAAATCAGGGGTTAACCCTATTTGTGAAAATCCCGGATTGTGTGTGACTAGGATTACCGTCACCTGGTCAGGAGCACCTGGGGATTTGGAATCTCTGCCTTTGAGGGACAACAGGTAAGACAGTGATTAGCACGTAGAGTATGCACAGTGGCGCTTATATTGAGAATGATATGTATGAATGTTTAGTAATCGGGATAAGAGTTATTATCCTAATAGGAACGGTCTAATAGCCTAGAGTTATTAACCTAGTGATATATATGTGTATAAATGCCATGCCATTTTAATTGAAATGAGATTTAGGGATTGTGCGCTCAAGGCATAATCAGGTTGGACTCAGTACTCATAACCAAGATGAACCACTTCTAAGGCCTTAATGTATTTAGACGTGTGAGAGTAACACGTGGGTCTACGTCATGTAGATTTAATTAGATGTGTGAGCGCAACACATAGGTCTACGCCACGTAGAAATAAATGGGCATGATGAAATAATGATCAGGTCTGTGCTATACAGACATATGTGAATGAGCATATTATATTTGTTATGATTTATACTGTCTTGCTGGGCTTGGCTCACGGGTGCTCTACTGTGCAGGAAAGGGTAAGTCAATGGCTGATCAACCATGAGTTTGAGGAGCTGGACGAAGAATGTACATGTTCAAGCCATATCAGACCAAGCGGGTTAAGGGTCTATCAGTGGTGAACTTTTGAATTCTATTTTGCCGTTTAGGTCGGCTAGAAAGAAATGACTTGTAATAGCGTTTGTAAATATTTTTGGGATCCCAACTATTTTATAAGTTTAAATATATTACAAGTTTATTTTTATTCTGTTTAATATAAAAGTTTAAATTCTGCGCTATTTTGATTAGTAATCCCGATTAGAGGATTAGGGTTTCATAAGTATTTTGGGTAGCGTGCCTAATTATTTAGGGCGTTACAAATGCTCTGGAAAGAACATAACATTTCTCCAAATGCAAGTAAACTCTATTGTAGATTGTCATATTAGTAAAACCCCAGTGTTATGATAAATCTAGGAATCTTTAATCACATAGTCATGTTTACTTTCCATTGTGCTGACAATACAATAAACAAGAACAAGTATGTGAAAAGGGTTTTGATGAATTTATAAATCAAATAGACAAATAATTGATAAGGTGAGCCAAAACATACACAAATGAATGAAAAATACTTCTGTTTCTTTATTAATATTGAATAATACGGATTACATTGAAATGGAGTTTTATTTAGGGCATAAAACCCAACAGGTCCAGTGTAACACCCTAACTATCTTAGGCGTATTACGTGATTTTTAAACGTACTGTGCAGCTCGTTGCTAATCAACGAGGTTTATGGAAAAACGTGATTAATTAAAATTTTGCTTTTTCATTAAACTTATAAACCATTTTACAAAAGTCTCGGGATCTCGATTTATAAAATATTTACAAAAGTTTTAACTGATTAACTTTTACATCAAAATAAAGTCGTCTAACGACAGTTACAAAAATCTCGGCCCGTCTTTGTCCCGAGGGATCGTACGCTCCAGGCCTAACCGCCCCGACATGTACAACCTCATAAGCTCGGCTCACGGTCCATCGGCCCATGTACGGCCTTGCCTTTACCTACACATGAACGTAAACGCGAGTCGACGGACTCGGACAAGAAAAGCATAATAATATCATACATAAAACTGACTGCCGTGTCCAACACGATACTGAGTCCCGCTACGCCATGTCCAACATGGTGCGAGCACTACCGCCATGTCCAACATGGTGCGAGTTTAGAACGTTCAGGGGACGGTACTATTGACAAGTATCCTCCTGATCGGTCGAACCGGTCATACTCCGGCTGCTGGTCATACTCCGGCTGTCTGCAGACGGGATAGGTCAATAGCACCGAACCACCAACCAAATGTCGGCTGATCGGTCGAACCGGTCATACTCCGGCTTGGTCATACTCCACTGTACCGACGTGACGGGGTTGGATGGTTCGAAGCCTAAATACATAACTAATGTAATCTAGCGGGCTTCCTACATGCACGCTAAACATGTAATCTACATATGCATACCGTTATACTAATCTTACACTGGATTCCGATTTCGAGTGTCTTAGGTCAGCCCGAGCCCAGAGAAGGCTGAGCGGCGGATTACTGGCTCCTAAACCATAAAAATCACAACGCTATAAGTGACACGCTAAATCACTTCCCGGGGACTAAAACTCGAAACTAAAAGTTTCCCTATCGATAAAAAGCATGGCAATACCCCTAAAAACCCAAAAACGAGGAAAGCTAGGGGTCTGAAAAATCCCCCAACCGAAGGCCGGTTGCCCAACCGAATTCCGGTTCGGGAAATTCAGACCCCCATCCGAATTCCGATGCACAACCGAATTCGGTTCCTCGCAGGCAGCCAACTAAAAATCCCATAACTCGACCAATTCAACCCCAATTGGTCCCAAACTTTCCAGACCTGTTCTAAACTATCCCTAGAACAAATCCAAAGCCTCAAAATCACCCAGAAAGCACATATACAAAATTCACCATTAAAGACCAAGCTTTGAGTTCAAAAACTCAAACTTGGTTAAATCCACTAACATGCATCCTAGCCTAGTTAATTCTACTTAACTAAGCATAATAACACCTCTGAAAACATACAAGAACATCCAGCAATTCACAGAAACAAAATATAACATTTCTTTCCAAAATTCATAACTTTTTCACATAAAAACTACAAGCTTGAACAACCTAACTAATATGCTTTCAACACAGCTCAATCAACATCAATAATCATGCTTTGAATCACACAAATTAACCACAAAAACACAGCAGCAAAATCAACTAAAAACTCATGCATGCATCATCATTTTTCATCATATTTTCCAAGAAAAACCAAGTAAGAATTAAAGCCAAGAATTACCTCAATTAAAATCACTTGATCTTGCTAAAATAACATGAAATCAACAAGGAAATCCAGCCCTAGCTGCTCCCCAAGCTTGGCCGAACAAGAGAGGAAAAGAGAGAGCTTTGTGTGTGTGTTTTGAAATTTCTAATTTTTTTCTCTAAGTGTTGAAATTTGTGGCAAAAGGAATATAAAACACATTACTCATTTTATTTCAGCCAAGTAATAATAAAATAAACATTTATTTTTTTCCATTTAATAAATCACATAAGACAAAACACTAATGGGGCAAAAAGACCATTTTGCCCCTCCACCATAAAACCATGAAAATCATACTAAAGGGGTATTTTTGGGACATTCTAAATTCCCGGCCAATCCCGACATTCCCAATGTCTAAAACCCGTCCCCAAATACTAACATACTAAGTTGTGATTTCTACTGAGCCAAACGCCGAGTTCCAAAATACCGGACACCGGAAATGCGAAATATAAAAACTACTGATGACATAATCATGCATATCTGAATTCCATAAATAACAGTAATAAATTATTTAAATAGCTATAAATAATTTCATAATTAACATAAACAACTGCTAATTTCCAAATTAACTAAGCGGGCTTTACATCCAGCCCCGAGCAGTTCGGTAATAGCCTAATCCTCGTTATTTGTGTTGACTTAAGATCAAGGAAGAAGATTCTTTTTCTTATAGCTCTTACAACAGTATCTCTGAATATATAATTTTTAGATAATAGTATAGTCTTAGCTTAACTGCTTTTCGACTGATCCTTCGCCCAGTGAATATGCATCACTATTTATAGGGCTAGGAAGCTTGAGGAGGAAGACTTTCCTCTCTCGTTACAATGCGTATAAACAGAAAGATCGTGGGATCAATGCTGAATGCAATGATCGTGGGAATGAGGCTGAATACACTGATAGCGGGATCGTGTGTATGCCGTATCTACGTAAATTGATCCCTGAGTTATAGGGATTGAGCTGATGACTCATGATGCGAAAACTGAATTCGCTAAGTGTTGATTGCTCTGCGCGGGTCGCTGGATATCTTGCTCTGGGCATGCTAGCGAGGCATCCTGCTCGGCCTGTCTTCCCGAGCAGATGTTCCAAGTGGACTCCACGTGTCACCATTCCCGTGATGCCACGTCAGAGTGCAAAATTTGGGATAACAGACGGGAATTCTTCAAGTTTATGTGAACAAAATTGATGAGGAATTGTAAGAGGTTAATAAAAGGGGTGGAAGTAAGAAATGTTCTAATTGAATATCTATTAGAAACGAATACTTAACTTGTTAATAAGTTAAGTCAGTACATCAGTTTAGGAGGTCCCATAGGAGGAATAGAAAGACATAATTATGAATTATGTACTGTGGGATCTTACGGTTTCGACCGAGTAATAATAGTTGGACATACCGAACTAACATGTTGTCTATCAGTGTAAACAATTTATACGATAAATGAGGATATTGAATTCATACAAAAAGAATAGTCTACTCTTGTGAAATCTCAAAGTTGATATCTTTGCTTATGATGTTAAGGATTAATGAAGGTTATCGAGAAGTATGGGGATTGAAGTGAAGATAGCATAATATTTTTTTTTATTATTTTTGAAAGATGGGTAATCTGGGAGGATCAATGGAATAATAGAAATGTGTTGTGAGCATATTTGATAAAGGTACTTTAAGAAGTGTGGTACGAGAAAAATGTTGGGCACCTGTTCACTGGAGTAACACAGGTGATAAAAGAACACGATGGACCGAAAAGTTCCAAGGAACTTATAAAATCATAGAGTGAGTTCGAGTTGTATGCTCATTTCATTGAGCATACAAAAAAGCTACGCTGATTTAAAGTGTAGGGATATTAAATTTCAAATGGGAGACTCAGTATTTCTTTTGAGTATTACCTATGAAAAGGGTGCATAGATTTAGAAAAATAAAAAATTAAGCCCTAGATACACCGGTCCTTTTGAAATATTGGACCAGAAAGGCCAGGTGGCCTATTGGTTAGCTCTACCACCCGCATTGTCCGGGGTGCATAATGTCTTCCACATTTCTATGTTGAGAAAGTATGTGTCAAATCCGACATGTATTTTGAGTTACGATGATATTGAACTCCAAACAACTTATTTTATGAGGAAGCGACTTGGGAATTAGAGTCGCAAATGCATGAGCTATATCCCCAAAATAATTAGGTAAATTTTGAGGACGAAATTTTTATAAAGAAGGGATGGTTGTAATATCTCAATAAGCCTAATGGTAAGTAATTAGAATTTATAATTATATTATGGGTTAATTAGGTGGTAAGTGGGATTTTTATCCTACTAATCTAGTTTAACATAATTTTTAAATTCGCTATAAGTGAATAAATAAGCGTAATTTATAAATTACGGAGATTTATATAGCATGTGTGAATGTAATTTGAGCTATATGTGGAATAAAAATATTTTTAAGTTTGGCTACCTTGGAGACTCAATCGGGGGCAAAAAAAATATCATAATAGGTTTCATTGGTAGATTTGACGGGAATATTATGATAAATTGATAGTGTAGGTATTGAAGTAATTAAGACTATACAGGATTTGACTTAGCACCCTAGAAGTATAAATTTCTTAATGGCTAAAAAATAATAAGATAATTATAAATAATAAATTTTTTATTAATAATAATATTATTTATATCTTACTATTATAAAAGTGTGATAATGGTGTGATATTACTATACCACTTTTGCCCCTTACAAACATATATAATTACATTGATATTAATAAAGTCAAAGTATAAAATAATATGATATATATAGTCAAATCTCATATAATATTGTGATAATTCTAACTCTTACTACATAATTCATATTAGTAATATGAATATGATAGTAGAGAAGCAAAGTTTAATATTTTGTCGTTTACTATCTCATTTACCTTTTTTAGCACTTAATCATAATAATAAAAAAAAAACTTTCTAATTTTGTTTTATTATTATTATTACTACTCACCTCAATAAATTAACTAAGTCTCTTTTAATTGGAAATTATATTAATTTAACTTTATTGATATTAATAAAGTAAAGTATAAAATAATGTGATATATAATCAAATCTCATATAATATTTTGATAATTCTAACTCTTACTACATAATTCATATTAATGAATATGATAGTAGAGAAGTAAAGTTTAATATATTGTCTTTTACTATCTCATTTACCTTTTAGAGCACTTAATGATAATAAAAAAAAAATAACTTTCTTATTTTGTTTTATTATTATTACTACTCACCTCAATAAATTTAACTAAATCCCTTTTAATTGAAAATTATATTAATTTAACTTTCTTATTTTCTCTAATAAAAAAATGCTTATTATATAAAAATAAATAAGTCTAATATTTATGTAACAATTTTATGATTTTTTTTTTATAAGCCAATATAAAAATTATGTACAAATTATATAAATAAGGTGTAAAATATATCAAAATAATGACCATCTTATATACGACTATACTTGTATATAACTAAAATACTTAATTTAAATATTTATTCTTACACTTGTATAATATTAACATATGTATTTTAATTTGTAATTAAAGAACTAGGCACGTGCATCGCACGTGCTAACCTCACCTAGTATATATAAAACATATATTAAGTTAAAGACAATAAACGAAAACAGTACGATACGAACCTTTCTCTTTTTTTGACGAAATCCTCTTCTCTCTATTCACTTTCTTTGATTTTCAATCCGAAACCTAGCGATCTAAGCTCCAGTAGTAACGGAATAGCAAATCCTTGAAGAATGAAAACTTAAGGTATGGTTTAATTTTGTTTTAAGTTAAAAATAATTGGTTTTATATAGTGACTTTGTGATTAGAGTAGTTATGGAGATTCTGACATTATAGAATTGTTCTTTGGTAGCTATGAGACTAGTTTCGATGTTTACTTGTTGAATTTGAGGTAATTTTGAGTTAGAAGTTGAGTTTGGAACTTTTTAAAGCTTAGTTTGAACGTTAATGACGTTTTCCATTTAAGGGATCGATTTTAATTTCTGTTACATAAAGATGGTAGTATTTATGATATATATGTACCATGTGAAGTTTGAAGTGATTTGGATAGGTTTCGGCGGTGTTTCAGTGAGTGCAAAATTTGGAATTTTCGTGTTCTATCGTTTTTGGAAATTCCTAAGAGATAAAAAACTGTATTTTTGTCATAACTTTTCACTCGGATATCCATTTTGGACATTCTATATACCGTTTTGAAGCTTGCAACAAGCTCTATCATATGGTGTATGTTTTAGAGCCAAAATATAAGTTCTATTTTAGTGTAATTGTGCTATGAGATTTGATAAGAAACCCTAGGTGTTCTTTGCAGCTGCAAAGAAGTGTTTTGGGATAAACACTTATTGGATTATTATTGTTGTGACATAGGGTCGAGGTCATCGGGGATAGTTCTCCACTTGGATTGGCCGACATGTATGAATCTGAATTAAAGTTAAGAAAATTATAATGTACTACATGGCCTGGCCCGGCCCTAGGCATACGCGGGCTAGGCCGGTGCCTAGGGCCCACTCTTTATAGGGGGCATTTAAAATTTTAAGACCTTATTATTTGATTATTATATTTAACTAAATTAACACCCAATATAATTAAATTAGGTTCAGCGTAGTGGCAGCCGAATGATAAGATTAATGTTGACAGCCAAACTTCACATTTTAGTATTAATTTGGGATATTGGCGGCTAAACCACTTGAATTTTACCGTTTGTAACACTTGACCACAAAAACCGAAATTTTGGCGGTTAAACTACCTAAACCCTGAATCTGTTTTGCTCTGCACACTTCCGTCCAAAAATCCCAGTTAAGTGCCACATTGGACTGCCTACGTGTACACAAATGTACATGTGGCAAATTTTTAGTGGCCCACGTATTATTACTTATTAAAATATTATGAAAAAATTATAAAAAAATTACTTTATTTTATTCTTTTTTTTTCTTTTTTTTCTATTGGTCCATATTTTACTTTTTTCAAAAAAGAAAATCATTAAATAATAATAACAAAATAATTCATATTTATAATTAAATACATTAACTTAAAAAACAAAACATTTTTCTTCTTTAAAAAATATCTGACCAGTCAGCCGTCATCTTCAACAACATCAGAATACAATAATCAAGCTCAAAACTAAAATCAAATTTAAAAAAAAAACTTGCAAACCTACCATTCATATATGGCTGTCCAAATCCAAAAAGAAAATAAATAATCGCAAACCATATATATATAAAAGAAATGGAGATACAGAAAAATATAATTAATTTGCTCATGACCCAAAATTATAAACATAGATTTATTCCAGTCGCACAGCCAACGTTAATGGCGGACAGAGGAAGACCTCCGACCCGTGTCTCCGATCTGGCATCATAAAACTCCCATCACAGACGAAGTCTGATCCGATTTGTTGCTAAGCCATCTCCATTCTGCAAAGCCCTCACAACCACCATGGGAGTGAAAGAAAGAAGAAGGTTAACGATGGATCTGAGCATAGAAGAAGAAGAAAGAGAAAAAGAATAAGAATAAAAAAAAGAAAAAGAAAAGAAATGAAAAAGAATAAAATAAAATCATATTTTTTTATTATTTATTTATTTTTATAATTTTAAATTATTTTTATAATATTTTAAGAAGTAATATTACGTGGACCACTAAAAACTTGCCACGTGTACAAGTGTGTACAGGTGGACAGTCCACAGTGGCACTTAACTGTGATTTTTGGACGGAGGTGTGCAGAGCAAAACGGAACCAGGGTTTAGGTAGTTTAGCCGTCAAAATTTCAGTTTTTGTGGTTAAGTGTTACTAATCGTAAAGTTTAGGTAGTTTAACCGTCAATATCCTTTAATTTTTTTTAAAATAAAACTATTTAAGAAACAACTACAAACATATACACTTAATAACTAAATTCAAAGAAAATTAAATACATAATATTATTTAAGCTTTCTTTCTAAATCTAATATTTTATAAGCTTATCTATTTTTTTTTTTATTTTCTTTCTCTCTTGTTTATTTTCCTACTTCTCTTATCATGTTTTGTTTTCTATTTATTTTGCTTCAATCAAAATCATTTTTAATATTATGAAACAAAACATTAATCGAGATATAATATTTAATGTCAATAATAATAAAAAAAATATTTTTTTTTCTTAAATATTTTTTGAAGTGATTTAAATTTATATCTTTTTAAATATCTTATTATAATTATGGACTATAATTTAATGTAGTTGTTAAAAATTATTTTAGCTATAGGTAAATATAAAATCATAGTTTTTTCTTTTATATTTCTTTTTATGAATTTGATGTATTGTATGGTTGAAATTTTGGCAAGATTAAAATATTATTATGGATGATAGAGCAAATTTAAAAATACAAATCTGTTATTTTAGATTTTTAATATATTTTTTTTTTTTTACTTTTATGTCATGAAATGTAGCATATAAATTTTTTATGTTAATTTTTTTATTTATTTATTTATTTATTTATTTATTAAGGGGCCCAAAATTTTATATCGTCTTAGGCTCCAATTTCTTCAAGGCCGGCCCTCCACATGGCATGACATGTTTTGTAATCATCAATTGTCTCATTAGTGATAATGTGAATGTGACATACAATCTCACTTGATTAGGTGATATGATATATGGATTTCAGATTATAGTATGGGTTTGCTTGATTAGGCAATGTGATATATACCTAATTAGATGATATGATGCCAAACTATGGTATAGGTTTGTCTGATAAGGTGATGTGGTATACGAATGCCAAATTATGACATGGGCTTGCCTGATTAGGCAATGTGATATATGTAAATGATAAATTCTAGGCTATTGTATAAACTTGCTTGAGTAGGTAATGTGATATGTGGATACCGATATTCAGGCTGTGCCTGTGAGGCAACCGTTATAAAGTCATGACTATGAACTGAAACCACTGTTACGTTTCTAACTGGCAGCGTACCTTATTAGATACACGCGACATTAATATAAAAATGCCTGGTTATGGCATATATCGAAACCATTATTAGGTTTCTAACTAGCGGCGTATTATTAAATACGAGTAGCAATAATATGAAAATGCCTGGTTATGGCATAGATCGAAATCGTTGTTAGGTTTCTAACTGGCGGTGTACCTTATTAGATACGAGCTACAGTAATATGAAAATTCCTGGTTATGGCATAGATTGAAACCGCTGTTAGGTTTCTAACTGGCAGTGTACCTTATTAGATACGGGCGACAGTAATATATGAGTACCAAGCTATAGTACAGGTTCGTCTGATAGGACGATGCGATATATTGGTACCAGGTTGTGGCACAGGCTCACCTGTTTAGGTGGTTCAATGATATTATATATGATGTTGTATTATGACACGAGCTTGCCTGATTAGACAATACAAATATATGAGCATATCTATTTCTATAATTATGTGGTATAGTGATATTATATATGATGTTGTAATATTCAAACTGCAACCACATTGCGAGATCTTAAACTTGCAAAAATCACACTAAGATAATGCGGTGTGATGCGGTGCAGTTTGAACAATTTGCACTATCATCGTATCACATTACAATTAAAATTTTAAAATAAATCTAACAAAGGTTTAACAATATAAAATAATTATTATTAAAATTTTAATATTATAACATATAAACTAATCCTTAAGTCATTATATTAGTTTGCCTCTAAAAAAATAATGTAATATACATAGATATATATTAGGGGTTTTTTCATATTTACACTTTAAAATAGTTTTTTTTTTTTTTTATGTATTTTTATGAAATTCTACATAGAAACTCTTATTGCAACTAGTGCTGAAACCTAAAGCAACAAAAAATCGTGTACAAACCACCCTTATTGCAACTAGCGCTGCAACTACCTTAGAAACTAAATTGTAAATTTAAAAAAAAAGTTAAAAAAATAGTATATAAGATAATTCCCCTATATTATTTATATTTGTTGAAAAAATAAAATAAAAATCTTAGGAAAATTTGAAATTCTATGCTTAAAATACCATTTAATTTTTCCCCTAAATGCATAATTATTAAAATTGGTACTATATGACAACTTTCCTAATTTTCCTAAACTACCCCTCACATTTTTTACTTTCAGCATCACCTCTCTATTCCTCTCTCTCAGCCGAACCAAGAGAAAACCCAAAACTTTCAGCCGCCGTCGAAGCTCAACCCCCAGAACGGTCCGTCGCAACCCACGGTGAACCCAGCTCTGTCGTCTAAGCTTAACCCCGAGGAACGCTAAAATCCGAGCAACTCGCAACCCCGACCTCGGCCGAAAATGTCGAAGGTATGTAGGTTTTGTTTTTGTTTTTTTTTTTAGATTGGGCATTCGGATTGTTTGTGATTGTTTGTGAATGGTTAGATTTAAGAATTTTGTTGTGAAAATGGTATTCGGATCCGTGAAAATGGGATGGGACTGGTTGTGAGATTGGGCATTCGGATTGGGGAAGAAGCTCGGTCCGATGGTCCAGTTCGGTCCGATGGTCGTGTATGGGTCCGATGCTTCCGTCCGATGTCCCTTGGCTCGGGGTTCGATGGTCCGATTTATAGGGTCCGATTGTGTGATCTACGAAGGGTCCGATGGGTACCCTATCGGGCCAGTCGGACCCATCGGACCCGAGCATGTTTTTTTTTCGTTTTTTTTTAATATTAATAATTTAGTAATTGTTTTATGTATTATTTTATTTGTATTGATTTATTAAGTATTGTTTAATTAATTATTGTTTTATTATTAAAAATTAATTAGTGTGTTTTGTTTTATTAATTATTGTATTTTTAGTAATTATTAATTAATGTTTTATTATTAATTATTAATTATTGAATTAATTTGTATTGTTTTATTAATTATTATTTTTGTACTAATTGTTAATTATTAATTATTAATTTTTATTATTTATTAATTATTGTTTTATTATTAATTATTAATTTTTGTACTAATTGTTTTTTATTATTTATTGATTAGTGTTTAATTATTAATGATTAATTATTGTATTATTTTTTTTATTGTTTTATTAATTATTAATTATTGTTATAGTATTGTTTTATTTGTTATTGTTTTATTAATTATTGTTTTTTATTAATTATTTATTATTGTTTTTTACTAATTATTAATTAATGTTTTATTATTAATTATTAATTATTGAATTAATTTGTATTGTTTTAGTAATTATTATTTTTGTACTAATTGTTATTTATTAATTATTAATTTTTATTATTTATTAATTATTGTTTTATTAATAATTATTAATTTTTGTATTAATTTTTATTGTTTTATTAATTATTTATAATTGTTTTTTATTATTTATTGATTATTGTTTTATTATTAATGATTAATTATTGTATTTTTATTAATTATTAATTAATATTTTATTATTAATTATTAATTATTGTATTAATTTGTATTGTTTTATTAATTATTTTTTTTACTAATTATTAATTATTATTTTTTGTATTAATTTTTATTGTTTTATTAATTATTGTTTTTTTATTAATTATTTATTATTGTTTTTTATTATTTATTGATTAGTGTTTTATTATTAATGATTAATTATTGTATTATTTTTTATTGTTTTATTAATTATGAATTATTGTTTTAGTATAAATTATGAATTATTTTTTTTAATTTTTATTGGTTTATTGATTATTGTTTAATTATTAATTATTAATTATGATTTATTGTTTTATTAATTATTGGTTATGGTTTTATTATTAATTATTTATCGTTGTTGGTTTTTTTTTTCAGGGAACTGCACATCTTATAATTCCAGTGTCGGACCACTACACAGGCCGTGTCACATGGCGCGGGGGTAGTTACTACTACTTGAAGATTAAGGCTAAATTTGAAGAATTCAACCTATGGGACAGAGTGAGGGAATCCCCTTTCAAAATTTTTTTCGAGAGAGCGCCCATCCAATTTTCAGGAGCATTTTTTCACCAGTTGATGCTTCACAAAATAAAATCTCACAAGCCGGACGAGGTGCATTTCTATGTGGGAAGGAAGAGATGTAGATTTGGGAGGGTGGAGTTCGGCTTGGTCACCGGGTTAAACTTGTTGCCCGGCCCTACTGAGGAAGACATCAAACAAAATGGAAGCTCTAACCGGTTGATTCAGGAATATTTCAACGGTAGTGCTTCGATCAGCTTTGGCCAACTGCGCAGAGTTTTTGAGAGTTGAACAGAAGCTGATGATGTCTACAAGTTGGGGATGGCCTTGTTTGTTATGGGTGTCCTCACTGGTAAGGATGAGAAGACTGTCGTTCCTCCTTTTGTGATAAGAATGGTTGATAACCTTCCATTCTTCTACGAGTACCCCTGGGGAAAGATTTCTTACACCAAGCTGATGGAAACTTGTAAGAAGGATTACTTGGATGTGAAGAATAAGATGTTGAAAAAGATTGAGAAGGGAGTCACTCAGAAGAAGGCAAAATACTCAGCCTACGTCTATGCTGCAGCGTTGCAGTATTGGGCATACGAGGCCATATTACAGCTGGGCAACGAGTATGCAGTGAGGAGGTCGCATCGCTTTTCGAGAATGGTCAACAGGGAGAGTAAGCCGAACACTACACTCGGAAAGGATGAAGTGACCAGATTATTTGCTAAAAATGTAAGTTTGTTACGCTTTATGTTGAATTCATGTTAATTTCCATATATTATATTAATATATTTGTTATATTTTTCAGTTGACAGTGTACTCCATGTTATGTCCTCGGCCGAACGAGATTGAGTTTGTGAGTTACATAACCGGGGGTCAGCCTCCGTTATTTGTTGACTTGGAGGAACTTGTGTTGGGTGAGGATGGGCAACCAACACAGGATGCTTTGCGAAGCCAGGCCGAAAAGCTTGCCTCCACATTGGAAGAACGAGCATAGGCAGCCCGAATATTTAAAGACTCTACACCACCTCCACCGTCTCCTCCACGTGCACCGCCTGCAGTTCCAGATGGGTCTGGTGTTGACCCATCTCCAGCTTCAGTTCCTGATAGGTCTGGTGTTGACCCATGTGCAGCTTCACAGGATCCTCCTGTTCCCCCGTCAGCTTCTATTCCCAGCACCTCAGAGGCTCGCGATCCAGTATACCCTGCCATTTTGGCAAGGTTGGAGACTGTGGAGAGGGGGCAGGCCGCTCTGCTAAGAGGACAAACAGCGATTATGGATCAGTTGAAGACCATAATGACGCTCCTGCAAGATCTTGGAAGGCCGGGAGCAGATTCACAGCCACAGCCACAGCCACAGCCACAGCCACAGCCACAACCGGAAGAGGAGGCTCGGACACCAGAAGATGACTTCATTCTCCTAAATGATTACCAACCGGATGATGATGACATGTTATGTACACCTGAGAAGACGAATATCACCAGCATCGGGGATACTCAGGATTCTGAGGTGCAGGTGTTAGAGACAGCTCTAGAAGTCATGGAGAACCGGAGGAAGAGAAGGCGGCCTAGGTGGTTCGCTGAGTACACTGAAATGAAGAAGAAGGCTAGGGCTACTTCGACACTCGTGAAGGCGGACCCACTTAGAGTGGTTGATCGGAAGCTGCTCAAGACTTTTCACAATTGGGTACTCGGCCAGATTGGGAACAATTACCCGAGAGAGTGCTTCACCGGTCGATACCATTCGTCTTGGTTCCTCGAACTGCATACTCCGAAGTTTTGGCTTGGGAACGATGTAAGTTTTTAAGACTTTTTTACTGCTTTTGCTTTTAAAGACTTTATCTAACTCTTTTTTATTTAATCTCTGACATATTTAATTTTCATGTTTTAGCATTTGGATGCGGCATTCCATTTGATGAGGAGGCGGCAACACTTTTATCCCGAGGCCTACCCAAATAGATGTGTCATAATGCCGTGTATTTTCCCAGTAGGAGTTATTGCTCAGTGGGAAGCTGCGGGTGATGAGCAGGCTAACTATCAGTGGGACGAGAGCATATTAGATTTGATTCGAGGGGATGAAAGTCAATTCTTGGCCAGTTGGAAGAACAAGGAGAGAATCTATATGGCCCTGTACTTCGATGGAGCAAAGCATTGGGTGGCACTAGAGGTAGATCTGGATCATTGGTTGTTGAACATATTTGACTCGAGCCTCGGATCGATTTCCCCGAACGAATTGAAGCGTCACCTGGAAATGTGGGAAAAATTACTACCAAATTTGCTGCTGCAGGCCAGGTCATGACATGATCCTCGTGCCTCAACTTACCGCCTCAGAGAGCCAGGTCAGAAATTTCACTTCAAAAGTCATGGATCGGGCCGTTGTTCCACAGACAAAGACTAGGTAACTTAATTACAATTGATTTTTTTGTTATTTAACTTGAATTTAATTTGCATACTTTTATTTATTTACTTTTTATTGTCTCATACAGCGGTAACTGCGGGATGTACGTGATAGAGCACATCGAGCATAGTATGCTGGAGACTACGTTTGATAATGTGCACGATGAGAATATGAAGAAATTTAGAGAGCGGTGGTGTGTAGATTTGTTTTACCAGAATTTAGCATGAACAAATGTGTTTTTTATTTGGTATTTATTAAGATAACAATGTAACTGGTTTTTTTTATTAGTATGTTTATGTTTTTTTAAGAGTTCATACAAATTTTACGCCTTTCTTTCATGCAACAAATTATAATAATTATGTAAACATAAAATATCACAAATTCGAATATTTAAAATAGTCCAACATTAATTCAATAACAATACATAATAGTCCAACACATCACGATACAAATAAACTAAAATAACATTTTTAACCTCGGTAGTTGCAAGTGCTTCTGTTGTGCCCCTTGGCACCGCACTTGCTACAATTTCGTGATTTGATAATCCTTTCACCGTTACAAGCAGTTCAGTTGTTCTTAATTCTTCCAACCTTTTGCTTCTTGGGTCGCCCTACTGGTTGCTTCTCAACATGCACTCCAGCTGTCATGTTCTTGATGTCATCAGGCAATTCCCAATCATCCTCGTCACCAATTGGCATAATTGTTCCTTCATATGTCCTCCTCCAATATTCAATCGTGTAATATGGCGAGCATAGTGTGTACGCGCTAATACTTCGCTCCTGAGATGCAACACATGCATGAGGACAAGGAAACTTCATGCACTGGAACAAGCCGCAAGTGCAAGTATGTTCCTGCAAGTCCACTACACCACCGGTCATAACTGTTCCTCCAGGGTGAACCTGCAACGTGTAAGGCCCGCATGAGTCAACGTTCAAATAACGACCTTTTTCAAAATGCAATGTCAAGTCCTCCTCCATTTCTGGTGCTAGGGGTTTCGTCCACTTGTCAGCTTTTTCTTTTCGTGAAGCAAACCACTTCTGGACTTTGGACCTCAGGAATGCTACAGCAGCAGTGATCGGGAAGCCTCTTGCATCCTTAGTTGTGTTGTTGAAGCTCTCAGCCCAGTTGCTCGTCATTACATTGTAACGTACCCCTGGAAAGTACGACCGGACCCATTTTTCAAATCTAATTTCCTCAAGATATTGTGCAACCGCTGGATTCATGGCCCGAATGTTCTCAAATTCTCTGTGAAACTCTGATCTTGAATACGTGTAGGCACACGTGTAAATGTGATTCGTGAAGACGTCAGTCTTGAACTTGTGGTTGACGTTCATAATAATGTGGTGGTAGCATGCACCGTGGTGTGCATCAGGGAACACGATATCCAAAGCACGAACAATGTTTTGATGCCTATCCGAAACAAAAGCTAAGTTTTCAACATCACCAATCAATTCTTTCAATTTTCTCATAAAATAGGTCCAGGAATTGTGGTTTTCACTGTCAACTATAGCAAAAGCTATCGGAAAGATATGACTCCCTGCATCCAAAGCCACTGCACACAACATTTGCCCACCATACCTAGTCTTCAAATAAGACCCATCAACGCATACAACAGGTCGACAATACTTGAAGCGACCATCTTCTACCACAAAATCCGTGATGGCACCTGGATTCCGCAACTGTAGCATGTGCAAGTAACTAGGTAATTTCGAGTACGAATCTTCAGGTGTACCCCGAGCTAGGTGTTGTGCCTTCTCTCTGCACCTCCATGCCTTTTCGTAACTCATTTGGATCCCGTAATCCTTGTGCATACTTTTTCTTATATCAGAGGGCAACTGATCCGAGCCGTCAGTTGCGAACTTATCCTTAATTAGATGGGCAACTATTACAGGTGATGCTTGACGGTTATCTTTTCCTCGAAGATCAAGGGAACATGTATGTACATTATGAAATGTACTCACCTCAAACATGTTAGAAAGTACGTTCTTCTTCGCTCTTAATCTCCACCCACAATCTGTATCCTTACATGTGACGTACCAAATATCAGTACTGGACTTCCTAATGTAGTAGTCAAACCCTTTCTTCATTGCATACAGGCCAACAACCATCTTTAAATGCTCTTTGTCTCTAAAAAACTTTCCCACATGTAACTCCCCGCCTGGTGTGCCACCCGTAGATATATAATGACTATGATCCTCGATGTCTTCTCTTGTATACATTTTCTCCTTGAATTTACCGTAACTTGTCGAAGAAGAAAATGGATCGCTCCATCCAGTCACATTGGTCCCTCGAGCATCAGTAGGACCACTAATATCATTGGTCTCTCTACCATTATTAGGACCTGTACTGTTAGTAGTTCCTCTAGCATGACTGGTTTCGCCTGGACGACTACTACTAGTACCAGGTGTTTGGCAATTTTCTCTACGGGGCATTCTTTTCTGTGTCGGTGGCCTCGGTGGTATTTGGTACGATAGTGGAGTCAAGTTCAAAGGTACAGCAGCAGCGGCCTCTGTACCTTGGTCGTCTCTTACGCCATCATTGCCCTCAACATAACATTCAGGGTCTGGACCATTAAAAAAACCATCGATGAATGGCATTTGTGCTGCAATATCAGCACTCGGCATCATATTGTTTAATTCAGGTAATAAATCTGCAACCAACACCTCTGGATTTGTTTCTGGAACAAAACTCCCAACCTCGTTACGATTATCCTTAACAGAACTTGGTGTGGGACTAGGATCTACGCAAACATTCTTCTTTAACAAAGTCACAAACAAAGGAGTAAATTCATCTGGCTTCTTCGCAAGTGTAGATAAAAAGTACCTTGCACGTTTATCATTTCCAATAACTTCAGGGCGATACTCAAAGCCTTTCTTGTACTTGTAATGTACTTCCAATTTCAAGTCATACTCCACTTTGTTGACATCCAGTTCTTCGTACAAAACATCAACCAAACCTGAGTAGCTTAGGTTCGGATCAATGTCAAATGTCAAATTGTCGCCCCGTTTATAAACCCAATCTCTAGCATCAAACTCCCAAACACCATTATACATAACACACGCATTAACAGTTGAACCTGCCACATACATTCAAAAAAACACAGTTATAATTTACAACAAAAATCTCACAAAAAAAATCTTAATTAATCATGAATAACGAAATAATAATAATTAACTTATAATAAAATAATAATTCATATTTAATAATTAATAATAAAACAATTATTAATAAAAAAAATGAAAAATAAAACAATAATTAATAATTTATAAAAAAACAATAATTAATAATAAAAAAATAATTATTAATTGATAATAAAATATAATTATAATTATTACTAAAACCATAAAAAATAAAACAATAATTAATAATAATTCATAATTAATAATAAAACAATAATTCATAATTCATAATAAAACAATAATTAAAACAATAATTAATAATTAATAATTAGTAATTATAATTAATAATAACTAATAATTGATAATTAATAATAAAATAACTAAAAAAAATAAAATAATTCTTAAAACATTAACTAAAATAATAATTAATAACTAATAATTATTAATAAAAGAATAATTAATAACACAAATATTAATAAATCTCTACAAAATAAATTAATCATACAATAATAAATAATAAATAATAATAATTACAAAAAAAAAGAAAATAAAATATTGCCGTAGGGTCCGATTGGTCCGACCCTCCTTTAAAAAATTCAAAAAAAAAAAAATACAAAAACCAATCGGGTCCGATGGGGTCCGATTGGTCCGACCATCGGACCCATTTGGGGAGGCATCGGCCCTTGGGTCCAAAAAATAAAAAAAAATAAAAAACCAATCGGGTCCGATGGGGTCTGATTGGTCCGACCATTGGACCCATATGGGGACATCGGACCGAGTGTCCAAAAATAAAAAAAAAATTACAAAATATATATCGGGGGGCCGATGGGTCCGATGGTCGGACCCAAAAAATGCAGAAAACCAAAAAAAATCCAGATTTTCACAGGCAGCAAATTTTTTAACAGAAAAAACAGCAAAATAACAGCAATAATCCACAGATCAAGCATCAAAACAACATTCTAAACTAAATATAACAACAAAAAACAAGATTAGGGCTGAACATTTTGAGCGAGTTTGACCCGAACCCGAGCAACCCGCCCGAACCCGAACCGGTGAACCCGCAAAGTTTTTTTTTTTTAAATTTCGGGCGGGTTGGGTTGAACTCGGTACCCTTCGGGTGGGTTGGCGGGTTGAGATTTTAGGGGTACCGGGTTTTCGGGTTGAACCCGTGAACCCACTTTATAAATATATTATATATTTTTTTTATTTTTTTTATTACTGTTTTTAACTTTTTATATATATATTAAATTAATAATTAAATAAATAAAAAATCCTAAAAAGTAAATATCATTATCATATACATTTACTACATTACATTCAGACAAACCCTAAAAAATTTCACAGCCTCCATTTCCATTCCCACACCAGCCACTGCCACTGCCAGCCAGCCACCACCAGCCATCACCCACTCCACCACCAGCCAGCCACGATCCTCACCACCCACGCCACCCGCCGACGACGAGTCGAAGACGCAGGGGAGGGATCGACGACGAAGACCTCGGCTCCTCCTCCTCTTGGCTCCAAGATCGGTGACTCCTCCTCCTCGGCTCCTCCACGACTTCGTCCGTTCGAGTCGTCCACCGCCGCACCACTCCGTCGTCGCCTGGCACAGCCCCACCGCACCACCGTAACTCTCGTAATCTCTCTCAGCTTATATATAAATATATATATATATTCAGTTATATTATATATATATATTACTTGAGTTATAAATATATATTCTTTACTTTTCTTTCTTATTTCACATGTGGATCTATTACAGAATACAGATTACTAACAATAGTTTTTTTTTTTATTTGAATAATTACTAACATTAGTTAATTCTTAATTATGTAAATTTTTAGTTTATCTCTAAGACTCTAATACAAATTCTGTTTTCTTCTAAAACATTTTAATATTTGAGTACATATGAAATTTATATTATAATATTGTAGATGAATAATTTTGTTCTGTACCTAAATTTCACACTCATTTTTGTATGTGAGTTATAATTTATTGTAATTAACTCACTTTTTAAGTGAATGATATAAATTATAAAATTAGAGGGTAAAAAAATGCCTAAAAAATGTCCTTTTATTTTAATTTATTGTTTTTTTTTATTAATTTTAATTTTTTTTAATATGTATAATGTATAAAATGTGTGACATGACAGTGAATTAGTCCGGTTTGCTCGAAGGCTCGATGCTCACGCTCACTTTCACTAAGTTTCTTTTGCTGTCAAACTTTGCATTTCAAGGTTAGTGTATTAAAAAATTAAAATTGTTCATAAATTGTTAGAGGAGTTTGAATATCTTAAATATTCATTCATAGAGAAGCAGGTTTTGTGATTAATTATACTGCGGTGATTGTAGAATATGCATGTTAGACGAGTTTGAATATTTTAAATATTCATCCAAAGAGAAGTAGGTTCTGTGATTAACTGCGTTTATGGGTTGGATAATTAGATTACCATTTATATATTTTAAATATATACCGTTTTGTTATTTGTTTGATTTTAACAGGTTTGAAAAAAATGGTTGATATAGTAGAAGATAATGTTAATGAATCTGGATCATCACCATCTGCCAATGAGGAGGAGAATCAATCAAGGAAAAGGAAAACAACAAAGAAAGCAACAACAAATAGAAAAAAGCCTCCTTTGCCTCCTAAGGCTAAACCTAGTGGTAGTGGAAGTGGAAAAAGTAATAGAAAATCGTCACATGTTTGGAAGCACTTTGAAAAGTTGCCAAAAGTTAATCCTAAGGATCCCAATGGAGCTCCTAAGTGTATGTGCATTTATTGTGGTAATGAGTTCAATTGTGCTACTAGCAACGGGACGAGTCACTTAAACAACCACTTTCGAAAAACTTGTAAGCAAAGTCCTTTTAGAAATGATGAGGATAAGCAGAAGGTGCTAAGTTTCGAGCCGCTTAAAGAAGGAGAAAAAAGTTTAGTTGCGGTTGCTTTCAACAAAGAAGCATGTAGAGTTGCCTTGGCAAAGTATATTGTGACTGATGAGTTGCCCTACCGACATGTCGAGGGGGAAGGTTTCAAAGAATTTGTTCGGACCTTGCAACCAATATTTGAAATCCCTTCTAGAATCACCATTGCAAGGGATGTTCTCAAGTGTTTTTGTGAAGAAAAAGAGAAATTGAAGGATATTTTGAAGAGTCAAAGGGTGTCCATCACTACTGACACATGGACATCAATTCAGAATCTCAATTATATGGTGATAACGGCACATTGGATTGATGATGATTTCAACTATCAGAAAAGAATTATCACATTTTGTATAGTTGAAGATCACAAGGGAGACACAATCGTGGCACAAATTCATGAGTCTTTAGATGCATGGGGCATTACTAAATTATTTGCAATCACAGTTGACAATGCTTCTTCGAATGATGTTGCTATTCGGAGCTTGCGACAGAAGTATGGTCAAATGACAGATGGTCTCATATTAAATGGGAAATTTTTACACATGAGATGTTGTGCTCACATCATCAACTTGATTGTTGTGGAAGGTCTAAAGGAAAAGAGTCATTCAATTTCAGCTATAAGAAATGTCGTGAGATATGTGAGGTCTTCTCCTGCCAGGTTGAAAATATTTAAAGAGCATGTTGAGAAGGCTAAAATTGAATGCAAAGGTCTCTTGAAATTAGATGTCCCAACAAGGTGGAATTTTACTTTTCTCATGCTTAATACTGCTTTGAAATTCAAGGATGCCTTCAATAGTTGGTTGAAAGATTTGAACTACAAGGCCTATTTTGAGGAGTTTGACAAAGATGGAAACAAGAGGGACGGGCCGCCTATTGAATCAGATTGGGAGAATACAAAGGTCTTTGTGCGATTCTTGGGAGCTTTCCACGAAATCACTATGAAGTTGAGTGGCTCAACATATGTCACTTCAAATAAGTACTTCATTACGATTAGTGGAATACAACAACAGTTGTATAAGTTGTCACTTGCAGAAAATGAAGACCTATTATTAGTGAGCATGGCTAAGAGCATGAAGGAGAAGTATGATAAGTATTGGGGAAGCATTGATAAATGTAACGAGGCACTCTTGATTGCCTTAGTACTTGACCCAAGATACAAGTTGAAGTATCTCCACCATTGCTTCCATAAATTGCATGACCCAATCACGTCAAATTTGATGGTGAACAAGATTGAAACAAGTTTGAGAACTTTGTTTGAGGCGTATGGTGGGTGTGAGCAATTACAACAACCATCATCAGTTCCAGCGAGTCAAGGTGAAGACATTACTAGTGTTGATACTACTACTACATTCTCAACAGATTCTTATTCATTTCTTTCGGATGACATGCATGTTGAGTTTCTGCAAGAGAGGATCGAGCAATATGGTGAAGTGTCAAAAGATGAATTAGATAAGTATTTCATCTCTGATGACGTTGAACCTATAAAAGTGGGTCAACCTGACCGCTTTGATATACTGAAATGGTGGTGTCTAAATTCATCCAAATATCCAACCTTGGCAAAAATTGCTCGTGATGTCTTAGCTGTTCCAGTTACCACTGTTGCTTCTGAGGCGGCTTTCTCCACTGGAGGGCGTATTTTAGATCCTTTTAGGAGCTCATTGAATCCAACAACTGTGGAAGCTTTGATATGTCTGAAAAATTGGTGGAGCCAATCACATCAACCTATAGTTGTTCGTGAATATGAGGAGGAAGAAGAAAGTCTACCGACAATCGAAGACCTTGCCATTGGTATGATTATACTCTATCATTATCTACTATCTAGTATTTTTAACTTTATATTTTATATAGATTATAATTATTAAATTAAATTAAGTCATTAAATTTTATACTAATAGTTTTGTTATTAAAATTACAGATAGTACTCCCACTAACACCACCGCCACTACTTCTTCAGCGACTGCCACTTCATCAATGCAGTCAACTAACTTCACTTAGATCTTAGTAAGTAGTAGTAAATAATAACTAATAAGTATTAATTGATCATTTGCCCATATCTTCTATATATTTAAGTTGATTTCATTGTTCAAGCTAGCTAAATCTTGTCGCGTGTTTCCATTTTGAAATACAGATGATGTCCTGCCGGAAAAAGAGAGGAGTCGAAGCCAAGTCACCCAACAACTTTCAAGTCATTATATGGACTTTGGATTTATAAGCATTTTTTAGTATTGAGACATTACTATGGACTTTATGGACTTTAGATTTTCATTTTATGGACTTTATAGATTTTATGGACTTTATGGACTTTAGATATGGATATTGGATATGGATGTATTTTGAAATATTTTAGTTTTCACTTTTATCATGATTCATGAATATGAATATGAACTTTGATTTGATTTGATGAACAGGTTGTTTGTTTGTTGGTAAGATTGATTAATGCATCTTTTCTTCAATAGTATATAAACAAATTGTTATATTTATATATGCTTAATTTAATAAATAAAAAAATATAAAAAAAAATTAATTTTTTTTTTAAAGAGTTGACCGGGTCAACCCGCCAACCCAGTAAACCCGACCAACCCAAACCCGCCAACCCGAAACCCGCCAACCCGCCAACCCCCCAAATTGTGCCCTATTCGGGTCCGGGTTTGGGTTCATTTTTTTGAACCCGAAACCCGCCAACCCGAAACTCGGTAAACCCACCCGATGTTCAGCCCTAAACAAGATTACACGAACAAAAAAAATTACCCATTGCTTGTACAATGTTGCTCCTTGTATGATGCTCCCTCCAAATTTTAAAGAAAATAGGTAGAAGGGGAGTTCGGCTGCTTATAATATAGTGTAATGAAGAGAATGAGTGAAGAGTAAAAAATTTTATGGTGAGAAAAGGGGAGTTTGGCTTGTTAAGGGAATGGGATGAGAAGAAGAGAGGGGGGAGGGGGGTAATGTAATGTGGGGGTAAAATTGGGTTTTACAAAAACTTATCCCATATTACAAATATTACATAGTATTAGTTTAGGATATTAATTTTTTGTTTTATTAAGCATGAAATTTCAAATTTCTCAAATCTTATTAGAAAAATTAGTAATTTTATTATATATTAGTGCGATATAATGTAAATTATGATTATTAAATTTAAAATCATTCACATTGCAAGGCGCGATTTGATAAAAATACAAACCATAACCCTGCTGTAAAAATTTCAAACTGCAATTTTTATGTGGTGTGATTAGGTGCGGTGGGGAACACGCCTAATTATACTATGCATCATCCTCATCTTCCGATTTTTCAATTTTAGTTTCATAAGAAAAATAAATAAAACGAAAAAAGGACCTTCAGTCTCTCTCTTCTCTGTTCACGACAGTCTCCGCATCTCTCTCCTGCTTCTACCCCTTTCTGCCATTTTAGGGTTTTGGAGCTTCGCGTTCTTAGGTACACTAATTTTATTTAACTTCTTATCAAATTTATTTACACTCTCTAATTCACTTGAATCCTATTATTTTAATGTACGTGTTTCAGATTTTTCCTTTAGCGGAATATTTTATCCTGAGCACCTATTTGCAAAATGTTAGTTAAGCCTCTGTTTTGGTTAGCACGATTCCGAAAGTGATAAAGTATGAATTTTTAGTGTACGTGTGTGTGAGTTTATTTATTTACTTTTCTATTATTTAGTTGAAGTAATTAGTTGAAGTAATTGTATGTTTGAGATGCTGTCTAGTTTCGGATCTAACAAAAAATAGTAAGTTGTTTTCTCTTATTGTTGGACAAGGTTTTCTCTAAGATTATTAAAAAGGAGAAAGGAAAATTCTTGTTATCAATTATGCTGCTATTTTTAGTATTAAATTTTGTTTATAAATCCCGTCTCCCTCCACATTTTCGTTTGAATGTCCCTGTTGTCCGCGGTCGCCATCTTCATAATAATTTCTATTACTCTTGTTTTCTTTCTGCCTATACATTTCCATTCTTCAGACTGAGCTGTCCAGGGATTGCATTCTTGTTTCATAATAATTAGAGAAAGAGTACCTATATTATCGATGACTTATCTTCCTTGGGTTTTGAATTGTTGAGTTAGTTTTGAAGGCTAATATGTATGTATATTGTATTTTATATTTTTTAGTTTTTGCACGGTTATTATATTGAAATTCACGTTCTGCATTATATCTTAGAAGGTCTTCATGCCATGTTTCAGATATGAGAAAAACTTGTATCATTGGGTCAACAACTTGAGTTTTTAAGTTTTGTACGTTTGGTGGTCCACCTTCTCTTTTTCTTCTCTACCCTTAGAACAGGGCGGTGTTCAGTAGAAATACTTTAGAAGAATAGATGGACCCAAAAGAGGAAATTAGAGAGAGAGAGAGAACCATCTTAGAAGGAAATTATTATCTTATCAAAGTACTAAAAAAGATTCTAGTTCGGGAAACTAATTTAATCCAAAAAACAAATTAATTTGAATTTATCTAATTAGAAGTTGCCTTAACAATGCTCTATTCTCTCCCCTTTGTTTATGAGAGTAGCAAATCCATGCAACTCATGAGATTCAGAAGGCAGGGTGTATTTGTGTCACATGAACATTGCTCATGGGAAGGAAATATTCCATAACCCCATTGGTTGTGGACGGAATCTAGGTTTTGATTTTCTCAACTGTAGTAATAGTGGCAAAAACTGTCGCTGGAATTTTACAACATAACACAAGGTATTCATGTTGACTTCAACAATTGATGGAGGCTCAGTAAAGATATAAGAGAGAACAAGACTTTCTGATTATGTGGTTATAGTGACTACAGACATGGCAATGCGATTATTGGAGGAGTTGCAACTGAACAAGGAGACTCAAAGGTAGAAGTTTAGACGTTTTCTTAGAAGTAATTCATTGAGATCTTTGTAGGTTATAGCTATTTCGGATAATTGCTAGGGAGTTGGACACAATACCACAAAATTGGGGTCTATCCCTATTAGGTTTGATAATAGTTGGCTACACCATAAATTCTTTAAGGAGTTTCAAAAATGGTGGTGAGAGAGCAATTTTACTGGTTGGGAAAGTTATATGTCCATGAAAATGTTTGAGCTCATTAAGCAGAAGGTGAAGCAGTGGAGTTTTGCAGAAATGGAGAGTAAAAGAGCAAGAACACTTGAAAAGAATCCAAGAGTTTTACTTGACTGTGAAGAATATGGAGGTAGATGGATTCAACTCTTGAAAGATTAAAGAGAAAAGGTAAAAGGAGAATGGGCTCAATTGATAGACGAGGAGCGGACTATAAAGTTCAAATCTAAGTTCTAATGGGCCCAGGATGGTGATGGCACTTCGAGGCTCTTTCATGCTAGAAGGGCAAAAAATTTCGTTTCCAAATGAAAAAGTTGGTGGAACCATTTTAGAATTGGAAACTTGAAATAGAAGATGATGTGGTGGACTTATATAAATCTTTGTATGCAGATTGACTCATGATTACTTTGTGGGTTTTGAGGGATTGGAATGAACAGTGGTTTTCCCCATAGTACAACAGTGTGGTTGGAATGATGAAAAGAGGAGAAATTATAAGAAGAGGTCGTTTGTAAGTGTGATGGAAACAAAGCTCCAAGGCCTAATGCGGTTTATAAGGAGAATGTGGATTGGTTTAAAGATGATTCATTATAAGTTATTGCTGAGCTTGAAGAAAACATAGTGATTAATTGAGTTACTAATGAAACATCTGTATCATTCCTAAGAAGGATAAATCTTTAATATAAAGGATCTTAAACCAATTAGTTTGGTAACAAGTCTATAAGATTATTTGAAAAGTTGTCTCTATGAGGTTAAGAGAGGTGTTTGGTCGAGACAATTTTAGAAACTCAGGGAGGCAGATTATGGATATGGCTTTGGTATCTAATGAAGTTGTAGATGAGTTTAAACATTTGAAGAAGAAAGGTGTAGTCTTGAAAGTTGACATTGAAAAAGCATATGATTTGGTAGAATGGAAGTTCTTGGAAAATGAGGCATTGGATGATGGGATGTTTGAAACTGAATTCTTTTTTGGGAGGATATTTGGTCTGGCTTGGAGGCTTTGAAGCATTGATTTCCTGCATTAGCAAGATAAAGTTCTAAAAGCAGCATGGTATTTGAGAGTTCATAGTTGATAATAGTAGGTCTTCAGTAACATGGTACTTGCATTTCTTCATGAATTTAGGAGATAGAGAGATTACTGAGTGAACTTGCTGTCTAGAAAGAATGGGCAGCATCCAAGTGTGTAAATAGCTTGAAGATTGTAGAATTTGGCAGGGAAAATAATACAGGAATTTTCTCTTGCAAGTCAGCTTTTAATTTGCTAGGAGATTACAGTCTAAATTAGACTGATATTCTTTGGAAATTACATGTCCACCTTAGTTATTTTTTATTTTATTTTTTGTAGTTGATAACTTGATGATGTGAGATAGACTGAAAGTGTAGGAATTTTTTCTTTTTTTTTTGAAAAAGAGAAAGAGGCCTTTGTCTAAGACTGACCCCTCCCCCGTTATATATAGATAGCCTCACTTGTGGCGGAGGAATACCATGATTACAAGTGCTATATCAAAAACATATAAAACATTTGAAACAAAACCAATCCAACGCGACATAAACAGTTCAGGTACTATGAAGCCACATTACACAACAATCTCCAATCTCTATTCAAATCTAAGAATGAAAACTGCTCGAAACTTTTAGTTTTATAAACCCAAACAGCTGTCCAAAATCTGACTTTTTCCCATAAATCTTCAACTGAGGCTTCAATCCCTTCAAAAATTCTGTTATTTCTTTCGAGCCAAATAACCCAAATGATTGCTAGAACAGCTGTCCTCCATAGGTATGATCTACCCTTTCTACCCCCCACCTTGCTCACCATCATTAATGGGACTGATCCGGGAAGTACCCATTGGATCTCAAAGGCGTTTAGCAGCTTTATCCAAAGTCTTTGAGCAAGACAACACCCCAAGAACAAATGTGCCACTTCTTCATTACTTTTCTTACAACAAACACACCACCCCGGGGACAAGCAGATAAATGGTCGCCTTTTTTGCATCATAGGATGCACATTAATTTTTCCTAATGCCACCAACCATCCAAAGACTTTAACTTTAATAGGACACGTGCTTTTCCATAAAGTCTTCGTCCAAAACAAATCACCAAAATTTTGGTCTGAAGTAAACCAGTTGAATGTTGACTTACAAGAGAAAATTCCACTAGGATCTGGTTTCCATAATCTGATATCCTCTAATATGTTGAGCAGCCTAATATGTTCCAGTAGTTGCAATAAAACAATTAGATTAGGCATTTCCCTCTCCATCAAGTTTCTTCTAAACTTAAAATTCCAGCTTGCAACACAATTTCCTACCTCTCCTTCAATGGCAACAAGATCTTTTATACTTGAATTTTTTGCCTTTGATACCACTGCCAGGTCAGAAAACGACTCTTTAATGTTGTATCTCCAATCCATATATCTTCCCAAAACCGAATAGTTGTGCCACTGCCCACTTTGAATTTTACCAATTCCAAAAATTTACCATAAAGATCTGAAATATCCTTCCAAGGACCTCTTGGAGATAGTCTATGACCTATTTAGTATCCCAACAATTTTCTGCTCTCCCATAACGGCTTTTGATCACTTTATGCCAAAGTGAGTTTGATTCTAAAGGAAATCGCCAAAGCCATTTCATAAGTAACCCTTTATTTCTCATGTCTAACCTCCGATAGCGAGACCTCCCTCATGTTTAGGTCTACACACCTCCTCCCAGGCTACCAAATGATCCCCACCCATTGAATCTCCTCCTTCCTAAAGAAAATCTCATCATTTTTTCTAACGAGAGTAAAACCGCTTTTGGAGCTTTAAAGAGAGAGATAATAAATCAGAAGAGATGAAAGAACTGATTGAACCAAGGTAAGTCTACCACCCCTGGATAAAAATGAGGATTTCCATCCATCAAGCCTTTTAGCACATTTTTCCAATATCGGTGCCCAAAACAACTTTTTCCCAGGCGAGCCACCTAAAGGCATTCCAAGATATGACATAGGCCAATTCCCTACTGCACATCCAATCTGATTAGCACACAAGGCCACCACACTTTCATGCATAGAAATACCCAACACTTGGCTTTTACTCATAGGGTGGTGGTCAGTAGATATGTTAGGGTTGATAATCTCTGGGACTCTAAGAAAGGAAGTCGTCTATCTCCTAAAGGTCCGTGGAGAGATATCTCAGATTTGTATGACGAGTTTCTGGGTTTGGTACATTTTAAAATAGGAAGAGGGGATAGAATTCGGTTTTGGGAAGAAGTCTGGATTGACGATTATCCTTTGGTTAGTGCATTCCCTGATTTAGCAGTGATTTCAAAAGGAAGGAACGCTCCTATAAAGGAATTGATAGTTGACGAGGGGTTACCAAAGTGGGTGGGTGGAGAGCTGGAACTTCAAATTCAGAAGGAACTTAATGGATAGAGAGTTACCAAGCCTTATTTCATTGATGCAAAAAGTGGAACATGTAAAAGTGTTGAGTATCTCGGAGGATAGCCGTATTTGGAGACCAAATCCTTCTGGTGTTTTCTCTTGTAAATCAACTTTTTCCTGGCTGACATCAAATCCATCAATTAGGGGCTTGGATTGGACAAAGTCCCTATGGAAAAGTTGTGTTCCATCAAAAGTTAAAGTGTTTGGCTAGCTTGTGGCTTTGGAAAAAGTAAATGTCCATGATAAGGTGCAAAAAAGGAATCCTTTTCTTTGTATTTCCCCTGGGTGGTGCGTCTGCTGCAAAGGCAGCGGAGAAAACGTTGGCCACCTTTTCTTGGAATGCAAATTTATTCGACGATTATGGAGATATGTGTTGGGAGAATTTGAATTGTCTTGGGTTATGCCAAGGTCTGTATCATATTTGATAGCGTCCAAACTAACCGGAAGTAAACGCAAAACAAAGCTATGGAAAACAACGATATTAGCAACAATTTGGGCCGTATGGCTAGAAAGAAATGCCAGAATCTTTGAAGGGACTACTAAATCAGAAGCGGATGTGTGGGAGCAAGTTAAATTTTGGACAGCTACTTGGGTCTTTAGAACTAAACATTTTGAGGACCTATCCCTTTTAGATTTGTGTAGAGAATGGAAAACATTTGTATAGGGGCAGTAGGTGGTTGTATTTATTTCTTTTTTTCTTCTGAGGCAAAGTGGGGGAGTACTCTTGCCTTAGAATTTTGTTTTGTTATTATTTGTAACCATGGTTTTCTTCCACCACAAGGGAGGCTTTTAATATATTTCGGGGAGGATCCTGTCGAAGACAAAAGGATCTTTTCTCTTTTTCAAAAAAAAAAAATACCTTCAACTCCCCATCCCAGTCCCCTCTCGGATGTATATAATTTGGAGAAGAAATCAACTAATTCAGATACTATTTCTTCCTCCTTGTCAAGTGTCTAGCCATCCATTCTTTCAATTCTTGAGATAGCGTTCCTTGCCTTCCTTGCATTTAATAAATTATGGAACATTCTTGTGTTTGCATCCCCTTCTTTTGCCGATTTACATTTCGATTTCAGCCATAGACTTCTTTCTTCGTCAACTATATATTGCTGCCACTCCCTTTTAAGATTTCTCCTCTCCTCTGCAAGAGATTGATTCCACAAGTTACTCCCCTCTTTTTTATCCAGCTCCACTATTCTCCTTTCTACAGCATTTTTGGCCACCTTGTTATTTCTATAAGCCGATTTGCTCCATTCCTTGATATTTTTTTGCACTTTTTTCAGCTTGCACATAAGTTTAATTCTTGGCCAGCCATTAACACTAGCATTTTTCCACCAACCTTCAAGGAGCTTAGAGAAAGAGTTGTGTTCCAGCCAAAGATTATCGAATCGAAACGGGCCAGGCCCTCATTTAGGAGGATTCGAGTCAATAACAATTGGATTATGATCTGAAACTAATCTCACCAACATTTCTTGACGCACAAATGGAAACAATCCATTCCATTTGCAAGTATAAAGGAATCTATCCAACCTACTGCAGATGGGTGTAGCTCTAAAGTTAGACCACGTGAACCGCCCATTATTTAGATTAGGATCAATCAATCTCATTTCCCAAATCAACTCATCGAAAACCTTCATACTCTTAGTACATGAGTTGCTATTCAACTTCTCCCCCACTCTTCGTACCACATTGAAATCCCCCCCAAACACCATGAATATCCACAAATAGAATAAAGGCTAGCCAACTCATCCCAAAAATCTGACCTTAATTTGTACGAACAAGGTCCATATAATCTCGAAAACCACCATGGATCTAAACTCTCAGCTTGAATCAAGATTGAAATAGAAAAATTACCAATCAATGAATCCAAAACCTTGATATTTCTTGTGTCCCATATTAGCAATGTGCTCCAGATCTTCCAATGGCAGGGCTTAAAATCCATGCCTTAAACCGTGACCTCCAAATACTGCAAATAAACCTTCTATCTACATCTTCCTTCTTCACCTCTTGTAAGATCACCATATCCGGACTAGCCTTACATATTGTCGCTTTGATTGCCCTTCTCTTCTCCTTGTCCCCACTACCTCTTATATTCCATGAGAGGATCTTCATTAAACTTTCCTGACCAACCTTGATTTTTTGAAGCTTCTATCATAATTGACATTGAAAGTCAGACTATTCAATTCTCTACTTTTCTTTCTCGTTGGCTTCCTTTCTCCTTTGATCAAATTGTTGTCATCATTATATTGCAGGATTTCCATTCCCATCTCCGCCATGGATTGAACAATGTTAGACCACGAATGATCCTCATGATAGTTTGGTCTTGTGATCTGTCCCTCCTCGTGTGACTCAGTAGTTAACTGCCTTTCATGTTCATTCTGTCTCCACAATTATTTGATATCACCAATAATATCTTCTTTCTCTTCACTATTCTCGGCCTCAGAATCTGCTCCTTCCCCCTCCGAACATTCACTCTCTGAACTTAGCCCCAACATTTCATCTTCAATTGACTCTACATCAGCCTCCTCCCCCTCAAAGTAGAATTCTTCTTCTGCTGATGCTGCTGTTTCACTTCTGGTGTGTCCCATTGACTTTCTTTTTCTGATATAGACCTTCCCAAACTGTTCAAACCCCTTTTCTTCTTCTTGTTCTACCTCTGTTGTTTTTTCCAGAATAGAAGACTTATTGTTTTCTTTATTACTTCAAAATCTGCCCAAAACATTATAGTTGCAGCTCTAAAATCCGCTTGAGACTTTGGTGTAATTGATTTTAATCTCCCTTCAAAAAAATCATTGATAATCTGCTCTGGATTTTTTTTTACACATATAGCCATCTTTTCTTTTCCTTTACTAGCCCACGGATCCATTCTATGAATCTTGAGATTAAAAGGTGACTTTATCTCAGGCCTTATTCCAATCCTTTTATGGGCCCAAAAAATATTAAATGGCCCATTATGGTAATAAATCAAAGGCCCCCTCTCCCTATTATCCCCAGCCAAGACCATGTTAGATTCAAAAATACTATTATCATCCAACCCCTTTCGGCCCAAATTAATTCTAGGGCCCAAATCCATTTGAGCTGTAATTCCCCCTGGTGTACACGTGTCCCTAATGAGATTAAAGGGACAGGTATGAGGAATTTTAAGGAGGGTCGGTTCAGATCGTGCAAAATACGAGAATATACATGCTGTACATTAATCGTCCCCCAATCATCCCTTTTGCCGACTTTGGGAATCGTAATCCCATGCGATTCAAATCTTGAGAGTCGACTCCCAACATCGGTCCTTGTAATCTCATTAAATGCCTCAGACCTCCTCTATTCTGGCTTTTCCACTTCAGCCGGCCTTCCTACTTCCCCGTCGACGGCCGCCACCTCGCACTCCACCTGTGCGTCCTCATCTATATCATCTTCACTGCCTACCTCTTCGGTTGAACACTCCCTGTTTTCTTTCTCATAGGCCAGTATCACACAATTGTCCAGGTTTGCCTCACACACGTTCTCTCCTTCTATTCGATCATCATCTCCAACTTTTTCCTTTTCTCCTTCAATACATCCCCATCACCAAATACCTTTTCATTATCAAAATCTTGGTACCAGCATGTATTGAACCATCCATGGAACCTGTAGCTTAAATCATTGAGCTTGAAAAGCTTTAATTCGTAATTCCTATCCTCATGGTTAATTGATAATGATTCCGGTACAAAACCGAACTCATCACCCATCAATTGGAGTCTTAAGTGGGATAAAACACTAGCTTCAGCCGTATCCTTGTCCACATCCATTAAGCCACCACACATATCTCCAATTTTCCTGAAAATTCTCATATGCCAAAGGTTCAAAGGGAGCCCTTGAATACCAATCCAAGATCCTTTGCATTCCACCTTTACATTATTCTTTTGGTTCTCCCAACTCCAAGGAGAGAATGTAACATATGATTGAGCCCCCGGAACATACATTCTTTGCACGTTGACTAACTCTTCTTTTTCCATCTCATCCTTACACCAAGTAATACATTTATCATCAAATAATTGACTAACTATCAGCTTTCTCTCTAGCTCTCTTGAAAAATTAAAGAAAATAGTGCTCCAGTCCCGTGAGTGTTGTCCCTAGCAAGGAAAATTGCCAAACTCCAATCTTTAGGTTGAGCTTTTGAACGCATATATTCATAGAATTTAGGTTGATAAAATCTCTTCTCAGGGATAGATTTTTTGGTTTGAACCCGAGGTTGATTTCTGGATATAATTCTCTCCATTCCACTTTTCCCCTGTTTCGAACCGCAGCATCCTTGTTATGCTGAACCTTCAATGCCGTTTTCTCCATCTGTTTTACCACATTCCCCCCCATTGGTTTCGTAGCATGCTGCCCCGATCTTTTGACGATATTAACCCAAGATTGAGAGTTCATCCTGCATTCTCCTATCTTCACTTCTTTTTGCTGTTTTACTCCATCATGAACGTTTCCTGGCTTCCTTTTAAGTACACCAAAGAGACAATTATATAGATCAGACCACCCTTTAGCTTCTGTTTCTTCTGGAATAATGACCATTCTGACTTTGTTATTCTTCAAGGTTGAGATCTTCAAGAAAGCTCCATTAGAGTTAGTAAAGAATTCCATAAAATAGCTTCCACTATTGTTTCTGAAAAATCTTTTGAATGCTACCCTTTGCTGTCCATTTTTCTTTTTTAGTTCCTCTAGAGTTTCAATCATCCAGACCACTGCATCAATTGATACCCCTATCTCGTACCCAAAAAGTCTTGTTCTCTCACAAATTCTAACCGAACCTCCATCTTTTGACAAGGTGATCATAAACGCCTTGTGTTTGGTACGAAAACTCCAATACTTGTGAAGTTTCTGATCACAATTTGGATCAGAGAAATTTTCCCAGCCAACACTAGTGGGGTGAAGGCCTTTTTCTTCCCAAAACCAGTGGGGTTTTGGTGTTTTCCATGGCTAGAAGGGCCATGGAAACGCCTAGTATGCATGAAAACGTTCTCAGAAAGAGGAGAGAGAAGAGAGCATATGGAAGTCAGAGGACTGGAAGCATTCTTGAAAGTGCAGGAATTTCTTCAAAAGAAGAAGCCATTTATGATATTTTCTCCTAGCTAGTGTGTGTTGTGCAGAAAAGATAATAAGAATAGCAAACACCTATTCAACAATTATGGCTTTTTCTTGAAATCACAGTACAAACTAGTAAATGAGTTAGGGTTGTTTTGGGGAATGCCTGTTGTTTGTAAGGAAATTTTGATGTTCCGCATTATACAAATAAGTTCTTTCGGTCACTGCTGTGTTGGTTTTTCTTTGGGGTATATGATGGTTGGAAAGGAACAAGTAGATTTTTTGAGGAACAATGCCGCAAATTGGTTATGGGAAAAAAAAATAGGCTTTGGTTAGGCGTTTGAGGAGATTTCATTATCTGTCTTATCAAGAGAATGGAATGTCATTTTGTGATTCTTTTTTTTCTTTCTTTCATGTTGCTAGATTTTGTTTACATTGTTTCTTTTGTATCACCTATCTGTGTAGGTGATGCCAGTGGATTTTTCACGTCTTTGTATTTTCCTTTTAAATCAATACAAGCCAGCTTTTTTTCCCACAACTCCTCCTTCCCACCACACACATGCACACACACCCCCAAACACCAAAGAAAAGGAAAATATTAAATCCAAATAATATTTAATAATAATGTCATTTGATTTGTTCCTGTTTTGCATTACACAGTAAATGCATACCAAAGAAAAAGAAAAAATTAAATCTAAATAATATTTAATAATAATGCCATTTGATTTGTTCCTGTTCTGCATTACACAGTAAATGAAACTTATAATTTTTTTTGTTCTTTCTAGTTGTTATTGCATCATCTTGACTGTTGTGATTGTAGTACAGTGATAATGTTGTTTTCCAAATTGATACAGGGAATGTAAAAGAGTGTACCAGTATGAGCAACGAGGTTTTTGATGGCCCGGCATTAGCTGAGAAGTTGTCTAAACTTAACAATTCACAGCAAAGCATTGAATGTATCCTTGACTTGGTGTCCATATACTATATCTACATGGTTATGGTACTATTACTGTTCTAAAATGTCTCTTGATTCCCTGTAGACCTTTTTTTACAAACCCTTAATTTTTTTGGGTGTCATAGTTGGTATTATTGTTTAACAATGTATTTGTTGTGCAACTTTTTTTTTAATAAATTTTGCTTTCTATCTATTTGTGAGTCATTCTCTATGCATGCATGTGCATTTACTTGACTTTTTTCTTAGTATTTGTATTTGTATGTGTATTTTATTTTATTTACAAATAAACAGTTGCATTACGCAAGCAGCTTTTATAGCTTTTCTAGTTTTTTTTTTACTTTCCTAACTTTTCTTATCCGGGGAAGCCATTATAATGTTTTGGTGGAGAATTTAGGCTAATGATGGCCTACAATGTTAATGTATATGGAAATGACTGGTGCTTTATACCGTCTCAAATAGCTTGATACCTCTATTACAACTCATTTCAGTTTATCCAAGTAAAAGACCAATCTGTAGAAACGTTAGATTTATGATATGGTGAAATGCAAATTTTACTATTCATTATTTTATAATTCCATGATTTTAGCTTTTCTTCTTTTGTTTTTTATTCCATAAGTAATGAAAAAGGGGGTTGAAGGGAAAAATATTGTTCTGTTTTATTGCATGGATTTTCTTTAAACATCTGATCAGCGTTGTCTCGATGGTGTATCTCTTGCCGAAAGAAGGCTAAGCCGATAGTTGAAACATGGGATAAGTTCTTTAACTCTTCCCAGAGAGAACAACGCATATCTTTTCTATACCTGGCCAATGATATCTTACAAAACAGCAGAAGAAAGGGCAGTGAATTTGTGAATGAATTCTGGAAGGTTCTTCCTGGAGCTCTCAAGCTTGTTTACGAAAATGGAGATGAACATGGGAAGAAAGTGGCAACTAGACTGGTAGGTTCATTATTGTTTTGTCAACTGCCTTCTCCTAGCTCTTGTTTGTATACATCAGATTAATATTGCTTATCTAGTAGAAATAATATTGCTAAAATAAAAGGAATGAAAATTGCATATTGTACTTACAAGCCAAATAGCCTTGTATGGACAACTGGACAAGATTGAATGTATATTCATATTCTTTCATAGCCTTGTATCATAGCATTCCTAGTGGACGAGGTATAATAGCTAGTAGGTACTGTAGAAAATATTGCTTTTATTTCTTGGTATCTGTTAAGATTTTTTTTTTCTTTTTTTGAAAAAGAGATAGAGGTCACTTGTCTTAGAATGACCTTGCTCATGTTTATTGATAACCCTCACTTGTGGCAGAGGGAAACCGTGGTAACAAATATATTTTGATATAAAACAAAATATCTACTTCATAATTGAAAACTCTAGCAATAGATAATCTAAGTAAGTGGTGTCCCTTTAGAATGGGAAACCAAGTTGTACATTTTATGTAGTTACTATATTATATATTTAGACTGATAAGCCCCTGGTCAGATTTGTTTACCATAGAAAGAGAGGGCTTAAAGGCCAGGCTTAAGTCTTTTAGTTGAGTTTTATTCAAATTGTTTTAAGGAAGGGTTGAGTTATCTTTTTGTATTGGTCACTTTGGTTTAATTAAATCTGCTGATGTGGCAAGCTTATTATCTATATATAGGAGATTAGAACTTAGTTAAGGGTGTAGAGCATTAAGAATTGAGTGAAGTTTTTTGGAGAGAGCAACTCTCTTGAAAGGTTGTGTACTTGGAGAGATTGGCCTCTTGAAAGCTGGGTGTAATTTGATCATTATTCATAAATAAAAGGCAATTCTTTGAGGGATTTCATCCTGGGAATTCTAATACTTGATAGTAGATTTCTAATCTAAGAACTTGTATCAATTTGGTGTGGTGAGCTACTGACAATGCTAAAGAAACCAGTAGAGAAGAGTCAATTGGAGTCCACCCTTGAAGAGGAGGCTTTGAAGTTGACGATGCTATCGGTCTAGGAATCAATTCTAGAATCGGTCACGGAAACTGTCACAAATTCCGTCTGGACAATTATTAATGACTCGGTGAGTGAAATGAGTCGCTAGCTTCATGAACAATTGCAACAACAGCTACAACTCATTTTGGAGGCCCAAGAACAGTCAAGAAAGGTCCAAGAACAACCAAGAAATGATCACGGACAATCAAGAAGTGTCCAAGAACATGTGGGAGAAGCCTTCTGCCGATCCGACACTCGAGATGCGCTTGAGGACAAGAGTCCTGGTGCTTCCTGCATCTTCAACAGTGGTAGAAATCCCATAATAGTGGATGCCCCAATGGAACGAAATTATTACAACCACCATCATCGAAACGATCAGTGACTCCAGAAACTCAAGATGCCAACCTTCGAAGGGGAAAATCTCGACGGGTGGATTATGCAAGCAGAGTGATTTTTTGCTTGCTGCCATTACGAGGAAGAAAAGGTCGAGGCAACGTTTATCTCTTTCTCGGGTGACACGCTCCTTTGGTATCAGTTTGAGAATATAAAGCAAGCAATCTTGAGTTGGGAGGAGATGAAACAATTGGTGTTGAGGCACTTCCGAGATACACAAGCTGGTTCTTTATATGATCAATTTGTGGCGGTAAGGCAAGAGGGTACAATAATCAAATTCAAGAGGCAGTTTATCCGACTTCTGGCTCCTCTGGATAATGTTTCACCTGAAATACAACTTAGTACTTTCATTAATGGCCTTCGTCCCACTATCCGCGCGAAACTCCGGCTGCAACGACCAAGAAATATGATGAGGAAATGGAAATCGTCCAAGACATCGAGGAAGAGGTGAATGCAACCACCCACTATAGACCAAAAGTTTTTGGTTTCAGCCGCACTACGACACCACCACTTCATACTTCCTTTACCTCAACACATATGAAAGACACATACCAAAAACCAGTCACCGATACCTGGAAATATACCGATAGTCAGATTCAATATAAGCGAGATAAGGGCCTTTGTTTTTGTTGCGATGATAAATGGTCATTGGGACATCGCTGCAAACAAAGAGATAAATGTGGTAATTATTGCTGATGAAATTGAAGGTATTAATTCAGAACAAGGTTCAGAAGAGGCTAACGAGGGTGTGGTTGATTTAGAAATGGCAGAACTCAAGGGCACAGTGGAGGTTTCTCTACAATAGCGGGCCTTTTTTCAAATAACACTATGAAATTGAAGGGGTTGATCGAACAATGCAAAGTGGTCATCTTAATTGATCCCCGCGCCTCACACAATTTTATCTCTGAAGTGTTGGTGGATAAACTCAAGCCTATTACTAAGACTAGTCAATACGGTGTTACAATGGGTAATGGAGATTCCATGCACGATGAAGGAGATATGCAAAAATGTCCACCTACATAGAAATTTTTGATGATTTCCTACCCTTAAAATTGGGGAGTGTTGATGTTATTTTGGGACCACAATGGTTGGCAACTCTAAGGATGACACACACGGATTGGAAACTTCAAACAATGCAATTCTAAATTGGCAACCAACAAATTACTATCAAAGGAGAAATTTCTCTTGAGAGAAGCCTTATCTCACTCAGGACCATGTCTAAAAAATGTATGTTGAGGGGAATGGTCTTTTAATTGAATTCAATTTTGGGGGCCTAGAGGAGAACCAAATAGCCAAAGATACTTCGGAGTTCCTTCAACCGATTTTGCTCAAACATGAAGGGGTTTTTGCTCAACCTAGTGGCTTACCACCAGTTCGGAACCATGAATATGCCATCAATTTACAATGAGGTGCATCTCCGGTAAGTGTGCGACCCTAACCGATACCCACATTTTCAGAAGTCAGCAATTGAACATTTAATGAAAGATATGATGACAACTGGCATCGTATAACCCAGTAGTAACCCTTTCTCAAGTCCGGTGCTATTGGTAAAAAGGAAAGATGGCTCATGTCGATTTTGCATCGACTATCTGGCACTTAATCGTGTCACCACTCCAAATAAGTACCCTATTCCAGTCATTGATAAGTTACTTGATGAACTTCATGGTGCCTCAATTTTTTCTAAATTAGACTTGAAATCAGGTTATCATCAAATACGTGTCAAGGCTGAAGATGTTCACAAGACAACATTTTGGACTCATGAAGGGCATTGCGAATTCTCAGTCATGCCTTTTGGGATGACCTACGCGCCAACTAAATTCTAATCATTAATGAATGGCATATTCAGACCCCATCTTCGCCACTTGGTTCTAGTCTTTTTTGATGATATATTGGTGTATAGCAAATCCGTGGAAGAACACCAAAAACACTTAGATGAGGTCTTGCAAAGCCTAGCCTAAAATTAGCTCTACGTCAACAAGAGAAAATGTGACTTTGGAAAAGTTGAAATATCCTATTTAGGACACATAATCTCCAACAAGGTAGTGGTAGCCAACCCCGAAAAAGTGAAGGCCATGTTGGATTGGCCTACACCTAAAACTTTGAAAGCTTTGAGAGGATTCCTTTGCCTTACTAGGTACTACAGGAAGTTCGTGGAAGGTTACACTCTGGTGGCTCCACCACTAATTGACTAATTAAAAAAGGACCAGTATAATTGGAACAAATTGGCAGAAGAGGCATTCCAGGAACTCAAGCTTAAGATGACTCAAGTTCCTGTCCTATCGTTACCAAATTTCTCAAAACTGTTTGTGATCGAAATAGATGCCTTCGATCATGGGTTAGGGGCTGTTCTTCTGCAAAACCATCAACCTATTGCGTATTTCAGCCAAGTTTCAAGGGCCCAAGCTAGACGAAAATCAATCTATTAAAAGGAATTACTAGCCGTTGTTTATGCTATTTCCAAATGAAGACCGTATCTAATGGGCAGAATTTTTTTGGTTAGAATTGACCAACAAAGTCTTAAATACCTGTAAAAGCAGCGGGTAATTGGAACGAAGTATCAAAAATGGGTCTCTAAACTAATGGGCTTAGATTTTGACATTGAGAATAAGTGTGGAGCCAGTAATAGGGTCGCTGATGCTTTGTCTCGCCAAACAGATGTAGCTGATTTGTAGGTTTTCGTGACAGCTGAATGGCCGCTTTGGCTAGAAATTCAGCAAGAAATAGCAGCTAACCCTTTTCTTGTCCAACTTCGTGACGGTCTTCAATTGGGCCAACACCAACACCATGGGTTTACCATCCTAGATGGCATCCTCTATTACAAAAGCGTCTGGTCATTCTAAAAAAATCTAACATTATTTTACATGTATTGAATGCATTTCACAAAAGTCCGATTGGGTGTCATTCGGGTGAGCTGAAAACTTACAAGCGTATTGAAGCTGAATTGTATTGGGAAGGAATGCGTTGTGATATTCGAGACTTTGACGGTGCCTGGTGTGCCAACAAAATAAGCTCCTCACCACTTCACCTGTTGGATTACTATAGGCGCTGCCACTTTCAACACAAGTTTGGGACGAAGTCACAATGGATTTCATCGAGGCCTTCCCAAATTTGAAGGAGGAGATACAACAATGGTAGTTGTGGATCGTTTGACCGAGTATGCTCATTTTCTGAGGCTTAAACATCTCTTTACTGCTGTATCAGTGGCTGACCTTTTTATGCGTGAAGTTGTCCGGCTACATGGTCTGCCCATTTCCATCATTACTAATCGAGATAAGATTTTTGTGTCATTTTTGGACCCACCTATTTAAGTTGCAAGGGACATTCCTCAAATGAAGCACTATCATCCCCAAACCGATGGTCAAAATGTCACGTTCGGTCTTTTGGTCTCTTAGACCATCTCCAATGGAAGATCTAAAATTTGTGCTAAATTTGGCATAAAAAATGAATTTGTGCTACATTTAGCTCACTATTTACAATTGTGCTCCAATGCACAAGATGTAAAATAAGGAAAAAACAATTAATTATATTGATGGTCATTTCATATTTTTTGAGAATATACAAAATTTATTATTTTTTATCCTTTTATTATTTAAATATTGGTAATTTGGTAAATAAAGTAAATAAAGTTTAGTAAAAGTCAATGAATCATAATAATTAGTGGCATTATAGTAAATAAAAAAGTAGCATTTATTGTGGGCTAAATTTGGCACAATGCTATATCTTGTGCCAAATTTGGCACAACTTTTAGCATGTGCCAAATTTAGCACACTTTTTAGAACACCATTGGAGTATAGTTTTTTTTAGGTGTGCTAAAATATAGCAATACACCACTTTTTTGGCACTCCACAAGGTCGTACATTATACTCACGCTTTTTAGGCCCAAACATAAGGAGGGTGTATTAGAGTTAGTCTCACATTGACAATGTGTGGAAATAAAATACCATATATAAGATGAATAGGTTACTCCTCCCATTGCCAATTGGTTTTAAGATAGAACACCATGCATCTTATCCTAAATTCTAACAAAAACAAACCCAATCCTTGGAAATCTAAAAACAATCAAACTGATTATATGACATCTAAAGTTTGGTATGATTTTGTTTTTCAAAATCTCACTTCTATGATTTTCTATGAGAAAAGGTGTATCATAATGGAGGCCTATCATTGCCTTCATTCAAACTTTCACCTTATCCTTAAGGTGAAAATGAGGCAATTGCTGCTGTAAGTTGTTGTAGCTCTGCCAAGTTGATTAAAAAAAAGGCAAGTCCTTCCATTTGATCAACAACCATACTTTTCCCAACACATATGAGTGGGTGTTTCGTATGACAATCACCTTTTCTGAGTCAATTACCAACTCCAAATCTTGGCTCAGTTAAGGGGGCAGTAATGGGATGAATTAATCATGCCACGAGCACGCCAAATTTGAGATACATGGAAATATTCAAGGCCAAATTTTATCATTTTTCAACTCTTGCTTCGAAGAATCCCAATCAACTTAGAGACAAGTAGGTTTTGATATCCAATTGGCTGGTTGATACATGGTAGGCATCAACAACCTTTTTACCAGTGCCTGACTTACATTGCAACCCATAAGTTTTTCCATTCAACGTTGATATTTTGGAATTACAGTGTGTTTGTTTTATTAGGAACTTTAAGCGTTGGCATGTGTGCACCACAAATTGTTGGTCAAGTAGGAAAGGGCACCATTTTTGGATAGCAAAACCGTGACCATCATTTCCTCCGCACATACTTTGCTTGTTGGCCTTAGACTTGGCTACAGAAAGCCACGAGTCACTGTTTTTGCATCAAAACTGCCCCAACATTATATACTGAAATTGCGGTCAAAATTAGGCACCATCAACACTGGAATTGTGATCATGGCTCTTTACTTGTTGGCCTAGCCTGGCTATATGAAGCCACGAGTGATGCCTCTGCACCAAAACTTCTCCAACATGATGTGAAAATTGTGGTCAAAATTAGGTAGTGATAACACTTAAACTATGATGATGGCTCATTTGAGAGTTTCAAAAACCACATTTGTGGTTCTATCATTCTTTAGTTGTGTTTAAGCAATCTCACAATAACTTCGAACAAACTTGCAGTAGTACCTAGGAACTCTCAGGATTCCACACATTTCTCAAATGTTCTTAGGCTCTAGCCAACTTATATGACTTGCACTTGGATTGATCCACGCCATCCCATCACTTGAGATTGTGCGGTCCAAATGCTATCCCTCATAGACATACACTTCTTGAGGTTGGCAAATAGCTTATGCTTACACAAAAGCCAAAGGGTGATGGATAAATGTCAAGAATGATCATTTAGCCGGTGTTTATACACCAAAATATAGTCAAAGAGTACCAAGACTAATTGTCATAAGGGTTGGGAATGTGGGTGAAGTGTTGGTGAGCCAAAGGGCATAACCAAGTAACTCATCCAAGAGATCAACTTTATGTTTGACTTAGATTTGGTGATGACTTAAGGTTGATCTTTGAACAGATAGTTGCAACAGTGTAATTCATTGAAAGAGTTCATCAATGATCGAAATTAGACAACATTGTCATACAGATCAATACTTGTTAATCGTCTTAGAACTTACATCTAAGTACACCATTTATGTCACCAGATCAAAAAACAAATAATCATCCCATGCCCGTCATGTTCAGTGGTGCTCAACTCATCTTGCCATCAACAAATCAAACTTTGATGTAATTCCAAATCACCTTGTACAAAGTATTACCCATAGTAAATTTCATAAAACGTGTTTTTAAAATGATGTTAGTCACCCCTCAACGAGTCCAACCAATGGCTACCCAAAATGAGGTTTGTGCTACCCAAATTAAAAAGAAGAAAATTGAGAGGAAGCTTTTTTTTTTTTTTTTTTTCCATTTGGTGACTAAATTGTTCTCAATATCTTGTGAAGAGAGATTATTATCCAATTGCCAAATTACTTGAATTTGAGGACATAAGATATGATCTCTAAGGATGTGTTGAACATATTTAATCGCTTACGATCCTATCATATTGTGATATATAATTGAGTATTTAGTTTATTGTTGTGGTGTTAGGACCTAGGTGCGTTACACTTATGCTAGGAGGGCTAAGAGAGAGCACTACTGCCCAGGGGTGGATTGGTCTTTCTCTTGAGTGAGGGTACTTATGTAATTTGTTGAATAGTTGCAAGCTGTTTTAAGGGAGGTGAGTGAGATTTATGGGGTTTATGCATGTATTGGGTTCATATAGAGCTCTTAAGCATTTAGCTAGTGTTGAATACAGGGCACATCAATTGGTATTAGAGTCTACGATCGTGGTGACTGCCGAATATCAGAAGTTCAAAGAAATAGATGGAATATGTGGGGGAAGATGAATCTCAGGCAACAATTCCAAATGAATTAAATTCAATGAAAGAGAAAGTCGACTCCCATGATCAAGGAATTGTTATTATTTCAGAGAAATTGGATTTGATTCTGCTGGGCCAAGCACATATGGCTATGGAATTCATCGACGATCCACGAAGTCCGGTAGGTAAGGTTGGCCAGCCTCCGATTGGGTCTGCACAAGGGTCCAGTAGTAACAGTCGAGAAGTTGAAGGTGGTAGATAGTGTGAATCCAAGGAAGATTGAACTGCCTGTGTTTACAGGTTCGGACCCGGACGATTAGACTTAATAGAGCCGAATGCTATTTTAGTTTGCGACGATTCTTAGTGGAACAAAAATTGGAAGGCGCGATTCTTTGTTTGGAGGGACCAACTCTTCGTTGGTTTAGATGGGAGAATCTTCGTCGGGAAATTCAAAGTTGGGGTGAGTTGAAATTTCTTCTTCTCTAACGATTTTTCCCAATTCATGAAGGCACTGTGTATGATTGATTTCTAAGTTTACAACAAACTACCACGGTACAGGAGTACCGACAACAGTTTGAGACGTTGGCAGAGTTGCTGGGCACGGTGGCGGAATCCATGCTTGAATCAACATTCATGAAGGGATTATCGATGGTGATTTAGAGTTCCCTGCGTATTCTCGAACCAGTCGACTTGGAGAAGACGATGGAGCTGGCTGAGACTACTGAGGCCAATCAGTTGCGGACTTGGGCCTATTGTGTTGGGACAGGTAGAGGAGCAGACCCATCTCGATCATCAGGGGTGAATCACTTAAACTTATTGGGCTTCTTGAAAACTAGTTTAGTGGGCCTCAATAAATGGTTGGGTTTAATACTTATAAGGGCAACCCAAAATCTGGAATTGATGGAAATAACAACCCTTATTTCCAGGGAAATTCCAATCGCGTAACGACTATGTTGCTTGAATCAACAAAAGCATATCGAAAGATGACAGTCTAAAGTTCAGGAGAAGAGGGCCAAGGGGTGTGCTTTAAATGTGATGCACCATGGTCCTGGAACCATTGATGCAAGTCACTAGAATTGCAAATTATTTTGGTACAAGATGAAGTTGAGGAAACACTTTAAATGTGATGCACCATGGTCCTGGAACCATTGATGCAAGTCACTAGAATTGCAAATTATTTTGGTACAAGATGAAGTTGAGGAAACAGAGGGATCAACAACCATGGAAGACTTTTTGGGTACAAAGATGGATGGATTAACTTAAGCTCAAATGGTGGAAGTTTCTCTAAACTCAATGGTTGTGGGTGGAGTTGAGCCATACTTCTACCAGTGAGAATGACGTAGAAATTCCAGGAGTGTTGGTGAGTTGTTGCAGCAGTATTGAGGCATTTTTGACATGCCTAACACGCTGCCAACGCCGCGGCCTTGAGATCATGCTATTTGCCTCTGTTTGGGAGTAGCACTGATTAACATCTGCCCTTATCGATACTCGCATGTTTAGAAAGATGAAATTGAAAGGTTAGAGTTGGAAATGCTAAAGGTGGGAATTTGCCAGCCAAGTGTGAGCCCGTTTTCAAGTTTCGTGTTATTGGTGAAGAAAAAAGATGGGAGCTGGCGCTTTTGTGTGGACTATCGAGCCCTCGACAAAGTGTCTCATCGCGGAAACAAGTTTCCATACCCATTATCGACGAGCTAATTGATGAGTTACACGAGGCACAAATATTTTCTAAGTTGGATTTGAAATTGAGCTATCATCAGATTTGAGTGTGGTTTGATGACATTCCAAAGACTAACTTTCGAACTCATGAGGGTCACTACCTTTGGTCTCACTAACATGCCAACAATGTTTCAAGCCAATATGAATGAGATCTTTAAGCCTTATTTACATAGATTTGTGTTCGTCTTCTTCGATGACATCTAGGTTTACAGCCCGACCATGGAAGCACATCTCACTCACTTGCAAGTGGTTTTGGAAGCCTTGGCTAAACTTTAGTTTTATGCCAATAGAAAGCAGTGTTGTTTTGCTCAACAAAAATAGGAATACTTGGGTCATATTATTTCTGCTGAAGGGGTGTCGGTTGACCTCTAATAAGATCCAAGCAATGTTGGATTGGCCACTACCCAAAAGTTTAAAGGCTCTTTGAGGCTTCTTGGGTCTTACGAGGTGCTACCATAAGTTTGTGAGAGGGTATGACTCCATTGCACAACCTCTTATGGAGCAATTAAAGAAAGACCTACTTCGTTGGAATAGAGAAGCCACCGTTGCCTTTGAAGCTCTTAAACATGCCATGGTCATTGTTTCAGTGTTGGCTCTACCTGACTTTTCTAAGTAGTTCGTAATAGAGGTGGATGCCTTTGGTTATGGTCTTGGGGCTGTTCTAATGCAAGAGGGCAAAGCCCTCCCCTATTTCAGTCAAGTGCTGAAACTTCACGCCCAATTAATAGTCCATTTATGAAAAGGAGCTCATGGCCATAGTGCTCGCTATTCTTAAATGGCGACCATGCATGTTGGGTCGAAAGTTCTTGGTTCGAACCGACCAACAAAGTTTGAAAATTCTTTTGGAGCAGTGTTTAGTCTCTATGGAGCATTATAAATGGCTGGTGAAGTTGTTGGGCTATGATTTTGAGATCCAATGTCATCTCGGGGTAGCCAATAGAGCTGTTGATGCACTGTCGCGTGTTTTACCAGTTGTGCATGCCGTGCTTACTACATCTTCTTGGTTGGATTGGGACCTGGTGCGCAACAAGAATTCAGTAATGACCCTTTCTTGGCTAAGATCCGAGCTGATTTGGAACAAAACAAAGAGGTTGTCGGGTTATTGCTTGAGCATGGGTGACTTGGGTATCATGGCAGGGTGGTTCTTGCTGCCTCTTTTCTTGAAAGAATATCATGAGACTGCCATTAGGGGGCATTCGGGTGAGCCCTGCACTTATCGACGCCTACCAGTTGATGTTTTTTGGATCAGAATGAAGCAGCAAGTGGTGGATTTTTGTGAGGCGTTGTGAGGTCTGCCAACTAAATAAAACAATTTGTCTCTAGCTGGTTTATTACAGCCATTACTGCTGCCCGAGCAAGTTTGGGATGACCATGGAGTTTATTAAAGGATTGCCTTGTTCTGAAGGGGTGGATACTATACTCGTTGGGGTAGATCGTTTGAGAATGTATGGCCATTTCATTCCTTTCCGGCATCATTTTTTCGCCAAAACAGTGGCTGAAGCTTTTATTAAAACATGTAGTCAAGCTCCATGGCATTCCATGCTCGAATGTTTCCTTCTTCAACAATTTTCCGTAGATTTTGTGATCGAAAGTAGGTCCTCATTTTAATGGACCAAAAATCATAGTTTTCTCCATGGAAAATTGGAATCGATAGAGAAGAGCGATTGGACTCCAAACTCATGTTGATGAGTGGAAAAGATTACGCCCAGTGATGATCGAACGGAGCTGTGATACCACTGATGGTTTGAGAATAATTTTGTATTGGTTTAGATTTGAATAGGTGGATATGAGAAATAAGTGTTTAATGGTTGTTATGGTAATTGAAGTAGTGATGTTGATGAGTAGTGTTGATTTAGTATATGAAAGTGGTTTGACTTAGAAGAAAGGGCTCTATGAGAAGGTAGTAAGCTTTATTGATAGTTTAGATATTGGTTGTTACACTAGCTCCTCAACCCAAGCATGGTATTTATAGGGAGCTAAGGTTAATACTACAAGTTTTTAGATTTTTTTATTTTGAATTACAATTTAACTTTTTAAGAAATTTTAGAATTTTTCAAGTTTTTTAGCTTACAAATATAGTTTCTAAGTAATTTTAATTTTCTCTAATATTTTTTTAGCTTTGTATAGTTAATATTAAAATTTTCTAGATAAGAAAAGTGTAGATATGTGTAGCACTTTTCATCACTTTCACTCTTGATATCAACATGCTATGTTTTTGTTTGATCAGGTTGATATTTGGGAAGAAAGAAAAGTTTTTGGCTCTCGAGGGCAGAGTCTTAAAGATGAAATACTGGGTAAAATCCCTCCTACATCTGTAAGCCAAGTAAAGAGTTCGAACCCTATCAAGATAGTCAAGAGGGATGCACATTCCGTACGGATTGTAAGTACATGATTTTTTATATAATATATATATATTTTTATTGTTCTTGAACATGACTTTCAGTGACATTCCAGAAATTGTCTGTGGGAGATTTGCCAGAAAAGATTATTACTGCATTTCAATCTGTTCTTGATGAACATGTCAGTGAGGAAGCTGCTATAAAGAAGTGTAGCACAGCTCTGCAATATGTCGGCAAAATTGAAGAAGATGTTGAAAATGCCTCGACTCAAGGTAAAGAATTCACATCCAGGTCTTGTGCACTTACTATATATAAATACTAAATATTTCCATTTCATTAGTATATATAAATACTAAATATTTCAAGTCAGTTTCATAATACCAGATCATATCTGAATTCTCTTCTGTGTCTTCATATATTCTATTTTTTCCCATCAACCAAAATGGCTAGCAGCCTAGCAGATAGCCACATTTTGTAGCTTACCCCATCAACTCAAACCCTAAAACTAGCGTCTGATGTTTTGTAGTTTGATTACTTTTAAGCTTTTTATTCCAAATATTATATGTTTTCATTTAAAGAGAAGAAATTCATTAGAAGGTATATTAGTATTTATACCTATTTCAGGTGGATGATTGATTGTCTTCAGTCTTTTGTGGACATTTAGAATGGTTAAACAATTTTTCTTCCTCCGTTTATCTCCTCCACTTTCCTCTCTCATCATTCTCACACATTTGTTAAAAAAAAAAATTGTACTCATCAGGAAATCAGCAGGGATCTGGATATCTGGATGAGCTGCAAGAGCAGGAAAATTTACTCATTCATTGTATTGAGAAGCTTGAAAATGCTGAGGCAACGAGGGTTTTGTTGGTTTCGCAGCTCAAAGAGGCACTTCAGGAACAAGTATACGTTATTCCTATTTGTGCTCATTTTCCTTTGCTAAAGTTTAAAAGTTCATGTTGGCTTACTTGCTTTTATAAATTTTTTACAGGAATCAGAGCTAGTTCACATTCGCACACAGTTGCAAGTAAGAAACACCTATCTATTTCTTGTCACTTAATTTTATTTCTGTTGGCTGTGAAGAAGTCGATATCATATTCAATTTCCCTTTTTTTTTCTTCCCTTTTTTAAAGGGATAGAGGTCAAATGACCTGACCACCATCCTAATTTATTAATAGGGTCCTCATGTAAGGCTGAGGAAAACCATGTAATAACAAGACTTGAAAGTTCCTTTATAAAACCAAGAGGCAGGAACATAAGTCCTAAGTTACAATTGGATCCATTTAAGCGTAAATTTAAAAGATGGCATACCTCTAACGCAGTAGGTTCCCCCACTCCCTACAAAGATCTAAGAAGCAAAGATTCTCAAAATCCTGACTTAAAAATCCACGTGGCTATTAAGAATGTAATTTTCTCCCACACAATCTCTGCAGAAGACTTACCCTCAATAATTGGAATATTCAAAAATTTTCTATTAGGTTTTCATCAGGTTAAGTTATTGGATTAATTTCAGATTTTTCTAATCATTAGAAGGCATTTTCATTAGGTTTTCATCAGTTAGTTTAGATTCCACATTTTAATTGAGATCATTGGATAATGATTTACTGAAGATGGAGTGATGAAATTCAGGTAGTCCTCTAGCTGTTTTGCATTTTGAAATGCGTAGCTGTTTTGAAATTCAGGTAGAGATTTACGCTGGAATTGATTATATTAAACTAGAGAGGTTCATAGCTTAAAATAATGTAAAAGCCAAAACTTGGATTTTGTTTAGCATTTTGGGCTGAAGAACTTAAATCACTTAATTCAACAAGAACATATGCTGAGTGTTTGGTAAAGCTATAGATTAGAAGTATTGTGAGTTGGAAAAACAGTAATTGATAAAGGGATGAGATGTAAAATGGTCCTAAATTTTAAAATTAAGTTAGTAGATATTTTTTTTTAAAAAAATTAAAAAAATGACCAAATATAATAAATTAGCTAATAAAAATTATAAAAATACATTTACTACATATTATTTTCTTAAAAAATATATATAGTAATTAAATTAAGTTATATAATTTTTAATATTGCATATTATTATATTGTAACAAATACGAATATATACAACAATATTTGATACATCGTATTACTGAAAATTAATATACCGTAGTAATAAAATTATATATCACAAAGAAATTATAAGAATACTAAATTAATACTCAAAAAATTATATATATCATGTTAATAAAATTATATATAGCACTATTAAAATATGTATACATATTAAAATTTTTTTATATAATGAAATAGATACTAAATATTATCTTAAATAAATGATATATTATAGACAATAAAAATCATATACCATACGATACAACATAATATATATACTTAGTAATATAATATTATTAAAAAAATTGTATATACCATATTAACAAAATTATTTACAACCATAAAATAATTATACTATACTTATAAAATTATATATCACTTTTATATAATAAAATAAAAACTCCATTAAAAAAAAAATAAAAATAAAAACTAAACATGCATAATCTAAAATAAAAATAAAAATAAAAACTAAACATGCATAATCTAAAATAAAATGATATACTATACAATAAAATTTATATACCATATAATAAAAAATATATACCTTACAATCAAAATATATATATATATATATATATAATAACAACAAATAAAAATAAAAATATATAGGATGCTAATAAAATTATATATATTTTCAACAAAAATACAATTGAAAATAGAACTTAAATATTATTTTAAAAAAATAACATACCATATAACAAAAAATACATATGCTATTCACTAACTAGGCGTTTGCTATGAGGTGTTCAAAATAATTTGATTGTAGGAAATATTATGAAGGAGAATATGATTATAGAGAAATGTGTAAACTGTGTTTGGATGTGTAGGGTAATATGTAATCATATTCCCGTTAATTGATTGCATTGTTTGATTGAGTACAAGAATTTTATATATTATTTTAAAAAATTAAAATAAAAATACTTTTTTATTATATTTATATAATCTTAATTATACATAAAAATAAAATAATTATTCATTAAAGAAATATATTTATTAATTAAAAAATATTAAATTTTATTGTATTTTTTATTAATTAAAATGAATATTTCTATGTATTTTATCTCTCTATTATTTATTTTTGTTCTCTATATCATTTATGTACACCATCCTCATAAAATTTATCTATAATGCATATATATATATATACTAGATAGATGATACGTGGCTTATGTTAATTTTATTTTAGTTTTTAGTTTTTTTTTAATATCATAATTTTAAGATTAATAATATTCAATGTAGTGATAATCATTGAAATTTGAAAGCATAATAGTGATTTAAATAAAAACAAAAATTACTATTATACTTTGTAATAGTAATTAAAAAAAAATTATTATTCGTCCTAAATTTATCTTTAGAATTAATGAAAATGCTCTGGTTAAACTATCAAAACATTCAAATTTAATTTAAAATAATATTTAAAATTTAACTAATTCTAAATATCAAAATTTGAAAATAATTTTTAATAAAAAAATAAATAATATGAACAAATTTATTATTAATTGCAACACCTTAGGTGGATTAATTATATTTAGGTTTAACTAACTACATGGATGCTGACTTTTTACGTGGCAACATCTAATAATTTGTTATTTTTTTTATTTAAAAAAAAAATCACCCTATAATTTCTTATAAACTAAGAATTATGTTATATAGCCACATTTTATATAGAATAGAAAAATAACTCAGTTAACAAAAACCAATCTCACAGACTAAATAGATACCGTAATATTTTGTTTATAATAAATCATAATATTAATAGTATTTAAATTTATTTATTAATTCAAAAATGCTATTTAAATTAATATAATGGAGTGAAATAATTAATCCCAGCAATTTTTAATGTATCAACATTACCCTCCTTAAGAGTATTTATATTACTAAGGGAATAACTTTTCAAGGTTAAACTCTCAAAACAAACATATATACTAACAATAATAATAATAAAAATATATATTACTAATATATATTACTAATATATATATACTGAAAATATATATTATTATTACTAACCATCAATAAGTAATACCCATCAAGAAGTGTTCCTTTGACTTAATACCCACCAAGAAGTGTTCCTTTGTTGGATAATTTTTTAGAAAAAACATGTAGTGAAATCTTAATTAATTACTGAAGTCCGTATAAGCAAGAATGTTAAAGTTGGGATTCTGCCAGCTTAGGCCTTGGTTTTCTTTTGATAATCCATATTTGATACTGTCTACTACACTTTTTTGATCCTTAGTAGATAAGAGCTTTAAGCTAAGATGTAATTGCATGAATATTGGTTGAATGATATATTATATGATTTGATTTCATGCAGTGACTTAATGACCTATGATCATAGAACCGCTTATGTAAAATTTTGTTTTATTATTCTTTAAAATATGAGTGAGTATACAAAATTAAAAACTCGGAATTATATTTGAAAAATACAATCTTGTTCTAGCGGTAGAACCCAATTTTGAACTCAAGTTGCGAAGTGAGTTGCAGATTTCTAGATATTAAAGGGAAAAAAGATACTGACCTAATGAAGTGAGTTCTACAAAATCTAATTCTGAGCACATAGCAAAGTACAATAATTAAAATATTTGTTAGAATGTCTGGGTTCCAATTCTATTTGATTCGACCACTGTTTTAATCTCTTCCTTCCATTTGAGATAGAATTTGCAGCTTGTGATATGTACTTATTATGCTATGTTACTATTGTATCTGTGAGTATCTGGAAATAAATCATCTGCAACAAATGGTGGTGACAATCTGTCTTTTCTATGCAGGCTGCTCGTTGCCACATTGAACAAGCTAGTAATATCAGAAAAAAAACCTCAAACAATGCTGCTAACCACACAGCAGAAGCTATGAAAGGAATGGAGCAGAATCAGTCTTTTGTTCAATCAAGCAGTACCCAGTCTCATCCTCTTGCACAAGCAACAGTTTCTTTTGCACCTCTGAAAGCTAATGATGAAGAGAGCAAAAAGGCAAGAGCTGCTGCTGTTGCTGCTAGGCTTGCTGCATCTACTTCCTCTGCACAGATGCTTTCCTCTGTACTTTCCTCTCTTGTTGCAGAAGAAGCTGCTTCTATGAGTGGTAGCTTGACGTCAGGTGGATTAACTCCAGGAATACCCTTGTTCCCTTCAGAAAAACGACAGAAACTTGAAAAACCAATGTCTGTATCTGATGCTAGCAATGCTGATATAGGCAGTACTGGTTATTTTACCCTACCACAGCAGTCAGTTGCCAATATGCCACTTACACCATCATCAGGCATGCAATCCCTTTCTCAAGGAAAGCAGATGCAATCTACTTTTTCCCAGCCACCACCCCTGCCGCTCCTACCTGTTCTTCATTCTCCTGCTACTCCATCACATCAATATGTCCAATCCACTGGTCTTATGTCAGGTGTAATGCCTTTTGGATATGGATCAAACACCCTTCCACCCCCACCCCCTCTACCTCTACATTTTGGTATGGGATTGCCAAGGCCAAATCCTCAATCACAACAGCAGCCACAGCCGCACCAGTCACCACAGCAGCAGCAACAACAGCTGCAACCTGCCAATGGAGGATTTTATAGACCACCAGGTATAGGGTTCTATGGGCAAAACCACCAACCGACTACGCCACCAGTTCATCGGCAGTGAAGTCTTGTAAGAAATTTGTTAACAGGGCAAGAAGTGTGTTCCAACTTTGAGGGCATTTCAAAGGAGATAGGCAAAATGCAAGCCAATACTGCAACAACAGTGGCAATTACGTTACCAAAATCAACAATACAAGCTGAAACTTTTAGACAGATTGTTCTGTAAAATATTAGGAAGTAGGAAGTAGTAGTTTCTAGAAAATATTTCTCCCATAGGTAGTGGTTGCTTGGTGGATGCATTTTAGCATTACATGATGTTCAGTATATTTAACTAATTCTGATTGGGAAATTACTAATATGAGCTTGAAATTGTTAAAGGTGTCTGGTCCTATCAGCTGGGCTTAGACAGGCTTCTTCTAAATTTGAGGCTAATTATTTAGCAACTAATTTATATTTGAGGCAAGCTCCTGGGCTTTGTGGGCTTCTCCTTTTCCAAGGAGAGTTGTCTGTCTTTACAATTGTATAAGAGTTAAGTCAAACTGCTCTGATAGTAAAAGTAGCCGTTGTAATTATGTGCAATGATAGTGTAAACATAATTTTCAACTATTTTTTTTCCTTCCCTATTTGGTAGTTGAATTGTAGTATGCATAAGTATTGTAGCTGCTGTGCATCACCATTAGCTGGTCGAAGTCATTTTTTGTTCTCATATAGGAACCTATTTGTTTGTGTTAGTAACACCTTACGACTATGGCGACTGACATTGAAAATTATACAATGGGAAGGAAGATTTACCAAGGATGGTTCAGCCATGAGGACGGATCCTTCCCTGAGGATTGTTCTGACTTCACTAATGATGGCCCTTGCAAGAGGTATCCTTCACCAAGGATGGTTTCACATTAAGATCGATCCTATATGGGAGATCATGTCTTCTTGGCTATGCATTTTTCAGCTGCCATCCCAACTTGTTCGACAATCGTTAAATCTTAAGGGACCATAGCCTTTGTTTCGGTGTTAGCGACAGTGATGAGCATTGAAAGGTCACTAACCTCATTTTTCTCGCGCTCTTCATTAGACCCTAAAGTTTGGGCTTTTATTATTGATTCTTGACTTTGTACCATTTTACTTTCTGTAAATCAATAGACATTTGTGCCATTAGTAGCGTCATTTGATCAACTTCAATTATCCTAGTTGTCTTTTTAACAGTTGACCTCTCACTTTACTATTGATAATTATTCAGCCATATCTTTAAATAAACTCATAGCCTTCGCTAGTGTCTTGGATAGAATTTTACTGCGTGATGTGACATTATCAATGTGTGACCTCTTTTGATTATTAAGCCCATTGTAGAAAGCAAGACTTGAAACTAATCTTCTATACCATGTAGTAGACACTTTCTAAGCATCTCCTTGAATCTATCCCACACATCATATAGTTGCTCCACTATTTGAATTGGGTGACTTCTGCCTTTAGTTTAGAAGTCTTGGAAGGAGGAAAGAATTTGGTGAGGAGCTTTTGAGCGGTCTCTTCTATGCAAGTGCATTAGGAGGCAAAGATTGATACCATGAACAAGCCCGGTCTGTCAAAGAGAATGAAAAGAGCTTGAGTCTGATTATGTCTGGTGGAACTCTATTTATCTTTATTGTGTCACAAATTTCCAACAAAGTAGACAAGTGAATGTTTGGTTCTTCATGAGGCAAATTAAAGTATTGATTTTGTTGCACCATACTGACTAATGCATGTTTCGGTTCAAAGTTGTTCACATTCACTTGCTGCCTTCTCACTCCCAAGAAATCATCATTGACAACCGGCCTAAAATAGTCACAAGGTCAACGTTTGCCACAAGATTGGCACAATTAGCAATGTGATTATTGTTGTTAATGTTGTTAAGTTTGTTGTTGACTGAGGTTTTTGGCAACCAATTAAATAATAGAATGAGAAGAGCTCTATAAGCCTTAATGCAGGTGCTCGTTACGTGGTTTGGGCATTAATGAGTCTTAGTCCACGAGTCTTTGTTATTTATGAGAGTATTTTTACAGAGAATGTTCTTGGTGAATCTCTTTCTCTCTTCTTTACTCCCTTCGATTCCTTAATTATTCGATCCACTCCTTTTTCATTCTATTTGTGGGTATTTATAGTATTTTTTGGGAGATTCCCTAGAAAGGGATCACTTGTCTTTTTGTGTTAGCCTCTTAGGGGCACAAATTCCTAGCAAATACAAAATAGGAAATACATGACATATGCCGTAAGTATCTTAGGGAGTAGGTGAATATAATCCTTTATCCTCCCTTGATTGATGTGAGTCTTCATAATGTAGCCGTCACTAGACTTGTTGATTGTCGTGTAATCGTTGTAAAAGGGACTTACGCCATCTGTCAAATCCTCTTATGGAGGTTCTAATACGTTTCCCCCCATGCAGCATTAAATGCAAAGTGACTGTTCGAACAATCTATTTCCCTCCCGGAGATGCCTTGTTACAATTCAAGCCTCCCGGAGAGTAAAGACGTGTTTTATGCTCTCCTCCGGGAAGCTCACTCTGTGAGATGCACTTCTCTCCTTATGACTTAACCAATTTTTTGGGAGTGGATGTTCTTTGAGATCTACGTGTCGCACGCAGCCGCTGCCACGTATTTTGGGAAAAATGAGAGGCAACATTTACCCCCTAGTCTCATTTAGTAAAGGGTAAATGAGGCTTGTACAAGGCCTCCGGATAGCTTATAAATGTAATGGCACGTGCCCTAGGTGTGTGGGTTGCATTTATGACTGTCATCATTGATATTTATTTGTTTTTGCAGGCAACACTTCGCTTCCTGTCTGTTGATAGACCTGCGCATTTAATCTTGGTGTCAGAGAGGTGCTCAAACGTTTTCAACCGCCCTTTTTCTTCGTTACACCCGTTCATCCCATCCGTTGGATCATAGAATGCGAATCGATACCAATTCCCACCGTACAGTGGTGTCTGATCATAGCTGCCTTGCACCCCTTCTGGCCTATAAAAACCAGCATTTCCCCTTCGTTGGGATACTCTCGCCATTTTGACTCAGATAACCCCTTTGAGAAAATTCCAAAAATTATCGATTTCTTGCTGCTGTTCCTCCGTCGTTGCCAATCTAAGTTCTACCGTCAGACAACATCAACTTCTAGCTCATTACCATTGTGTAAGTTTTCTGGGTACACTCCACTTTCATTATTCATTTGCATGTTAGGGCAAGATTTAGGCCAGTGCCTTTATTTTAATTGTATTTGATTTCTACGGTAAGACGGACGTGGTGAAGACCGTTGTATGTGTAACACGGACGTGGTGAAGACCGTTGTATGTCGTAGTTTTTTGTACGTTATCGTCGTTTCCCTTTTGGATTTTGCAAAAAACTTCTTCACTTGGGGACTGTCGAGAGTATGAGACAATTTTCATACGTTTGTCCCTCTCTTTTCTTTCTTTTCTCTATTTTCACTGCCTTTGGGATATTTTCACCCGATGTTTGCCTAGGAGAATCCCTGGGTTTCCTATCTTTGGCAGACATCTGGAGGGGGTCTCCTTCTAGCGCTTAGGGGACCCCCATTCCCTCCTTTTATGTTAGGGTTTGGTTTGGGGGCTAACTGCTGGATTTTTTTTTTTTTTCAGATGAGTGAGGTTCTCCGCGACCTTCACAAGCACGGTTTCTTTGGTTTTAATCAAGAAATTTCAGTGTTTTACCTATCCCAAGACAGGTCTGTCCCTACAGCTGGAGCAAAATCCTCGGACAAGGCGTCCAAGACCTTAGCCACCTTGGAAGAAGTGATAAAAGGTCCGGTGGTCCACAAAAAAATACACCTGACGGTCCACAGGCTGGGAGGCAGACGAATTGCACTAAACCTTGACTTGTGCCTACCAACTGGAGAAGATAGTTACGGTCGTTGGGATCAAGCCTTCTGCATCTGGAGTCTTTCACCGCCTCCCCAAGGATGAAGAGACGCCCAATCGTAATTATGGCGACTTTGGGGTCTGGAGTCAAACCCACCTCATGTCCGGGGCCATGCTACCTCTCTAGGACTATTTTATTGATTTTTTAATTTTTGTTTGCCTTGCGCCGTACCAACTCATTCCTCAAGTCTATCGCTTGCTTTTAGGCTTGTATGTTTTTTACGTTGCTAAGAGTTGGGCCCCGCCTAGCCCGGCTAGAATTCTTTATTTTTATGAACTCTTATCTGTCCCCAAGAAAGGGGACAAACTTAAGGACGGTTTCTATAAACTCCAGGCCCATTCTGCCAACGAGGGCCTGGTACCTTATAATTTTTCAAAAGAACGTGAAGGAGTACTGCCATCGATTCTTCTTCTCCTCCGGCTTCAAAGCCGTTGAGCGCCCAGAATTGCTCACTGAATGGGTCAGGGCCCCTCCTATGCATCATACCGCCCCTACTCAACTCTTTCTTCAACATGCCAAAGTCTTCTCCACCTATGATAAAGACGGGTTGAACGTAGGGGATTTGGTCACGACTGCAAACTGCAAGAGGGCTAAGTTGATTTCAGAGGGCCAGTCAGTAGATGACTTCAACTTATCCAAGGTCCTTTGCCTCAACGTAAGGTGCTCCGGGACGATATCATTGCTTCCGCAGAGGATAGGTACAAGAAATACCCCTTTAGGAGGGAACAAGAGTCAGCCTACATCAAAGCCCAAGCTGCTTCGGGGATGGTCCTTCAGATAGAAGTTGGAAAAGAACAGGCGACCTCCCGGCCTAAGTTCCCTTTCTCAATTCCTAACGCTAGGGCACCTGATGCCAGCACTTCCGAAGCTGGTAATCCCCACTGATTGTTCATCACGTTCCTTTTGTTCAGGATTACTTTACTTATAGGCCGGTGGAATTTGATGACCGATTATATAAATTTAGAATGCCCCATTCTCGATGGGTGACAACGCTAAGAGTTTTTTTCAACCTTAGTCATTTCCTAGGCCGGTCCCGAATGGGTTGCGGTCCTCCCGTACCCATCCCCTTGGATAACTCTACCTATCTGTCTTCCAGTTGGTTCCTCCCCTCGGACAGCTTTCTAGGGGACGACGACACCAACCTTTTAGTATATACCTTTGCTAAGGCAGAATTAGATCACAAGGGTAGGATTAGTTTCATTATGTTATTCTTGTATGCACGACTTTTTGGTGATGTTCTAACATCTTTACTTATTTCCTTAAGCAACGAAGCCAATGGAGGACCTCCTGGATGTACTTGCCCAAACCTATAGGCCTGAACCCGGCATGCCTCAGTCGCGCGACCCGGTGGTGACTTGCGGGAGATCTTCCACTAGCATTCCCGAGGACCAAGTCGTCTTAATTGACGAGGAAGAAGAAGAAGAAGGCGAGATCATCCCTCCCCTGGACCGCAAGCGTAAAGGCAAGATGGTAAAGACAGAAGCTGCTAAGAAACCGAGGCGAGTGGATACTCTTGCTCCCAGTGTTGATTCGGGGTTTCCGTCCGAGGTGGACGAGTATCCTGTGCCTCCCGATATCATCTTAACTCCCATCCTTGATGACGAGGAAAGGATGATGTATGTGTGATTTGGATGTGATTCATGTTGATCTATGTGTTTATTGATGATTGATTGATGTTTGTGAAATTTTTTATGAAAAACAATTGGATTTTTGTCCTGGAATTATTTTTATTGGATAGTATGGGAAAAATTAAGCAATTTACTTTTTTACAAAACTCAATTTCAATTTTATTTGAATTAGTTATGATTTTTTTGAAAATTTGGAAAAAAATCAGAAATCGTGTGCACCACACACGCCCGCGATCACCGAGTTTCACTCGGTCAGATGCGTGTTTGGACACTGCGTGTCTGAAGAAACACGCACGAGGTTGTTTGAATCCCCCCATCCGCGCGTGGAAAGGCTGCATGCAGCCTCCAGGTCCGAGTTTTCTCGGCCAGATCCTCCTTATGAGCGCGCGGATGGTATGCATTGCATACCATCTGCACCAAATCCATTTTTTTTTTTCAATTTTTTCAATTTTTTATGGAATTAATTTCGAATTTTTTGTGTAGTTTTGTATTTAGATTTTTATTTTTTATATTTCAAATCTAATTATCAGAATTAAATTTATTAATATTTTTAAATTAATTTAAGATATTAGTGAAATTTGAAACTTGAAAATAGGTAAAAATCTATCTTTTTGCTTAGTTTATTATCTTATTTTTAAAATTTGATTATTTTATCTTATTTTTAAATTTAAGGTCAAATATTTAATATTTTTTCATAAAATGACCTTATTTGTAATTTAAAATAAGATTATTTTAATCATGAAATTTTAAATTGAAATTAAGATATTTTGCTAACTTTTAAATTTTGTTATTTTATTTAAATTAAATTATAAAATTAGAAAAATGATATTTATTTATCATTTTATTTTATTGAATATTTAATTTTATTTTAATAACATGAAATTTCAAAAGTTGTTAGCATCTTTTTGAAATAGATATTTAGGTTAGTTGAAAACCTAATTTTTCTAATTTATAGGTTAATTTTCGAAATTAATTATTCAATTTAATTTGAAATTTTCGAAAATAATATTTTAATATTTAATTTTTTTTTGAAATTAATTAATTTAAATTAAATAAATCCTATATCCAACCATACAATGTGTTACATGTGTGTGTTTTATATTGTTTATTATTAAAACAAATTTTATAAAACTTATTATTGTTTGATCTAAATTGCCATGGTTAACATGTTGACAGATCCAATGATCTGATTTTAACCAATGGTTCAATTGTCAATAGGTCAAATAAATAATTTGTAACATGTAAATTTTGCATTCTTCTTTCATCTGTGTATAAACCTAGTAACATGATAGGATCCATCCAAATTAGTGTGCCTGTGTGAGCCTATATGTTTGCTTTGGGCTTAGATGCATATAGGTATCCCATTTAATTTTTGTAATTAAAATGGACTAGGTTGCTAAATAAAATTATCACACATGATAGATTTTAGGGCCAAGATGCAAAATGGCCATAAATCTAACAATTAAGTTAATAAATGTCCCTTTTTTTAAAAAAAAAATTAACAAAATGTCCAATCTGTTAAAAGTTTGATAATGAAATTACAATTATAACCTTAAATAATTAAGTGTTTGGTATAGTTATTTTGCACAATAGTATATCGTTTTTATGTGCAATAATATATTAAAAAAAACTGAAACGTAGTATATATATATATATATATTTTTTTTTTTTTTGAAATAACTGAAAGGTAGTATATTAGTTTAAGATTGTAGTATATTATTTTAATGTGATATGGTATATAATGAACGAAAGACGAAAATTAAAAAATGTGGAATATTAGTTTAAGTTTGAGGTATAGTTATATTTCACTAGGAAATATTGTCTTTATGTTCATTAGTATATCATGAAGGAAAGAAAAAGAAAAAAAAAACATGTGAAATATTAAATTAAGTTTTTGGTATATATATATTTTTTCCACTATACTGGTGGTATATTAAGTTTTCACTATAGTATTTATGCTTATGATTACAAAATATAGTTTTTATATGCTATTGTATATCGTGGAAAAAAAATCATTTAATAGTATATTAGTTTAAGTTTATGTTATATTTATATTGGTCTAAGGTATATCGTTTGTATGTGATATGTATATTGTGAAGGATAGAAAAGAAAAAAAACTATTAAATATTAATTTAAGTATGAGGTATCGTTATATTTGACTGAGGTATATTGATTTTATGTTCATTGGTATTTCATGAAGGAAAGAACAAGAAAAAAAAAACTTGTGGAATAATAAATTAAGTTTTTTGTATAATTTTTTTTCTTCACTATGCTGGTGGTATATTAATTTTTGACTATGATATATCTGCTTATGATTGTGGTATAAGTTTTTGTATGATATTGTACATTGTGGAAAACAATTTATTTAATAGTATATTAGTTTAAGTTTGTGATATATGTATATTCATTTAAGGTATATTGTTTGTATATCATACGATATATTAATAAAAAAACTAATTATATGCTTAAGTAACATATTAGACAAATTCTACAACAATGACAAAATCTAAAAGAATAAAACATATAACACATTTTATATAATGAAAAAATAGTTGACAAAAATTCAGTAGAGAGGTTTTGATCTATTATTTTTCATAATTTTTATTAAAAGAAATATAATACCTTTTATATAATGAAGGGTATTTTAAGTATTAAAAAGTAAAAAAAGACATTTGCTTTATTATTTAAAAAAAAAGACATTAACTATCTATAAAATTAAAAATAAGGTCATTTACTTGCATTTCTCTTCTTTATTCATCTCATACATCCCAAAGCTACATTGATATACATCATCACGTTTATCTTAAGAGAAATGGCAGCAAATGACCTTATTTCTCATTGTAATGAAAGTTAATGTCTCATACATGCTCTATCTTTTTCGATTCGTTTAGATTTCTTCAAACTTTTATTCATTCATCCAGAAAGAAGATCAAAGATTGTTCTCTCATCAAATTTTTTCTCTTAGTTTGCTGAATTTTTCAACAATTTTCTCCTAGTTCCTCCCAATCGAAAGTGTAACGAAGCTCTCCTCGTTTTTTTATCGGATTTCATGCCTCGAAAGTACAGCAGCTGATTCCAAACAACGACCAAAGTTTCTTCTCTCACAAATTTTTCCGTTTACTTCGCTGAAGTTCTTTGACTATTGCCTCCCGATTCTTTGCTTTGCTCCCTTTAATTTTTGAAATTTATTCATAAAGGTTTGTCTTTATCCTCTATTCTTTTAGTGTCATATCTTTTTTCTCATTAATGTTTTTCAGATTTTATTTTTATCTATTTGATAATTTTTTTCTTATGCTGCTCTTTTATTTTTATTATAGTATTTACCGCTTAGATTTTGATGTAGTTGGCTGCTATCTTATATGTTATTTAGGTTGTGGTATATAATTTTTATTTGGATGTTGTACTAATATTAGGAATTGGCTACCAATGATATTTCACATTTAGTTTTTTTTTTTTTGATGAATCAAAGCATTATATTGCACAAACCAATTTAGAACCTAAGAGCACTCCAATAAAACAGGAGCCTCAATGTTTTTGAAAAACCGTGTTTTTACAAATGTCAGTTGTATATAAGAAAATATAAAACTGTAAGTGTTTGCAGCAGCAGAAAGTAATTCTGCTACAGCAAAACTGAACAGGCAGAATATAAAATATTTGCAGAAAAATAAATAACTTGACACAAGAGATTTATACGTGGTATCAGTGTTCTCACGAACACTCCTAGTCCACGGGGCCACGCCCAGAGAATGAAATCAATTAACAAAGTATCAAAATTACAAAGACAATTGACTTAAACAAGTTTAGACTCCCTCTAAAGTATTGCCGCAATCCTTTGTAATCCACTTTATGAATCTGACTTCTTGAAACACCTTCAAGCCCGAACTCCCTTCGTCTTTGAAGTGTGAGTGTTTACTTCCTCCCGAAGTAAGGCTTCAACAAGTCTTCTCCCGAAGACCAAGTGCTTACTTCCTCCCGAAGTAAGGCTTTATCAAGTCTTCTCCCGAAGACCAATCTCTTGTTCAGTCAAGTAGTTCTTCACAACCTCTAGGATAGAGTAAGAACAGAAATAGAACAACTAGAACCTAGATGAACAACTAAGCTCTCACAAAACAAAAAACACTCTCTTCTCTCAAAAGATAAATGTAAAAAATGAATAATGGAAGAGGTAATTCGAATGGTTGCTCTCTAGGCTCTATTTATAGAACATAGAAACCAAAGAGGCAACCACAAGTTCGAATTAGCAGCTGTACAAAAACTTTCCTAAGAAAACATGATCTGCTACATCAGATTCGGATGCTGACGCAGCAGATCTGACCAGAAACGGGAAACTTGCTAAAAACGGGTCCGATCCTCTATCAATGCTTGATTCCTGCCAAAAACAGATTAGATATTCTGATTGTATCGATACAATCGAAATTAATAAGGAAAAGGCAATAATCAAAGTTTATCTAAAAAAGACAACTTTCCAAAAGAGAATTCCTTCTCTTTTGAGAAGTTTTCAACAAAGGAAAATTCAGCTGAAAGTGCAACTTTCCAAACAAGGAAAATGGCAACTAAAAACTGAATTAGAAAGGTAAGAAATCGAAAATGAATGCATAGCAATCTTACCATAAAAAGAAAAAATTATTTTGTCACCTAACTTGCCAAAAAAGGACTTTACAATCTCCCCCTTTGGCACTTTAGATGAACAAAATAATTTTTAACATAAAGTACCTGCAAGGCAAAGTTAGCAAGAGCAAAAGATACTACTCCCCCTGAGTAACACAATCGAATATCACAATAAAAACAAAAACATGCTAACTTTAAACATTATGTTCACAAGTACTAACCAACCACAACTCCCCCTGGAAAAAGGGTCCAGAGTTGGGCAACACAAACAAATTAAAAATAAATATCTCTCCCCCTTTTTGTTTATCGGAGTGCCAAAGTAAACAAAGAAAGAAAAATAAATATAAGTTCAATCAAAAAACAAAAGAGAAACAACTTAGTCTCGGTAGAGTTTAATCAAAGAAGACAGTTGCCTGGACATCTCATGTTGGACTTCTTCCATTGCTCCAAGACGATTATGCACATTCTGAAGTTCGGACTTAACTTCCAGGAGTTCTGCTGCAACGAGAACTGAACTGCGACGAGCGGACGGCAGAACCAGCCTTTGGCCGTTTTTGAAACACACCATCAAAGTATTCAGAGGGCTGGAATGTAGGTCCACTGATGGGAGGCTCAAGTGTTTCATGTGATTGGGCCACATTCTTCTGAGAAGATAAAACCTTATAAATTAGATTTGGAAACACAAGTTTAAAGGTTGGCTTTTTACCTCTTCGGAAGGAGACAATCTGGTTAAGAATGTGTGAGGCCAAATCAATGGAAGTTCCAGAAGTGATTCGGTATAGGAGTGAAGCCACATCTTGAGATACCACAGTTTTGTTAGAATTTGGAACCCAATTGCTTAAGGCAAACCGCATAAGAGAAGCATGAGCAAAAGTGAGGTGAGTGATTCGAAGACTCTCCCCTGGTTTCAATTCTGAACGAGCACCCGTGAGTTCAGAGTGCATCAACTCACGATCCATGGACATCACTGCATTGGAGACATTCTCGGGCAATTGCAAAGCTTGAGCAATATCCTTTTTCAGAAAAAGAGAACCAATGACCCCTAACATAAACTCTTTGATAAAGTCTAGAATTCTCATCAAGGAAATCATCAGTGAGATTAGCATAAAAATCCTTAACTATGTTTGCAATGTATCCAATGAAACCAGTGAGAGTGTTTTCCCATTGATGAAATTGAATGAACTTTACAATACCATAAACACGATGAGCATGCAAATCATAGTTCCTCTCACTTTCAAACTTACGGTTTGCATATAAATTCCAGTCACGCTCATTGTCTCGATAATAAAAACGAGGACAGCCAGAAAGAGAGGAAGGGCTATTACTAGATGAAGGTTCTTCCACGGGCTGCTTGCCTTTGGCAGCAGCAGAGGCCTTTGCTGCAGAAGCAGGTTTTGGACGAGGAAGCTCTGGCTCAAGTTCTGTGTCCTCACTGTCCTTCTCAGAGTGAAGTGAGACTGATTTGTCTGAAGAAACTTCCATTGGATCCTCTTCTTCTGAACTGGAACTTGATGAGGCCGAGGGTGGATTAGTCTTGAGTTTCTTCTTGGCTGGAGGGACGGTCTTCTCACGAGATTGAGAGGCTCGATGTTCCTTCTCAGCAGAGGCTTGCTGGGCTCGAGTTCGAGTAGAAGGGCCTGTTGGAGTGGAGCTAGGCATTGATGCAACACGAGGTGGAACTGCCAATGGAGGAGGAGATTCCTTTGAAGATTCAGACGAGGAAGTCCAGGTGCGAATGGGTCTTACCGATTTGCGAGCAACTTGCTTGGGTGGACGTTTTGGCTTCTCGGTTTGAGATTCACGCTGGGGAAGCGATGAATCTCCAGGCTTTGCAACAGCAGGAGGATGAACTGAGGCAGCAGGGGGTGCATTGGAAGGAGTTGCAACGGTTTCTTCTAACTTTTTAGTGTGCCCTAGATTCTTGGTTCTCACCATTTTGGATCTGAAAGAGAAGATGAACAGTGACAATACACGAAACAAGAAAGAGGGTTCGGGTAGGTGGTGAGTTAAATGACAAAGATTGGTTTATATAACCTTGGAATCAAAACAAGAAAAGGAAACCAATTTTGAAAATTTAAATGGTAACCGCCAGCCCATGAACACATAAACGGAAACCGCCCACTCCTCAACTCCTTTCCTTTTTTTTTTTTTAAAAAAATAAAAGGAAACTAGAATTGCCAATAATTTTTCCAAAAATAAATCAATCTTTCAAGAATAAAGGCACATTACCATATAAAGATTAATATTTACTTGGAAAAATATCAAAATAAATCAAAGAAGAATGAATGTTGATACTTACCATTTAGGCACAAGATTTTCTTAACCCATGAAGCAAGTCACACGCCTCCCACTTTTTTTTTATTTTTATTTTGTTTTTTTTTTAAATTAAAACCGAAAATAAAATACAATGTGTACAATAAATATATGTGATTAGAATCAAGCAAAGAAATCAAATATCATTGACAATTGACACAATAAAATACATGTTATGCTTTTAAGAAAAATAACTAATTAGTATCTCAGGATTAACTCATACTTAATTGATGTTGAGGAAAAAAGGTATGTATGTTACTAAAAATTGTGAACCAGGATTATCAATTTAATTTTAATAGAGGAGACTTACAAAATTGAACACACTTGTCAGACATAAGTGTGCGCAGTGAAAATAGGATCATTGTCCTTGGCAAGATTTTTTATTTTCGCCTTTTTCAATTTGATCCCGCAACTGGATGCTATCACACCATACTGAAGGTAGCCCTTTTCTATGGTAGTGCATCCTCATCATAGTTGCTAATTACAATGTTCCAGCTTACTCAACAGATGGCTTTCACACCTCAGTATGGGTAGCTCTATTCCAGCAAGGGGCCTGACAAGACTGAAACAAAAATTGCTCAACTCTGTATAAGTACATTATTTAATCCTAGACACAAATAAAGAGTAACATGAACCTTTTAACACAACATCACAAAGTATGATAAGAATGAGATCCTAACTAATTATAATCCAAAAGTATAAACATGATTTGTCAAAATACAATGATAGGAGATTAAAATCTAGAGAAGAATCACATAACACTATTGTACAAAAATTATGGACATGATAAAAGTAAACAATGCAAACTCCCAAAGACTTTCTGAGGGAGTCAAAGCGACTTGCATCTAGGGCCTTTGTGAAAATATCAGCTAATTGTTTTTCAGTATCAACATATTCTAATTGCAATGATTTATTTTCAACAAGTTCCCTGATAAAGTGATGTCTTATATCAATGTGATTTGTTCTAGAATGTTGAACAGGATTTTTGGAAATATTTATGGCACTAGTATTATCACAAAAAATAGTCAAAACACCCAATTCAAATCCATAATCAATCAACATTTGTTTCAACCACAGTAGTTGAGTACAACAACTGCCAGCAGCTATGTACTCAGCTTCGGCAGTGGACAAGGAGATGGAATTCTGTTTCTTGCTATGCCAAGATACTAGATTATTCCCAAGAAAGAAACACCCTCCACTTGTGCTCTTTCGATCATCAGCATTGCCTGCCCAATCTGCATCACTAAAACAAGCAAGATTAGAATTAGTATCTTTTGAGTACCAAATTCCATAATCAGGGGTGCTATTAACATATCTAATAATCCTTTTTACAGCTGATACATGAGATTCCATAGGATTACTTTGATATCTAGCACACACTCCCACACTGTAACAAATATCAGGACGACTAGCAGTTAAATACAAAAGACTTCCAATCATGCTACGATAGAGTGTAGTGTCTACCTTTACTCCATTCTCATCTTTTGTTAATTTCAGTGTGGTGCTCATTGGAGTACTTACCTGCTTAGCCGATTCAAGGCCAAATTTCTTGACAAGGTTCTTAGCATACTTACTTTGAGATACAAATGTACCTCCTTCCATTTGTCTCACTTGAAGACCTAGAAAGAAATTAAGCTCACCAACCATGCTCATTTTAAATTCACTTTTCATTTGATCGATAAATACCTGCACTTCATGGTTAGATGTAGAACCAAAAACTATATCATCAACATAAATTTGAGCAATGATAAAATCAGATTTTATATGCTTGATGAAAAGAGTTTTATCCACACTACCTCTGTGATAGTCATGAGAAAGTAAAAATTGAGTCAACCTTTCATACCAAGCTCGAGGAGCTTGTTTCAGACCATACAAAGCTTTTTCAAGCTTGTATACATGGTCTGGAAATTGAGGATCTTCGAATCCTTTTGGTTGCTCAACATAAACTTCCTCATTCAAAATACCATTTAGGAAGGCAGATTTCACATCCATTTGAAACAATTTAATATTCAAAATGCAAGCAATACACAAAAGTAAACGAATTGATTCTAATCTTGCAACAGGAGCAAAAGTTTCATCAAAATCAATACCTTCTACCTGTGTGTATCCTTGTGCCACCAAACGTGCCTTGTTTCTCACAATTGTACTGAACTCATCACTTTTATTTTTAAATAGCCACTTTGTTCCAATTACATTTATACCTTTTGGTCTTCGGATAAAAATCCATACCTTGTTGCGAACAAATTGGTTGAGTTCCTCTTGCATTGCATTGAGCCATTCCTCAAAGGTCAAGGCTTCCTTCACATTTTTCGGTTCATATTGAGAAACAAAACAAAGAAAGATGATTAAATTAACATACCTTCTGCGAGTTACCATGCTTTCTTCAGGATTTCCAAGAATGAGATCTTTTGGATGATTCAATTTGACTCTGGTTGTAACGCCCTGACCCTCAGGAACGCCACGTGTGTGCTTTTATAAACTTATTATTACTAATCTATAAATTTTAAAAAAGTGTGGCTTAATTTAAATCTTTAATTAAATTCAACATAAAGACTTTCATTTTAAATAATGTCGCAATATAGGGATCCCCTGTTTATTAAAACAAATTCTTTTCAATAGGTTACATTTCCAACATAGAAAGGAAATCGATCCTGCTTCCCAGAAGCCAAGACCCCACGGTTGATATGTACATTGCTGGGAGACCTCTGACTCATGGCTGAACATAGCTTCTAACTTCTTCACCTGCACCATGAAGCACCCGTGAGTCATAATGACCCAGCAAGAAAAGTTACTAAATAAAATCATAGAAGGTGCTAACAAATTTCATTACAATATAATATATATACCGATAGGTCATACACTTTCAAGGTGCATAAATAACTTAACGTCTATAAGAGTACACTTATCACATGATCAGGTATATTCATAGTTATTCATAATCAACAATCTCTGTATTTCATACAACACTCCAAACATTCACTGCTTCATAAAACACTCAAATTCACACATTACCATAATCCCATAACCTCAGTGCTTCATAAAGCACTCTAATCTTACCTCTGTATAAACGCGAATTCTTACATTTCGTGAGTCACTAAGATTCTGCAAGAAAAGAAACTAATTTCTTAAGAAATATAAAAATCCATTTATTCACATTATAACAAAGATATATCCAGTTACAACTCATCACATAATAACATGCTTAAGTCATTTCACAACTTCGTAATCACACAATCCTGGTACTTTATAAAGTACCCTTACCACTCGTTAACCACGAGCTGCTTATGTCACTATCATTGCCCGATACAGCAAACGATAAGTAAGAAACCTATCTGCGGTTTCAGGAATAATTCTTCATAACGGTAATGACCGTTACCAATCCTCACCACTCGTTGTCAACGAGCTGCGTATGTCACTATCGTTGCCCGGTAAAGCAAACGATAAGCAAGAAACCTATCCGCGGTTTCAGGAATAATTCTTCATAACGGTAATGACCGTTACCAATCTTCACCACTCGTTGTCCACGAGCTGCGTATGTCACTATCGTTGCCCGGTAAAGCAAACAATAAGTAAGAAACCTATCCGCGATTTTAGGAGTAATTACTCATAACGGTAATGACTGTTTCTTTTACTCGATCATAATCGAGCCACAATGATAATAATCGTTTCATAATACTTCCCTCGATCATAATCTATTTTTGGTTGAAGTTGGTCCAAAAATTAATTAAAATAAATAATTAATTTACAACTCAATCTATTTTTCAAAATAAAAAATTCGAAAATATTGCATAAATAAAATGCAAATTTCGAAATTGATTAATAAAATAAAGAAAAATATATATTGAAAATTATTTAAATTTAAGTTGAAAAATTAAATTTCAACCTAAAAATAATTTTCTATTTAATTAAGTGTCATGAAAAATCTATAAATATTTAGGTATCATGATGAAAATCAACTTTAGATATTTAGATTTTTCAAGTTAATTAAATGTATTAAATTCAAGAAATAATAATTAAGTGTAGAGAAAGCTTAATTATTAATTTCTATTTAATACTAGGAAAAATATACTTAATAAAATTGTACCAAAATTAATTATTTAAATAATTAATTTCACAAAGTATAATTTTCCTATTTAAATATTAGAAATAATAAGTAGTCTAGAAATTACTATCTAGAAAATATCTTACTTGACTAAGTATCTTTTCAAAAATTTGAAAAAATATCTAATTTAAGTTAGATAGTAAAAATCTAAAACTTAAATAATTTCAAATTTAGATTTAATTAAATATCTAAATTAAGTTGTAACCACTTAATTTGAAGATATCTTTTTAAAGTTAATATTTGAAAAGATATTAACCAAAAAAAAATATCTAAGATATTCCATTTCAAGTTAATATTTGAAAAGATATTAACTTAAAAAATATCTTAAGAATCTTTAATAACTAATGCCTAAGATTCCTCAACTTGATTTAAAATTTAAATCAAATATTCAAATTTAAGTTAGTTAAGAAAAATCAGTTGATACAACTAATTTATAACTTAAATAGGAATATTTAATTAAATAAGCTCCAGAAAGAATCTTAGTTAGTTAAAATTCTATATTTAATTAAATACAAGAAAAATACAAATAGTTTGTCTAGAAATAATATCTAAACTAAAAGTGTTTTTCTTAAAATTAACTTTAAAATATTAAAATGAAAATAAATTTCATATATTTTAAAAGTTAATTATGTTGCTAATTCAATTTTATTAGGTCAAACTAATATAATTAACCTAGTACAGTTATTCAAATCAGGCAAATGGGCCTTCACAATTGGGGTAGTTCATGTGAGGGGGTGCTGGGTTCAGTATGTCGTACCCACTTCTATGGCTCCCAACTCTCACACAAGGCCCAAAAGAGAGGAATTTAACCTTAAAATAAATAACTGTTATTAATTGAATAGGTCCAATAACTAAATGGACCTAAATAAAATCTATCATGGTGTGACATTTTATTTAGCAACAACCTATATGCATCTATATAATAAAATAAACATATAGGCTCACACAGGCACACTTTGGATGGATCCTATCATGTTGCTAGGTCATACACAGATGAAAGAAGATTGTAAAATTTACCTGTTACAAATTATTAACTTGACCAAGGGAGCCATCAGATCATTAGATCTGGCAAAAAGTAACCATGGCTATTTGCAATCAAGTAATAATAGGTTTTTAAAACTTACACACAAGCTAAAAACACATACTCCTGCAACAAGGTTAGCTGGATAGTTGGAAGTAGGATTTATTTAATTTTAAATAAATAATTTCGAAAAAATAAATAATTAAATAAAATATTTTAATTAATTTCGAAAAAATAAAAATAAAAAAAATTTAATTAATTTTTGAAAAAAAATAAATTAAATTTCGAAATTATTTTAAAATAAATATTTAAAATTAAACCTACATTTTGAAAAATTAGGTTTCAACCAACCTAAATATCATTTCAAAATTTGCTAACTACTTTTAAAAATTAAATGTTATTTTAAAAAATAAAAATTAAATAAAAATTAGAAAAGATAAATGAAATATCTTTTCAGATTTTTAAATTTAATTTAAATAAATAAAATAACAAAATTTAAAAGTTAGCAAAATATCTTATATCTATTTAAAATTACATGATTATAAATATCTTATTTTAAATAAGGTCAAAATATCTAAAAAGATTTAATTAAAAAATCTTAAAAGATAAGATATTTTTAAAATATCTTAAAGGATAAGATATTTTTAAAATATCTTAAAAAATATTATAAATATCTTAAAAGATATTATAAATATCTTAAAAAATCTGACCTTAAATTTAAAAAAAAATATAATCAAATTTAAAAATAAGATAGATTTTTTTAAGCAAAAGATAAATACTAATTCTATTCAAATTCAAATTACACTAATATCTTGAATTAAATTAAAAAAAAAGTAAATTAATTCAAAATGATAATTAGAATTGAATTAGGAATAGTAATAGTATATATACAAAACCATACAAAAAATTGGAAGTTAATTCCATGAAAAAGTATGAAAAATTGAAGAAAAAAGAAAAAATTCGAAACTGTACGGACAGTTCTGCGATCGCAGGAAAATATCAAAGACAAATTTGATTTTGTCAAAACTTCAAAAAAATCATAACTAATTCAAATAAAATCCAAATTGAGTTCTGTAAAAGGCTAACTTGCTTAATTTTTTCCATACTATCCAATAAAAATAATTCCAGAAACGAAATCACAATTATTTTTCACGAAATTTCACAAACATCAATCAATCATCAAATAACACTCAATACAACATGATACCATCCAAAGAACATACAAACAATCGTTTTAAAGTCCAAATTACATGTAAGTAAATCAATTACCATAGCTCTGAGGCCAGTTGTTGGGAATTTTTTTACCAGGATCTTAGATCTACTCACAAGTATGTTGTTTAAACATCCTAAATATGAACTTTCTAAAACGATAAAATAAACACATATAAAGTTAAGAAAACCTTACATTGATGCAGCAGAATTAATGTCTCCTTCCACTCAGATCTCTAACCCTTGATTCCTTTCTGTAGCAGAGTATAATCAAGATCTGAGCCCGAATGTCCTTCTTCTTCAAGCTTTGATCCTTCACAGTCTTCCAATCTATGATTGAGTTACTGCTTGTTGTGTGTGGGCACTTACTCTTTCACTAGGGTCACGAAAAAGATGAAGGGAAAAGAGAGAGAGGTATTTCGGCCAAGGTAGAGAGTGAGGAAGGCTCAGTTTTCTGAAGAGAGAAATTTCTGTCAGAAAAGCTAATGAAAGCATGTTATGAGAGAGAGCCATCACTTTCTATTTATAGGCAACTACTAGGACTAGGTTTAGAATTATTTGGCATTAAAATAATGAAAATAATAATTTGAAAAATCATCATTAAGTGGCCGGCCATATGGTGTTAATGGGCCTCACTTAATTTTGCAATTTTATCAAATTTTATCTCTATTTTCTCAAAAACGCCAATTTTCCAATTCTAACCTTTTAAATGCCAAAACTAATTATTTAATAACTAAAATAGATTATTAAATAATATTGTCATTTAATTTAATTATTAATTAGACATATAAAGTCTATTAATAAATAAATAAACCTAGAAAACTCTTTTCCTTACAATTTCACCCCTGCTTAGTGAAAATTCATAAAATTAGACATAGTCTAACTTTAGAATTATAATTGATCAATCACGAATCAATTAATGAGTCTTACAAGCAGAATGTTCTCAACTAGAATGGGGACCATGGATCTATATGCTGAGCTTCCAATAAGTGAACCAAATTTACCAAGTAAATTCCTACTTATTAATTCTTCGTTGAATCCACTCTTAGAACTTAGAATTGCACTCTCAGACTTATATAGAGCATATTGTATGTTTCACGATACCAATATACTATCTCATTTAACCATTGTTATAATCTTATTGTGATTTAAAGATCCTCTATATAGATGATTTACATCGAGATGGGATTTCTTTACCGTTCTCACCCCTCAATGTATTTTTCCCCTTAAAACACTTAGCTACCTGTAAATGGTGTTTAGTGATCTAATAATTTGTCAGTTAAACAAGAGCTCATCCATTTACTTCTATTTGCTAAGCTCGAAGGGAATCATCACTTAATTTCTATACACCAGTAGAAGCTATAGATTCCATATTTATGTTCAAAGACTTAATTCACTCAATCATACTATCATGTTCCCAAAATATACGTATCACCCTGACCCAAAAGTAGGCTTAACTAATAAATCAAAGAACATGAATAGCACTCCTGAGTTGAGCCCAAGCATATCAGGATTTAGATTCTTTTAATCTTAAGATCAACTACTGATATTGACTTGGAAAGATATGTATAACGGTAAGTTTGTAATATCTTAACTTAGTTGCAATATCGGTCCAGTCCAATGTATACTCCATACATTCGAAACTAGTATACTTTACTAATGTCCTGGAAAGAACATAACACTTACTCCAAGTGTTAGTACACATCATCGCTGATTATCACATTAGTGTAAATCCAATAACACTGATGAAACAGGGACCAAAACTTTTGATTCATATGATCACAATCACATTCCACTGTGTTGACGATACTGTAATTGTGAATAAACATATGATCTGGATTTAACTGATTTTGTGTGTATGAATGTAATAAACATATTAAACATATTAAACCATTACCATGTAAAATTCATGCAAACATAAATCACTTCAAATTTCTTATATTGATAACTAATCAGATTGTAAAGAGTTTTATTTAGGGCATAAAACCTAACAAAAATAACTTAGGATTTTCTACCAAATCTTATGCTGAAAACACCCTAGAATAAAATACATCTTTTGGCTCTAATCTATGTTTCATACTGTAGAGCTCTTCATAAGCTTCAAAACGGTATAAAGAATGTCTAAAACGGACACCCGATTGAAAAGTTATGGCTAAAATACGAAAATCGACGATTCCTGAAAATTGACCATCCGGAATTCCGGTTGGTGCACCCTGTACCATTCGGAATTCCGGTTCACTACAGCAGAAATCAAAAATTTCAGATCTTTAAAGTCCCAAAACTTGCCCCAAACCTAACCAATTGTTCCCAAACTTCACAGAACAGTATAATAACCATAATACAACATATTCCAAGCTTCAAAACACAACAACTCAATCTTTAACTCAAAATCACATGCTCAAGTGAAAGAAATTCCACTTTTAGTTCCATTCGACACATTCAATTCAAACTAGCCCCTATATCTAACTATTACAAGTTTAAACAACCTTAAAAACTACCCTAAAATCATATTCCATCGTCAACATAGTTAACAGCCCCTTAAAAACTCAAAACCCTAACTAAAGCTAACTTAAAACCATAAGAAACAAAGGGAAAACACAACAAGAACTTACCTCAAACTTCTATAGTGTTCTAAGGAATGATTCAGCAAGAGAGAGGGATGAATTCCAGCTAGGGTTTCTCCCAACATGGCTGGCTTCTAAGCTTGCACGAGAGAGAGAAGAGAAAGAGAGGGAGTAGGTTGATTGTGGAGTGATTACTTGGTTCTTAAGTAATTTATAGTAAAGGTTTTCTCTTTTTTTTTTTTTTTTTATTAAAAAAGTAAGCCCATAAAACAAATAAAACATAATACTTCTTTTCTCTTTTTTTAAGTATGACTAATTTACCCTCAAAGAAAAATAAAACTTTAAAATAACCTAGGGGCATTTTGGTAATTTTACTAATCCATTAAACCGACATTCTAATATTCAAAACTAATCCGGAATACCCTCAAAATAAGTCAACCCTTAATGTCGTGACATTTCTGACCACATCTCAAATTTCCACAGCCGTCGGGCCCGAAAAATATTTTTATTTTAAATAGTATCCTTAATACTCACATATCCCAATTTAACCTTCGTAATTAATAAATTATGCTTAATATAATCATTTAATTAAATTCTCACTAATTACCCTAAGTAAGATCATAATCTTACTCCATTACCAAAATGATTACATATTTAATAAAATATGTCTATTTAAATATCACTTTATTTTCCAGGATATTACAACTCTCCCCTCCTTATAGGAATTTTGTCCTCGAAATTTACCTATAAAGCTCGAGATGCTGCTCCCGCATCGTCGACTCTAAGTCCTAAGTCGCTTCTTCAACCTTGTTGTTCTGCCACAACACTTTAACTAGCAGAATAGTCTTATTCCACAACACCTTTTCTTTCCTATCCAGAATCTGTACTGGTTGTTCTTCATGTAACAAGTTGTTTTGAACTCCAAATAGAACAGGGGGTAGGGCTAGCTGATAAGCCACCTAATCTCCCCGTTCCTAGAAACCCAAACAGACCGATAAATCTGAGACTTAACTTTCCTTTCTTCTCAATTTGGAACTTAATATCATTACACTTAGGATCAGCATAGCTCTTCCATTTACTCTATAAAGTAAACATACGAACTCGAATCTTTCCTATGGCCTCGCTCATTCCTAAATCGCATCAGGAGTGCCACATCAACAACACTCTAATAACTGTTAATACATGAAAACTCAATCAGCAGAAGATACTTATTTCAGGGACCCTCAAAATATATCACACATGCTTGTTACAGACTTTCTCAGCATTTGGATGTAAACTTTAAATCTCAACCTGAGATAATTTCTTTTGGAGCATCACAGGGTTGAACTATTCCCTTGACAAATAGATTTGTACACTAATCCACCACAAACATATTCCACTATGATAAAGGAATTGTACTGATCTTATATATCTTAGTTACTCCTGAGTATAAAGAGTATATTGTAGTATGAAACTCATTTAGAACCTTCTATTCAATATCCTTATCAGACTGATACACCAACCTTGTCTTTATATTATAAAATTCCTTCAAACGGAATCAAAAAGTCCTTTGTCAATCTGGTTCCAAGCCTTTCCTTGTACTTCTAAAGTTCAGAGTCACTCTGCTGGGCCACTCATTATTTTTTCCAACAGATTAAACTACAATGTAATATTAATAAGTTCTCTAATCATGAACTCAATCCTTATTCTGGTTACATTTATAGCAACCTTTGATGAGATCTTTTCGTTTACAAACTTATCCTAGAACTCTTTGGTTAAAAGTATCCACTACTAATTTTTCTTCCCAGAAAGGTAGGGAATTATACTGTTATAATCTTCAATCAGCTCTAACCATCGTCGCTACCTCCTAATTAAATCCTTTCCAAATGATAAAATATTGAGGCTCCTATGATTCATATAAACTTCGTACTTTTGCCAAACAGGTAAAAGCACCAAACTCCCAAGGTAGAAGCCACCGCTATCAATTCAATATTATAGCTGGAATACTATTACTCACACTTCCTTAATCGCTTAGAAGCACATGCAATAACTCTCCTGGACTGTATCAAAATGCAATCTAACCCTTGTTTGGAAGTGTCACATCAAATCATAATTTCTCCTCACTGACTAGCAATGTTGACATTGGTACAATAGTTAACCTCTGTTTCAGTTCTTTCGATTTGATTCCACTAAGGGCGTTGACAACCCCCAACAAATATTTTGTAGTATCCTGTTAATTCCAGAAAATCTCTAACCTTCATTGCAAATTTGGGATCAACATAACTCGCATTTCTTACATTTAGCATAAAAGTTATGCTTCTAAAGACATTACAAAATCATCCAAGGGTGTCTCTCATATGGCTCCCTTGGATCCGAAGAAATCACATACCCTTAGTGAAAACAATTACAAAGTCATAGGTACGAAAACTGTTTTAGGAACATCCTCCTTTCGAGTCTTCAACTGGTAATAACCAGATCGAAGACCGAACCTAGAGAAAATGATCCTTTCTTAAAATTAATCAGCATAACATCTATCCTTGACAAAGGATACTCGTTCTTCACCATTAATTGGTTTAATCTCCCAGCAGTCAACACCCACTCATAAGGTTTCGTCCTTCTTCCTTACAAACATAACCTACTCAAGCTAGAAATTTCAAGCCTAATATTTCCTGTAATGGATTATTCACCCCTTTCAATTCTCCAGTTACCATCCAACTCAGAACTTTAGGTACAGGTTTTACTCATAGTATCAATTCAATTCATAATCAATTTCCCATTTCATCAATAATCTTGGTAGCTTTTCTGAAAAGGCATATAGAAGCCTTTGAGCCACAAAATTATGTCCCAGTTCCACCCGATGTTTCCTTTGCAATATTTGCCACACTAACTGAAAGGTTGGTGCATCCATCCCATAATAAACCTTCAGACTTAAACGCCATGATCAATTGATTTCAGGACCTTTGATCCTTGCCCAAGAACACGAAGGTCCTCACCTTCTGATTCAAAAGTTACCATTTTTCCTTCCTAATCAATATTTGCACTATACTTTACAAGTCAATCCAATCCTCAACATTACCTCAAATCATTTAAATTTAACTCAACCAAAACAACCAACCATTCTCTTACTAGGACCTGTAACCAATGGGTTTTTTTTTTTGTCAAGATCATTAAAGTCATCATCATCTAGCCAATCCAACACTGGACATTTACTTTCATGAATCTCTCTCTTCATATTATTTCCTTTGTGATCTAATCCTTGTACCCTCAACAGTAAGGGTTAGCTCAATCACCTGAGCATAAAACTAGAAAACTCCTAGTTATTTAACCATAATATCTACATTTTGAACAATATACCCGTTCCACCTTAAAGCCTTCCTAGCGGCCTTAGTAGCCGTTGCATTTTAACAAAACTTTGCCAATCGGTCCAGCTCTCCATCATTGTGCTGCCCGGAATTAACCATACAGGTTCTACTACCTTGTCACTCAAGTAATCTCTTACTTCATAACATACATTTACTCCTGGTCTTATGGTAGTGGACGATTCATACCCACACCACCTACCCCGAGCATAGCAGGCTCCCAATCATTCTTACTAGGTTGCGTCAAGTACACCTCCTAATACACTCGCGACCATTCCTTGCTCATAGTTAGAATCTTTCTAACTAAAACTAATGCTAATAAGCATTACCGCACATGCATAAATATACTCAGCAACTTTATATGAAAACTTATCATGCTTCTCTAACAGCTTACACATTTCAAATAAGCAGACAATTCAAATAATCAGTAAATAATTCACTAATCAACTAATAATTAACACTTACTAAATTTTGAGTCGAACGAATCTTCACAGCCAATGTACATATCAAACCAGTCTTCAGGATCTTTAAAACTTGGTCGCTCTGATACCATGTTGTAACGCCCTGACCCTCAGGAACGCCACGTGTGTGCTTTTATAAACTTATTATTTTTAATCTATAAATTCTAAAAAAGTGTGGCTTAATTTAAATCTTTAATTAAATTCAACATAAAGACTTTCATTTTAAATAATGTCGCAATATAGGGATCCCCTGTTTATCAAAACAAATTCTTTTCAATAGGTTACATTTCCAACATAGAAAGGAAATCGATCCTGCTTCCCAGAAGCCAAGACCCCACGGTTGATATGTACATTGCTGGGAGACCTCTGACTCATGGCTGAACATAGCTTCTAACTTCTTCACCTGCACCATGAAGCACCCGTGAGTCATAATGACCCAGCAAGAAAAGTTACTAAATAAAATCATAGAAGGTGCTAACAAATTTCATTACAATATAATATATATACCGATAGGTCATACACTTTCAAGGTGCATAAATAACTTAACGTCTATAAGAGTACACTTATCACATGATCAGGTATATTCATAGTTATTCATAATCAACAATCTCTGTATTTCATACAACACTCCAAACATTCACTGCTTCATAAAACACTCAAATTCACACATTACCATAATCCCATAACCTCAGTGCTTCATAAAGCACTCTAATCTTACCTCTGTATAAACACAAATTCTTACATTTCGTGAGTCACTAAGATTCTGCAAGAAAAGAAACTAATTTCTTAAGAAATATAAAAATCCATTTATTCACATTATAACAAAGATATATCCAGCTACAACTCATCACATAATAACATGCTTAAGTCATTTCACAACTTCGTAATCACACAATCCTGGTACTTTATAAAGTACCCTTACCACTCGTTAACCACGAGCTGCTTATGTCACTATCGTTGCCCGATGCAGCAAACGATAAGTAAGAAACCTATCCGCGGTTTCAGGAATAATTCTTCATAACGGTAATGACCGTTACCAATCCTCACCACTCGTTGTCCACGAGCTGCGTATGTCACTATCGTTGCCCGGTAAAGCAAACGATAAGTAAGAAACCTATCCGCGGTTTCAGGAATAATTCTTCATAACGGTAATGACCGTTACCAATCCTCACCACTCGTTGTCCACGAGCTGCGTATGTCACTATCGTTGCCAGGTAAAGCAAACAATAAGTAAGAAACCTATCCGCGATTTTAGGAGTAATTACTCATAACGGTAATGACCGTTTCTTTTACTCGATCATAATCGAGCCACAACGATAATAATCGTTTCATAATACTTCCCTCGATCATAATCGAGTCAAACGATGATAATCGTTTCATAATATTTTCCTCGATCATAATCGAGTCAAACAATGATAATCGTTTCATAATATTTGCCTCGATCATAATCGAGTCAAACGATGATAATCGTTTCATAATATTTCCCTCGATCATAATTGAGTCAAAACATACACTTATCGGAATCTCGATCATAATCGAGACTATCACAATTATAATCGTTAACTACAAACGGGTTATAGTACTTTTCTTACCTCAAGTCCAAAGTAAAGTAAGTGGGTCGACCAGAGTAGAATGACGCTTGATGATCTCGGGTCCTATGTCATGACAAAGGTAAATCAATTAGGGTCTATTCCAAAACATTGTCTAAAACCCGCATAAAATAACTTAGGATTTTCTACCAAATCTTATGCTGAAAACAGCCTAGAATAAAATACATCTTTTGGCTCTAATCTATGTCTCATACTGTAGAGCTCTTCATAAGCTTCGAAACGGTATAAAGAATGTCTAAAACGGACACCCGATTGAAAAGTTATGGCTAAAATACGAAAATCGACGATTCCTGAAAATTGACCATCCGGAATTCCGGTTGGTGCACCCTGTACCATTCGGAATTCCGGTTCACTACAGCAGAACTCGAAAATTTCAGATCTTTAAAGTCCCAAAACTTGCCCCAAACCTAACCAATTGTTCCCAAACTTCACAGAACAGTATAATAACCATAATACAACATATTCCAAGCTTCAAAACACAACAACTCAATCTTTAACTCAAAATCACATGCTCAAGTGAAAGAAATTCCACTTTTAGTTCCATTCGACACATTCAATTCAAACCAGCCCCTATATCTAACTATTACAAGTTTAAACAACCTTAAAAACTACCCTAAAATCATATTCCATCGTCAACATAGTTAACAGCCCCTTAAAAACTCAAAACCCTAACTAAAGCTAACATAAAACCATAAGAAAGAAAGGGAAAACACAACAAGAACTTACCTCAAACTTCTATAGTGTTCTAAGGAATGATTCAGCAAGAGAGAGGGATGAATTCCAGCTAGGGTTTCTCGCAACATGGCTGGCTTCTAAGCTTGCACGAGAGAGAGAAGAGAAAGAGAGGTAGTAGGTTGATTGTGGAGTGATTACTTGGTTCTTAAGTAATTTATAGTAAAGGTCTTCTCTTTTTTTTTTTTTTAAAAAAAAGTCAGCCCATAAAACAAATAAAACATAATACTTCTTTTCTCTTTTTTTAAGTATGACTAATTTACCCTCAAAGAAAAATAAAACTTTAAAATAACCTAGGGGCATTTTGGTAATTTTACTAATCCATTAAACCGACATTCTAATATTCAAAACTAATCCGGAATACCCTCAAAATAAGTCAACCCTTAATGTCGTGACATTTCTGACGACATCTCAAATTTCCACAGCCGTCGGGCCCGAAAAATATTTTTATTTTAAATAGTATCCTCAATACTCACATATCCCAATTTAACCTCCGTAATTAATAAATTACGCTTAATATAATCATTTAATTAAATTCTCACTAATTACCCTAAGTAAGATCATAATCTTACTCCATTACCAAAATGATTACATATTTAATAAAATATGTCTATTTAAATATCACTTTATTTTCCAGGATATTACACTGGTGCTTGGTTCTTTCTGAATAGAATCAGTGATGATGTTTGGATGAGTCAAGATAGACGGTTCTGGTTCTCCAGTCTCAGTTGCAGTAGCAGATTCGTCATTTGCAGCATCAGAAATGGGTTCTGCTGCATCAGGATCTGCTTTTGCTGCTTCTGGAGGAGCATCCATGAGACTATCTATCTTGGCTTCTGTGGAAAATTCTGAAAAATCTTTAAAATCATCAACAACCACATTAGCTGATTCCAAAACAGTTTGAGTTCTCATGTTATAAACACGATAAGCTCTACTATTTAAGGAATATCCAATAAACACACCAACATCACTTTTAGCATCAAATTTACCAATATGCTCACGATCTCTATAGACATAACACACACATCCAAAAACATGAAAATGACTTACATTGGGGCGCTTACCTTTCCAGATTTCATAAGATGTTTTTGAGGTACCTGGACGAATAAACACTATGTTTATTATGTAGCAAGCTGTGTTAATAGCTTCAGCCCATAAGCGCTTTGTCAACTTCTTGCTATTTAACATCACTCTTGCCATCTCCTGTAATGTTTGATTCTTCCTCTCAACAACTCCATTTTGTTGAGGAGTTTTGGGAGCTGAAAATTCATGAGTTATACCTGTAGACTTGCAAAAATCATCATACACAGAATTATCTTCATCACTTTCGGTTTCATCATCACTCCAAGTGACATTGAAACTTTTCTTATTCTTTTTCAAAGTGTTTGCACACTCAGCTTGAATGTAACACCCTAACTATCTTAGGCGTATTACGTGATTTTTTTTTAAACGTACTGTGCAGCTCGTTGCTAATCAACGAGGTTTATGGAAAAACGTGATTAATTAAAATTTTGCTTTTTAATTAAACTTATAAACCATTTTACAAAAGTCTCGGGATCCCGATTTATAAAATCATTTACAAACGTTTTTACTGTTTAACTTTTACATCAAAATAAAAGTCGTCTAACGACAGTTACAAAAATCTCAGCCTTGCTGTCCCGAGGATCGTACGCTCCAGGCCTAACCGCCCCGACATGTACAATCTCATAAGCTCGCTCACGGTCCATCAGCTACAGCCTTGCCTTTACCTACACATGAACATAAACTGTGAGTCGACAGACTCAGTAAGAAAAGCATAATAATATCATACATAACTAACTGCCGTGTCCAACACGATACTGAGTCCCGCTACTGCCATGTCCAACATGGTACTGAGCTACTACTGCCATGTCCAACATGGTACTGAGTTACTACTGCCATGTCCAACATGGTACTGAGTTACTACTGCCATGTCCAACATGGTACTGAGTTCTGAACGTTCATAGGGACGGTACTATTGACACGTAACAACCTGATCGGTCGAACCGGTCATACTCCGGCTGCTGGTCATACTCCAGCCTGTACCGACGTGTTACTATATCCTCCTGATCGGTCGAACCGGTCATACTCCGGCTGCTGGTCATACTCCAGCCTGTACCGACGGGATACGTCAATAGCACGGAACCACCAACCAAGTGTCAGCCTGATCGGTCAAACCGGTCATACTCCGGCTGCTGGTCATACTCCAGCCTGTACCGACGTGACAGGGTTGGATGGTTCGAAGCCAACATACAACTAATGTAATCTAATAGGCTTCCTACATGCTCGCTAAACATGTAATCTACATATGCATACTGTTATACTAATCTTACCTGGATTCCGATTTCAGGTGTGCCGGTCAACCTGACTGGAACTGAAGCTGAGCGGCGGATTACTGGCTCCTAAACCATAAAAATCACAACGCTATAAGTGACACGCTAAATCACTTCCCGGGGACTAAAACTCGAAACTAAAAGTTTCCCTATCGATAAAAAGCATGGCAATACCCCTAAAAACCCAAAAACGAGGAAAACTAGGGTTCTGAAAAATCCCCCAACCGGTAGACCGGTTGCCCAACCGGAATTCCGGTTCTGGGAAATTCAGGACCCCCATCCGGAATTCCGGATGCTCAACCGGAATTCCGGTTCCTCGCAGGCAGCAACCTCAAAAATTCATAACTTGCACAATTCAACCCCAAATCACATGAAACCTTCCAGACCTGTTCTATACCTCCCCTAGAACATTTCTAAGGCAACAAAACCACCCAGATTGCACGAATTCAAAAATCACCATTAGAGCTCAAGCTTTGAGTTCTAAACTCAAACTTGAGCAAACCTAGCTAGCATGCAATCAAATCCATCTAAACTTACTTAAACAAGCTTAACTAAGCCTCTGAAAACAATCAAAAACATCAACAATATCACAGCAACAGAACATAGACATTTCCCTTTGAAAATCACATTTTTGAGCTAAAAAAATCAAGACTTTGAACAACACAACTAGCATGCATTATAACCAGCTCTATTCTACTCAATTGAACAAGATTTAAACCTCAGAAATCATATTACAAACACAGCAGCAACAACACCTCAAGCAAGCATGCATTTACTCATATTTTCACCATTTTTATCCAAGAAAATAAAGAGAAAGAGTTAGAATCACCTACCACAATCAAGAGCTCACAAATTAAGGTTGAATCAAGCTTTGAAAGTTGAAGAAAAAACCCAGCTTTGCACCCCAAATACCCAGCCGAAAGTGGAGAGGAAAAGAGAGAGTTTTTGGAAAATTTCCAATTTTTTTCTAAGTGTTGTAAAATGAAAGAAATAAAAGGAATAAAGCCATTTAACCCAAAATCATTTCAGCCAACAATTAACAATTAAAATAAACATTTATTCCAATTAATAATCACTAAAAGACAAAATATCATTGGGGCAAAAAGACCATTTTGCCCCTCCATACTAAACCACATAATAACCACTAAAGGGGTATTTTTGGGACATTCTAAATTCCCGGCCATTCCCGACATTCCCAATGTCTAAAACCCGTCCCCAAAATACTAACATACTAAGTTGTGATTTCTACTGAGCCAAACGCCGAGTTCCAAAATACCGGACACCGGAAATGCGAAATATAAAGACTAATGATGACATAATCATAAACAACTGCTAATTTCCAAATTAACTAAGCGGGCTTTACATTGAATATGCCCAAAACCTTCACATTCCCTGCACTGAATTCCCTTTTTGTTAGAGACAGATGGTTTAATAAAAGTATTACCTTTTGAACCTTTCGAAATATTCTTTTTATTTCCCATCTTTTTCATATATTTCTGAAAAATTCTTAGTTAATAAAGCAATCTCATCATCACATTCACTATCAGAATTTTCATTATCAGCAACTTTCAAAGCAATACTTTTACCTTTATCAGCAATGGATTTGGGTTTGTCCTTTTGTTTAATCTGTTGATTTAATTTAAAAGTACGTAAGGAACCCATCAATTCTTCTACCTTCATTGTGCTAAAATCTTTAGCTTCCTCCATTGCCAAAAGTTTAGTATCGAACCTTTCTGGAAGTACTCTAACAATTTTTCTCACAAGAATAGAATCATCAAGCTTTTTACCAAGAGTAAAATATTCATTAGCAATATCAGATAATTTTTCATAGAATTCAGTTAAGGTTTCATTATCAGACATTCTAAGCTCCTCAAATTTAGTTTGAAGCATGATAAATCTAGATCTTTTCACATCAGAAGTTCCCTCAAACTGAGTTTGAAGGATCTCCCAAGCTTCCTTAGCAAAAACACAAGATGATCTAAGTTTAATGTAAAACCAATCCCTATCTTTACAACTCAATTTCTTAGGCAAAAACATAGTAATTCGAGTTTTGATTCTCCACCGAACAGCCTCCATCACTCTGCCACAATCCGGCTGTTCATTTTGCCATTCTAGCTTGTTTTTAGCCTCCCAAATGCTATACACTAGACCTGCAATCACAACTGCCAGTACATTCTTTCTAAACTTGCTTATTTTAGCTTTCCTAATCCACCTCAAGAATAGAGGAAGATCATTGGCAGTCGAGCCCCACACCAACCAGCTTTTGGCTGCTTGTAAGCACTTTTCAGCAAAGGAACATTTAAAAAATAGGTGTTATGTGTTTTCTGTATGAGTACTGCATAATCGACATCTACTTTCAATTTGAATTCCAAACTTGACAAGCCTTTCCTTTGTCTTTATTCTATTCAACATGGCCAACCAAAGTATCACACTATGCTTGGGGATGTTTATTCTTGCCCAAACCTTACGGCTCCAAGATACTTTATCTTGGTTTGGTTTGAGTAGGTCATACCCTGCAGCAATCTCATACTTTTTCTCTTGGAATTCAATCGGGTTCTAGATGGTTTTCAAATGGTCCTTAAGAGTTACAAGCTTCCTCCAATACCAACTCGAGTGGATAGAAGCTGTGTAACTCCACCAGGATTCTCTCTTGATATACACACTATGCACCCATCTCAAATTTTACATTTAGTTGAAAGGTCTAAAATGTACCACAAAATAGGGTATATCAAAAAGTAAATTTGATATACCATTTGGTTGAATGGATTAGAATATTATGAAGTTCTATATTTTTGTCTTTAATTATATATTTATTGGTATATTGTTTGATTAGATAGTTATGTTTGTATTTGGATTTTTATATTGTTCGTTGTTTCTTTTAACATTTTGCAGCTACCTGTAACAATATTGTATGATGAATATTGGAGTGACAACAAAATTTCTGGGCTACAAGTTGATAACTATGTTACTAGATGATGATACAATATTTTTTAATATTTAGAGCTATTATATAAAGAGTTGCCCCAAAAGTTGGATTGTAATAGCCACTGCATTAGGATGTTTGTAGATATGAACCTTAGAGAAAATGAAAGTAATATTTTAGAGGTTGTTGTTAATATACTATTTGATTCAAAGAACCAAAATAATCTATTTTTGTCTTTAATTATATTTATATTGGTATATCATTTCATTAGATAGGTATATTTATTTTGAGTGATTTTATATATCACAATTTTTATTTTACATATTGGTATGTTATAGTTTTCTTTTTCTTATAATTTTTGTTTTTTTTTTCTTTCAGCTGTGGAACTATAGATTAACAACTATTTCAATGATAATACAACATTGATGTTTTATTGATACAATATTGATGCTTTAGAGATTTGGTATAAAGAGTTGTTTCAAAAATTATATTTTCATCATGTACATTAAGATTTAAGAAGTTTGTAAATTATAAATATGAACCTCAAAACGAATAACATAGATTGATGTGAGTTGATATTTACATAATGCAAAATTAGACAAAATAATAAAATACTCACTCATTGTAATTTTTGAGGAGCTCATATAGTGAAACTAGTTAAAAAAACCCAATGACAATAATGTACTAATATAGAGTAAATTTTTAATCACTCATCTACTACATATAGAGATTCATTTTAAGGTTGGCAAAAACATATAATACACTAGTAAAAATTGAATATACCACAAACATAAAATAATATGTGCAATAAATTACATTTTATTTCCTTCATAATATTAGCATATACAACTGATGTACCACAATTTTAAATTAATATACTATGCCATATTTTTAGTGTCAAGTTTTACTGGATATCGGGTTTTAAGTATACATTTTGAAATAATATACCACAAACTTAAACGAATATACTATAACACATAACAATAATATACCATAAATTTAAACTAATATACCACTCTTTTAATTTTTTTTCCCTTAATATACCATAGCACTTAGAAAAACCCTAAAGCAAAATAAATATACCAAAAACACAAACTAATATTCATTTTTTAGTTTTTGTTTTCTTTATTTCCTTCATAATATACGATATACCATATCACATACAAATAATATACCATAGCAGAATATGAATACACCATAAATTTAAACTAATTTACTTTAATTTTTTTTTTCTTTCTATGATATACAATAGCATACAAAAGTCATATATCACAAGCCTAAACAGATATAGCATAGTGAAAAAAAAAACAAAAAGTTAAAGTTAATATTCCACAAGTTTTTTTTATTCCCTTCATGATATACCATAACACATAAGAACAATATACCCAAGTGAAATATAGCTATATGATAAACTTAAACTAACAATTCAAAAGTCTTTTTTCTTTATTTCGTTCATTATATATCATAGTACAGAAAAATAATATACCATAGTGAAATATAATTATACCACAAACATGCTAATATTAACAAGTTTTTTTTTTCTCTTTTGTTCATTGTATACCATAACAAATAAAATTAATATACCACACTCTTAAATTAATATACTACTTTTAAGGGTTTTTTTTTCTTAATATATTATAACACATAAAAAAGATAGGGATAAGTTAAAAAATACCACTTTTCGTATCCATTAATCAAAAATACCCTCATATTATATTTTATTAAAATATACCCACTATTTGAGTGGATTGCCCATTATACCCTCACTCTCTATTAAGTCTAGCATATAATTTACATTAACCTAAGGGGTCTAATGAGAACATCATCTATATAAGTGGGTTATCTTAAAGGATATAAAAATGAAAGTAAAAATTATAACAAGTAAATAAAGTGGTATACCATGTAATTTCCTCCAAAAGATATGTCATGGTACAAAGTAACTATACCTCACACTTAAGCTAATATTCCATTCTTTTAATTTTATATTTTTTTTCTTTCTTTTCTTCATGATATATCATATTACATACTAACGATATACATTAGAACAATATAAATATACCACAAACTTAAACTAATATTCTATCAAGACTTTTTAATTTTTTAATCTTTTCACAATATATACCATAGCAAACAAAATCCATATACCACAAACATAAATAGATATTTCATAGTAAAAAACTAATATACCACAAATTTACCATAGTCAAAAATAAATATACTAAAAACTTAATAATTTTCTACGTTCTTTTTCTCTTTCTTTTACGATAAACCATAGCAAATAAATTAATATACCACAAACTTAAAATAATATACCTCTTTTTAGTTTTTTTTTTCTAAATATATGGTAGTACATAATAAAGATGCACTATAGTGCAAATTAAATATATCAAAAACTTAAATTAATATTTCATTCTTTGGATTTTTTTTCTTTCTTTCATTCAAGATATACCATATCACATACAATTGATATACATTAGAGTAATATGAATATACTACACAGTAAAGATTATTATTACAGTAAAAATTATTTTTTTGGGTAAGAAAATTTTCTCTTACTGTTTCTCTATACCTTTCTCAGTTCACTATGTTAAATTAGTGACCTCAAGCACACATAAAAAACTGAACATGGAACATAGTGATTCAACCATCTTACCAACATGTAATTATAGTCTTTACTGGGATATGTTATATCTTGAATGAAAGAAAGAAAAAAATTGAACTGAGTTGTGCAGAGGAGCTACGGTGGTAATAACCAACGAGGGAGTGGAGGCTAGACTGGAAGCGAGAGATGGAGATTGAACTCTGTTGGCACCAAGAGAAGAGGGAGGCGATAATTTGGAGACGAGAGAATGAGAAGGATAAAAAGCTAGGGTAAAACTTAGGATAAAACTTTTAAGGTTATAGTTGTAAATTTATTGTCAAATTTTTGACAGTTAGGCCATTTTGTTAAATATTTGAAAAGGCAGACATTTACTAACTTAATTTTGAGATTTATGGTCATTTTACATCTCAGCCCTTAAGATAAACCTGATGATGTATATCAATGTAGCTTGGGATGTATGAGATGAATAAAGAATTTGGGTTTTTTTGAGCCCATTTGCTTTCTATGAAGTCCACGCCCAAGAGCATTGCTCTATTTGTATATGGGTTGAGATGTAAAATAGTCTTTAATTTGGAAACTAAGTTAGTAAATGTCTCTTTTTTTTTTAAAAAAATAAGAAAATGGCCAAATATAATAAATTAGCTAATAAGAATTATAAAAATACATTTATCACATATCTTTTTTTTTTAAAAAATATTTATAACAATAAGATTAAGTTATATAATTTTTTTAGTATTGCATGTTATTATCTTGTAACAAAAATGAATAAATATATTAGATCATTAAATATTGTTATCTCAATTTTTGCACTCTGACGTGGCATCACACGATCGTGACACGTGGAATCGACTCTTGGTACCTGCTCGCAAGACACAGGCCGAACAGGGCACCTCACACATTTGCTCGGATGAAGTCCTCTAGATCGAGCAGTGAGAAATCTGCGCAGCACGCCAACACTTAACGAATTCAGCTTTCGCATAGTGAGTCATCAGAGAAATCCCTATAACTTTGGGATCAGATGGCAGAGATGTGGCAAGCTGTCCAAATCCCACGATTAGTGTATTCTGTATTTACTATGCAATCTTTCTGCTTATATCAATTGTAACGAGAAGGGAAATACTTCCTCTCCAAGCTTATAGCCCTATAAATAGTGATTCATATTCACTAGGCAAGAGGTCGAAAGATTTTATCTAAGAATTCATATTCAGAGATACTATTGTAAGAGCTTTAAGAAAATGAACTATTTTTCTTGTTCTTAAGTCAATATAAATAACGAGGATTAGGCTATTACCGAACTGCTCAGGGCTGAACCTCTATAAAATTCTTGTGTCTTTATTTGCTTTACTATATTTCATTCATATCTGTTGACCGAGGTTTTCGGCAACTAATAAAATATGATTATACTATTGAGCTGTAAGAAAGTGAGAGAAGGATTTTTACGTGGTTGGGGCGTTAATGAGCCTTAGTCCACGAGTCTTTGTTATTTATGGATGTATTTAATACAGAATTTATACTTGGGAGAATGTCACCCTTATAAATACAGAGAATGTTCTTGGTGACTATTTACTCTTCTTGCCCATATGCAGCCCAAGATTCTCGATCCCATTTAATGAGCTTTGAGGGGGTATTTATAGTGTTTTGGTGGGGTAATCCCTAGAATTGTTCTTACAAGTGTATCTGTAAGTATCCATAAAGTTGGGTATTCCCAATGAATATACCACGAGTAATGCATTGTCAAATCCCTAGGTGCTGTAGGGTTTTTATGAGGAATGTCCTTTTTGCCTTGTGATTGACGTGACTCTTCACAGTGTAGCCGTCGCTAGACTTAAATGATCATTACTGTGGCGCTGCTGGTTGGAGGTTGTGCCGTCAGACTTTATTGCGTGTTGCAGTCCCAACACGCTTCCTCCCATGCAGCATTTAATGCGACTTGATTGCTCAGGAGAAGCCTGACACCTCATGGAGATGCTTTGTGCTACGCGAGCCTCCGGGAGCACCTTGAACTCCGGGTGCCTCCTCTGGGACCTATGTCCAGGATGTTTCCTTGTGGCATACAAAGACTTAGCAAATATTTATGAATTATCTGATCCACGTGTCCCTGTCCGGTTGGTCCACGTATATTGGGCGAAATCAGGGGCAACATTTACCCCCCAAGCCTTGTTTATTTGAAAAATGAAACAAGGCTTGCTCAGGTGCCTCCGGTTGACTCCTCGGTTTCCTGGCACAAGCCTAGAGCGCGTGAGGGTGCGTTTAATGATGGCATTTAATGCAGCGATTCGCTTTTTGCAGAGGTGTCTCCGGTTGACTCCTCGGTTTCCTGGCACGAGCTTAGGGCGCGTGGATGGGCATTTAATGATGGCATTTAATGCAGCGATTCGCTTTTTGCAGAGGTCGATTCGTTTCATGCCCATTGATTGATGCGGCGCATTAATTGTGTCAGACGGATACTCAAACGTTTCCACCGCCTTTATTGCAAATCAATCTGGCCCGTTGATCTTTGGGTATTTGAATCGTGCGTTTCCCCCACCGTTCGATTGGTAGGTGGTGACGCCTGTTCCACATGCATTTTTGCCTATAAAAGCCACCATCTTTCCTTCATTTCGGTTACTTCCCATTTCTTGCCAACTTTGCTCGAATTTCCTAGAGAGAAAATTCTCAAACCCAACACGAAACCTTTGAACACTTTGCAATTTTCCCAGTTCTTCCTTGCTTGCTGCTACCAGTCCTTCTCGTCTTTACTCGACTCGCATCAATACCCCCAGTTCAACACTTCATTGTAAGTTTTTTGCATCCTTTGGTAATGACATGCTATTACTCGTTCTGTTTGTTCTTTTCTGGGTTTGCATTCGAGATTTCTGGGCATGCAAGTGTTTAAGTCCTTCATGCATTATGTTTTACATTTACTGCTTTAGTTGTAGGATCGCCATTATCATGCCTCTGTCGTTATTGTGCATTTTCATTGTAGAAGACCATACGCCCTTCGTTCAATGTTTGCTTAGGGCATAGAGTAGGACCTTTTCTTTCTGTTTCCTTTATCGTGTAAAACCACCTTCTGCGATTTTACTGCACCCGACACTTGTTCAGGGAATCTTTCTAGGGTTTCCCGCGTGACACGTGTCCGGAGGGGCCCTCTTTCCAGCGGTTAGGGGACCCCCATTCCCTTTTTCTTGACTTAGGGTTTGGTATGGGGCCTAACTGCTGGAATTTTCTCTTTCTTTTTTTTCACAGAATAGAAAATGTCTGCCTCTGGCTCGAAGTCCTCAAAGAAAAGCGAGAAACGCATGGCTACTCTAGAGGAGGTCTCCTTGGGACCCGTTGCCCAGGAGGGGTATAAGTCCCGGGCAACCGGATGGGAAGCGGCCGAGCTTCATTCCACCTTAACCTGTCCCCATCAACTGGAGAATATTGTGGAAGTTGCTGGGATCAAGCCTTCCACCTCAGGAACCTACCATCGGCCACCTCGCGATGCGGAGATGCCCAACCATAATTATGGCGGCTTCGGAGCTTGGAGCCAGACGCACTTGATGGCTGGTGCCATGCTTCCTCTTCAGGACTACTTTGTTAATTTTCTTGTTTTTGTCGGCCTTGCGCCATACCAACTTATTCCCTAAGCTTACCGCCTGCTCTCAGGCTTGTTTATTTTTTATGCCGCCCGCAGATGGGGATCTCCCCGCCCGGCAGAAATTTTGTACTTTTATGAACTTGTATCCGTCCCCAAGAAGGGGGACAAACTTAAGGACGATTTTTATGGGTTCCGGATCCATCCTGCTAACGAAGGGGTGGTTTCGTATAATAGGCAAACTCACGTCAAGGAGTATCGCCATCGCTTTTTCTTTTCCTCCGGGTTCAGGGCAATGGACCACCCAGAGCTCCTTACTGAGTGGGTGAGGATCCCTCCGTATCAGCGGACTGCCCCTACCCAGACCTTCCTCCGGAGGGCCCAGGCCTTTGCTTCCTATGACCGAGCCGATCTTGACGTCGGGGGTTTGGTCACTATGGAAAACTGTAGGAAGGCCAAACTTATCCTTCCGCATCAATCCATGGAGGACTCTAACCTCTCCCGGGTCATCTGTCCCAATGTAAGGGCGCCGGTCGCGGAGAAGACCTTCCGGGATGAGATTATTGCCACGACAGAGAAGAAATACCAGGACTATCTCTACCGGAAGGCCCAGGAGAAGGCATACTCTAAGGCCCAGGCGGCCTCCGAGAGGGGACTTCGTGTGGGGAGTCCGGTGGTAAGAAGAAGCCAGGCGATTGCCGGGAAGTCTGAGGCTAAATTTTTTGACAAGATTCTTCAAGAAGAGATTGGAGATCGTCCCGCCGGGAGGCCCCTTCGCATTGAGGATTCTTCGGAGAGAAGGGCTCCCAGGCCACAGCCTTCGGTTCCAGAGCCAACTGCGGGGCTCACAGTGCCCAGCACTTCCGGTGCCGGCGGTAAGTCTCCTTTGATAATTCATTATGTTCCTTCCGTTGGCGAATATGCCAGTCGTAGGCCCGTAGGGTTCGACGAGCGTCTATATAGGTTTAGGATGCCCTCGACCCGGTGGGGGGATCGTTTGAAGGAATTTTATTTTTCAAACTTAGGAGATTTCCTAGGTCGGTCCCGGATGGGTTCTGGTCCTCCGGAACCTATTCCCTTAGGTCCTTCAGCTTACATTACATCCAGCTGGTTCCGGCCTTCGGACAGCTATCTCGGAGATGATGCTGCCAGCATTAAAGTCCAGGACTTTGCTAGGGCCGAATTAGGAAGTCCGGGTAGGAGTAGCTTATTTGCCATATTCTTGTGTAAGTGGTTTCCCACAGATGTCTAACACTTGCCTATTTTTGTTAAACAGGTATCTCCATGGACGCCATCTTGGACCAGCTTGCCGGAGTTCACACTCCCGAGGCTCCTCCGGCCTTTACTTCTTCCCCGATAGCCCCTGCCCTAAAGGTCTCTTCCAGCGCTCCCCCCGACACTATTTATTTAGTGGATGACGAGGAGGTGCTACCGGGGGAAGGTCAAGAAAAGCAATGGGGCTTTTCTGAGGAAGTCGCAGAGGGTGCCGGAGAGCTCCGGGCTCTTCCTGAGGAAGCTGAAGAAGGTGAAGAAGAGCCTGAAATTGCTATGATTCACAAGCGCAAGGGCAAGATGGTTGCCCAGGACGACCCCAAGCGGCCTCGGAGAGCTGACACTCCTGCCCATGGTCTTGACGGTGGGGTCTCCCCCATGGAAGAACATCCTGCTCCTCCCAACATTGTGCTGACTCCAGTTTTTGGGGATGAGGTGAGGCAAGAGCTCCGGATCGCCAAGCATAACTATGCCATGGACGAATACTCCCGGGGGTATGCCGAGGTGGAAGCCCTTAGGAGGGTTTTGCGGGTTGAGGTACAGGAAAGTATCAACAACCCGGAGTACCAGGATCCGTGGGACCTTAACTTGGACCCCCTGTCGGACTGGTTCTGTCGCTTCCTTGGGCCCACCTTGGCTCCCTTTGCCGCGGAGATGACTGGCGAGTTCGCTTCTCAGCTTATCCGGTGCGCACCTAAGCGGTTCGCAACTTGCGCCTCCCTGAACTCTATCTTCCAGGTCCAGGACCTCAGCCACTCCCTCACCGTGGTAAGTGCTTTACAGTTTTGCTTTTCCCTTCATTTTTCTTCTTGGGAATTCTTTCTTACACTTGTGTTATTGTTCAGCTTGCTGCTGAGGCTGGCCGCCTCTCCAAGAACATCATTAATCATGGCTTCGTTCTGTCTGACTTTGGGGACATGAACGACGTCAGGAAGGTCCTTCAGGACCTTACTGCGGAGAGGCAGCTCTACCAGGAGGCTGCTGAGCGCCGGGAGGCTGCTGCCAAGGCCAATGAGGAGGAGGCCAAACGGAGGGAGGCCCAAGCGGAGGCCATGATCCGGGACGAGGCCCAGCGGAGGGACAGGCTGGAGGCCCAGCATCATGACGAGCTGAGGGTAGAAAGCGAGGCTGCTGCCAAGGCCAAGCGGGAGCTCCGGGAGGCCAGGGAAGCCTTGGACGAAATGGTTGCCAAGTTGAGATCCTTAGAGGAAACTCACCAGGCGAACTTAGAGTCCAGGGCCGCTCTAGCCGCGGAGCTGAAGGAGCTCAGGGACTTCAAGGAACAAACCACTAAGAAGGCAAAAAGAGCCGAGCTCCTTTCTCCTGTTTCCTGCGACCGGTGCCCAAAGTGCTTCGACGATGGAGTCTTCATGGCTTGGTCTACCAACGACCAAAATATCAAGCTTACCTTCTACCCCAAACCTGAGGAAGTGATTGCCAAATTTCGGGAGAAGAAGAAGAAGCTTGATGCCATGGTAGAGGCGCGTATTGGACCTCGCCTTCCTCCACGCATTGACTAAGCTGCTTCGAGATTAACCCAGTACAACGAAGATTCCACCCACTTTTTTTATTATTATTATCTCTTTTTTTTTTGTACATATTTGCTGCTGCCTTGGAACAATATATTTAGGTAGCAGTTTTTATTTGAAGGGGAGACAATTTTTTAAGGCCTATCCCCGGGCCGTTTGTATGTATATGACCTGCCCTTTGGGTCAGGATATTTATATGTGATCTTTCTTTTGCCACATATTTCTCCTTTTAACCTGTCCTTTGGATCAGGATTTTTATACTTATGCTTTTTATTTTTGTGCATACTTTTTGACCTGCCCTTTGGGTCAGGATATTTTACTTAGATTGTTGTTTCTTTTTTGTGTCTGTCCGTACGGTATACCCTAGTACCCCCCTGAGTGGCATAGAAACTTTGTTTTTAAGGCACTCAGTTTTATTTAACATGTAGAGGAGGTATACATTTGGACGGTACAAACTCTTTGAACAAAGTCTAAGTTTTATTTCGCTATTGGTAATATCTTCTGAGGTGATCGGCATTCCAGGCTCTTGGCACAATGGTTCCATCCATTCTTTTTAATTTGTAAGTGCCGGAGCCGATTTCGTCCTCGATCTCATATGGTCCTTCCCAATTTTGCCCAAGTACCCCCACTCCGGGTTCCTGGGTGGCTGGGAAGACTCTTCTTAGGACCATATCCCCAATAGCAAATTTTCTGTTTTTAACCTTAGAGTTAAAATACTTGGTCACCTTCTTTTGATAAGCAGCCATCCGTATTTGAGACTCATCCCGGAGTTCTTCGACTTGATCCAAAGCCTCGTGAAGCAGAGCTTGATTCGTGGCAGGATCGTAAGTCGTCCTCCTGTGGGATGGGAATAATGTTTCTACCGGGGCCATCGCTTCACAACCGTACGCCATTGAAAAAGGCGAGTGACCGGTCGTGGTTCTGGGGGTCGTCCGGTAGGCCCATAATACCCTTGGCAACTCTTCAGGCCAGTTGTTTTTGCGGACGGCGGCTTCTTCTTCAAGGTGACCTTTAGGATTTTATTGACTGCTTCCGCCTGGCCGTTTGTTTGAGGCCTGGCTACCGCGGAGAAGCTTTTCACTACTCCGTGTTGGTTGCAGAAGTTAGTAAATTCCTCGCAATCAAATTGCTTTCCATTGTCAGAGACTATTTTGTGAGGCAAGCCATATCGACACACTATGTTTTTGATAACAAAGTCCAATGCTTTCTTGGCAGTTATTGTCTTCATAGGCTCAACCTCTGTCCATTTGGTGAAGTAGTCTACTGCTACTATTGCATACTTTACCCCTCCTTTTCCTGTTGGCAGGGACCCAATAAGATCTATTCCCCAAACCGCGAAGGGCCAGGGACTAGTCATCAGGGTGATTTCATTTGGAGGAGCTCTCGGTATGTTCGCGTACCTTTGGCACGAGTCACACTTTTGGACATAGTCTATACAATCTTTTTTCATTGTTGGCCAGAAGTACCCTTGCCTCAATATTTTCTTTGAGAGGCTGGGTCCTCCCGTATGATCTCCACAGAACCCTTCGTGGACCTCTAGCATGATTTGTCTAGCTTCCGGGTCCGATACACACCTTAAATAAGGCATGTTGAGTCCTCTCCGGTAGAGAATTTGATCCATCATCACATAACAATGAGTCTGATATTGAATCTTCCGAGACAGTGCCCTTTCTTGGGGGCAACTCACCTGTTGTTATGTATTTTATGATGGGGACCATCCAGCTGGGTTCTTGCCCAACCGTTAGTGTGGTCTCTTTTATTTTGATGCTTGGCTCTGCCAAGCGTTCCACTGGTACTACCCCCAGCTCTTCGATTTCGCTATCCGAGGCTAACTTAGCCAGGCAATCCGCGTGAGCGTTCTTTTCTCGGGGGATTCTTTCTATTTTGTAGTCTGCGAACTCGTGGAGCAGCTCTCGGACTATTGTTACGTATGCGGCCATCCGCTCGCCGCGGGTTTGGTATTCTCCGGATACCTGGTTTACGACCAGTTGGGAGTCACTGTAGACTTCCACTCTTTTGGCTCCTACAGCTTTTGCTAATTTCAGCCCTGCTATCAGGGCTTCATATTCGGCCTCATTGTTTGAAGCTGCGAAGTCAATCGGAGGGCCGCCTGGAGTCGCAGTCCAGTTGGTGATATCATAGCCACTCCAGCTCCAGAACCGTTCTCATTAGAAGCTCCGTCCACAAATACCCTCCACGTGGGGATTGGCGGTACCGGCGTATTCGCTGTTGCCTCAGCTTCGTTGCATTTAGTAATGAAGTCTGCCAAGGCTTGGCCTTTTATAGAAATCCAGGGTACGTAGTGCAAGTCGAATTGACTTAGCTCCATTGCCCACTTGAGGAGCCTTCCAGACGCTTCAGGTTTTTGGAGGACTTGCCGGAGCGGGTGATTGGTCAGAATTTTGATCGGATGGGCTTGGAAGTATGGCCTGAACTTCCTTGACGCCATCAGGAGGCAAAACACCAGTTTCTCAATGACCGGGTATCTCGTTTCAGCCCCTATCATGCGCTTACTGACATAGTACATGGGATGCTGAGTTTTTTCTTCTTCCCGGACTAGGGCAGCGCTGACCGCGTGTTCGTAGACGGCCAAATAAAGAAACAAGTCTTCTCCGAGGACGGGTTTTGATAGGATAGGAGGCTTGGCCATGTGGTGTTTTAGCTTTCTGAATGCCTCCTCGCACTCGTTCGACCATTCGAACTTTTGGCATTTCTTTAGCACGTTGAAGAAGGGTATGCATTTGTCCGTGGACCGTGAGATAAAACGGCTCAATGCAGCTACCTTTCCGGTCAAGCTCTGCACATCTTTATGTTTCTTGGGGGATGGCATATTTAGGAGAGCCTGGATTTTTTTCCGGATTTGCTTCAATCCCCCTTTGGCTGACTATGAAACCCAGGAACTTTCCTGATTTGACCCCAAAAGTGCATTTCTTTGGGTTGAGTTTCATGCCGTATCTTCGGACAACTTCGAAGCATTCTTCTAAGTCGCTTGCATGGCTGTTGCATGCTTTGGATTTGACGAGCATGTCGTCCACGTACACCTCCATGTTTCGCCCCAGGAGGCCTTTAAACATCGGGTTAACCATTCTTTGATAGGTTGCTCCGGCGTTTTTCAGTCCGAAAGGCATGACTAGGTAGCAGTATACCCCCTTATCGGTCCTGAAGCTAGTGCACTCCTGGTCTGCCGTATGCATTTTTATTTGGTTGTACCCAGCATAAGCGTCCATGAAGGATAACAGTTTGAATCCGGACGTGGCATCTACCATCTGGTCGATCCTGGGCAGCGGGAAGCAGTCCTTTGGACAAGCTTTGTTTAGATCAGTGAAGTCTATACAAACTCGCCAAGTTCCGTTCGGCTTGGGCACCAGGACCAGATTGGCCAGCCACTCCGGATAGTACATGTCGCGGATCATGCCGTTAGTCAAAAGTTTGTCCACCTCTTTCTCTAGAGCTTCGGCTTTCACCGAGTCGAGCGGGCGTCTCTTTTGCTGGACGGGAGGCATGTCCGGATTGACGTTGAGTACATGTGTGATGACATGAGGGCTTATGCCAGTCATGTCTTCTTGGTGCCATGCAAAGATGTCGATGGCGCCCTTCAGTATTTTTATTATTTTGTCCTTTTCCTCCGGGTCCAGGTTCCTTCCTAACCGGAGTACTTTGCTGGAGTCGACATCGCACACTGATATTTCTTCGACGTCCTCCATTGGTTCCACGATTCTTTCGGACCCTACACGAGGGTCCAACTCATCATCTTCAGCCATTTCTGGCTCAGCGGACTCCCGGACCATAAGTACGGGCAGGTGGGTTGCAACATTATAACATTGCCTTGCTTCCCCCTGATTTCCCCTTACAGTTCCGACTCCGGCCTCCTGGGTAGGCAACTTTAGGCACACATGTCGGATTGAGGTGACTGCGCCAAAGTCTACTAGGGCCGGTCGGCCGAGGATCGCGTTGTAGGCTGTCGGACAGTCCACCACCACGTAGGTGCAGTATTTGAATGTGCTCTGGGGAGTGTCCGGGCACAGGGTGACTGGGAGCCTCACTTTTCCCATTGGGATAAGTGTCGTCCCGTTAAACCCTGTGAGCTGGGATCCACTAGGCGAGAGGTCACGATCTGTCAAGCCTATCGCGGTGATGGCTTCTTTGAAGAGCAAGTTCACGGAACTCCCATTGTCAATTAAGACTCTGGCCACCACTTTATTCGCGATGGGGGTCTCTATGACCAACGGGTCGTGATGAGGGAAGCGCACCGTCTTGGCGTCTTCTTTCGTGAATGTGATGGGTCGGTCCATCAGCCGAGGCCTTTGAGCTAGAAGTTGAGTAACTTCCCATATCTCATTGTGTTTTGTGGCCCCGGCGTATCGCTTACGCTCCTTGCGAGTATTCCCTCCGATATGGGGACCTCCGGAGATCATGGCTACCCGTCCATTAGGCCGGGGCGGCAGTCCGGGGATATGCTGGGCGTCACCTGTGGGAGCAGCTGGAGCCAATACTCCTGATGTACCCCCTGGTGTTCCCAGAGGCATACCCCCGGCCACCTGACCCGGATTGAGGTGGGGCAACCTATTCTTGATCCACTCATAGAGGTGGCCCAATCGGATTAGATTTTCGATCTCGTCCTTGAGATTCTTACATTCATTGGTGCTATGACCAATGTCGTTGTGGTACTCGCATCTTTTGCTCGGATCTCTCCGGGAGCTGTCTTTGTACAACGGCTGTGGTCTCCGGTAGTGTGTATTTTGCCTAGTGGCGAAGTACACACGTTCCTGGGAGTCCGACAACTCTGTGTATTGAGTATATTGGGGGGTGTATCCCTTTTTCTGGCGCTTCTCTCCCGTCCGTGTGCTGCCTTTGGAAGACCTTTTACTCCTTGATCCTTGGGAAGGGCCTGTTAAGCTAGCAGCCGGAGCAGAATGTGAAGGAGCTTGCCCATTCACTCCGGACGGGTTGCCAAAATGAGAAGATGCTGGTGCCAAAGCTTGGCCCTGGCTATACCCGGGGGTAGCAGAGAACTGTATACCACTTGTTTGTGGGGTCGCAGTCGGGGCAGTACCCGAGGGCGATACTCCGGGCATATATCCTGCCACTCCGGTGGGATAGTAGCCCCCATAAGCCACGATTTGGGCTTCTTCGAGGTTGATATATTTTTGGACTCTCTTCTGGAAGTCCTGGAGGCTAGCAACTCCTACTTGCTGCAACTCATTCCAGAAAGGAGTCCCAGTACGGATTCCTGCTTGGAGAAGTGCAAGCTGTTGTCCGTCATCAACCTTCTTGATTTTCGAGGCTTCCTCTCGGAACCTCTTGATGTAATTCTTCAAGGTCTCGGTGGGCAGTTGCTTGATATTAGTCAAGGCACTGACCTCCAGGTTGACCTTTCTTGCGGCGACAAACTGTCTCCGGAAGTTGGTCTGTAGCTTGTTCCAACAGCCCACGGATCCTGGTTCCAGTTTTTTGAACCACTCCTCCGCGGACCCACTTAGAGTGAGTGGGAAGCACAAACACTTGGCGTCATTGCTGACCCTCATGACCGTCATGACACGGTTGAACCGTGACAGGTGGTCGCTGGGATCGGAGTTCCCGGTATATGCTGCCATTTCGGGCATTTTGAAGTTTTTGGGGAGCTCCACCTCTAGGATGTGCTTAGCACATGGCTCTCGATCCTCGCTATCCGAGTCGGAGTCGTCTCCCTTCCGCCTCCAGGAAACTCGGGCAATATCTTTTCGGAGTATGGCGAGTTCCGCCATAATTCCTTCATTCAACGTACCCGAGGAAACCATGGGTCCGTATCTTTTTTGGTCAAGGTGATCCCGAAGATCACCTTGGTTCCCATTGATTTGATTTCTCAGATCAACGGGAGGACATCTCTGTCCTCTTCTCCCTCTACCCCCGGGTTCCTGGTGTACAGAAACGCTTTTTCGGTCCCCTCGATCCTGAGGGCCAAAACTCCCTTTTTGGGGCTTGCCCCTCTGCGGACCTTTCCCTTTAGGGAAATCTGAGCGGACCTTTCGCGGATCCTGCACCTTTTTATTTCGCCCAGGGGTAGAAGTAGGGTTTTTTGTTTGATTCCCTTCAGCAGGATATCTTATAGGGCTAGGCTCCCTAGATTTCTGCTGCTGGGAGTTAGGCGAAGATGTCGCTGGCTCCTTGTTGAGTTCAGCGGTCATTGCCTTGGGGTGCACGTGAATGCCAGCTGCTTCCATGGCTTTTTGCATGGCCAGCATCACTTCTTGCATTTTCTGGTTTTGCGCTTTCTGAGCTTCGATCTCGGCTTCATGATCGATAGCTTTTTGTCTAAGAAGCACCAGTTCTGAGTAACTACCTTCGTCATAGGCATACTCGTCGAGGTTTCCCTCGTAGTCATCATCGGGGACTATTTCTTCTTCCTCGGACTCCTCTGCTGCTCTTGAGGCTACATCTTCCTCGTTTGGGTCTTGAGCATCTTCCAGAGGGCGAGGCTGACGAGTACTTCTTGTCTCCACCATATTTGTGAAGTCAAATACTTGTTTTGTAGCAGCTTTCTTCAGCTCTCAATGAAAGCACCAAAATGTTGACCGAGGTTTTCGACAACTAATAAAATATGATTATACTATTGAGCTGTAAGAAAGTGAGAGAAGGATTTTTATGTGGTTGGGGCGTTAATGAGCCTTAGTCCACGAATCTTTGTTATTTATGGATGTATTTAATACAGAATTTATACTTGGAGAATGTCACCCTTATAAATACAGAGAATGTTCTTGGTGAGTATTTACTCTTCTTGCTCATATGCAGTCCAAGATTCTCGATCCCATTTAATGAGCTTTGAGGGGGTATTTATAGTGTTTTGGTGGGGTAATCCCTAGAATTATTCTTACAAGTGTATCTGTAAGTATCCATAAAGTTGGGTATTCCCAATGAAAATACCACGAGTAATGCATGGTCAAATTCCTAGGTGCTGTAGGGTTTTTATGAGGAATGTCCTTTTTGCCTTGTGATTGACGTGACTCTTCATAGTGTAGCCGTCGCTAGACTTAAATGATCATTACTGTGGCGCTGCTGGTTGGAGGTTGTGCCGTCAAACTTTATTGCGTGTTGCAATCCCAACACGCTTCCTCCCATGCAGCATTTAATGCGACTTGATTGCTCAGGAGAAGCCTGACACCTCATGGAGATGCTTTATGCTACGCGAGCCTCCGGGAGCACCTTGAACTCCGGGTGCCTCCTCCGGGACCTATGTCCAGGATGTTTCCTTGTGGCATACAAAGACTTAGCAAATATTTATGAATTATCTGATCCACGTGTCCCTGTCCGGTTGGTCCACGTATATTGAGCGAAATCAGGGGCAACAATATCAAACTACTTGTCTCTTACAAAATTAGACTCACTGTCGTTGTCTAAAAGTGAGGTCAACATTTTGGTGCTTTCATTTAGAGTTGAACTCAAGGATCGCTCTTTATTCCAAATTTAATCACAAGTACGATGGTGGTACAGACTTGTAGGGGCGTGGTTGATCCAGCGAATCCACAGGTGGTGGATCCTGCACTACAAAACCCGAGAAACCCAAGGGTTCTGCCAGCCGTAAATCTCTCGGATAGCCACCAACTGCGGGTCACGGTGTGACGACTCTTGTGGATGAAATCTTATCTGGTGTGCAGGAGACTGGGAATACCAGTTTAGCAACCGACCAAGGCATTCATAACACAGCCGTTCTGCCCGCTACCAATGTTCAAACAACCATTGGAGATGACACTGACATCCAGAACCTCTGTGCTGCCCTTGGAATCATGCAGGGTCATACCAACACCCTACATCATGATCAGGAGGAACTCCGTGCTACAGTAAATCTCACATTTGAAGAGCAGAGGCGTATGTTTGCCGAATGGAGGGACAAAGAGATTGAAACGTTAAGGGCTCAGCAAGCAGTCATTGACGATCGCAGTCGGCAAGCCACTGTGCTGATACGAAAAGCCTATCAAATTGTCGGGCAGCAGCTCGCGAATGTCATCCCCTTGGGCGAAACAGTCAAAGATCCAGCAATGAATACTTCCCAGACTATAAATGGCCAGCCGTCAAATCCCCGATCACAAGTTCTGCCTGTGGGCCAAGTGGTAGGCGGGCAGACCTTGTCTACTAATTCATCGGGAAAAGTCATACCCAACAATTCCAACCAAGTTAATGGTGACGGTCAGCAAATTGGCCAAACCAACCAGTCACGGAGACAGCCAGACGTTTCTGTATTTGATAGGTTGGGGATGACTCATGATCTCAGAAACGATCTGAACAGGAGGAGAGGAGTAGACTATCAGCTTGACACGCCGATCGTGCAGCCCGGAACCCGTGCTCAAATTCCCGCTCAAAAAGATGCTGATGTGACTCAGACTGGCCAAGAGGCTGAACAGGTTAGTCCAGCCGTGCAGCACAGTTGGACGAACTAAAGAGTATGTTCTAAGGCATGGCCGGTCAGAGGAACAACGATCTCGAGTTGGACCGTGCACGTGGAACTCCTTTCTCCCTAGAGATTAATATCCTGGAGTTGCCCCACAAGTTTAAAATGCCAACCTGGAAGATGTATACTGGGAAGGAAGATCCATTATCTCACCTTAAGTATTTTGAGATGCAAATGGATCTGCAAGGAGTACGAGGAGATGTATGTTGTAGAATTTTTCCTGCCACCCTCTCGAAAGCCGCCCAACAATGGTATTTCAAGTTGGCGCATGGAAAGTTTAACTCATGGAAGGCTTTCTCCTCGGAGTTCCATGCACAATTTCCCTCCTCTCGCCAGCTTCCGTTGCACCTAGGAGATCTAGTCGAAGTAAAGCAAAGACCAGGAGAACCTCTCCGAGCCTACATCAACAGATTCATGACAGAGGCTCTTGGTTTCACGAGTAACCGAGGAGGGAAAGTTGTCCGCGATACTGGGGGCATTGAAATCCTTGGTGAGCTTTGGAAGGACATTAGGAATAACGGACCAGTCGACTCGATGAGTGATTTTCTTGACCGTGCAAAAAGCTTTATCAAACTTGAAGAGGCTATTCAGCGAGTAGAAGGTGAGCAAAAACCTGGCAAGTTAAAAGCTCCTTCTACTGGGACATCCGTCCAGCTCCCCCATTACCCAAGCAATTCAAGCTCAAATGGTAAACGGTCCAACAACAATAATAGGCAAGGGAATGGGAAAAAATGAAAGTTTACAAGCAAGACTGAACAAGCTCCCCGGGAGAATCCTGCTAAGTATACTACATTCACCATCCTGACAGAGGACATAGAAAGTGTTTATATGGCCACTCAGTCACTAGCTCCGTAAAAAAAGCCCGCACCCATGAAAAAAGACGTCAGCAAGAGAGACATGACCAAGTTTTGTAGATTTCATGGAGACTACGGCCACGACACCAATGAATGTAACAATATGAAGTGGGAAATTGGATTTCTGATATGAAAAAATAACCCGCACGTACAGAAGTATGTCAAGGCCGATCAGAATCAGAGGGGTGATAACAACCAAGACTTGCTACCTCCACCAGTAGATGGACATCTGCAAGTCATCATTGGAGGCCCGCACTGTGGGAATTATTTTACCAGGATCTTAGATCTACTCACAAGTATGTTGTTTAACATCCTAAATATGAACTTCTAAAACGATTATAAATAAACATATATAAAGTATGAGAAACGTTACATTGGATGCAGCGGAATAATATGTCTCCTTCCACTCAGATATCTAACCCTTGTATCCTTTCTGTCGCAAAGTATTATCAAGATCTGAGCCCGAATGTCCTTCTTGTTGAGTTTGGATTCTTCACGATCTTCCACACTATGATTGAGGTACCACTTGCTATGTGTGGGCACTACTCTATCACTAAGGGGTTCGAAACAAACAAAGAAGAAGAAGGAAAGAGAGGTGGCGACTAGGTTAGATAGAAGGCTCAAGTTTTTCTCTGAAAGGAATAAGATGCATCATCTTTTTCTGAAGCCATCACTATTTATTTATAGTATGCCACATAGGGTTAAGTTTGAATTATTTTTCATTAAAATAATGAAAATGTTAAATGATAAATCCTACATAAGTGGCCGGCCATGGCTTGTGGATATGGGCCCCACTTTTGCAATTTGCTGTTTTATCATTTCTGCATCTCATTTTCTCAAAAACGCCAATTTTGAAATTCAACCATTTAAATACCGATTTCAACTATTTAATAACTATAATTAATTATTAAATAATATTGTCATTTATTATATTTATTAATTAGACTAACCAAAGTCTCTTAGTTAACAAATATACCCTAGAAACTCTTTCTTTACAGTTTCGGTCTTGCTTAGTGATAAATTCACAAACTAGACATAGTCTAATTTGAGAATTATAATTGATTAATCAAAACCAATTAAATGAGTGTTACAAGTAGTATTGTCTCAACTAGTGTGGGGACCATGGGCCTATATATCTGAGCTTCCAATAAGCAGATTAAGAATTTACCAAGTAAATTCACTGACTTATTAATTCTTTGTTGAATCCACGCATAGAACTTAGAATTGCACTCTCAGCTATATAGAACGCTCTATATGTTCCACCATATAGACACGCTATTAATTATCCATTGTAATAATCCTAATTTGATCAATGATCCTCTATATAGATGATCTACACTGTAAATGGATTAAATTACCGTAACACCCTACAATGTATTTTATCCTTAAAACACTTAGCACCGCATAAATGATATTTCAGCGAAGTGAAATGAGTACTCAACCATTTATCTTCATTTAGCCAAGCTCGAAGGAAATCATCTTTTACTTTCTATTCGCCAGATAGAAGCTATAGATTCCATATTTATGTTAGCGCTCCCACTCAATTGCACTACCGTGTTCCCAAAATGTGCGTATCACCCTGACCCAAACGTAGGCTAAAATAACAAATCAAAGAACACGAATAACACTCTTGAGATTGAACCTAATCATATCAGGATTAAGATCATTTGATCTAGGATCAACTAGGTGATATTGAATTGAATAGATATTACGGTAAGTTTAATAAATCTATGTCAAAGATCAATATCGGTCCCTTCCGATGCATACTCCATGCATCCAACCCAAGCTTTACTTTAACCAATGCTCTGGAAAGAACATAGCATTTCTCCAAATGCAAGTAAACTCTGTTGTAGATTATCATATCAGTCAAAACCCAGTGTTCTGATACATCTAGGAATCTTTAATCACATAGTCTTGTTTACTTTCCACTGTGCTGACGACACAATAAACAAGAACAAGAATGTGAAAGGGGTTTGGATGAATTTATAAATCAAATAGACAAATAATTGATAATATGAACCAAAACATACACAAATGAATGAAAAATACTTCTGTTTCTTTTTTGATATTGAATAATACGGATTACATTGAAATGGAGTTTTATTTAGGGCATAAAACCCAACACGCACATAGCTAGAGATTCAGGCAATGCCCGGGAGAGGTATGCCTGAAAAGTACAGCACAAGCAAGAAGAAGTAATCCTGGCCGTAGAAGAGAGGAAGCCGAAAATCCCACGGGCAGGAGAGCCCCCATAACATTCAATGATGAGGATGCTGTCAAAATCAAATTTTTGCACAATGACCCGTTGGTCGTGGAGGTCCAGATAGCCAACAAGATGGTGGCCAGAACTATGATAGATAATGGAGCCTCTTCCAACATCTTATTCAAGACCACATATGAAAAGATGGGGCTCCAACTCAAAGATCTAACCCTCTGTCTTCTGCCCATATATGGTTTCTCCGGCCAAGGAGTCACACCTCTAGGGCAAATTCTCCTACCCCTCACTGTTGGGAAAGCTTCGACGAGCAAAACTATAATGGCACAATTTTCAGTATTGGACGTTCCATCAACCTTTAACGTCATGCTAGGCCGACCAGCCTTGTATGACTTAAAGGTTGTTGCGTCAATGTTCCATTCGTGCCTGAAGTTTCCAACAAAGAATGCGGTAGGATGTCTAAGAGGAAACCAGTAGATTGCTCGGGAATGTTATAACCTTGTTGTGGCCAAGGCTAAGAAGGAAGTATCCTCCAGCCAGAGCACAGACAAGGGAAAAAACATTTCTAAGTAGGGAACTTCCCAAGGCGGGGATGAAGATGTGTATTCTCAACTTGGGGACCCAAGCAGCAATGTTGGACTTGTGGAAGAACTAGAAGAGATCGAGATCGATCCAGATATTCCGGCCAGAAAGCTAAAAATTGGAAACGGTTTGTTGCTTGAAGTAAAATCAGCATTGATAAAATTTCTGAGAGCAAACTTGGACGTCTTTGCCTGGTCACATGAGGATATGGTCGGAATTGATCCTTCTGTAATTTTGCACGTCCTAAATATTGATCCCAACTTCTGACCAGTTCAACAAAAGCGAAGGCTATTGGACAAAGAGCGAGCACTAGCCCTGAAGGAAGAGGTAGAGAAGCTACGCAACAATAAATTCATAATTTAAGCTTTCTACCCAGCTTGGGTTGCAAATCCCGTAATGGTACCCAAGCCGAACAAAAAATGGCAAGTGTGTATTGATTTCACAGACCTCAACAAGGCATGCCCCAAAGACTGTTTTCCACTTCCAAGAATCGATTAGCTTGTGGACGCAACAGCTGGGCATGAAATATTAAGCTTCATGGATGCTTATTCGGGGTACAATCAAATCAAAATGCACCCACCAGACCAAGAACATACAAGTTTCTGAACAGATATGGGTCTATATTGCTACAAAGTCATGCCATTTGGTCTAAAAAACGCTGGAGCCACATACCAAAGATTGGTAAATAAGATGTTTAAAGACCTGATCGGATGAAACACGAAAGTATATGTGGATGACATGCTCGTCAAATCCAGGAAGGCTGGGGGCATATAGATGACTTGGACGAATGCTTCAAAGTCCTCAGGAAATACAACATGAAACTAAATCCCTTAAAGTGCTCCTTTGGAGTCAGCTCGGGAAATTTTCTAGGCTTTATTGTCAATGCCTGAGGAATTGAAGCCAATCCAGAGAAGATTCAAGCCCTCCTGGATATGAAATCGCCGACAAGAACTAAGGAAGTACAAAGTTTGACTGGTCGGATCGCCGCACTCAGTAGATTTGTTTCAAAATCAACAGACAAGTGTGTTCCATTCTTCAATATCCTACGAGGAAATAAACAATTTGAGTGGACAGAGGAATGTTAAAAAGCTTTTCAGGAGCTAAAAATGCAACTTGCAAAGCCTCTCGTACTCTCGAAACCTCTGGACGGAGAAGAGCTTGGGATATACTTGGCTGTCAGGGAGCATGTTGTGAGTGTCGTGCTAATCAAAGAGAAAACAACATACAACACCCGGTCTATTACATTAGTAAAAGACTCATTGAGGCCGAAGGCCGATACCCATTGATAGAGAAACTCGCTTACTGCCTGATTCTAGCAACAAGAAAGTTAAGGCCCTATTTTCAAGCGCTTCCTGTTCGGGTGTACACTGACCAACCATTACGCCAAATATTGCAAAAGCCAGACGCTTCTAGACATTTACTCAAGTGGGCGTTGGATCTGGGTCAGTATGAAATTACCTTCCAACCCCGAAAACAAATCAAAGGACAGGCCCTAGCAGACTTTGTGGTAGAATACATAGGCAAAGAAGAAAGCATATCGAAAGACAACCCCGAGCCAGTGTAAATACCTTAGCCAAGTAATAGTGAAGACAAGCCGACTTGGAAATTACATGTGGACAAATGGGCTACAGATCAATTATCTGGTGCAGGAATCGCCCTTGTCACACCTGGGGGGCAACACCTGCACACTGCAGTTAAGTTTGGATTCAAAGCATCCAATAACAAAGTTGAATATGAAGCTTTGATCGCTGGCCTAAGACTATCCCGAGAGATGAAAGCCGAACACATCGAAATCTGTAGTGATTAACAGCTAGTGGTAAATCACGTTGTTGACTTCGCTTTTAGCCAACGACAATGAGTCTTTTAATAAGCGATAAACGATATGTCGTAATATGAATACGTAATAAAGCAAATAATAATAATAAGAAGACACAGAAATTTTATAGAGGTTCAAATTTCCCGAGCAAGCCTTCGGTAATAGCCTAATCCTCGTTAGTTGTATTGACTTAAGAATAAGGAAGAAGATTCCTTTTCTTATAGCTCTTACAATAGTATCTCTGAATATATAATTTTTAGGTAGCCTTAGCTATAGCGTTTCGGCGTATGGTTTCTTCTCCTCCCTTTCTCAGTGAACATTCCTCACTATTTATAGGGCAGGAAACTTGAGGAGGAAGAGTTTCCTCTCTCGTTACAAAGCGCATAAACACAAAGATCGTGGGATCATTGCTGAATGCAAGGATCGTGGGATTGAGGCCGTATACACCGATAGTGGAATCATGTGTATGCCATATCCACGCTAGTTGATCCCTGAGTTATAGGGATTGAGCTGGTGACTCACGAAGTGCTTGGCTGTATTGGCTAAGTGTTGCTCATTCTGCACGGCTCGTTGAGTATTCCATTATGGACATGCCAGCGAGGCATCCTGCTCAGCATGTTGATCCGACCAGGTGCTCTAAGTTGATGCCACGTGTCACCATTCTTGTGATGCCACGTCAAAGTGCCAATTTTGAGATAACATTTTCCCCCTAAGTCTGTGCGGGACCTCCGAGGTTGCGTATAGACTTCTTCTGAGCTGGCTCTGCCTTGGAAGGGGACACGTGTCAAGCATGACCGTTCGAGACTGGATGTGAAGCTGACTGGGCGTCCCTTAGGTTTTTTGCTAACTAATGCTTTGACAATTAATATTTTGAAAATCTGAATTTCTCTCTCCACGGCTGATGGTTGCACACGATTATTTTGATTTCCCATATTTGCTTTCAAGGCAAGAAGTCGAGGCGTCTAAGGTTCTTTACGTCCTGTTACCCTTTTGCCTATAGATACTCGGAGTACTGGCACATTACCTCATTTCATCTGTTGGAAATTATTTTACCAGGATCTTAGATCTACTCACAAGTATGTTGATTAACACCCTAAATATGAACTTCTAAAACGATTATGAAATAAACACATATAAAGTATTAGAAACCTTACATTGGGTGCAGCGGAATAATATGACTCCTTCCATTCAGATATTTAGCCCTTGATTCCTTTCTGTAGCAGAGCATTATCAATATCTGAACCTGGATCTCTTTCTCTCCTTCTTTAGTGCTGAAACTCCTTCTTGTTGAATGTCTTTCTTCACGATCTTCCTCACCATGATTGAGGTATCACTTGCTGTGTGTGGGCACTACTCTAATCACTAAGAGGTTCGAAATTCAAGAGGAAGAAGAAGAGTATAGGTGGCGGCTAGGGTTTAGAAAGAGAAGGCTTAGGTTTTTCTCTGAAGGAAAAAGTAGAAAGTTTAGTGTAAATTTCCTAAGGCCTTCACTATCTATTTATAGCATTCCACTAGGGTTAGGTTTGAATTATTTGGCATTAAAATAATGAAAATATCAGAGGTAAAACTCTACAAAAGTGGCCGGCCCTATACAATGTGGATATGGGCCTGACTTTTTGCAATTTTGCAGTTTTATCACTTTTGCATCTGATTTTCTCAAAAACGCCAATTTTCTAATTCAACTATTTAACTGCCAATTCTAACTATTTAATAACTATAAATAATTATTAAATAATATTGTCATTTATCATATATATTAATTGAACCATAAAAAGTATCATAATTAACAAATATGCCCCTAAAACTCTTTCTTTACAATTTCGCCCTTACTTAGTGAAAAATTCACAAATAGACATAGTCTAATTTGAGAATTATAATTGATTAATCAAAACAAATTATATGAGTCTTACAAGCAATATTATCTCAACTAGTGGGGGGACCATGGGTCTATATAACCGAGCTTCCAGTAAGCAGATCAAGAATTTATTACCTAAATTCACTGACTTATTAATTCTTCGTTGAATCCACGCACAGAACTTAGAATTGCACTCTCAGTATATAGAATGCTCTATATGTTCCACCATATAGACACATCATTAGTTATCCATTGTTATAATCCTAATTTGATCAATGATCCTCTATATGAATGATCTACACTGTAAAGGGATTAGATTACCGTTACACCTTACATTGTATTTTAACCTTAAAACACTTAACCCCGTATAAATGATAATTTAGCTTATGTGAAATGAGTACTCCACCATTTATTTTCGTTTGGTCAAGCTCGAAGGAGATCATCCTTTACTTACTATTCGCCAGATAGAAGCTATAGATTCCATGTTTATGTTAGCGCTCCCACTCAATTGCACTACCGTGTTCCCAAAATGTACGTATCACCCTGACCCAAAAGTAGGCTTAACTAACAAATCAAAGAACACGAATAGCCTCTGGAGATTGAGCCTAATCATAACAGGATTAAGATCATTTGATCTAGGATCAACTAGGCGATATTGACTTGAATAGATATTACGGTAAGTTTAATAAATCTAAGTCAAAGTTCAATATCGGTCCCTTCCGATGCATACTCCATGCACCCAACCTGAGCTTTACTTTAACCAATGTTCTGGAAAGAACATAGCATTTCTCCAAATGCAAGTAAACTCTTGTTGTAGATTATCATATCAGTAAAACCCTGTGTCTGATAAATCTAGGAAACTTTATTCACATAGTCATGTATACTTTCCAAAGTGTTGACAACACAATAAACAGGATCAAGTATGTGAAAAGGGTTTCAGATGAATTTATACATTATGTACATATAATCATGAAATAAATCATGTGAACCATGCAACATTAAATGTTATTTCTGATCTATATTAATAAGTAAATCTGATTATATTGAAATGAGTTTTATTTAGGGCATAAAACCCAACATCATCACCCTTCGTTGTTAAGCAATCTTCAGAGAAAAAAGAGAGAATTTTCTGGCTTCAAAGTTGCTGAAGAGCTTTCAGACGATTTCAGGCTTGCTTGAATCCAGACACTTGAATCTTTGAGTAAGTTTCTGACTTCCTTTATGTTTTCCTTTTGCATGCTTGTGCTTTTGAATGTATCTTTGTTGTAGAAAGAACAATGTAGGAAACCCTAGGGTTTGAAACTTCTGCGACTCTTCTTTTCCATGTCCTTGCGTTAGCTTTCAGCCGTGAGGCTTACTTTAGAATTGCATTGCGTCTGTTTTTCACTCTGCTTTCTTTAAGCTTCATGAACTTTTTTGCCCTAACTCGAGAAAAACTTTCTGACTTCTTGAGTTTAGACTTTTCTTCGAACATGGCTGTTCTTTAATCTGTTGTGTATTCCTGGTCGGCATATTTGCTTGTTTTTTTTGCTTGATACTCCATCCAACACTCATCTTGCGTGTTGTCTTTTGTAGATGAACCCTAGTGAGTCTTGGGAGCCCGAGCATCAAATCGACCAGGAACTGCTTCAACTTCTGCACGAAGTCCACCCTCGTCTTCGTGCTAATCCTTCTTCTGATTCCGTACCCAGCCATAGAATGATGGCTCGTATGAAGAAAACTACGCGTCTGGCTGACGCTTCTGATCCCCAGGTGGCTCGGCTTGCCACCCTGCCCGACGCCGAACAGGATTTGGCTGTCCCAATGGAGGAGGACCGTGAGGGGGACGCTGAAGTCCAGGAGGTTGAGGAGCTGGACGAGGCACGTCCCGGCCGCCCTCCCGCTGCTGAGGGAGAGGAGGAGATTGAACCTCCTAATTATGGGGAGTACAATGAGGCTGGGCAAACAGTTGATGCTGACGGGGACGTCTTGGTTGCAGGCGTCGACTACGTCACCGAGGAGCTTGCTGAGGCGATTCCTCATAGGAGGCAGGGTGCCTTGGGCGCCAGATGGGTCATTCCTCCGTCCAAGATTTCGGAGGCACGCCTCCGTACTCTCGACTAGGACGGATACCTGGGCGAGCTGGACTGCTTCATTCCCGCCCACAACAATCGCGCTTCAAACCCTAGTGAGGGGATGTGCGCCTGGTCGGGGGCTCACGGCTAGCAAGGGGCGCTGATGCCCTTGCACAAGTACTTCCGGGATGTGGCAGACTTCTTCGGCCTGTACCTGGCCCAGATCACTCCCAAGGGCATTAAGTATTTGTCTGCCCTCTTCGTCCTCTATGCTTCCCAGGAATGGGGTGTTCCCTCTCCCCATGATGTTGTTTGGTTCTTCGACTTGAAGTCTACTCCCAAGCAAGGCAGGTCGGAGTATTTTTACTTCTCTCAGCCAGGCTTCAAGTGGTTGAGCGGGACGGACAACAAGGCCATCAGCAAAATAGGGCATTTTGTTGATGAGTACTTCATGGTGAAGGATCCGAACATTACCCGGACTCGGTTTCAGCAGATTCCGACATATCACCGTCCTCCCCTCACTCTTACTCTTAGGGATAGGGCTCAGAAGCTTGCCCGGTTGCCGGCGGAAGACAGGGATATTATCCAGTTGACCTCTGATGCAAATCTGGTGCAGTACGGGCTCTACCCTGAGGACTTTTCTTCTAAGTCCGTGACGAGGAAGAAGAGGAAGTCTGCTGCTGCTCGGCCTGAACGAGCTCATTCGGAGGATGAGCTGATTCAACTTTTGCGGGAGGCTAAGTTGAAGGGTGGTGTTCGGGCAAAGCAGTACGCTCAAGAGCCTATGAATCCTGAAGATGAAGTTGAGGCTGAGGCTGAGCAGGTGGCTCCTTTGAGGAGGAAGAAGAAACTCCCGGCCACGCCCAGGCCCATGGAATACGGCATTCGCATAAGGGAGCCCATTTCACCTGTTCGGCCATCCCATCCTTATGTTGGAAAAGGGAAGGCCGTTATGGCTGAGATAAAGTCGATGTCAGGTGATGATGGAGTTCTGACTTTCTGGGCGGACAGTCACTCTGCGCTTTGCTTCTTTTTTCAGCTTCTTGGCTTCCATACTTTGTATTTTTTGTTGGTTTTTGCTAACCATGCTATTTTTGGTTTTGTGCAGACATGTCTCGGCAGATGATGGACACCTTAAGAAAGAGGATGAGCGGAGGCTCTAGTGCTTCCCCTCCAACCAAGAAGTCCAAGGTCGGAGAGGGGTCTTCAGAGAAGAGGCCTTCTGGAGAGGTCATTGACCTTTCTGAGGATCTGGCTGCTGCAAATCCTTCTACTCCCCAATCTGCCAAGTCTAAGGAGTCTGGGCAACCAACATCTGGGTCCGAACTGGTCAGGAGGATTCTTGAACGGATGCAGGCACCAACTCCATCCATGCCCGTGCTGCCTGAGGTCAAGAAGGGCAGGGAGGTCATGGCTCATCACATGAACCGGCTGGTTCCTAAGGTCGGTGAGCAGTTGGCTGGTGCGGACCACTCATCTCTGGATGTGTTGGTGGGCGGAGTCTTCCAGGAGCTTACCAGGGTTAGTCTTTTCTTTTCGACACTTCCCTTTTAGTTTTTCATACTTAGCTTCATATGCTGGCCTTTTCCTTCGTGCAGGTCGGTTTGAAGCTGGGTTATGCTTACTCCCGGGCTAAATCTGCTGCTTCCAAGAGTACGACTCTGTCTGACGCCTTGAGGGCGGAGGCGGACTTAGCCAAGAAGGAAGCTAAGGAGGCTAGGGCGGAGACTGCAGCTGTTCGCCATGAGTTGGGTGAGGCCAACAAGAAGCTTTTTGCTGCCGAGAAGAAGGTCACCGTACTGACAAAGGACCTCGAGGCTGCTGATCGCTTTGAGGAAACCATCGAGTCTTTATCTGCCTATGTTGATCGTCTTCAAGATGAGAGGACTTCTCTGCGGCAGGTCCTCCTTTGACTGAAGGAATATAAGGACGCTCAGACGGTTGAGGAAAACCGCTTGAGGGAGAAGGTTGATACTTTGGAGACTGTCGGCCTCAAGCTCTTCTTTGATTTTTGGAAGGCTAATCCCCAGGCCAACTTCGACTACTTAGGCAACGCCAAGGAAATGTACCTCAAGTACTGCGCGACCCAAGTTGCCTATGGTGGGAAAGAGGTGGCTGCTTCAACTTCCAGCCAACTTTTGACCAGGCTGCTGATGCTTTTCCTGCTCAAACAACAGATCCTCCTGCTCCAGTCGGCTCTAAAGAACCAAATCCAGAGCCTGGGACTCCAGCCGATATCTTCTACAGCAAAGTTAAGATCACATACAGAAAATAAATGTGCAAAGTAAAAGAAATCGAGAACTTAGTCAAGGATAGACGTCTAGATTCAGTTTACGCAAAGCTAAACGAAGGGTTTTTGTGAAAAAATTTCAGGAAACTTGAAGCTAAAAACCTCTCTTTTCGCTTTGAACTGGCTTAGCAAAGAAGGTTGGTGAAAAATGAGTTTGTGGACAAATGCTCGAGGGTATTTATAGGCAAAAAAGTGAAAAGGGGTAATAATTTTAGAAACCTCAGACGCCTTGGTTCCCCCCAAAAGCGAATATGGGAAATAAAAAACAATCAAGTGCAACCGTCAAACGTGGTGAGAGAAAATCAGATTTCGAAGCATTAATTGCGTCAGAGCATTTATTACCAGAAAATTGAAGGGACGCCCAGTTAGCCTCACATCGAGTCGCGAACAGACGCACCTGACACGTGTCACCCATCTAAACGCAAAGACAGCTCGGATGAAGTCTACACGCAACTTTGGAAGTCCCGTACAAACTTGGGGGGCAAATGTTATCCCAATTTTTGCACTCTGACGTGGCATCATACGATGGTGACACATGGAATCGACTTTGGGTACCTTCTCGCAAGACACAGGCCGAACAGGGCACCTCGCACATTTGTTCGGACGAAGTCCTCTAGACCGAGCAGTGAGCGATCCGCGCAGCACGCCAATACTTAGCGAATTCAGCTTTCGCATCGTGAGTCATCAAAGAAATCCCTATAACTTTGGGATCAGATTGCAGAGATATGGCAAGCTGTCCAAATCCCACGATTAGTGTATTTTTTATTTACTATGCAATCTTTCTGCTTATATCAATTGTAACGAGAAGGGAAATACTTCCTCTCCAAGCTTATAGCCCTATAAATAGTGATTCATATTCACTAGACAAGAGGTCGAAAGATTTTGTCTAAGAATTCATATCCAGAGATACTGTTGTAAGAGCTTTAAGAAAAGGAACCATTTTCCTTGTTCTTAAGTCAATACAAATAACGAGGATTAGGCTACTACCGAACTGCTCGGGGCTGAACCTCTATAAAATTCTTGTGTCTTTATTTGCTTTACTATATTTAATTCATATCAAACTACTTGTCGCTTACAAAATTAGATTCACTGCCATTGGCTAAAAGCGATGTCAACAAATTTATACAGCAGTATTTGATATATCGTAGTACTAAAAATTAATATATCGTAGTAATAAAATTATATACCACAAAGAAATTATAACAATACTAAATTAATACTCAAATAATATATATCTATCATGCTAACAAAATTATATATACCACCATTAAAATATAAATAAATACAAAAAAAATTATATATAATAAAATAAAAACTAAATATCATCTTAAATAAATGATATACTATAGACAACAAAAATCATATACCATACAAGAAAACATATATACCTACAATAAAAAATAAAAATAATATAATATAATATTATTAAAAAAATTGTATATATCATATTAACAAAATTATATATCACCTTTATGTACAATAAAATAAAAACTAAACATGCATTATCTAAAATGAAATGATATACTATACAATAAAATTTATATATCATATAACAGAAAATATATACCTTACAATATAAATATATATAATAATACCAATAAATAACAATTAAAATAAAAACATATAGGATGCTAATAAAATTATATATCATGTCAACAAAATTGCAGAACTTAAATATTATTTTAAAAAAATTATATACCATATAACAAAAAATACATATACCATTTACCAAAACATATATACAAAAAATAATAATAAAAAAAATATATATTACTAATATATATATGTATACTATACTAACCAAATTATATACCACAATTAAAATATATATACCATGATAACAAAATTATATACTACCATTATATATAATAAAATAAAAACTAATTAAATATTATTTAACATAAATAATCATACAATCAAAATATATAAAAATAATAATTAAACATATGTAGCATGCCAATAAAATTATATACATACATTAAAATATTTTTATTATGCTAATAAAATTATATACCACTATTATATATATCATAATAAAAAATAAATATCTTCTAAGAATAATAATATACCATACAACAAAATAAAAATATACCGTACAACAAAATCTATATACAACAACCACAACAACTTATAAAAAATTAAAAAAATCGACATAACTTTTAAATAAAAAAGATTTTAACAAAACTAATGTAGATATACCATAATCTTTAAATAATTTGCTTCTAATTCTAAAAAATTAAAAAAAAAAATAATGATTTTGAAATGAGGACATTTACTAACATAGTCTTATGATTTAGGGTCATTTGCTATAATTTTTTAAAATGAGGACATATACTAACATAGTCTTATGATTTGGGGCCATTTACTATAATTTCCCATTTGTATATAATGTCACTTAGGCTTTGGGCTTGGGAATCTTTAACACCTGCCAAAATAATATCAAATTTAAAATAATAAAATATTCTCAACTTAAATAATTTAACACTTAAAACTAAGAAAATATTCTCAACTTAAATAATTTAACACTTAAAATAATCTCTAACACCTGTCATCATTTGTTTCATCCACAACAATTGGGTACAATAACTACCCGCAGCAATATACTCAGCCTCTGCAGTGGACAAAGAGATTGAGTTTTGCTTCTTGTTGTGCCATAAAACAAGATTGTTTCCAAGATAGAAACATCCACCACTAGTACTTTTTCTATCATCTGCATTACCTGCCAAATCAACATCACTAAAACAAACAAGATTAGAGTTAGTGTCTTTAGAAAACCAAATCCTAAAATCAATAGTGCTATTTACATATCGAATGATTATTTTCATAGCAGAAAGATGAGATTCTATGGGATTTCCCTGATATCGTGCACAAACACCAACATTATAACGAATGTTACGACGAATAGTAGTGAGACAAAGCAAACTGCCTATCATACTTCGATACAAAGTTTGATCTACCTTTACTCCTTGTTCATCTTTGGTTAACTTCAATGTTGTGCTTGTTGGGTTTTATGCCCTAAATAAAACTCATTTCAATATAATCAGATTTACTTATTAATATAGATCAGAAATAACATTTAATGTTGCATGGTTCATATGATTTATTTCATGATTATATGTACATAATGTATAAATTCATCTGAAACCCTTTTCACATACTTGATCCTGTTTATTGTGCTGTCAACACATTGGAAAGTAAACATGACTATGTGAATAAAGATTCCTAGATTTATCAGACATAGGGTTTTACTGATATGATAATCTACAACAGAGTTTACTTGCATTTGGAGAAGTGCTATGTTCTTTCCAGAGCATTGGTTAAAGTAAAGCTCAGGTTGGATGCATGGAGTATGCATCGGAAGGGACCGATATTGAACTTTGACTTAGATTTATTAAACTTACCGTAATATCTATTCAAGTCAATATCGCCTAGTTGATCCTAGATCAAATGATCTTAATCCTATTATGATTAGGCTCAATCTCGAGAGGCTATTCGTGTTCTTTGATTTGTTAGTTAAGCCTACTTTTAGGTCAGGGTGATACGTACATTTTGGGAATACGGTAGTGCAATTGAGTGGGAGCGCTAACATAAACATGAAATCTATAGCTTCTATCTGGCGAATAGTAAGTAAAGGATGATCTCCTTCGAGCTTGACCAAACGAAAATAAATGGTCGAGATCTCATTTCACATAAGCTGAAATATCATTTATACGGGGTTAAGTGTTTTAAGGATTAAATACATTGTAGGGTGTAACGGTAATCTAATCCCTTTACAGTGTAGATCATTCATATAGAGGATCATTGATCAAATTAGGATTATAACAATGGATAACTAATGATGTGTCTATATGGTGGAACATATAGAGCATTCTATATAACTGAGAGTGTAATTTTAAGTTCTATGCGTGGATTCAACGAAGAATTAATAAGTTAGTGAATTTTAGTAATAAATTCTTAATCTACTTATTGGAAGCTCGGTTATATAGACCCATGGTCCCCCCACTAATTGAGATAATATTGCTTGTAAGACTCATATAATTGGTTTTGATTAATCAATTATAATTCTCAAATTAGACTATGTCTATTTGTGAATTTTTCACTAAGTAAGGGCGAAATTGTAAAGAAAGAGTTTTAGGGGCATATTTGTTAATTATGATACTTTGTATGGTTCAATTAATAAATATGATAAATGAAAATATTATTTAATAATTATTTATAGTTATTAAATAGTTAGAATTGGCATTTAAATGGTTGAATTAGAAAATTGGCGTTTTTGAGAAAATCAGATGCAGAAAAGATAAAACTGCAAAATTGCAAAAAGTGAGGCCCAAGTCCACATGTATAGGGCCGGCCACTTTTGTAGGGAATTTAAACTGATATTTTCATTATTTTAATGCCAAATAATTCAAACCTAACCCTAGTGGAATGCTATAAATAGATAGTGAAGGCTTCAGGAAATTTACACACTTAAATTTCACACTTCTGATTCAGAAAAAACTCAGCCTCTCTCTCTCTCTCTCCCTATCTTTAGCCGCCACTTCCCTCTTCTTTTCTTCTTCAATATTTCGAATTCCTTGAGTGAATGAGTGAGTGCCCACACACAGCAAGTGATACCTCAATCATAATGAGGAAGATCGTGAAGAAAGACTTTCAGCACTAAAGAATCAGAGAAAGAGATCCAGGTTCAGATATTGATAATACTCTGCTACAGAAAGGAATCAAGGGCTAGATATCTGAACGGAAGGAGTCATTTAATTCCGCTGCACCCAATGTAAGGTTTCCTAAACTTTATATGTGTTTATTTCATCGTTTTAGAAAGTTCATATTTAGGGTGTTAATCAACATAGTTGTGAGTAGATCTAAGATCCTGGTAAAATAATTTTCAACAGTGCTCATGGGAGTATTGGTATGTTTGGCATTCTCAAGACCAAACTTTTTCACCAAGTTCTTTGCATACTTGCTTTGAGAGACAAACGTACTCTCATCTGATTGCTTCACTTGAAGACCGAGAAAATAAGTGAGTTCACTGTTTAACGCCCAAATGTGACTTCCACTAGCGGTGGTTGTAGTATAGATCGGGCGGTCAATTCCACAAGGAGGTGATTATGGATAAAACCGTTAGTAGAAAAATAAAAACAAAAGGTTAATAATAAGTGATAATAGTAATTAATGATTTTGTGATTTTTAATTTGATAATAAATATTAAAAGAAAGCAAATAAATGTATAATCAATAGTAAAAGAGAGAAAGGCTTTAAGAATCATCCATATGCTTGTTTAGCTATTTTGTACCTTTGATTCACAAAGTTGTCACTAATCATACAACATTAAAGTTCATTATATTTTGAGTATACAAGTTCTTGAAAATAAAAGAAATGATTTAATCTTATGTAGAACCTAGAAATGACATTATACATCAAGCAATAATGCAATAAAAGATTAAACATAAAACTAAACATAAATATTATTTTTAATAAATGGAAACACATAGAAAGAGCATGACTAATCCTATATATCTTTAGTAAAAATAATGACAAAGAAAATAGAAATAGAGATGGTGGTGATAGTGAAAGAAATGAACATTAATATTACTTTTCTTAATTTTTAAGCACATAGGAAGAGCATGACTAAACCTATATGTTTAATAAAAAGTAAATAAAAATGAACATAAAAGATAGAACAAGATAAATACTACTATTACTACAATCACTAAATAAAAATATATAGAAAGAGCATGACTAAGTCTATATATATATTTAGTATATAATAGCATATATAGTAGTATAGATGGATGAAGAACAAGAAAATAAAAGTGAAATAAAAACTTGCATTACTCAAATAAATATTACATGTGAATCAAAGATACAAAATAACCTCACTTTGCATATGGAATCATCCCTAACCTTCCAAGGAAGATTAGGCCATTATGCTAATCATTCTCGTAAAATTTCTAAAGAGAAAAGATGAGAAGAAAAGATGAGAGAATTTTGCTATAGTTTTTTTACACTAAAAATTACACTCCAAATTACACTAAGTGAGCTCCAATTTATAGAGCCATAAAAGGACTAAAAATAAATAAATAAAAATTTAGGATTATAAAATAAATATTAAGATTAATTTTGACATTTCAAATCAAAAATAAAATTAATATTATTTTTGTTATCATTATGATTTGTCTTCTACTCTTTGGATGAAGGTTGAGTGTGGAAGAGGAAAATAGGGTTGATGATGACCTAGGCTTATCATCATTGCATCACATGCTTTGGAAGAGACAAAATTGATTATGAGCTTCATGGGCTAGGCTTGACCTTTTTGGGTTGGGTTGCTTTGGACTTCAACAAAAATGCCATTTTTTCCCTCATTTCTTTTCAACTTTGCTCCTTCCTCTTTCTTTCAACAAAAATACACTTTAATTCCTACAAGAAAGTCATAAATTGAATCAAAATTAAATATTTTCATTTATAAAATATATTACAATAATTTCATGAAAATATTAATTAAAACTCAATTTATTTTATCATTTAAATAAATAAAAGTGTATTTTTAACCACTAATCACAACCCCCAATTAGCTTATTGCTAGTCCCCTAGCAATTCAAGCGGAGAAAAAGAATAATCGAGTTGAATAAACAAGTCAAATAACGCAAAAATATCCAAGCATTTTTAAAATATTAGTAGAGAGTTAAAGATTGCTATCAGTGTTATTTCAGTTGTAACAACAGAGTTGTGTGTGTGTGCACCAAACTGTATTTATTTTATTTCAAGTCTTAACACAAATAGTATCGAAAAATCTCAAAAGTGTAAATGTCTCAACTCCAATTTTTTTCACGGGTATTGAAAGTATTTATATTGGAAGGGTGACACTCTTTGGAGTTGGAAATGTAACAATTAACTCACAAATGAGAGAGGATAAACTTTTTAGGACAAGCAATTTGAACAAATATTGATCACAAGATAGACATATCAAACCAATAGAATTCAACTGACAAACAACCTTTGGGATTTACCTGAAAAACTCACAAAATAAAGAGCCAACTAACTAACTAATAAATAATAAATATAATAACAATTTTTTTTTAATTAAAATAAACTAACATGAAACCCTTTTTTTTTTAGATATGGAGAGAATGGAGGAAAATAGAAATAAAATGATATTACCATCGCTATTTTTATTTTTTTTTATTTTATTTTTTTCTCAAAAAAAAAAAGATGGAGACTACTTGAAAATCAAAATAAAATGATGTTGGTCTTGCTCTTTTTTTTTTCATTATATATATTTTTTTGATGATTTTTTTTCTCTTTTTTTTTTTTTGATTTGATGATCTTTTTTTTTTTTACTTTTTTTTTTCTTCTTCTTTTTTTTTTTTTGACAAGAGACAACATATAAAAATAAAGATATAAAGAAATACAATAAAGTTACAAAGAAATAAACACAAAGGCTCTTTTGACATAAAATTAATCCCTCTAGTAAATGTCATGTTTGAAATTCCAAAAGTTTGACTTTACCAACTCAAATGATCAATGAAAGTTCAAAAAGTTGTTTTCTCAACTCTCACAACTCACCAAAAATGAAAAACTTTACACTCAAAATTTTTCTTAACTGTATGTGTTTACAACCATTTTACCACATGTTTGGAAAGTGCACAAAAGAACTCTGAAAATCACAACTTGGTAACAAAATATAGCAAATATTGACTCAAACTGTAATTTTACAATCATGCTTGGATAATTTTGAAAAAAATTGACTTAAAAAATTCAACAAGACAATTACAATTCTCTAAATGAACGCTCACCAGAGCTCACCACCCCCAACTCAAAATTAGACAGTGTCCTCAATGTCACAAAAAATATGAAATGAAAAAAGATAGGGAAAAGAGTAGACCTGATTGACGACAATATGCACGGAGTGAGAGTGGAGATAACCTAATAACAGTAACCCAAAACAAACATAGAAAATAAAAAAATATAAAATAAATTAAATAAACTTACTAAAAACATAAAGATAAAACCTGATTAGTCATTGGTAGACAGAAGTGATCTCCTCAGGTAAGTCTACCAACTATATGTTTGTACTATCCAGTATCAAAAATGAACTTTCTTTTATCCTTCGTCTCAAAAATAGATGCATTGGTGACATTTTCAGGATAAGGAAAATATTCATTCTCAATGTCATGAAGGAAATGGTATGCTTGGTCACTTGAGAAAATTTTACAAATTTCCTCCACAACTGTGTCTATCACATCAGTATGATAACACTTGTTTTCATTTGAAATGGTTGGAAGAATTTCAGGATGAGAAATATTGTCACTCCAAATAGTATAACATTGTTTGCAAGAGATTAGGGTAGAGGGTGATGGTATTATCTCAATTTGTGGAGGAAGAACATTGTTTGAAATTTGTTCATTGAATTCCATATTTTCCTCTACTAATTGAGTGAGCGAAGCATTTTGGTTTTCATTCATCTTTCTTTCATTCTCTAGACTAGCAAAAAATATTAAACTATTTTTCTCTAGAGATTCGCTATTGCTAAATTGAGATGATTGACAAAACGTATAAGCTTTCTCAGCAAAATCCAAATCGATTGGTGCATTGTAGTTGTACTCAGACTTCCAACTACAGTCAATAACATTTTTCCAGTTATGATTACCATTCTTATTATCAACTACTTCATAGTCAAAATAAGGTTCATCATAAACTTCATATGTATCCTCGTACTTAGCTTTCAAAACATCCAATTTTCTAGTTAATAAATTTACTTGAGCTTGAAGTTTCTCTCTTTCGCTAAGTTGAAATGCACCATTAAAATTATTAGTACCATCAGTAGTACTATAATTTGCAAAGTTTCTACATGAAGCATAGTATGTTGGAAAATAAAACTCAAAACGTTGCTTCTCTTCTTCATTCATTTCTCTTTTATTTTAGTCATAGGTTTTTTTTTTTTTTTAATTTTTTTTTTTTAGTATAAGGTACAAAAAGGCAATATTACAAAGACTAACACAAGAATGCTCACAGGCCGATTGGAAAGGTTGCCAAGGTACCGCTTCGTCCCGACCTTACCTAGACAGAACCGAAGTTCCCAGGTAAGATGGAGGGTACACTAACGCAAACCTTATTTAAAAACCAATCTTTCTTAGACAGAACAAACTCAGTTTGTGTCATATATATTATTACATTGTTGTAAGAAATACTAAGTGTTTTATGATTTTTATATATTTTTTGTATTTTATGATTATTTTTTTTAGAGTTGCTAAAATCTAGATCTAAAATAAAGAAAAAGAAATTTTAAACTAAAAAAATACTAATAATAAACAAAAAAGCAAAAAATAATATAAACTATCACACTATAACAAGTACTAAAGTAAAAAAAAATAAAAATACTAAACAATAGCTATTATAAAATTAAATAATAATTTTTTTTTTTAGGAAAAGCAAATAAAAAAAATTATATAAATATATATGTGTTTTTTTAATCAAAAAATCATTTCTGATAAGGAAGATCGGATAAAACCGCAACCTTAGAGCATACTTTGAATTACTTGATAATTTTTTTTCTTTTCTTCACAAATATTTACACAACATAAGCTAATATTCACAGGAAAATAAAATGTAAAAAAAAAAAATTACTAACCTCTTGATTGTAGATTTCGCTAAGCTTTTTTAAAAAATTACCTCCCCGGCAACGGTGCCAAAATTTGTTTAACGCCCAAATGTGACTTCCACTAGCGGTGGTTGTAGTATAGATCGGGCGGTCGATTCCACATGGAGGTGATTATGGACAAAAGCGTTAGTAGAAAAATAAAAACAAAAGGTTAATAATAAGTGATAATAGTAACGAATGATTTTGTGATTTTTAATTTGATAATAAATATTAAAAGAAAGCAAATAAATGTATAATCAATAGTAAAAGAGAGAAAGGCTTTAAGAATCATCCATATGCTTGTTTAGCTATTTTGTACCTTTGATTCACAAAGTGGACACTAATCATACAACATTAAAGTTCATTATATTTTGAGTATACAAGTTCTTGAAAATAAAAGAAATGATTTAATCTTATGTAGAACCTAGAAATGACATTATACATCAAGCAATAATGCAATAAAAGATTAAACATAAAACTAAACATAAATATTATTTTTACTAAATGGAAACACATAGAAAGAGCATGACTAATCCTATATATCTTTAGTAAAAATAATGACAAAGAAAATAGAAATAGAGATGGTGGTGATAGTGAAGGAAATGAACATTAATATTACTTTTCTTAATTTTTAAGCACATAGGAAGAGCATGACTAAACCTATATGTTTAATAAAAAGTAAATAAAAATGAACATAAAAGATAGAACAAGATAAATACTACTATTACTACAATCACTAAATAAAAATATATAGAAAGAGCATGACTAAGTCTATATATATATATATATTTAGTATATAATAGCATATATAGTAGTATAGATGGATGAAGAACAAGAAAATAAAAGTGAAATAAAAACTTGCATTACTCAAATAAATATTACATGTGAATCAAAGATACAAAATAACCTCACTTTGCATATGGAATCATCCCTAACCTTCCAAGGAAGATTAGGCCATTATGCTAATCATTCTCATAAAATTTCTAAAGAGAAAAGATGAGAAGAAAAGATGAGAGAATTTTGCTATAGTTTTTCTACACTAAAAATTACACTCCAAATTACACTAAGTGAGCTCCTATTTTTAGAGCCATAAAAGGACTAAAAATAAATAAATAAAAATTTAGGATTATAAAATAAATATTAAGATTAAATTTTAAATTTCAAATCAAAAATAAAATTAATATTATTTTTGTTATCATTATGATTTGTCTTCTACTCTTTGGATGAAGGTTGAGTGTGGAAGAAGAAAATAGGGTTGATGATGACCTAGGCTTATCATCATTGCATCACATGCTTTGGAAGAGACAAAATTGATTATGAGCTTCATGGGCTAGGCTTGACCTTTTTGGGTTGGGTTGCTTTGGACTTCAACAAAAATGCCATTTTTTCCCTCATTTCTTTTCAACTTTGCTCCTTCCTCTTTCTTTCAACAAAAATACACTTTAATTCCTACAAGAAAGACATAAATTGAATCAAATTAAATATTTTCATTTATAAAATATATTACAATAATTTCATGAAAATATTAATTAAAACTCAATTTATTTTATCATTTAAAATAAATAAAAGTGTATTTTTAACCACTAATCATTCACCTACCATGCTCATTCCAAACTCCTCTTGCTTTTGAGAAAAAAAAAACTTGTACTTCAAAGTTAGAGGTAGAACCAAACACAATATCATCAACATATATCTGAGCAATAATAACATCAGTATTAATATTTTTGATAAAAAGTGTTTTATCAACATTTCCCCTTTTGTAATCATGAGAAAGCAAAAATTCAGTTAGACGCTCATACCAAGCACGTGGTGCTTGTTTCAAACCATACAAAGCTTTGTCTAATCTATAAACATAATCAGGAAAATGAGGATCCTCAAACCTTTTAGGTTGTTCAACATACACTCCTTCCTTTGAAAAAACCATTCAAAAATGCAGATTTGACATCTATTTGATACAATTTAAAAGCAAGAATGCAAGTTATGGAAAGGAGTAACCTGATAGATTTCAGTCTTGCTACTGGAGTAAATGTTTCATCAAAGTCAATACCCTCAACCTGAGTGTATCCTTGGGCAACCAACCTTGTCTTGTTTCGAATGATAGTCCCGAACTCATCGCTCTTATTTTTGAAGATCCAGTTGGTTCCAATGATGTTCACAGATGGCGGTCTTGGAATCATTTTACAGACTTTGTTTCGAACAAAGTGATGTAGCTCATCCTGCATTGCAAGAAACCAATCTTCATCCGTTAGTGCTTCTTTTACAGATTTTGGTTCTAAAGAAGAAACAAAACATAAGAATTGAATTATATTAGCATATTCTCTTCTTGTAACCATGCTCTCATCCAAGTTTCCAAGGATGAGATCTGAAGGATGATTCTTTATAACCCTAGAGGATGGTTCCCTCTGAATTGGATCAGTGATTAAATTTGAAGAATGCTCGGATTCTTTTGTTGTTAAAGTTTTTATAGCAATAGAGTCCTGCAATGTAGCCTCGACAGCTGCTTCTGTAGCTCCATCAGGTTCCTTTTCCTTGGCAGCAATCTTTTCCAACAAGTCTTCACTCTGTTCTTCTGTTGAAAACTTAGACAAATCCTTTAGACCCTCAACAACAACATTAGCAGATTCCATAACAATTTGGGTTCTCATGTTATACACACGATATGCCCTACTATTGATGGAATATCCTAAAAAAATACCTTCATCACTTTTTGCATCAAATTTTCCAGTGTAATCACGATCTCTTAAAATATAACAAACACACCCAAACACATGAAAATGACTTACATTTGGTTTCTTACCTTTCCAGATTTCATATGGTGTTTTGTGAGTACCTGGACGTAATAAGACTCTGTTAATAGTATAGCAAGCAGTATTGATTGCTTCGGCCCAAAGACGCCTTGTAAGCTTCTTGTTGTTCAACATTACTCTAGCCATTTATGTTGGAAATATTTTACCATGATCTAGATTTACTACCAAGTATGTTTGATTAACATCCTAATATGAATTCTAAAACAATGAAATAAACACATAAGAGTTTAAGAAAACCTTACATTGGGTGCAGCGGAATATAATGACTCCTTCCATTCAGATCTCTAGCCCTTGATTCCTTTCTGTAGCAGAGCATTATCAAGATCTGAATTTGGATCTCTTTCTCTCCTTCTTTGATGCTGATTTTCCACAGTCTACATACTATGATTGAGGTACCACTTGATGTGTGTGGGCACTACTCATTCACTCAAGGGATTTCGAAATTTAGAAGAGAAGAAAAGAGAGAGGAAAGTGGCAGCTCAGGAATTCTCTCAGAAAAGAATGAGATGCAATTGTGTGTTGTTTTCTGAAGCCATTACTTTCTATTTATAGAATGCCCTCTAGGTTTAGGTTAGCATTGTGTGGCATTAAAATAATGGAAAAATAAAATGGTAAAAGCCTATGCATAGTGGGCGGCCCATATAAGGAAATTGGGCCTCACTTTGCAACTTTCCCATTTTGTTATTTCTCATTCCTATTTTCTCAAAAATGCCAATTTTCAAATTTAACCATTCAAATGCCAATTCTAATTATCTAATAACTTAAAAATAATTATTAAATAATATTGTCATTTAATGTATTTATTAATTTAGACATATAAAATATCTTAATTAATAAATAAACCTAGAATCTCTTTTCTTTACAATTTCGCCCTTGCTTAGTGAAAATTCATAAAGTAGACATAGTCTAACTTTAGAATTATAATTGATTAATCAAAATCAATTAACTGAGTCTTACAAGCAGTATGGTCTTAACTAGTATGGGACCATGGGTCTATATAACCGAGCTTCCAATAAGTCGAACCGAATTTACCAAGTAAATTCCTTAACTTATTAATTCCTTATTGAATCCACTCTTAGAACTTGAAATTGCACTCTCAGTCATATAGAAAGCTCTATATGTTCCATGATATAGATACGTCATTAGTTATCCATTGTTATAATCCTAATTTGATCAATGATCCTCTATATAGATGATTTACACTGTAAAGGGATGAAATTACCGTAACACCCTACAATGTATTTTATCCTTAAAATACTTAACCCTGTATAAATGATATTTCAGCTAAGTGAAACCATTTATTTTCGTTTGGTTAAGCTCGAAGGAAATCATCCTTTACTTTCTATTCGCCAGATAGAAGCTATAGATTCCATATTTATGTTAGCGCTCCCACTCAATTGCACTACCGTGTTCCCAAAATGTACGTATCACCCTGACCCAAAAGTAGGCTTAACTAACAAATCAAAGAACACGAATGACACTCTTGAGATTGAACCTAATCATATCAGGATTAAGATCATTTGATCTAGGATCAACAGGTGATCTTGAATTGAATAGATATTACGGTAAATTTGATATATCTAATCAAAGTTCAATATCGGTCCCTTCCGATGTATACTCCATACATCCGATACTGGTAAACTTTGCCAATGTCCTAGAAAAGACATAACACTTTTCCAAGGTGTAAGAATACCTATCGTTGATCATACCATGTCAGTCTAAATCCAGTGTTCTGACAAATCAGGGAATAAACTTTCGAACATATAATTAAGATTATATTCCACTGTGCTGACAACACTATAATCATTAACAAAGTCATATGTTCTGGACTTAAATAGAATTAATACATTATACATATAATCATGAAATAAATCATGTGAACCATGCAACATAAAATGTTATTTCTGATCTTTATTAATAAGTAATCTAATTATATTGAAATGAGTTTTATTTAGGGCACAAAACCCAACAATTTCTGTTAGAGTACGGTTCTTTCTTTCAACCACTCCATTTTGTTCAGGAGTTTTAGGAGCAGAAAATTCATGAGAAATACCATTAGATTTACAAAACTCATCATATATAGTATTTTCAAAATTTTTTTCCATGATCACTCCTAATCCAAACAATTTTACCAATGTTACAATCTTTTTCAACTCTTATTTTCACACAAGGATTTAAAAGCTTCAAAAGTATTAGATTTTTCTCTCAAAAAATCCACCCATGAAAATCGAGAAAAATCATCAACACACACAAAAATATACCTCTTACCATTCACGCTTTCAACCTGGATTGGACCCATTAAGTCCGTGTGGAGGAGTTCGAGAACTCTGGAAGTATTCACATCAGGAACACTCTTGTGAGAAATTTTCAGTTGCTTACCAAGCTGACATGGTCCACATTTTTCCAAAGATTCCTACCTTCTAAGATTTATAAAATGAATATGACCAAGTTTTTCATGCCATAAATTAGTTGTATTATCAATGACAGAATGACAAGTAGCATACGTAGTGAGAGTATAACAATTGTCACTAGATCTGAGCCCTTGCAAGACAATTTCATCAAGAATATTACACACATAACAATGATTACTATCAAAGCTCATAGTATAACCCTAATCACAAATTTGACTAATGCTAAGAAGATTAGCTTTTAATTCATCCACCAACATGACAATCTTCAGTTTAGGAAGCCCTTCAAAATTAAGAGTTCTTATCCCTATGACTTTTCAAACAAGACCGTTGCCAAAAGTAACTTCTCCACACTACATAGGTCTAATGTTGTCAAGATATTCTTTTTCACCTGTCATGTGTCTAGAACAACCACTGTCAAAGTACTACATGTTAGTAGCAATAGTTTTAAAACAAGAAGAACCTACCAAGCATTTATTTTTGACAACCTATTTTTGTTTTTGAAAAACATGTTTATTTCCAAGATAATTAGATTTAAACATGTTTTGCATAGTAACACATTTAGGTCGAATGTTACCTTTTATCCCACAAAAATGACAAATAGGAATGTATCGTCTTCTATTCCCTTTAGAATTGTAAAACTTACCGTGCTGCTTCTTTTCTATAATAGCAGAGCGTTTTGTTGAAGTGACAAAACCCTGCAAGGTAGAAACAGTTCTTCCAGAAGCAAAAATATTAGATTTAACAAATTTGGTATTGGAATCAGATTGAGTAGAAACATAACCTAGACCAGCATGATTAGTTTGGCCAGACTTTTGAATCTTTTCAAAAATGTTTGAACCTGGATTTAACATTTTGACATTCTTTTTAATGTTTTCAAGTTCCTTAGTCAAAGAAATAATTTCACTCTTTTAAGATCAATTCAGATTCACAACATTAAATTTTTTCTTCAACCTCATTGATGTTGTTACACAAGTCTTTATTATTTTTAACCAGGGAACGATTTTCAACACAAATTTCCAACCACTTACCAAACATTACCTTGTAAGATTCAGCCATAGAGTTCTCATCAAATTTTGACTCATCTGATTCAAATCCAACTTCTTCCTTGTTGTCATCGATCAAGGTATTATTCAAGCAAATGAATTTTCCTTTTTCTTGCAAATTTCTTGACAAAACACTTGCTAGAGCAATATTTTCTTTTTCATCTTCACTACTTTCAGAATCATCACTCCCAGTAACATTCAAACCCTTTTTATTTTTCTTTAAGGTATTGGCACATTCAGATTGAATATGACCATACCCTTCACACTCTCTGCATTGAATACCCTTTTTATTGTTAAATGAAAAAGGTTTAGAGGAATTGTTACTAGAAATGTTACCTTTGGGAGTTTTTGAATTTTTTTTTATTTCAAACAGATTTTATGTATTTTTGAAAATTTTTTGTCAACAAGGTCATTTCATCATCAGAAGTAATATTCTTAGAAACATTAAATGCAATAGCTTTGCTTTTCTGATTCAAGGAACTTTGCCTACTCTTTTTCTTGATTTGTTGATTTAACTCAAAAGTTCTTAAAGAACCCATGAGCTCCTCAACCTTCATTTTGCCAAAGTTTGTTGCCTCTTCCATTGCTAGCAATTTTGTGTCAAACCTATCAGGAAGCACACGAACAATTTTCCAAACCAAGACAGATTCATCTAATTTTTCTCCCAAGGCAAAAAACTCATTAGAGATATCAGATAATCTTTCATAAAAATTAGACAAAGTTCAGTTTCTGACATTCTCAATTCATCAAATCTAGTTGCAACATGCTAAAACGTGATCTTTTTACATTAGCGGTACCTTCAAATTGAGTTTGAAGGATTTCCCACGCTTCCTTTGCAGATTCACAAGATGAAATTAATTTAATAAAGCCTTCACCGACAACATTAAAAAATAGCATGTAAAGCCTTATTATTATAACCAGATAATTTTTCATCTTCAATGGTCCAATTGAGTTCAGGTTTTACCTTAGTATTACCTTCATCATCACTTTCAGTGGGTTGCGACCAGCCTGTAAGTATAGCTCTCCAAGCCTTCTCATCTTGTGACTTGATGAATGCTCTCATCCTAACTTTCCAATAAGGATAATTCAACTCATTCAACAGTGGTGGTCGAGTGATAGAGCTTCCTTCTGCAAACCAAGACATCTCATGCAAAACAAATTAAACGGAATAATCTCAAGATCTCACTAAGAATTTAGTGACCCGCTCAGATACCAATTAAAATTCCGTATTTTAATATTCTTAGTTTTATTATTTAATTAAATGTGGAATAATGAAACTAGTACTGAAAACAGTTTTTCCGTAGCTACATAAAACAACTCTGTAACTCCAGAAGAAACCAGAAAAACAAATAGTGCAGAAAAGTAAAAACACACGAGGTTTTTGTACGTGGTTTCAACAATCCTTTCAGATTGTTACTAGTCCACGAGGCCACGCCCAGAGATAAGATTCATTAGATAGGTCTCAAAAATACAAAGTAATTGACTTATGCATAAATAGACTCCCTCTTATTATATGCCGCAAGCTTGATGTATTCCACCTTCTAACCAAACCTTGATGAAACTCCAAGAGCTCGAAACCCTTTCGATCTCCTTGAAGAGTGCTTGCTTCCTCCCGATGCAAGACTTGAAAAGCAATCTCCCGAAAACTTTGTAAAACCTTCTCATGAAGGTAGCACTAATGTTCTTCTTCTTTGTAGACTTGAATACAGACTCAAGATCATACAAAATACAAATAAACAGAGTAAGAGTCAAACAAGCTCTCCTCTACAAAACAAAGACACTCTTTCCTTAAGATATGAATACAATTCTAAGTGTAGGAAAGAGATTCTAAACCTAATTGCTATAACACTACTACAAATATAAGAATTCGCGACGGTACTAAAAACGATTTTTTTCGAGGACCGTTGCTAAAAAAATTAAGTAACTATTTAAAACCGTCAGGAAAAATTTAGTATTCCTGACGGTTTAAAATCGTAGTAAACAAAATAGGCGAAGTTTTTTTAATAAAATGCGATTTTTAAAAGGACCCTTATAGGCGACGGTTTAAAACCGTCGCCTATAAGGATCCATTAAAAAATCGTCACCTACTTCTCGCCACATTTCCCACTTGCCCACCTACTTTTTTTCTGTTTCCCACATGCCCACCTTATTATTCTCACCTATTTATTCTCCATTTCCCACACCCTAAAACGAAAAATATTAACTCTCCAAAATCCAACCCATGCATCCGCACCATCGCCCTCCTCTCTCGCCGTCTTCCTCCCTCTCTCGATCTCCCTTTCTTCTCATCTCTCTCGTCCATCGATCTCCACCCACCCCTCCTCCTGTCCGTCTCCCTCTACTCTACATCGCATACGTCGGACCACCACCACCTTTCGTCGGCGTCCCTCTCATCTCCGTCTCATACGTCGCACCACCACCACCTCCCATTTTGTCTCCCTCTCTCTCTTTCTCTCTTTCCGAGCTCGGTATAAATACATTTATTTATTTATATACTTTTTCATTTATTATATATATTTATTTTGTTATTGTATAAATTTAATGTTTTTTTAAAGTTAGTTGTTATTGTAACAAAATTAATTAGTTGTTTTATTTTAATTTAGGTAAAATTATAAAGCTAATGTAGGAAAAAAATGGGAAAAAAAAAGATTTTTCTGCCATTAATTCCCGACGGTTTCAAACCGTCGAGAAGTCCACATTAGCGACGGTTTTAAACTATCGCCTATTTTTTCCGTTTTACCATGGTCGTATAGGCGACGGTTATAGAAACCGACGGGAATACTTTAAATGACTGTTTAAAAATATCGAGAAAAACCATTTTTGTAGTAGTGTAAGGTGTATTTATAATCAATATACACCTTATCGACAACTTACACACGGTCTGAACAAGACCCCAGCCCACTAGAAAATTCCATAAAATAAATCTTCAATTATCTCAAGAATTTTCATTTCTGTACCTACAGATTCGTGGGCAGTAAGTAAAACTTTCCATTTATAGAAAAGGAAAGTTTAGCTCCGGTTTTATCTTCAAGAAATCTGATCTAATAAAGTGGGAAACTCACACAAGATCAGAATATACCAACTGGTTAGATAAGAATAAATTGTGTAATCAAACTTACCATTTTTACCTTAATTTTCATAAATAGGAAAGCTAGACAACTTTCCTTCCAAATTTAGATACACAAAATATGGACACTAATTTAAATACTCAAGCCGAAGATATACAATAAATAATAAAATATTTTTGTCAATTAAATATGTCAAAAATAAAATTAACAGACACAAAACTGCAGTGTGCCGCGACGTACATCGCGACACATCACCACATATCGTGAAACTTCATCCTTGACCTCCCACATACTATTTTATTGCTAAATATCGCTAACAACATTGTAAAAGATCGCTAAACTCGCAAAAAAAATCCAAAAAATGCAGAATCACGACATTTCATGTTTCATTGACATAAAAATAAGGATATGTGTAGATCTATTCATATCAACATAAATAGTGGAAAATAAAAGGCAACCAAGGATTTATATTTATTTTCTTATCTTTTGTTATCATAATAATACTAAACGCACTTCTTAACTCATAGATAAATTTTAAATATTTTAAAAAAATTAAACTAAAAATACATGAAAATTTATCATTATATGCTTAAAATAAATATACTCACTAAAAATATGCTACCCTATTTTGCATCATGTAAAATATGCTTGGATAAGATTTTTCATCCAATTTTACCACTAAACAAATAAAACACCAAACTTTCCATCTCTCTCTGGTATCTCTCTTCTCTCTCTCTCTCTCTAGGAAACTCACACCACACACACTCTACCAGTCAGACCTCCCGTCGTCGGAGCTATTGTTGTTTGACCACCTTACATTACTGTGGAGTTGGTTGGACAACCTTGGAATCAAAACTTTTAGAAAGAATTTTCTTCAAAAAATAATGGGTATGTAATTTCTTTAGTAATTATTGTTTGATTTAGTTGTGTTTGTTAGGCGTGTTCAACAAAATTTACAAACCGCCCAAACCAAACCGAATAAACCGACAAAAAATACAACTCGAAATAATACAATAAAAATCCAATCCGCCCAATATATATTGGGCAGTTTACAAATTATTCTAAACCACCCAATTAACCCGAATAAACTGAATTAAACCGATTTATATATATTTTTTTAATAAAATTGTATATATTGAAAAACGTGTTTTTAAAAATGTCAGTTGTATATAAAAAAAATATAAAAACTGTAAGTGTTTGCAGCAGCAGAAAGTAATTCTGCTACAGCCAAACAGAACAGGCAGAATATAAAATATTTGCAGAAAAATAAATAACTTGACACAAGAGATTTATACGTGGTATCAGTGTTCTCACGAACACTCCTAGTCCACGGGGCCACGCCCAGAGAATGAAATCAATTAATAAAGTATCAAAAATTACAAAGACAATTGACTTAAACAAGTTTAGACTCCCTCTAAAGTATTGCCGCAATCCTTTGTAATCCACTTTATGAATCTGACTTCTTGAAACACCTTCAAGCCCGAACTCCCTTCGTCTTTGAAGTGTGAGTGCTTACTTCCTCCCGAAGTAAGGCTTCAACAAGTCTTCTCCCGAAGACCAAGTGCTTACTTCCTCCCGAAGTAAGGCTTTACCAAGTCTTCTCCCGAAGACCAATCTCTTGTTCAGTCAAGTAGTTCTTCACAACCTCTAGGACAGAGTAAGAACAGAAATAAACAACTAGAACCTAGATGAACAACTAGGCTCTCACAAAACAAAGAAAATCTCTTCTCTCTAAAAAGATAAATGCAAAAAATGAATAATGGAAGAGTTAATTCGAATGGTTGCTCTCTAGGCTCTATTTATAGAACATAGAAACCAAAGAGGCAACCACAAGTTCGAATCTACAGCTGTACAAAAACTTTCCTAAGAAAACACGATCTGCTACATCAGAATCGGATGCTGACGCAGCAGATCACACCAGAATCGGGAAACTTGCTAAAACCGGGTCCGATCTTCTATCAATGCTTGATTCCTGCCAAAAACAGATTAGATATTCTGATTGTATCAAGATACAATCGAAATTAATAAGGAAAAGGCAATAATCAAAGTTTCCCTAAAAAAGACAACTTTCCAAAAGAGAATTTCTTCTCTTTTAAGAAGTTTTCAACAAAGGAAAGTTCAGCTGAAAGTGCAACTTTCCTAACAAGGAAAAGGGCAACTAAAAACCGAATTTATAACTTGCCAAAAAAAGGACTTTACAATCTCCCCCTTTGGCACTTTAGATGAACAAAATAATTTTTAACATAAAGTACCTGCAAGGCAAAGTTAGCAAGAGCAAAAGATATGTAACGCCCCGATTTCCCGAGACGTCACACTAGCTAGTCCGTTTAAAACCATTTATTATAAAAATAATAAACTAATTTATTGAAAATAATTAAAGCATGAGATCTCATTATTTTAAAACAAAAACAATTGATTCATTTACAAATTTTTAAACATTAATTTTTACAAAAGTAATCGAGCCATAATCTTTAAAGAAATATTGTTAAACCAAAATCCCTAACATGTAATCCACGCCTCGAGCTCGCCATCCTCACTGTTTAGTTTTGTCTTTACCTGCACACAGAGTACCCGTGAGCTAACGCCCAGTAAGAAGAGCTATGTAGGACATAACCCCCCAACTAGATAACATAATCATAAGTATAACAATATCACAACATCAAATTAATTCATACCATACTTGCATACATATAACAACATGTCATATCACATATTATTCTCACATACAATACAACATCATATCACAGTGTTGTTGGAATTTATTTTACCAGGAACTTAGATCTACTCACAAGTATGTTGATTTAACAACCTAAATATGAACTTCTAAAATGATAGGAAATTAAACACATAAGAGTATCAGAAATCTTACAGTGATTGCAGCAGAATATATGTCTCCTCCCACTCAGATCTCTAACCCTTGATTCCTTTCTGTAGCAGAGTATAATCAAGATCTGAGCCCGATAGTCCTTCTTTGTTGTTTCTAAATTCTACACAGCCTTCCTCACTATGATTGAGGCATTACTTGATGTGTGTGGGCACTACTCTAGCACTTATACTTTTCGAAACAGTGAAGGAAGAGAGAGAGAGAGGGTGGCGGCTCAGAGAGAATTTTCTGAGAGAAAATTCTTTCAGAATAATGTTGTGAAAAGGTTGTACAGTTGTGTTCAACTCTGAAGCCTTTGCCTTCTATTTATAGAAGACCACCCAGGGCTATGATTGAAATTTGGAATTAAAAAAAATCAAAGAGAAAAGGAAGCTAAGTGGCCGGCCTAGGCATTGTGGAAACAAGGCTTGCCACTTTTCCAACTTTCCTTTTCCTACAATGATAGTTTCCTGTTTTGTCAAAAACTGCCAATTCCTTTGTTCAACCACATAAATGTCAAATCTAATTATTTAATAATTAAAATTAATTATCAAATAATATATTTTCATTTATTTTATTAATAATGAAACTAATTAAAGTTTCCTAATTAATAAATATGCCCTTCAAAATCTCTATTTACTGTTTTGCCCTTAATAAGTGATAAATTTTCAAATAGACAAGTCTATCTTGAGAATTTTTAATTGATTAATTAAAATCAATTAAATGAGTCTTACAAGTAATATCATCTCAACTAGTGAGGGGACCATGGGTCTATATATCCGAGCTTCCAATAAGCAGATCTAGAATTTACCACTTAAATTCACTGACTTATTAATTCTTCGTTGAATCCACACATAGAACTCAGAATTGCACTCTCAGTATATAGAATGCTCTATGTGTTCCACCAAATAGACACATTATTAGTTATCCATTGTTATAATCCTAATGTGATCAATGATCCTCTATATGGATGATTTACACTGTAAAGGGACTAAATTACTGTAACACCCTACAATGTATTTTATCCGTAAAACACTTAACCCTGTATAAATGATATTTCAACTAAGTGAAATGAGTACTCAATCATTTATCTCGTTTGGTTAAGCTCGAAGGAAATCACCCTTTGCTTACTATTCGCCAAATAGAAGCTATAGATTCCATATTTATGTTAGCGCTCCCACTCAATCGCACTACCGTGTTCCCAAAATGTATGTATTGCCCAGACTAAAGATTAGGCTTAACTAAAAAATCAAAGAACACGAATAATTCTCTTGAAATTAAGCCTAACCATATCAGGATTTCGATCATGTGATCTAGGATCAACTTATGATATTGAATTGAATAGATGTTTACGGTAAGTTTCAAAATCTAATTCAAAGTTCAATATCGGTCCATTCCAATGCATACTCCATGCATCCAACCTGAGCTTTACTTTAACCTATGTTTCGGAAAGAACATAACATTTCTCCAAATGTAAGTAAACTCGTTGTAGATTGTCATATCGGTAAAACCCGGTGTCTCGATAAATCTAGGAATACTTTATTCACATAGTCATGTTTATTTTCCACCGTGTTGACAACACAATAAACATGCAAGATCAAGTATGTGAAAAGGGGTTTGGATGAATTTATAAATCAAATAGACAAGCAATTGATTAAGTGAACCAAAACATACACAAGTGAATGAAAAATTACTTCTGTTACTTTATTGATATTGAATAATCTGGATTACATTGAAACGTAGTTTTATTTAAGGGCATAAAACCCAACAAACTCCCACTTGCACTAATATAAAAAAAATCAGTACATTTCAATTAATCCTAAATTCTGACGGTGCTTTTCGAATGAAGTTACTGCCAAGACTTTGGTGAATGGATCAGCTAAGTTATCCTGCGTATCCACTTTCTCCACCAGTACATCCCCTCTTGCCACATATTCTCTGATAATATGATACTTTCTTTCTATATGCTTACTTCTCTTATGGCTCCGAGGTTCCTTACTGTTGGCCATAGCTCCAGTGTTATCACAAAGCAGGACTAGAGGCCTTTCCATTCCAGGAACTACACCAAGACTGGTGAAGAACTTCCTAAGCTAGACAACCTTTAGTCGCTTCACCCAGCCTATGTATTCTGCCTCCATGGTAGAATCCGAAATAGCAGTTTGTTTAGCACTTCTCCAAACCACTGCTCCACCCCCAAGAGTAAACACCATCCCAGATGTAGATTTCCTGTCTTCAAGACATCCCTGGAAATCTGAGTCTGTATAGCCTAAGAGATTTAAAGCACCACCCTTGTAGACTAATACATAATCTCTTGTACTCTTTAAGTATTTCAAAATATACTTAACAGCATTCCAATGTACCCGTCCCGGATTTGATCTGATACCGCTCACGATTCCAACTGCATAGCAGATGTCAGGTCTAGTGCATAGCATAGCATACATTAGACTTCCAACTGCAGAAGCATAAGGAATTTTTGCCATGTCTTCTATCTCTTGAGGATCAGTAGGACACTGTTCCTTAGATAGACGGATACCATGTCTAGAGGGCATGTTTGCCCCATTGGTATTGGTCATGGAAAATCTCTCTAGAACTTTGTCAATGTAAGCTTTTTGAGAGAGAGCAAGGGATCCTTTCTTTCGGTTTCGACAATCAATACCAAGAACATAGGCTGCCTCACCCAAGTCTTTCATGTCGAATTGAGTGTCAAGCCATTCCTTGATGTGAGTCATTTTCTTGACATTGTTTCCAATGATCAAAATGTCATCAACATAAAGGACCAAGAATACTACTACTTGGTTTTCCTTGAGTTGGTAAACACAAGGTTCATCTTCATTCTGATGAAAGCCGTAGGTTTTGATGATTTCATCAAACCTTTTATTCCATGAGCGAGAAGCTTGCTTAAGTCCATATATGGACCTATTTAATTTGCAAACTTTATTCTCCCCGCCCGGGAAGAACATAACCTTCTGGTTGCTCCATATAGATGGTTTCTTCAAGAAGCCCATTAAGAAAAGCTGTCTTGACATCCATTTGCCAAATTTCATAATCTAAAGCGGCAGCTATGGAGAGAAGAATTCGGATGGATTTGAGCATGGCAACCGGACTAAAAGTTTCCTCATAGTCCACACCTTCTCTTTGGGTATAACCCTTGGCGACTAGTCTAGCTTTGAAAGTTTCGACTTCGCCTCCAGCACCTCTTTTCTTCTTGTAGACCCATTTACATCCAATTGGACGAAAATCATCAGGTGGTTCTACATATTCCCAGACTTTGTTCTTTTTCATGGAATCCATTTCTGAATCCATACTGGCTAACCATCGCTTCCGTTGCGGACTTGCCATTGCCTGTTTATAGGTTAATGGGTCGTCATCAATACCGTCACCAACGACCATATTGATTTCACCATCCAAGCCATAACGAGATGGTTTTGTAGAAACCCTCCCACTACGACGAGGAGCGGTGACCTTCTGAACAGGAGCTTTGGTAGTAGTTTTCTCAGTTGCTACAACTGAGGGAGTGGGATGTTCCTCTTCTTGAGTAGAAGAAGATGGTACATTTGAAGGAACAGTATCTGTGAGCATTTCCTCTAATATAATTTCACTTTTCGGTTTGTTGTCTTTCATATAGTTATCTTCAAGGAAAGTAGCATTTGTAGAAACAAACACTTTGTTATCCTTGTGACTATAGAATAGTCCACCCCTAGTCTCTTTAGAATTTCCGACAAACATGCAAACTTCAGTTCGCGATTCCAGTTTGCCTTCTTTCTTTCTTAAGACGTGAGCAGGGCACCCCCAAATCCTATAATGGCGCAAACTAGGTGTACGACCATTCCATAGTTCGACGGGTGTCTTAGGGACTGCTTTAGATGGAACAACATTTAAAATGTCGTTTGCCATTTGAATAGCATATCCCCAGAAGGACGTAGACAGAGTAGAATAACTCAGCATAGACCTAACCATTTCTAAGAGAGTGCGATTTCTTCTTTCTGCAACTCCATTCTGCTGTGGAGTGCTTGGGGCAGTATATTGGGATTCAATTCCAAGTTCAATTAAATGATCTTTAAACTGCATATCCATATATTCTCCACCATTATCAGTTCGCAAGATCTTTAATGTTTTACCTAATTGGTTTTGAGCCAAAGCATGAAATTCCTGAAACTTTTCAAACGTTTCAGATTTCTTTTGCATTAGGTAAAGAAAACTATATCTAGAGAAATCGTCAATGAAAGTGACGAAATACTCATAACCTCCTCTGGCTTTTACATTCAGCGGTCCGCAAACATTCCGAATGTACTAACCCTAGGGGTTCTTTGGCACGCTCTCCCTTCGCAGAAAGAACGTTTGGTCATTTTTCCTTCTAGGCAAGACTCGTAGACTCGGCAAGCTTCTCCTAAGACGACATTTTTCAATGGACCGTCTTTGGTTAGCCTATTGAGTCTATCAAAACCTATATGACCTAAACGTAAATGCCATAGATAAGTTTGATCATCATTATCAATCTCTTTTCTCTTAAGGCTTCTAGGTTTAGCTACATTGAAAAAGTTCGCATTTAGTGAGATTTGAGTATCAGGTCTTAAAACATAAAGCCCTCGTTCCATGTTTGCAACACATATATGAAATCCATTACGAGAAATTGAACAATTTGAACTCGAAAAATTCAATATATAAAATTGTGTCTGTAAACATGAAACGCTAATCAAGTTTCTACTAAAATTGGGAATATATAAAACATTCTCTAAAAGTAAAAACTTTTTAGAATTAAACTTGATTCGGGCTGTTCCTCTTGCTTTAACTGATACCAACTCGCCATTTCCAACTTTAAGCTTTAACTCATCTGGGTGAAGATTCTCCCAAGTTTCAAGCAAACCGCAATGAAGAACATACATGGTTAGTAGATCCGTAATCAACAATCCAGGAGGATTTGTCGTTCTCTAAAACACATGATTCAAATACAAAAGCATCACCTTCGTTTGAATTGTCTAGAAGCCTGGGACATTGTTCTTCTTTATGTCCCTTTCCATTACAATTCGCACATAGAACATGATGTCTGATAATTGTACTTGAAGAAGCAGCTTTGTTAGAGCCCTCATGCTTAATCTTCTTCCTCTGATTAAAGCTTGCAATACTAGGAGGTCTCATTGCAATCAGATTCCGCTCATGGGCCCTTAACTCAGACTCGAGTTTGTCCATGTCGGAGGAGTTAGGATTTTCAATAAGTAATATAGAACAAAACTGTTATACTCCTGAGGAAGACTATAAAGAATGAGTCTTACCCATTGTTCCTTTGATAAATCAATTCCTAGTAGATTTGCCTTTTGGAATTTCAGATTCATCAACAATAGGTGCGAGTTAATGCAACTACCAGGATGCATTTTCACACTATTGAGTTCTTTTGCAAAGATACTAACTAGGAGTGGATCGGGATGAGGGTTATTCATATTGGCACTACAACATATCAATAAATAGAAGTAAGGTTTTGGTTCTATAAATTCATACACAGGTTCAGAAAACAAATAATCACATATGTTATAAAAATACTAAATCTAACATAGTTTATTTTCCAAGGTTTCCAACGAACTGATACAGTGTCCCGTTTAGGCGAGAGTCAAAGCATCATCCATTGAATAGAGTTGTCAATTCATCTAAAATGTCAAACATTCTAGCAACCTTTTATTCGATCAAGATTGGAATTCAGCGTTGTCCCATTTAGGCGAGAGTCAAGGCAATTCTATCTTATGAGCTTCTACCATTGTTTCGTATTCTTGTAAGTCTTATACAGTCGCCACCATTAGGGTGGTCATGAACCATATAAAAATAAACTTATAAGAATACTTATCTTTCGAGATTAAACGGCGCTAACTTGCTAATGAACGTTCCTCCATTAGGGAGGATTACTCACTAAAACAATAGCTATGTAAAACCAACAATGGAGATCGAATTTCTCTTGATTAAAGCTCATTATTTAACAATGTATTTTGTTTAATCATTTATATTCCATATCTCAATAATGAAATATTACAAATTAAAGTAATAACTTTAATTAAATTTCAAAAATGGAATAATTTTGAAAAATATCTTATTTAAGTTGCTTAGAGAAAATCTAAATACTCAACTTAAAATACTCTTCAATCAATGACTTAATTAAATATTACCAATTAAGTAATAACCACTTAATTTAGAAGATATTCCATTTTAAGTTCCCATATTTATAAAATATCAACTTAAAAAATATCTAAAGAATCTTAATAACCAATTCCCAAAATTCCTCAACTTAATTTATAATAGGAAATTCAAAAATATTCAAATCTAAGTTGATTTGATAGATTTAACTAAATCTCAACTTAAATAGGAATATTTAATGAAATTATAAAATTAAGATTCAGAAAGAATTTATATGGTTATAATTCCATATTTAATTAAAAACAAGAAAAATACATATAGCTTTCCAGAATATAACTATTCAAACTATGTTTTTTATTAAATTAATTTCAAGGAAGAATGAAATTAATTATGTTGCTAATCAATTTTTTATTAGGTCAAACTAATATAATTAACCTAGCACAGTTATCCAAATCAGGCAAATGGGCCTTCACAATTGGGGTTGTTCATGTGAGGGGGGCTGAGTCCAGTATGTCGTACCCATTTCTAAGGCTCCCAACTCTCACATAAGGCCCAAAAGAGAGGAATTTAACCTTAAAATGAATAACTGTTATTAATTGAATAGGCTCACTACTAAATGAGCCTAAATAAAATCTATCAGTTATGATATTTTATTTAGCAACATCAACCTATATGTATCTATAATAGAAATTAAACATATAGGCTCACACAGGCATACACATTTGGATGGATCCTATCATGTTGCTAGGTCACACACAGATGAAAGAAGTTTGTAAAAATTACCTGTTACAACATGTCATATCACATATTATTCTCACATACATTACAACATGTCATATCACATATTATTCTCACATACAATACAACATCATATCACAGTGTTGTTGGAAGTTATTTTACCAGGAACTTAGATCTACTCACAAGTATGTTGATTTAACAACCTAAATATGAACTTCTAAAATGATAGGAAATTAAACACATAAGAGTATCAGAAATCTTACAGTGATTGCAGCAGAATATATGTCTCCTCCCACTCAGATCTCTAACCCTTGATTCCTTTCTGTAGCAGAGTATAATCAAGATCTGAGCCCGATAGTCCTTCTTTGTTGTTTCTGAATTCTACACAGCCTTCCTCACTATGATTGAGGTATTACTTGATGTGTGTGGGCACTACTCTAGCACTTATACTTTTCGAAACAGTGAAGGAAGAGAGAGAGAGAGGGTGGCGGCTCAGAGAGAATTTTCTGAGAGAAAATTCTTTCAGAATAATGTTGTGAAAAGGTTGTACAGTTGTGTTCAACTTTGAAGCCTTTGCCTTCTATTTATAGAAGACCACCCAGGGCTATGATTGACATTTGGAATTAAAAAAAAATCAAAGAGAAAAGGAAGCTAAGTGGCCGGCCTAGGCATTGTGGAAACAAGGCTTGCCACTTTTCCAACTTTCCTTTTCATAGTTTCCTGTTTTATCAAAAACTGCCAATTCCTTTGTTCAACCACATAAATGTCAAATCTAATTATTTAATAATTAAAATTAATTATCAAATAATATATTGTCATTTATTTTATTAATAATGAAACTAATTAAAGTTTCCTAATTAATAAATATGCCCTTCAAAATCTCTATTTACTGTTTTGCCCTTAATAAGTGATAAATTCTCAAATAGACAAGTCTATCTTGAGAATTTTTAATTGATTAATTAAAATCAATTAAATGAGTCTTACAAGTAATATCATCTCAACTAGTGAGGGGACCATGGGTCTATATATCCGAGCTTCCAATAAGCAGATCTAGAATTTACCACTTAAATTCACTGACTTATTAATTCTTCGTTGAATCCACACATAGAACTCAGAATTGCACTCTCAGTATATAGAATGCTCTATATGTTCCACCATATAGACACATTATTAGTTATCCATTGTTATAATCCTAATGTGATCAATGATCCTCTATATGGATGATTTACACTGTAAAGGGACTAAATTACCGTAACACCCTACAATGTATTTTATCCTTAAAACACTTAACCCTGTATAAATGATATTTCAACTAAGTGAAATGAGTACTCAATCATTTATCTCGTTTGGTTAAGCTCGAAGGAAACCACCCTTTGCTTACTATTCGCCAGATAGAAGCTATAGATTCCATATTTATGTTAGCGCTCCCACTCAATCGCACTACCGTGTTCCCAAAATGTATGTATTGCCCAGACTAAAGATTAGGCTTAACTAACAAATCAAAGAACACGAATAATACTCTTGAAATTAAGCCTAACCATACCAGGATTTCGATCATGTGATCTAGGATCAACTTATGATATTGAATTGAATAGATGTTTACGGTAAGTTTCAAAATCTAATTCAAAGTTCAATATCGGTCCATTCCAATGCATACTCCATGCATCCAACCTGAGCTTTACTTTAACCTATGTTCTGGAAAGAACATAACATTTCTCCAAATGTAAGTAAACTCTGTTGTAGATTGTCATATCAGTAAAACCCAGTGTTCTGATAAATCTAGGAATACTTTATTCACATAGTCATGTTTATTTTCCACTGTGTTGTCAACACAATGAACATGATCAAGTATGTGAAAAGGGGTTTGGATGAATTTATAAATCAAATAGACAAGCAATTGATTAAGTGAACCAAAACATACACAAGTGAATGAAAAATTACTTATGTTACTTTATTGATATTGAATAATCTGGATTACATTGAAACAGAGTTTTATTTAGGGCATAAAACCCAACAAGTGTAATCTTAATGCATGCTATACTCACACACATAACACATAGTATCTTATCGCACATTGTCCTCACATACGATAATCTACTCCCACTCATGTTGATCAGACATGAAGTGTAACTTGCCCTGCCTTGTGTTGTTCTCACACTCGACATCCAATAGGGCAATCCCTTATCACAAGTTGTACTCACCCATGAAAGGATAACCTGCAAGTAAACCCATACAAGCAGCCAAAAATATATCCTGCAGTGCTATGCTCACACCAGCAGCAGAAAACATATCCTATAAGTGCTATCCTCACACAAACAGTCAAAAGCCTTATCACTATCTCACACTAATAACATTAGCATAAAACAACAATCTACCATAAAACATGTAAATACAAACCCATAATAGTATGTTTCAACATACACCCTGTGCACAGATGTCCACTCTTCTTACCTCAGTTATTAAGAACACCTTCTTGCTACTCCAAGCACCTCAATGAATTTTCTTGTTGAGGATAAGATCCTTAAATCCCTCTGCTTAAGATTTATTATCTCGTCATTACTACTTATAGCAACACATGGTTCAAGGCCCTAACATTAAAATTCGTACTCTTACAGTACAGCAGAAAGATCACTATTTTTGACCAACAACTATACTAATTCACTGAAAGTTGTCTTCATAAAAATTATAGGAAATTTCATTATCTTTCCAATGATAAAAAGATCATTAAAAATGGATTAAAACTGAGATGTTATGATTGTTTTACTGAAACTGTTTCTGAGAAGAAATATGGAGTAACGAATTACACGACTTAGCAAAAATACAAACTTTTGACATTGAATGGTTCAGAACTAGAAGATAACATCTTCATCAAAGTTTTAGGAAATTAAATTCCCTTTCCAATGATACAAAAATCTTTGAAATTGGAATTATATTCAAGGAGATATTACAATTTTACCAAAACAGTTTTGCAAGAACAAGATTCAAGAAATGAATCACATGATATTGAATAAAACTAGCTTTTTGACATAGTATGACTTCGAATTAACAAAAAGTTTCTTCATAAAAATTATGGGAAATCGAATAAGCTTTCCAACAATACAAAAATCTCTAAAAACGGATCAATATCGAGAGAGATATCATCACTTTACTGAAACTTGTTTTTTCTGAAAACGAAAAAAATATAATAGGTCCGAACCCTAGATAACATTTAGCATTATTGAGCAAGAAAATATTTCATACCTCTTCACAACTTTCTATTTGATGTCTCAAGCCCGCAAGCCTTGATTATAAATCTAAAAATTTAAGAATGAAGGTAGAAAATAAGAAGAATTGTGGAAGGTTTGAGAGGAGCAACCATGAAGAAGAATGAAGCTTTGACTAATTGGTTTGGAGAGGAAAAATAAAACGTTTAGGGTTTGATAAAAAAGATTATGAGATATCGTATTCTGATAGTTTTAGGTTAACTAAAAATAATAATATATAATAAAATGCTAAAATATTATTAAATCAACAAATATCTAATTTTTAAATTTTAAAAGTAAGCCCTTTATCTCGTAACTTTAGGCTCCATTTTCACCTAGAAAAAGTCCGAATTATGATATAACTATTTCTACAAAATTTATAGATCTTTGAATTATCTTTCCAACGCCACTGGAATCACCTCAATCGGAGCTCTATATGATCATTTTAGTAAAACAGTTTTTAATACTGCGAATTTATCAAAACCTACGAATTTTTGTGACATTAATTCCATTATAATGTTATTTAATGCACTCATACAATAAATTAAACCTACTAAATAATCTATAAACCTCTAATAGACTTTCAAATTGGGCTTTAATTGAGTAATTATCCTAATTCGTAAAAATACCATAATTTTACCTTGACACTTACTATAATTTAAACTATGTTTAGAAATCTATCAGTACTATTCTAAGCAATAGTCTCTATTCACTATTAGTAAAAATAAATAAATACTTATTCTCACACAAATTGTATAACAAATAAAATTTAAAATATATGTATATTTTTACCGGGTATTACAGATACTACTCCCTCTAAGTAACGCAATCGAATATCACAAAGAAACCAAAAACAAGCTAACTTTAAAAGATATGTTCACAAGTACTAACCAACCACAACTCCCCCTGGAAAAAGGGTCCAGAGTTGGGCAAACAAACAAATTAAAATAAATATCTCTCCCCCTTTTTGTTTATCGGAGTGCCAAAGTAAACAAAGAAAGAAAAATAGAGATAAGTTCAAACAAAAGCAAAGAAAAAACAACAACTTAGTCTCGGTAGGGTTTAACCAAAGAAGTCAATTGCTTGGACATCTCATACTGAAGTTCTTCCATTGCTGCAAGTCGATTGTTCACATTCTGAACTTCTGACTTGACTTCCAGGAGTTCTGTTGCAGCAGAACTTGAACTTGTAGCAGCAGCACCACCAGCCTTTGGTCATTTTTGAAACACACCATCAAAGTATTCCGAGGGTTGGAATGTAGGTCCACTGATAGGAGGCTTAAGTGTTTCATGTGATTGGGCCACATTCTTCTGAGAAGATAAAACCTTATAGATTAGATTTGGAAATACAAGTTTAAAGGTGGGCTTTTTACCTCTTCGGAAGGAGACAATCTGGTTCAGAATGTGTGAGGCCAAATCAATTGAAGTTCCAGAAGTGATGCGGTATAAGAGGGATGCCACATCTTGAGACACTACGGTCTTGTTGGAGTTAGGAACCCAATTGCTTAGAGCAAACCTCATAAGAGATGCATGAGGAAAAGTGAGATGAGTGATGCGAAGACTCTCCCCTGGTTTCAATTCTGAACGAGCACCCGTGAGTTCAGAGAGCATCAACTCACGATCCATGGACATCACTGCATTGGAGACATTCTCGGGCAATTGCAAAGCTTGAGCAATATCCTTTTCAGAAAAAGAGAACCAATGACCCCTAACATAAACTCTTCGATATAGTCTAGAATTCTCATCAAGAAAATCATCAGTGAGATTAGCATAGAAATCCTTAACAATGTTTGCAATGAATCCAATGAACCCAGTGAGAGTGATTTCCCATTGATGAAATTGAATAAACTTTACAATCCCATAAACCCGATGAGCATGCAAATCATAGTTCCTCTCACTTTCAAACTTACGGTTTGCATATAAATTCCAGTCACGTTCATTATCACGATAATAAAATTGAGGGCAGTCAGAAAGAGATGAAGGAACATTACCAGATGAAGGCTCTACCATAGGCTGCTTGCCTTTGGCAGCAGCAGAAGCCTTTGCTGCAGAAGCAGATTTTGACTGAGGAGGCTCTGGCTCAAGTTCTGTGTCCTCACTGTCCTTCTCAGAATGAAGAGACACTGATTTTTCTGAAGAGACTTCCATTGGATCCTCTTCTTCTGAACTGGAACTTGAAGAGGCCGAGGGTGGATTAGTCTTGAGTTTCTTCTTGGCTGGAGGGACTGCCTTATCACGAGTTTGAGAGGCTCGAAGTTCCTTCTTAGCAGAGGCTTGCTGGGCTCGTGTTCGAGTAGAAGGGCCTGTTGGAGTGGAGCCAGGAATTAATGCAGCAGGAAGGGGAATAGCCAACAGAGGAGGAGATTCCTTCGACGATTCAGATGAAGAAGACCAGGTTCGAAGAGGTCTTACCGATTTGCGAGCAACTTGCTTGGGTGGACGTTTTGGCTTCTCGGTTTGAGATTCACGCTGGGGAAGCGATGAATCTCCAGGCTTTGCAACAGCAGGAGGATGAACTGAAGCAGCAGGGGGTGCATTGGAAGGAGTTGCAACGGTTTCTTCCAACTTTTTAGTGTGCCCTATTTTCTTGGTTCTCACCATTTTGGATCTGAAAGAGAAGATGAACAGAAACAACACAAGGAACAAGAAAATATGTTCGGGTAGGTGGTGAGTTAAATGACAAAGATTGGTTTATATAAACTTGGAATCAAGACAAGAAAAAAGAAACCAAATTTGAAAATTTAAATGGTAACCGCCAGCCCATTGTTACGAAAATTATAAACACTACGCAAGTATACGCAATCAAGTAGTAAAACTCACACAGTTGAGGTCGATCCCACAGGGAATTGGATTAAATACCACTAAACTATACTTATAATTCTATTCGGCAGATCAAAAGTAATTATGATTTAAAAACAGTAAAGTATGAAAGTAATTCAGAAAACTTAATAACACAATTGAAAGTTGAGCAAGATGAGATAATATGGAGGAGAATCCTGTTGTTGTTTACCCAAATCGCTAATGCTTAATTACTATCCTATTCTTGAAGTGAATGACAGATTATGAAATAACCTAGCTCCTTTCAGATCTTCTAGATTCTAAATCACATGTTATCTAATTAATTCCTTAATTAAACTAACATGAAATCAGCATTAAGTAATAATCTACTCGTCACATAAGTCATGTGAATACTTTCGTTTCACATAGAACATCGATTATCTCAATTTTAGAATTCTCAATTCTCACTTTTCAGATTTCGAATTGAGATCATAGAGCATGCACAAGGTGATCAATCTTAAACATGAAATTAAGAACAAATTAAGATAATTTCACACACAAGAATTGAGGAATGGTAATTAAACATTAACTAGGCAAAACATCAAACAACAATCATCATCCTCCCTAAATGGGAAATTTAGTTCAGAAACAAATCCATAACCATTCCTAAAGCAATATTCAACATAAATAAATTAACGAGGAATAAAGAAAAGAACTATTGGTGGATGAATTTTGGATCTTCACTTGAATCTCTGTGCTCTTCCAGCCGCTCTCAGCTGTATTTTAGGGTTTCTGATCGCTCTCCCTGACTTCCAATCGTAGTTTTCTATTTATATCTAAAATTTAGGTTTCGATGGACGAAAATGCCCCTGGTCCGTACGGGATCTCGCCGCGGCCAAGCTTCCTCTCGCCGCGGCGAGATAATTGCAAAAATTAGGCCTTTCTGTATCTCTTAAATGGCCGCGGCGAGACTCCCCATCGTCGCGGCGACTGTAGCCTTCTAAATTTTCGAGATCTAGCCGCGGCCAAATGGTGTCTAGCCGCGGCCATATATACACAATTCCTCAAAAATTGTGTTTTCTTCGGCTCAGCTCGTCTTTTATTGAATTTCTGCACCCGAGACCTCTTTTATTCCAAAGAACCTGAAAACATAGAAAACAAGCGTAATTCCGTCCCAATACAGCGAAAAACGCACATAAATTAAATCCAAAACATAGGCTAAAAATAGCCTAACAAACTCCCCCAAACTGACTCTTTACTCGTCCCCGAGTAAACTAAAACTCGAACTAAAAACAAACTAACAATGATAGCTAAACTTTCCGAAAATTGAACTGTTACCACCACCTGCACAACTTCAATCCATCAATAACCCAGAATTTCAACTTGCCAACTCTAAGAACTAATTTGAATGTGCAATTTACAAGTAAGTAATTCATACAAACATAAAACATCGCAATTGCCATCTATATCACAACTGTTCTAAACTTTCCAACATCCCACTAACACATGATCAATAAGTTTGAATGACATACCTCTCTCCACTAATGTTGACAAATTTCTATTTGGAATCAATAGGTCTTTTTTGGTTAGCATCGCATGGCTTAGGTACATGGGTAGGTGAGAAGTCATTTAGGCTACACTATACCATAAGCATTATTAACCAAGCAAGCCTCGGCTCTTATTTTTTTTCTTTCTTTTCTTCCATATATCCCAAAAACAGTAGTAAGAGGTTGCAATTTTTTTCTTATGTGTACCTCATATGTTTTCTTTTTTTTTTCTTCTTCTTCTTTTTTTCCTGGAGGCACAACACACAATATCTTTTTTTTTTCAATCTCTCACCCCTACACTTTGTTTCCCACTTACAACACTTTATCCCCCCCAAACTTGCTTAAAGGCTCATGGCATAATAAGGTATGTTCAGGGTGAACAGAGTTAAAAATAACAAATTCAGCTCAGTTAAGTGGTGAAAATTTTTAAAACAGGCTAAGGCTCAACTTTGGGTATACTATGGTAAAAACAGTTAGGTAGGCTTGAAAGGCTCAATCGTTCCAAAGAAAACTTGCCTAAATCACTTTCCAAACAGAAATCATCAAGGATTTCGCTTCAAGAGAGTATGTCAAACAAATTCTATTTCATGTACAGTCAATCATTCCACAAACCAAATAGAACAGAAGTGATATGTGAGAATAACAAATGTTTTAAGTCTACATGAATCACTTCCTAGCACACATCCATCTTAATTCAAACAGTTGCAAGCCAAGCACACAGTTATGTTTTAATCCATTGCACAAGTGAATAACAGCAGTTCAATCAATCTTTCAATTTAACTATCAACACAGGACTTAAAAAAAAAACTAAAACAAACTAATTAACGAAAACAAATAACTGAAAAAATTTAAGTCTCTCCCCCCCCCCCCAAACTAAAAATGCACATTGTCCCCAATGTGTGAAAATAAACCAGGGGAGAGAAACTTACCTGAGCCCCTTAGAAGGGGTTTGGCGACGGTGGCTGGTCATAAGGGTTGAAGCGGGGTGGCATGGGAAAATAATTTGGATCGTCCACACCGATATTCATCCTCGTGACAAGTGTGTTCAATTGAGCCACCTGCTGCTCATCAAAGATACTCCGCTGGGCCATGTAATTTTGCATATGGATGTTTTGCTGAATCAGATAATTCAGCTGATTGTGAGTGTACTGCATGGCGGGGTCAAGAGGCCTGGCAAGGCATGGTGGTTCAATGTCCTCATGTTCCTCTTCTTCTCTTGCCGGAGGACCTCTCTGAACTAGCGGTTGACCATGAGGATGAGGAGGTTTGAAACGAAGAACAGTGGCCAAGTTAATACTGCGCTGTGGCGGCACCTTGGTATCATATGAGTACTGCGGTACCCCATGTTTCTCACAAAGATCAGTGATAATTCCAGCCAGCCCAAGTCCTCCATCAGAAGATCCCTCAACCATTATGTCAAAGGTCACTCGAATAATATCTCCCACATTCAAATTATAACCTTTCATAATGCCATAAACCCATTTAATCCTGTCTATTTGAGCATCAGAAAAATGTTTGTTCGGGAGTAACCTTGCACTAACAAAGTAAAGTTAAGCCTTGGCCACTGGGTTAAGTTCACATCGGTACAATTGGTATGGTTCTCCAGCAAGCTCATGGAACCTCAGGCCAGGATACCACTGTAGTCTCAAAGAATATCCACATAATTCAAACTTCTCTCCCGAAATTGCTGTTTTAAGGGTTGCTGCTCTACAGTGAAAGTTGGGAGGTCGTAAAGAGCATGAATATCGGCTGTGGAAGCAGGCACTTTCACCCCCCTAACTCTTAAATGGCCGCAGTGGTATGTCCCCTCGCCGCGGCCAGAATTCGTGCAATTTTTCTCCTCTCTGTAAGGCTTAAATGGCCGCGGCCATACACCCCATCGCCGCGGCCACTGGGATTTTTTTTTTTTTTGAGGAAACTGGTCAAACTGAAAAAGAAAAATAACAGTAAAACTTAAAAAGAGTTCAACTAAATCATAAAGAACACTTGGGTTGCCTCCCAATTAGCGCTAACTTTATCGTCGCATAGCTAGACGTTGATCGAAATCTTCATAGTGGCGCCAGAATCATGGCGGACTTGGTTTGATCAAATTGACCTCCCAAGTAGAGCTTTAATCGCTGCCCATTCACTTTGAAAGTATTAAGGCCTTGACCTTTTAGTTCCACCGCTCCATAAGGAAACACCTTGATCACTGTAAATGGCCCTGACCACCTTGATTTTAATTTACCAGGAAACAACTTTAGTCTTGAGTTGAAGAGTAGAACTTGTTGCCCAGGTTGAAACTCCTTTCTGACTAAATTTCGGTCATGCCACCTCTTAGTTCTTTCCTTGTAAATCTTAGCGTTCTCATAAGCTTCGTTTCGAAATTCCTCCAATTCATCCAGCTGTAGTAGTCTTTTCTCGCCTGCCACTTTAAGTCCATGTTCAGAGTTTTCATTGCCCAATAAGCTTTGTGTTCTAACTCCACCGGTAAATGACACGGCTTTCCAAACACCAACCGATATGGTGACATCCCGATTGGAGTTTTGAACGCTGTTCTATAGGCCCACAATGCGTCATCCAACTTTCTTGACCAATCTTTCCTTGATCTCTGCACCGTTTTCTCCAGAATCGTCTTTATTTCCCGGTTAGAAATCTCAGCTTGGCCATTACTTTGCGGATGATAAGGAAGGGCAGTTCTATGACGAACACCATATTTTGAGAGAAGTGCTTCGAACTGTTTGTTGCAGAAGTGACTCCCTTCATCGCTTATGATCGCTCGAGGAGTACCAAACCGTGTGAATATATTTTTCTGAAGGAACCGAAGAACTGTTTTTCCATCATTAGCTGGTGTTGCTGCAGCTTCTACCCATTTTGATACGTAATCTACAGCTAGTAAAATATATAGATTGCTGAATGATGAAGGAAAAGGACCCATAAAGTCTATCCCCCATACATCAAACAACTCTACTTCCAAGATTCCTGTCAAAGGCATTTCGTTTCTCCTTGAGATGTTTCCTGTACGCTGACAACGATCACATGCCTTCACAAAAGTACTAGTATCTTTGAAAAGTGTTGGCCAAAAGAATCCGCTTTGCAACACCTTGGCGAGCTACATTCTAGTTCCACTGAAGTGTCCCCCACATGGTAGAGCATGACAGTGATTAAGAATAGAGTACATCTCCTCTTCAGGCACACACCTTCTTATTATCTGATCTGCACAGTGCTTGTAGAGGATTGGCTCTTCCCAGTAGTAATGTTTCACCTCAGAAAAGAATTTCTTTAGTTGTTGGCGAGATAGCTCAGGAGGAGTGATATTTGCAGCCAAGTAGTTAACATAATCAGCATACCATGGTACCATTAGACTTTCCCTCACACTGAAGAGTTGTTCATCGGGAAATTGTTCATTTATTTGTACCTCTTTCGTATTCTGACTTTCTTCCAGCTCTAGTCTTGACAAGTGATCTGCCACCAGATTCTCAGTACCCTTCTTATCTTTTATGTCTAGATCAAATTCTTGCAAAAGAAGAACCCATCGAATTAGTCGTGGTTTGGCATCCTTCTTAGTCATCAAGTATTTGATTGCTGAATGATCTGTATACACTATCACCTTATTGCCAATCAAGTAGGGTCGAAATTTGTCACATGCAAACACTATAGCCAGCATCTCTTTTTCTGTAGTAGCGTAATTCAGTTGGGCATCATTCAAGGTTTTGCTTGCATAGTAAATGGTTCTGAATACCTTGTCAACCCGTTGTCCCAAAACTGCTCCAATCGCATAATCACTTGCGTCGCACATGATTTCAAAAGGTAATTCCCAGTTTGGTGTAGTCACGATCGGTGCTGAGATTAACTTATCCTTGAGAATCTGGAATGCTTCAAGACAATCTTTCCCAAATTCAAAAGGTACTCCACTAGCGAGAAGATTGGATAGCGGTTTGGCAACTTTGGAGAAGTCTTTGATAAATCTTCTATAGAACCCGGCATGACCCAAAAAGCTTCGAACTCCCTTAACTGAAACTGGAGGAGGCAAGTTCTCAATTGTAGATACTTTGGCTCTGTCAACCTCAATACCTTCTTTCGAGATTTTGTGTCCCAGCACTATTCCTTCTGTAACCATGAAATGGCACTTTTCCCAGTTCAACACCAAATTAGAGTCTTCACACCTTGTTAAAACCAATTCCAAGTTGCTTAAACATTGGTCAAACGATGAACCAAACACTGAAAAATCATCCATGAACACCTCGATGCATTTTTCTATTAGATCTGAAAATATGGCCATCATACACCTCTGAAATGTTGCTGGAGCATTACACAGCCCAAATGGCATTCGTCGAAAAGCAAAAGTACCATATGGACATGTGAATGTTGTTTTCTCTTGATCTTCCGGCGCTATAGCTATTTGGTGATACCCTGAGTACCCATCAAGGAAACAATAGTACTCTTGACCTGCCAACTTGTCTAACATCTGATCAATGAATGGGAGTGGAAAGTGATCTTTTCTTGTGGCCTTGTTGAGTTTCCGGTAGTCAATGCAAATTCTCCATCCCGTGACAGTTCTGGTTGGGATGAGTTCATTCTTTTCATTCTTCACCACCGTCATCCCTCCTTTCTTTGGAACAACTTGGACTGGACTTACCCATTTACTATCTGAAATAGGATACGCTACCCCGGCATCTAACCACTTTAAGACTTCTTTTCTGACAACCTCCTTCATTGGTGGATTTAATCTTCTTTGAGCATCAATGGTAGGCTTCACTCCTTCCTCCATTAAGATTCTGTGCATTACAGTTGAAGGGTTGATCCCTTTAAGATCTGCTAAAGTCCATCCAATGGCTTTCGTATGCTTCCTTAAAACCCGTAATAGCTTGTCTGTCTCTACAGAAGATAGGGAGGATGCCACAATAACAGGAAGTGTCTTATTCTCTCCCAAATATTCATACCTGAGATGATCCGGGAGGACTTTTAACTCTAGTTGAGGAGGCTTTTCAGTAGATGGTGTAGGCTTTGTTGGTATGACTCCTAACTCTTCATAGTATTTTCAATTCAGCGGTCCATAAGAGTCGAGCCACATAGCATACTCATAAGCTTCCTTACCGTCTTGTTCCACCACCTCTCCTTGTACCAAAGTCAGATTAAGAGGGTCTTCAATATGCGTCTTTGTCTCCACCAACTGGTCCACCACATCAATTGCAAAACAGTTGTCACTAGCCGTAGGGTAGGTCATTGCTTTGAGCACATTAAATACAACTTCATCTCCTTGTACCCTCAGCTTTAACTCTCCTTTCTGAACATCAATTAGTGCTTTCCCTGTTGCCAAGAAGGGTCTCCCCAGGATGATAGGAACATTGCTGTCTTCTTCCATATCCAGAACAATGAAGTCAGCTGGAAAGATGAACTTGTCAACTTTTACTAACACATCCTCAATGACTCCTCTAGGATGAGCTAGTGATCGATCCGCCAATTGAAGAGTTACCGTGGTTGGCTTTGCTTCACCCAGCTGCAGTCTTTTAAACACTGACAAAGGCATTAAGTTTATACTGGCTCCCAAATCACATAGTGCATTTATTCCTTCAATTTTTCCAATAGTACAAGGAATAGTGAAGCTCCCTGGATCTCTGAGTTTTGGAGGAAGTTTCTTCTGTAGAATAGCGCTGCACTCTTCAGTTAGAGACACTGTCTCATAATCCTCCATCTTCCTCTTCTTTGACAAAATTTCCTTCATAAACTTCACATAACTTGGCATCTGCTCTAGAGCTTCAAAGAAATGGAATGTTAATGTGAAGTCTTTTGAAGACTTCTAGAAACTTGGTGAACTGCTTGTCTAAGCTTGACTTTCTGAGCCTCTGAGGATAGGGTATTTTCACATGATGATCAATGCTAATAGGTGGAGACTGTTGTGGTAGTGCTGAGCTTTCAGTAGCCTTCTCTGCTGTTGGTGTTGGTGTTTGCACTGGTTGAGCATTTATTTCTTCATCTACCTCAACTGGTTGTGGTAACTCAGGCCCATCATACTTCTTACCGCTCCTCAGGGTAATTGCTTTGCAGTTTTCTTTGGGATTGACTTCAGTTGTGCTAGGCAAATTTCCTTGAGGGCGGGTTGCTACCTGAGTTGCTAGCTGGCCCATCTGAGTCTGCAGGTCTTTAATTGAAGATCTAGTTTCAGTCATAAACTAGAGCAGTAAATCTGTTTGCAAACTAGAATTTCCACCAGAGGCTTGTTGCTGATTAAACTGTTGGTTCTGATTTCTCTGCTGATAGAACCCACTATTTTTTCGGTTGTTACCCTGGTTGAACCCATAATTGTTGTTGTTGTTGTTCTGTGGAAAATTCCCTGGCTTTAGCTTCATCCATTGGCAAATCATCCACATCTGCTTGACACTCCGAAAAGTGATGACTTCCTCCACATAACTCACAAACAATTTGGGCTTGTTTAGCTTGCCCTGCAATTATTTTTGTCAATGCCTCAACCTGAGCTGTTAACTTTGTGATGGCATCAACTTCTAACACACCAGCTACCTTCTTAGATTGACTCCTTTCAGTTGGCCACTTCTGATTGTTTAGAGCCATCTCCTCCAATAGATCATACGCCTCATTAGCACTCTTTCTCATAAAAGCTCCGCCCGCTGCTGCATCTATTAGAGTTCTAGTATTACCAACCAGCCCGTTGTAGAAGTTGTGAACCAGCATCCACTTCTCTATACCATGATGAGGACACCTCCTGATCAGATCTTTAAACCTCTCCCAAGCCTCATGGAGAGATTCATTATCTTGTTGGCAGAAATTATTGATTTCTCCTCTCAGCTTTGCAGACTTGGCTGGAGGAAAGAACTTTGACAAGAATTTTGTTGCCAGATCATTCCAGGTGGCAATAGAATTGGGTGGCAAGGAATTCAACCAACTCTTGGCTCGTTCTCTGAGCGAGAATGGAAACAATCTCAGTCGAATGGCATCATCGCTAACTCCATTAACTTTAAAAGTTTCACAAAGTTCCATGAAGTTAGAGAGATGCAGATTAGGATCTTCAGAAGGGAGGCCACCAAACTGGACTGAAGACTGCACCATTTGAAGGATGGCAGGTTTAATCTCGAAGTTGTTTGCATCCACGCTACTTAGGTGGCACGATACATGACTGCACTCCCGTCAGAGTAGGGAGAATGTAATCTCTCAAGCTACGGCCATTAGCTTGATCTTCCACGGCACCTCCATTATTACCGTTATTACCCCCATTGTTTCCAGCATTATTGTTCACATTGGCAGCCATGATTTCTGATGTTTCAGCAGTTGCTGAAACTCTTTCTTGCCTCTTGTTCTTTCGATTCCTCCTGCAAGTTTTCTCAATTTCAGGATCAACTGGTAATATGACTTCTTGTCCTTGACGGCGCATGCACTTAGGATTCCTGAAATAGATCAAGAAAATATTGCAAGAAAAAGGTTAGAAAAATTAGCAAGAAAAAAATATACCAAAGTAGAAGTTAGTATAATTTTATGTAATATTAATCTTTAAACAATTCCCCGGCAACGGCGCCAAAAACTTGTTACGAAAATTATAAACACTACGCAAGTATACGCAATCAAGTAGTAAAACTCACACAGGTGAGGTCGATCCCACAGGGAATTGGATTAAATACCACTAAACTATACTTATAATTCTATTCGGCAGATCAAAAGTAATTATGATTTAAAAACAGTAAAGTATGAAAGTAATTCAGAAAACTTAATAACACAATTGAAAGTTGAGCAAGATGAGATAATAGGGAGGAGAATCCTGTTGTTGTTTACCCAAATCGCTAATGCTTAATTACTATCCTATTCTTGAAGTGAATGACAGATTATGAAATAACCTAGCTCCTTTCAGATCTTCTAGATTCTAAATCACATGTTATCTAATTAATTCCTTAATTAAACTAACATGAAATCAGCATTAAGTAATAATCTACTCGTCACATAAGTCATGTGAATACTTTCGTTTCACATAGAACATCGATTATCTCAATTTTAGCATTCTCAATTCTCACTTTTCAGATTTCGAATTGAGATCATAGAGCATGCACAAGGTGATCAATCTTAAACATGAAATTAAGAACAAATTAAGATAATTTCACACACAAGAATTGAGGAATGGTAATTAAACATTAACTAGGCAAAACATTAAACAACAATCATCATCCTCCCTAAATGGGAAATTTAGTTCAGAAACAAATCCATAACCATTCCTAAAGCAATATTCAACATAAAGAAATTAATGAGGAATAAAGAAAAGAACTGTTGGTGGATGAATTCTGGATCTTCACTTGAATCTCTGTGCTCTTCCTGCCGCTCTCAGCTGTATTTTAGGGTTTCTGTTCGCTCTCCCTGACTTCCAATCGCAGTTTTCTATTTATATCTAAAATTTAGGTTTCCATGGACGAAAATGCCCCTGGTCCGTACGGGATCTCGCCGCGGCCAAGCTTCCTCTCGCCGCGGCAAGATAATTGCAAAAATCGGGCCTTTCTGTATCTCTTAAATGGCCGCGGCGAGACTCCCCATCGCCGCGGCGACTGTAGCCTTCTAAATTTTCGAGATCTAGCCGCGGCCAAATGGTGTCTAGCCGCGGCCATATATACACAATTCCTCAAAAATTGTGTTTTCTTTGGCTCAGCTCGTCTTTTATTGAATTTCGCACCCGAGACCTCTTTTATTCCAAAGAACACCGAAAACATAGAAAACAAGCGTAATTCCGTCCCAATACAGCGAAAAACGCACATAAATTAGATCCAAAACATAGGCTAAAAATAGCCTAACACCCATGAACAAATAAAAGGAAACCGCCCACTCCTCAACTCCTTTCCCTTTTTTTTTATTTTTAAAAAATAAAAGGAAACTAGAATTACCAACAATATTTCCAAAAATAGGACAATCTTTCAAGATTATAGACGCAATACCATATCAAAGATTAATCTTTAAATGGAAACATATCAAAAATAAATCAATGAAGAATAAATGTTGATACTTACCATTTAAGCACCAAATTTCCTTAGCCCATGAAACAAGTCACACGCCTCCCTCCTTTTTTTTTATTTTTTTTATTTAAGAAAATCGAAAATAAAATACAATGTGTACAATAAATATATGTGATTCTAACCAAGCAATGTAATCAAATATCATTGACAATTGACAAAATAAGATACATGTTATGCTTTTAAGGAAAATAACTAATTAGTATCTAAGGAACAAATCATACTTAATTGATATTGAGGAAAAAGATATGCATGTTACTAAAAATTGTGAACCAGGATTATCAATTTAATTTAATAGAGGAGACATACAAAGTTGAACACACTTGTCAGACATAAGTGTGTGCAGTGAAAATAGGATCATTGTCCTTAGCAAAATTTTTTATTTTCGCCTTTTTCAATTTGATCCCGCAACTGGATGCTATCACACCATACTGAAGGTAGCCCTTTTCTATGGTAGTGCATCCTCATCATAGTTGCTAATTACAATGTTCCAGCTTACTCAAAAGATGGCTTTCACACCTCAGTATGGGTAGCTCTATTCCAGCAAGGGGCCTGACAATACTGAAACAAAAATTGCTCAACTCTGTATAAGTACATTATTTAATCCTAGGCACAAACAAAGAGTAACATGAACCTTTTAACACAACATCACAAAGTATGATAAGAATGAGATCCTAACTAATTATAATCCAAAAGCATAAACATGATTTGTCAAAATACAATGAAAGAAGATTAAAAGCTAGAGAAGAATCACATAACAATATTGTACAAAATTATGAACAAGAGAAATTTAAACAATGCAAACTCCCAAAGACTTTCTGAGGGAGTCAAAGCGACTTGCATCTAGGGCCTTTGTGAAAATATCAGCTAATTGTTTTTCAATATCAACATATTCTAATTGCAACGATTTATTTTCAACAAGTTCCCTGATAAAGTGATGCCTTATATAAATGTGCTTTGTTCTAGAATGTTGAACAGGATTTTTAGAAATATTTATGGCACTAGTGTTATCACAAAAAATAGTCAAAACACCTAATTCAAATCCATAATCAATCAACATTTGTTTCAACCATGATAGTTGAGTACAACAACTGCCAGCAGCTATGTACTCAGCTTCGGCAGTGGACAAAGAAATGGAATTTTGTTTCTTGCTATGCCAAGATACTAGATTATTCCCAAGAAAGAAACACCCTCCACTTGTGCTCTTTCGATCATCAAGACCTACTTTGCCCAATGTTGCATCACTAAAACAAGCAAGATTAGAATTAGTATCTTTCGAGTACCAAATTCTATAATCAAGAGTGCTATTAACATATCGAATAATCCTTTTCACAGCTGATACATGAGATTCCATAGGATTACTTTGATATCTAGCACAAACTCCCACACTGTAACAAATATCAGGACGACTAGCAGTTAAATACAAAAGACTCCCATGTTGGGTTTTATGCCCTAAATAAAACTCTTTACAATCTGATTAGTTATCAATATAAGAAATTTGAAGTGATTGATGTTTGCATGAATTTTATATGCTAATGGTTTAATATGTTTATTACATTCATACACACAAAATCAGTTAAATCCAGATCATATGTTTATTCACAATTACAATATCGTCAACACAGTGGAATGTGATTGTGATCATATGAATCAAAAGTTTTGGTCCCTGTTTCATCAGTGTTATTGGATTTACACTGATGTGATAATCAGCGATGATGTATACTTACACTTGGAGTAAGTGTTATGTTCTTTCCAGGACATTAGTAAAGTATACTAGTTTCGAATGTATGGAGTATACATTGGACTGGACCGATATTGCAACTAAGTTAAGATATTACAAACTTACCGTTATACATATCTTTCCAAGTCAATATCAGTAGTTGATCTTAAGATTAAAAGAATCTAAATCCTGATATGCTTAGGCTCAACTCAGGAGTGCTATTCATGTTCTTAGATTTATTAGTTAAGCCTACTTTTGGGTCAGGGTGATACATATATTTTGGGAACATGATAGTATGATTGAGTGGGAGTGCTGAACATAAATATGGAATCTATAGCTTCTACTGGTGTATAGAAGTCAAGTGATGATTCCCTTCGAGCTTAGCAAATAGAAGTAAATGGATGAGCTCTTGTTTAACTGACTAATTATTAGATCACTAAACACCATTTACAGGTAGCTAAGTGTTTTAAGGGGCAAAATACATTGAGGGGTGAGAACGGTAAAGAAATCCCATCTCGATGTAAATCATCTATATAGAGGATCTTTAAATCACAATAAGATTATAACAATGGTTAAATGAGATAGTATATTGATATCGTGGAACATACAATATGCTCTATATAAGTCTGAGAGTGCAATTCTAAGTTCTAAGAGTGGATTCAACGAAGAATTAATAAGTAGGAATTTACTTGGTAAATTTGGTTCACTTATTGGAAGCTCAGCATATAGATCCATGTCCTCATTCTAGTTGAGAACATTCTGCTTGTAAGACTCATTAATTGATTCGTGATTGATCAATTATAATTCTAAAGTTAGACTATGTCTAATTTTATGAATTTTCACTAAGCAGGGGTGAAATTGTAAAGAAAAGAGTTTCTAGGTTTATTTATTTATTAATGGACTTTATATGTCTAATTAATAATTAAATTAAATGAAAATATTATTTAATAATCTATTTTAGTTATTAAATAATTAGTTTTGGCATTTAAAAGGTTAGAATTGGAAAATTGGCGTTTTTGAGAAAATAGAGATAAAATTTGATAAAACTGCAAAATTAAGTGAGGCTCATTAACACACCATGGCCGGCCACTTAAGTTAGTTTTTCAAATTAATACTTTCATTATTTTAATGCCAAATAAATCCTAACCTAGACCTAGTAGTTGCCTATAAATAGAAAGTGATGGCTCAGTCAAATCACAAGTTTTGAATAACCTTTTCTGACAGAAATTTCTCTCTTCAGAAAAACTGAGCCTTCCCCACTTTCTATACCTGGCCGAAACCCTCTCTCCTCTTTTCCCCTTCATCTTTTTCGTGACCCTAGTGAAAGAGTAAGTGCCCACACACAGCAAGCAGTAACTCAATCATAGATTGGAAGACTGTGAAGGATCAAACTTGAAGAAGAAGGACATTCGGGCTCAGATCTTGATTATACTCTGCTACATAAAGAATTCAAGGGTTAGAGATCTGAGTGGAAGGAGACATTAATTCCGCTGCATCAATGTAAGGTTTTCTTAACTTTATATGTGTTTAATTTATCGTTTTAGAAAGTTCATATTTAGGGTGTTTAAACAACATACTTGTGAGTAGATCTAAGATCCTGGTAAAATAATTTCCAACAACTGGCCTCAGAGCCATGGTAATTGATTTACTTACATGAAATTTGGACTTTAAAACGATTGTTTGTTTGTTTTTGGATGGTATCATGTTGTATTGAGTGTTATTTGATGATTGATTGATGTTTGTAAATTTTCGTGAAAAATAATTGCGATTCTGTCTCTGGAATTATTTTTATTGGATAGTATGAAAAAAATTAAGCAAGTTAGCCTTTTACAGAACTCAATTTCGATTTTATTTGAATTAGTTATGAATTTTTTAAGATTTGAAAAAATCTGGATCTTGAAATTTTCCTGCGATCGCAAATCTGTCCGTACAGTTCACAATTTTTTCGTTTTTCTTCGATTTTTCATACTTTTTCATGGAATTAACTTCCGATTTTTTGTATAGTTTTGTATATATACTATTACTATTCCTAATTCAATTCTAATTATCATTTTGAATTAATTTAATATTTTTTTAATTTTAATTCAAGATATTAGTGTAATTTGAATTTGAATAGAATTAGTATCTATCTTCTTGCTTAAAAATCTATCTTATTTTTAAATTTGATTATATCTTATCTTATTTTTAAATTTAAGGTCAGATTTTATAAATATTTTTTAAAATCAAATCTTTTTTAGATATTTTGACCTTATTTAAATTTAAAATAATATATTTATAATCATGTAATTTTAAATAGATGTAAGATATTTTGCTAACTTTTAAATTTTTGTTATTTTATTTATTTAAATTAAATTTAAAATCTGATAAGATATTTCATTTATCTTTTCTAATTTTTATTTAATTTTTATTTTTAAAATAACATTTAATTTTTTAAAAGTAGTTAGCAAATTTTGAAATGATATTTAGGTTGGTTGAAACCTAATTTTTCAAAAAGTAGGTTTAATTTTAAATATTTTTTTAATTTTCGAAATTTAAATATTTTTTTTTATTATTTCTGAAATAAAAAAAAATATTTTTTTTATTTTTTATTTTTTCGGAAAATTAATTTTTTTTATTTAATTATTTATTTTTCGAAATTATTTATTTAAAATTAAATAAATCCTACTTCCAACTATCCAGCTAACCTTGTTGCAGGAGTATGTGGTTTTAGCTTGTGTGTAAGTTTTTAAAACCTATTATTACTTGATTGCAAATAGCCATGGTTACTTTTGCCAGATCTAATGATATGATGGCTCCCTTAGTCAAGTTAATAATTTGTAACAGGTAAATTTTACAATCTTCTTTCATCTGTGTATGACCTAGCAACATGATAGGATCCATCCAAAGTGTGTCTGTGTGAGCCTATATGTTTATTTTGTTTTAATATAGATACATATAGGTTGTTGCTAAATAAAATGTCACACCATGATAGATTTTATTTAGGTCCATTTAGTTATTGGACCTATTCAATTAATAACAGTTATTTATCTTAAGGTTAAATTCCTCTCTTTTGGGCCTTGTGTGAGAGTTGGGAGCCATAGAAGTGGGTACGACATACTGAACCCAGTACCCCCTCACATGAACTACCCCAATTGTGAAGGCTCATTTGCCTGATTTAAATAACTGTACTAGGTTAATTATATTAGTTTGACCTAATAAAATTGAATTAGCAACATAATTAACTTTTAAAATATATGAAAATTTATTTTTCATTTTAATATTTTAAAGTTAATTTTAAGAAAAACACTTTTAGTTTAGATATTATTTCTAGACAAACTATTTGTATTTTTCTTGTATTTAATTAAATATAGAATTTTAACTAACTAAGATTCTTTCTGGAGCTTATTTAATTAAATATTCCTATTTAAGTTATAAATTAGTTGTATCAACTGATTTTTCTTATCTAACTTAAATTTGAATATTTGATTTAAATTTTAAATTAAGTTGAGGAATCCTAGGCATTAGTTATTAAAGATTCTTAAGATATTTTTTAAGTTAATATCTTTTCAAATATTAACTTAAAATGGAATATTTTAGATATTTTTTGGTTAATATCTTTTCAAATATTAACCTTAAAAGATATCTTCAAATTAAGTGGTTACAACTTAATTTTTGATATTTAATTAAATCTAAATTTGAAATTATTTAAGTTTTAGATTTTTTCTATAAAACTTAAATTAGATATTTTTCAATTTTTTTTTTTTGAAAAGATACCTAGTCAAATAAGATATTTTCTAGATAGTAATTTCTAGACTACTTAATATTTCTAATATTTAAATAGGGAAATATTATACTTTGTGAAATTAATTATTTAAATAATTAATTTTGGTACAATTTTATTAAGTATATTTTTCCTAGTATTAAATAGAAATTAATAATTAAGCCTTCTCTACACTTAATTATTATTTCTTGAATTTAATACATTTAATTAACTTGAAGAATCTAAATATCTAAGTTGATTTTCATCATGATACTTAAATATTTATTGATTTTTCATGACACTTAATTAAATAGAAAATTATTTTTAGGTTGAAATTTAATTTTTTCAACTTAAATTTAAATAATTTTCAATATATATATTTTTCTTTATTTTATTAATCAATTTCGAAATTTGCATTTTAATTATGCAATATTTTCGAATTTTTATCTTGAAAAATAGATTGAGTTGTAAATTAATTATTTATTTTAATTAATTCTTGGACCAACTCAAGTCAATGTTTTTTTTCATTTAATTGATTAATTTAAAATAAATGAATTTAAAATATATATATATTATTAGAAATTGTATTAACTAGTCAAAAGAAAATCTAGATAGGTGATATTTTTGCTTGAAGTATTTCTTTTCTATTTTTATTATTTTCGAAAATAGTATATTTCTTTTATATACTTTATATTTTCGAACTCAATAAATATATTCTCAAAGGATATTTTTAAGTTGCTAATTAATTTAATTTAATTCAACTTAAATTAATTTCCTTAATATTTATATTTAAGATTATTACTAAGATAGAAATAATTAATTTTATTTCAATCACCATCTAAGTATAATTTTATAAATATTATATTAAATTCTTATTTTTGAATTTTAATTCTTAATTTAGAATTTAATGAGATTTATTTATTAGAATAATAAAGAAAATACATTTTAAATAATGAGCTTTATTATTATTAAGATATTCGATCTCCATTGTGGGTTTTACACCGCGTTTGTTTTAGTGAGTAATCCTCCCTAATGGAGGAACGTTCATTAGCAATTTCGCACCGTTTAATCTCGCATGATAAGTGGTTTGTAAGTGTTTTTATATGGTATAGATCACCCTAATGGTGGCGACCATATTTGACCTGCAAATTGCGAAACAATGGTAGAAGCTCATGAGATAGAATAGCCTTGACTCTCGCCTAAACGGGACAACGCTGGATTCCAATCTTGATCGAATAAAAGGTTGCTAGAATGTTTAACATTTTAGATGAGCTGACAACTCTATTCAATGGATGGTAGCTTTGACTCTCGCCTAAACGGGACACTACTATCAGTTTGTTGAAAAACCTTGGAAATTATTTAGGATTGAATTTTTAAGTATTTTCTCATATCATTCCTATTTGCTATGTGCTTATAATTTCTGAATTGATTTTGTGTTAAACCATTATTAATTTCTATTTGTTGATTTCTATTATTTTGTAGTATCCTGTTTTGTCAAAATGAATCCCATGTTATCACTGTTGACTGAAAACAAGCTGAATGGATCTAACTTTAATAAATGGAATGAGAACATTAATATTGCTCTCATAGGAGAAAGTGCGTTGTTTGTTTTAACTGAGCCGTCACCTGAAGTGCCTGGGGACAATGCATCCAAAGCTGTGAGAGAAAAGTATGAGCGTTGGCAGAAAGCAAATGACAAAGCTCTATACTTTATGCTTTCTAGCATGGTTGACACCCTCAAAACTCGGTTTTCTAAAACCGAGAAGGCTGCTGAAGTTATGACGAAGTTGAATGAGCTATTCGGTAAGGCATCACTTCAGTCACGCTTTGACGCGACTAAGAAGTACATTAACGCACGGATGGAACCTCATCAAAACGTGCGTGATCATGTTCTCCTCATGTCCAGTTATTTCCAAGAAGCCCAGGATCATGGTGCTGAAATGTATAGTGCTACTCAAGTAAGTCTTATCTTGAATAGCCTGACTCCAGCATTTCTACCATATACATCAAATTATGTCATGAATAAGAAGGAAATTGACTTTCATGAATTAGTCAATGACCTTCAAACTTATGAAAATTTGATTGGAGGACCCAAGAAGAAAGGGAGTAAACCTCACAATCCTGGGAATGGTAATGGGACGATCAAACCTGAAGCAAATGTTGCATCTGCTTCAAAGCCCAAATCGAAGAGGAAGTGGCACAACACTAAGAAGCGAACAAAAGCCAATAAAAAGGCTGCTCCTTCCGGTGATGCTACACTTAAAGGAAAGTGTTTCTACTGCAATGAGAAAGGTCATTGGAAACCCCAGTGTCCTAAACTTCTTGCAAAGAAACAAGTTATTTCCATTTATAAACTTTAAAAGTTTTAGTGAATTATTATCCAATTGGATTTATGATTCTGGACTAACTTTGTTTATTTGTTTTCTTCTTCTTATAGGCCAAGCTACTTGAACTCAATTGAGTTGGATCAGAAAGCTGGACCAAGGGTGAAATCGTCCAGATGAAGATGAAGCTCTTCAATTTTTTGAATTAATTGTTTTAGTTTAAAGACAATTTGGATTTCAAATTTTAGTCAGGGATATTTATCCCTGTTTCTCTCATATTGTTGCAATACATTTTTTCTATTAATAAAGTTTTATTTTCGAAATCACCATTGCAAATTATGAGATTAAGCTTCATTTATTTTATCTTCATCAATTATTACCACATTATATTTGTATGTTTGTATGTGTAAGTGTTTTTATTATTGACGCAAATTCTATAATATTTTCAACTCTTCATAGAGTTATATTATATAAACACTAGAAATTATTTCTATGTTTATCAATAATTGTTCATTCTCATACAATTATTAAGAATTTGTTTAATAAAAGGATCTTATGATCTGATAGGGTGGAGAAAAGTTAAGAAAACTATGCAGTTCAACGATCTTTTATATCTAATGAACTCTGGATAGTATTCAACTCCACATAAACTCTATCACACTAAGAGAATCATGATCTTTACAACCTTTAGGAATGGATCATAATCTCTATATACTTAGGGGTGGAGGTTATCCATAGTACCCTATATGTATATTCTTAGGGGTGGAGTCCATTCCACAATTCCCTATGAAACACATATCTTGTTTAAACATGGAAGTAATATAATGAGTCAGCTATTGTCAATATAAATTCTTGATCTTGATTGTATGTTCCATTTCGATTTTACTGTTGTAAGTAAAAGTATGATACCTTTTAAAAGTTCTTTGTTAAAGTTTCACACTACCTTAATTGAGTGGGAGAATTTAAAGTTCTATACCCATCTTCATTAGGTTGATACTTGTGATAGGTACTTAAGAGCATTACTGAAAAGCAAATCTAACCATTCACATGGATAGGAATAGCTTATCAGAATTATGAGAATAAGATAAAGAACTCTAGTTCAGTCCATTCGAATGACTTGAACCAAGAATTCTTAATCCTCATAAAATTTGATGGTATCTTAATTTTGATTACTTTATCTCTGGCATGTATTTTTCACTTCAAATACTAGTCTGCTATGTTGATGACTTAGTCTTGACTTAAAGTTTCAGACTAATACAAAAGTCACAACTAGGTAACTCTCCAAACAATCAGAGGTTAAAAGTATTATTTAACCAGACATCTGCTATTGAGTGGGAGCTATCTGAGATGTAATCAAATAGGGAACATTAGAAGATATTCAAGAAGGATTTATGAAAGTGATCTATATGTTAGATATTAAGGAACTGTGTATCAGTTGTCTTTGTATCTCACCATCTAATTTCGATTTATATAAGATGGTGCTTACTTTGGGGGTGGAGGAATTATTGAATAATAATTCAAGCTCTACCAGAGAAGAATTGTAACTTGGTCTATTCGAAAATACCAGAAAGTTATATCACTGAAGAAAAGTCTACACTGTATTATCTCAATTACATATTTTAAAATATGAGAGATATGTCTTCTGTTTATTCAGATGTACTTTTAAAACAGTAAAGATTTCAGTATCCCTTGATGAGTAAAGCATATAGTAAAGGATGTTTCATAAGAGTTTTTATGAACTAGTTCCAGAAGTTTGGGTGGATTCAAATATACTACACTTGATCTAAAGATCAAGACATCAGATTGACCTATTTGCACAGTTTGTTTTATATTAGTGCAAGTGGGAGTTTGTTGGGTTTTATGCCCTAAATAAAACTCTTTACAATCTGATTAGTTATCAATATAAGAAATTTGAAGTGATTGATGTTTGTATGAATTTTACATGCTAATGGTTTAATATGTTTATTACATTCATACACACAAAATCAGTTAAATCCAGATCATATGTTAAATCACAATTACAGTATCGTCAACACAGTGGAATGTGATTGTGATCATATGAATCAAAAGTTTTGGTCCCTGTTTCATCAGTGTTATTGGATTTACACTGATGTGATAATCAGCGATGATGTATACTTACACTTGGAGTAAGTGTTATGTTCTTTCCAGGACATTAGTAAAGTATACTAGTTTTGAATGTATGGAGTATACATTGGACTGGACCGATATTGCAACTAAGTTAAGATATTACAAACTTACCGTTATACATATCTTTCCAAGTCAATATCAGTAGTTGATCTTAAGATTAAAAGAATCTAAATCCTGATATGCTTAGGCTCAACTCAGGAGTGCTATTCATGTTCTTAGATTTATTAGTTAAGCCTACTTTTGGGTCAGGGTGATATATATATTTTGGGAACATGATAGTATGATTGAGTGGGAGTGCTGAACATAAATATGGAATCTATAGCTTCTACTGGTGTATAGAAGTCAAGTGATGATTCCCTTCGAGCTTAGCAAATAGAAGTAAATGGATGAGCTCTTGTTTAACTGACTAATTATTAGATCACTAAACACCATTTACAGGTAGCTAAGTGTTTTAAGGGGCAAAATACATTGAGGGGTGAGAACGGTAAAGAAATCCCATCTCGATGTAAATCATCTATATAGAGGATCTTTAAATCACAATAAGATTATAACAATGGTTAAATGAGATAGTATATTGATATCGTGGAACATACAATATGCTCTATATAAGTCTGAGAGTGCAATTCTAAGTTCTAAGAGTGGATTCAACGAAGAATTAATAAGTAGGAATTTACTTGGTAAATTTGGTTCACTTATTGGAAGCTCAGCATATAGATCCATGGTCCCCATTCTAGTTGAGAACATTCTGCTTGTAAGACTCATTAATTGATTCGTGATTGATCAATTATAATTCTAAAGTTAGACTATGTCTAATTTTATGAATTTTCACTAAGCAGGGGTGAAATTGTAAAGAAAAGAGTTTCTAGGTTTATTTATTTATTAATGGACTTTATATGTCTAATTAATAATTAAATTAAATGACAATATTATTTAATAATCTAATTTAGTTATTAAATAATTAGTTTTGGCATTTAAAAGGTTAGAATTGGAAAATTGGCGTTTTTGAGAAAATAGAGATAAAATTTGATAAAATTGCAAAATTAAGTGAGGCCCATTAACACACCATGGCCGGCCACTTAAGTTAGTTTTTCAAATTAATATTTTCATTATTTTAATGCCAAATAAATCCTAACCTAGACCTAGTAGTTGCCTATAAATAGAAAGTGATGGCTCAGTCAAATCACAAGTTTTGAATAACCTTTTCTGACAGAAATTTCTCTCTTCAGAAAAACTGAGCCTTCCCCACTTTCTATACCTTGGCCGAAACCCTCTCTCTCTTTTCTCCTTCATCTTTTTCGACCCTAGTGAAAGAGTAAGTGCCCACACACAGCAAGCAGTAACTCAATCATAGATTGGAAGACTGTGAAGGATCAAACTTGAAGAAGAAGGACATTCGGGCTCAGATCTTGATTATACTCTGCTACAAAAAGAATTCAAGGGTTAGAGATCTGAGTGGAAGGAGACATTAATTCCGCTGCATCAATGTAAGGTTTTCTTAACTTTATATGTGTTTAATTTATCGTTTTAGAAAGTTCATATTTAGGGTGTTTAAACAACATACTTGTGAGTAGATCTAAGATCCTGGTAAAATAATTTCCAACATCCCAATCATGCTACGATAGAGTGTAGTGTCTGCCTTTACTCCATTTTCATCTTTTGTGAATTTCAATGTGGTGCTCAGTGGAGTACTTACCTGCTTAGCCGATTCAAGACCAAATTTCTTGACAAGGTTCTTAGCATACTTACTTTGAGATACAAATGTACCTCCTTCCATTTGTCTCACTTGAAGACCCAAAAAGAAAGTAAGCTCACCAACCATGCTCATTTCAAATTCACTTTTCATTTGATCAACAAAAACATGCACTTCATGGTTAGATGTAGAACCAAAAACTATATCATCAACATAAATTTGAGCAATGATAAAATCAGATTTTATATGCTTTATGAAAAGAGTTTTATCCACACTACCTTTTTGATAATCATGTGAAAGTAAAAATTGAGTTAACCTTTCATACCAAGCTCGAGGAGCTTGTTTCAGACCATACAGAGCTTTTTCAAGCTTGTACACATGGTCTGGAAATTGAGGATCTTCGAATCCTTTTGGTTGCTCAACATAAACTTTCTCATTCAAAATACCATTTAGGAAAGCAGATTTTACATCCATTTGAAACAATTTAATATTCAAAATACAAGCAATACACAAAAGTAAACGAATTGATTCTAATCTTGCAACAGGAGCAAAAGTTTCATCAAAATCAATACCTTCTACCTGTGTGTACCCTTGTGCCCCCAAACGAGCCTTGTTTCTCACAATTGTACCGAACTCATCACTTTTATTTTTAAATAACCACTTTGTTCCAATTACGTTTATACCTTTTGGTCTTCAGACCAAAATCCATACCTTGTTGCGAACAAATTGGTTGAGTTCCTCTTGCATTACATTGAGCCATTCCTCAAAGGTCATGGCTTCCTTCACATTTTTCGGTTCATATTGAGAAACAAAACAAAGAAAGCTGATCAAATTAACATACCTTCTGCGAGTTACCATGCTTTCTTCAGGATTTCCAAGAATGAGATCTTTTGGATGATTCAATTTGACTCTGGTGCTTGGTTCTTTCTGAATAGAATCAGTGATGATGTTTGGATGAGTCAAGATAGACGGTTACGGTTCTCCGAGTCTCGGTTGCGACGGCCCAGATTCGTCATTTGCAGCAACAGAAATGGGTTCTGCTGCATCAGGATCTGTTTTTGCTGCTTCGGGAGGAGCATCCATGAGACTATCTATCTTGGCATCTGTGGAAAACTCTAAAAAATCTTTAAAGTCATCAACAACCACATTAGTTGATTCCAAAACAGTTTGAGTTCTCATGTTATAAACACGATAAGCTCTACTGTTTAAGGAATATCCAATAAACACACCAACATCACTTTTAGCATCAAATTTACCAATATGCTCACGATCTCTATACACATAACACACACATCCAAAAACATGAAAATGACTTACATTGGGGCGCTTACCTTTCCAGATTTCATAAGATGTTTTTGAGGTACCTGGACGAATAAGCACTCTGTTTATTATATAGCAAGCTGTGTTAATAGCTTCAGCCCATAAGCGCTTTGTCAACTTCTTGCTATTTAACATCACTCTTGCCATTTCTTGCAATGTTCGATTCTTCCTCTCAACAACTCCATTTTTTTGAGGAGTTTTGGGAGCTAAAAATTCATGAGTTATACCTGTAGACTTGCAAAAATCATCATACACAGAATTTTCAAACTCCTTACCATGATCACTTCGAATTCGAACAATTTTCCCAATATTACAACCTTTCTCAACTCTTAATCTCAAACAAAGAGTTTTAAAGGCATCAAAAGTGTCAGACTTTTCTCTTAAGAAATCTACCCAAGTAAAACGAGAGAAATCATCAACACAAACAAAGATATATCGTTTACCATTCAGACTTTCAACTTGGATCGGACCCATAAGATCCATGTGAAGCAATTCCAATACTTTTGAGGTATTGCTATCAGACACAGGCTTGTGAGTGATTTTTAATTGCTTCCCAAGTTGACAAGGTTCACACTTACCAACACTTTCCTTACCAAGCTTGGGAAGTCCTTGAACAATACCTGCATTTGACAATTTTTTCAGGTTTTTATAATTAATATGCCCAAGCTTGGCATGCCACAAATCTGTGGTGTTGTTGATAGCTGAATGACAAGTAAACACAGGGGTTAGAGTGTAACAGTTATCATTGGATCGAAATCCTTGCAATATACATTCATTATCATCATTAAGAACATAGCAATGATCACTATCAAATGAAACAGTAAACCCTTGGTCACAAATTTGACTAATGCTAAGTAAATTAGCCCTTAGTCCTTCAACTAACATCACATTTTTCAGTCTAGGTAACCCTTCAAAATTTAGAGTTCCCATACCAACAACTTTTCCACATAAGCCATTACCAAAAGTGACTTCTCCACATTGCATAGGTCGAATGTTAGTCAAAAAGTCCTTGTCACCTGTCATATGTCTTGAACAACCACTGTCAAAATACTACATTTGAGAAGCAGCAGTTTTATCAGAAAAACCAGCTAGACAATTCTTTTTCACCCATATTTGTTTCAAACCTTTATGTTTCTTTTGAGATTTTTCCAAATTATCAAAATAATTTGTTTTAAACAGATTTTTCAACGTGAAACATTTAGGTCTGATATGTCCTTTTCTACTACAAAAATGACAAGTGGGAACAAATCTTTTTACCTGTGATCTTACTCTTTTCGAAGATCCTGGAGTTTTTGCAGCATCAAAAACAGCTCTTGCTGCAACAGGCTGTGAAATTGTTACAGCAGACTTTGTAGCCTCAGAGTAGTTCGTTGAAACACTAGATTTTACAAACTTCGTGACTCCAGAACTTTCCATCCCATTTGAACCAAGGCTAGCGAAACCTCTTTGACCTGCATTCTGAGCTTTTTCAAAAATTAAAGATCCAGGATTAAGCATTTGAACATTTTTCTTAAAATTCTCAAGTTCCTTTTTTAAGAGAGTGATTTTTTCATCTTTATCACAAACACTTGTCTCATACTCTGTTATTTTCAATTCACACATTTCAATTTGATGAGACAATTTTTTATTCAATTTATTCAACTCTCTATTTTCAGAAGCAACCTGAATCCATTTTTCATACATGACTTTGTATGATTCAGCAAGAGATTCTTCACAGATTTCAGACTCATCTGAATCTGATTCCTCTTGTTCGGTGGTATTATTCAGACATACCAGTTTAGCTTTCACCTGTGAATCACACAACATATTAGTCATAACAGAAGTTAGGACAACATTTTCAGAATCACTTTCGGTTTCATCATCACTCCAAGTGACATTGAAACTTTTCTTATTCTTTTTCAAGGTGTTTGCACACTCAGCTTGAATATGCCCAAAACCTTCACATTCCCTGCACTGAATTCCCTTTTTGTTAAAGACAGATGGTTTAATAAAAGTATTACCTTTTGAACCTTTCGAAATATTCTTTTTATTTCCCATCTTTTTCATATATTTCTGAAAATTCTTAGTTAATAAAGCAATCTCATCATCACATTCACTATCAGAATTTTCATTGTCAACAACTTTCAAAGCAATACTTTTACCTTTATCAGCAATAGATTTGGGTTTGTCCTTTTGTTTAATCTGTTGATTTAATTCAAAAGTACGTAAGGAACCCATCAATTCTTCCACCTTCATCGTGCTAAAATCTTTAGCTTCCTCCATTGCCAAAAGTTTAGTATCAAACCTTTCTGGAAGTACTCTAACAATTTTTCTCACAAGAACAGAGTCATCAAGCTTTTCACCAAGAGCAAAATATTCATTAGCAATGTCAGATAATTTTTCATAGATTTCAGTTAAGGTTTCATTATCAGACATTCTAAGCTCATCAAATTTAGTTTGAAGCATGATAAATCTAGATCTTTTCACATCAGAAGTTCCCTCAAACTGAGTTTGAAGGATCTCCCAAGCTTCCTTAGCAAAAACACAAGATGATCTAAGTTTAATGTAACCCTCACCTACACCGTTAAAGATAGCATGCAAGGCTTTGCTATTGTAGGCAGAAAGTTTATAATCTTCAATAGACCACTCCAGTTCAGATTTTATAGTAGTATTACCTGAAGAATCTGTCTCAACTGGAAGAGACCAACCTGATAGAACCATTCTCCAAGCTTTCTCATCTTGAGATTTGATGAATGCTCTCATTCTAACTTTCCAATAAGGATAGTTAGAGTCATTAAGCAATGGTGGTCTAGAAATAGAACTTCCTTTTGCAAAAAATGACATTTTAACACAAAAACGTTATAGGACCACACTAAGAGTTTAGTGTCCCGCTCTGATACCAATTGAAAAACCGTGTTTTTGCAAATGTCAGTTGTATATAAGAAAATATAAAAACTGTAAGTGTTTGCAGCAGCAGAAAGTAATTCTGCTACAAAGAACACGAACGAGTGCGAATATAAAATATTTACAGAAAAATAAATAACTTGACACAAGAGATTTATACGTAGTATCAGTGTTCTCACGAACACTCCTAGTCCACGGGACCACGCCCAGAGAATGAAATCAATTAATAAAGTATCAAAAATTACAAAGACAATTGACTTAAACAAGTTTAGACTCCCTCTAAAGTATTACCGCAATCCTTTGTAATCCACTTTATGAATCTGACTTCTTGAAACACCTTCAAGCCCGAACTCCCTTCGTCTTTGAAGTGTGAGTGCTTACTTCCTCCCGAAGTAAGGCTTCAACAAGTCTTCTCCCGAAGACCAAGTGCTTACTTCCTCCCGAAGTAAGGCTTTACCAAGTCTTCTCCCGAAGACCAATCTCTTGTTCAGTCAAGTAGTTCTTCACAACCTCTAGGACAGAGTAAGAACAGAAATAAACAACTAGAACCTAGATGAACAACTAGGCTCTCACAAAACAAAGAAAAGCTATTCTCTCTAAAAAGATAAATGCAAAAAATGAATAATGGAAGAGTTAATTCGAATGGTTGCTCTCTAGGCTCTATTTATAGAACATAGAAACCAAAGAGACAACCACAAGTTCGAATCTACAGCTGTACAAAAACTTTCCTAAGAAAACACGATCTGCTACATCAGAATCGGATGCTGACGCAGCAGATCACACCAGAATCGGGAAACTTGCTAAAACCGGGTTCGATCTTCTATCAATGCTTGATTTCTGCCAAAAACAGATTAGATATTCTGATTGTATCAAGATACAATCGAACTTAATAAGGAAAAGGCAATAATCAAAGTTTCCCTAAAAAAGACAACTTTCCAAAAGAGAATTTCTTCTCTTTTAAGAAGTTTTCAACAAAGGAAAGTTCAGCTGAAAGTGCAACTTTCCTAACAAGGAAAAGGGCAACTAAAAACCGAATTTATAAGGTAAGAATCCGAATATGAATGCTCAACAATCTTACCATAAATGGAAAAATTATTTTGTCAACTAACTTGTCAAAAAAAGGACTTTACATATATTATATTACTTAAATTACATTTATTAGTTAAACTATTTTGTATTTAAAGTTTGGATATTTTAGTGTTTAACTTAAAACTTAGACTTTATAGTTAATAATTGTTATTGTATTTGGATATTGATGTTGAAGTTTAAAATCTACACCATATTATTATTTTTTTTATTATTTTAAGTTTACTCATATGTTTATTTTATATTAAAGTTCTTAAAATTAATTTAAACTATAATATTTTTCAATTTAAAATATAAATAACATATTTTAATTTTTTTTTAAATCTAATTATTTAAATACTAGAAACTAACAATAATAATTATAAAAAAAAGTGAAGAACGGTTTGGACGAGTTAACCCGACCAAACCGACGAAATTATTGGGCGGGTTGAACTTTTTCTAATTTTTAATTGGACGGGTTACGATTAAATATTTGCAACTCGATTGATAAAAATATGTTATAACCCGACCAAACCGATAGACATACACCCCTACTTTCTTTTTTATATTTAAAATAATACAAACAATAAAGTAAAAATAATTTAAATTTAATTTTGAAAGCAGATAAACCAGCTCTATCTCTTAACTAAAAAACACTGTACTAAAAGCACTGTAGTTGGCACTGGAAGCTGAAGTCACTGTATATTAACTCTTCTCTTTTTCTCTCTTTATCTTTCTCGTTTCAAACCCTAAATATTATTAGAAATTTTAATTATTTCTGAAAAATAAAATATTATATTTGTATTTATCTCTCTCTCTCTCACTCTAGAGTTCTTGGTCATAATTTTTTTTGTTCATTTTGTTTTGTGAGTTTTTCTTTGGTTTGTGCGACTGTAAATGGGTGAAGACCCAGTTGAGGATTCTGAGTAATGGAAGCTGACCCAGTTCACGCCATAACCTACATTGGTCCCTAAATGGGGAAAGCTGAAGAGGAACAGAATCCGGTGTCGAATACGGGCGCCCAAGCTGACGGTAATCCCAATTCTCAGACCCGATTTGGGTGTCGGTGCGCTCGGATTCGGAGGCTCATTGGCTTGAAATGCATCTTCATTCTCTTGCTCTCCATTGCTGTTTTTCTCTCCGCCATTTTCTGGCTGCCTCCCTTTCTTCAGTTCGCGGATCAGGCCGATCTGGATCTCGATTCTAAGTTTAAAGGTTAGCTTGACCCTCAATTTTTATTTATTTATTTTCCTTAAGTTGGTTATTATTATTTTGTAACTTCTCCGATTTGATTTGCTGGGTTTCGATATTGCCTGGATCTAGATGCTTCTCTGCAGGCTTGATTCGGGAATTTTGATATGATGTGATTGATCTATTATTTTTTTTTTTTTTTAATTTTTTGTTTTCGAGGTGTTAAAAAAATTCATGGTTGTGTTGCTGTGAAGATTGGTTTGGTAGTTGAACAGGTTAGGAAAAAGTAGGGTGATGTGTACTAGTTCGTGTGTATAATTTTTAGATTACGTTTTTGTTTGGAATCTGAGAAGGCTTTTTGGTGTTTACAAACTGTTGGATTTGGTGGGAATTTGATGGTTGGTTAATGAGTAAATTGGGGTTAAAAGGAAAATTATGGAATTTGGAAATTTTTGGTCTTTTGATATAATAAGAAATGGCTAACTTAACTTAGTTGAATTTGCCAATTAGTAATGGAAACTTGTGTTTTTTTTTTTTTGTTTGGTTTCGATGGAAACTTGTTGTTGCTATGGTAATATTTGGAAACTGACTTAATAATAGCAGAGACTAAGGAGGCAATAATGAGGCAGATTTTCTCATTCTATTTTAAGTAAATCTACAGTCAATTTTAGGCGTAAGAACCTGAGGTTATTTAATAATCGTTTTAAATTGTTCAAAATTAGTGTGTTTTCAGACCAGGATTCTTTTCTTTTTCATTTACCTTTTTTTGTTGATATATACGTGCTTTTATTTGTTTGGAGATTGGTCATCAAATTTATAGCGGGATAAAATTAATACGCACATCTACAAGCTAAACAGAAAATTAGAGAAGCAAAATAGAATAATAAAGAAACTGCCTGTCTAGAGGAAAAAACAAAGAAAGCTCAGCTCACTGCACTCTGGAAGCAATGAGAATATGTTTGCTTCATTGTATATCGTGTTCTAGATGATACTCATCCTGAAATTGTTTTTGATTTTTCATATGAAAAAATTAATTTTGATTTTCGAACCTGAATTAAGTTAGTTCTTTTAGTAGATTCATGGTAGCAAATGGGGATGGGTATATTACATTTATTTTCATGGTAATCAAGTTACTGCTATATCTTTTGGATTTTTTTTTATTATTGAGTAATTGATCACGAATCCTCTATCAGGCTAAAAGATATGAAAGATATTAAGGTTATCATTGTGAATTTGGCCAAAAAAATAAAATAAAAATAAAGACGTGAGTTATGCGTGCTATAGGAATATTGTGGGTAAATTTTAGCTAGAGAAATGACAGTTATTTTTTTTTTTTTGAAAAAGTTAGAGAAATGACAGTTATTTAAAAAGGAAAGGGATTTGATATTTGTATGAGAAAGGGTGAAATTCTAGCTTCTCTCTTTGCTTTAGTGGCTTAAAGGTTTAAACGTTCTCTCTCTTTTGTTGTTGTTGCTGTTGGTGAGATTGATAATAGTTGATACAAGGATTTTGTGCAACTTGTTTTCTAAATCAAGAAGATGAACGGTGGGTGCAATAGAGATAGTTGTGAGAAAGGTTTCCTAGTGCATTTTGGATGCTGCCTTTCTGTCAAACAAAGGTTGGTATTGAATATCAAAATCATGGGCCAACAATTTTGTCGGTCACCATTGATGTTAATATGCTCAAAGTCATTGCTCAAGCTTTTTTGGAACTGGCAGCCAATAGGTTGAAATGCCACTTTCGCATCGCAAAAGCAGAAGCCATCAACTTCGGCTCGTATAACGACTTAGTGTGAGTAGGGTAGCCCAAAATCTTAAAAGTGAGTTACTTGTAAGTTTTAACAATAGGCTTCGCCGAGGGTGTGGGTGATGACATTATCATCAAGAGCTAACCTTACTTGAAGCTGGTGTTGTTTACAAGTGGCCCTTGTTCATGACCTAGGCCAATGAGGTTGAAGAGACGTACAGAGTGGCTGTGGCTACAACAATCAAACTAACTAATGGGAAAAAACAGAGTGAAAGAGCAATGCGAAGTAACGGAACTGAGAAATGATTTAGGGCAAGAATGACTTCCCTTGCTCGATGTGTTGGGCTTTTTCCATGTGCTGGGCCAAGCCCACCAGGTGCAAAATGTGAATAGGGCCCTTGATATCATCTTTCAAACCTTTTTCAAAGCTTCCTTCGATTGTGTGATCAGTTATATTGGAGACTTGAGAGGCCAATACTTTGAGTTGTTTCTTAGCATTAAGTTGTAGTAGTACTAGTGTCTAGTACATGAATCATTTTGCCTGCTTTTTGGCTACAATACATATCAAAGAATTAAGGTGGCGTTTGGTTGGGAGGAATGAAATTATAGAAATAGGAATGGGAATGGAATGTAATAAAATATAAATTGCATAAAACATATTGATAAAAAATCATTAAATTTTATCTCATGTTACATTGGAATGGTTTTCCCTTCAATTTCAAAATGGAATATTTTCCACCAAAATGGTGGAAAAGACGTTTAATTAGAATGACATTCCAATACTTTCAAACGCAACCAAACAAATGAATGGAATGAAAATTGTTTCCTTTTCATTCCATTTCATTACATCCAACAAACGCCACCTTGAGGTGATGGGTTGGAGGTAATGGAATGAAATGGAATGGAAAGGAAATAATTTTTATCCCGTTTGGTTGCATTTTAAATTATTAGAATACTATTTCAATGCAAGATGAGAAAAAATTATCAACTTTTTATTTATTTATTTTTTATGCATTTTAAATTTTATTTTATTCTATTTCTATGTTTTCATTCCTCCACAACGTTGAGTATTTTCTTTTAAAATTATGTTAGATCATGTAGTGCAAAAACTTCAAAAAGTATGCTGAGTTAAGCTCTTCTCATAGAGTATTTTACTGTACAGCTTCGTTTACAGGTGCTTTTAAGTCATCTAAACTGTATTGTTGTACGTGTTTTCTGTTCCTGCATGCAATCATGCAATTACATCTAATTGCAATTTCTTAACCTATTTTATTTGTTATTACGGTTTTTTGCTTCTTACTTTTGATATATACACACATTTGAAACAAAACAACGTGCTTGTATTAATGAGAAGAATAATACCAGGAAAGTCTGGAAAATCGTCATTTATGAAAATAGAACACTGAGAGCACAAGAAAATAATTACTCATAGGTACAAAATTTACTCCATTATCCGAGTAAAATAGAGAAAGGAGGTGTAACCACAAAACAATCCATTGTCTAATTTTATCCATAACTTATTTTACTAATATATTTTTTTAGTTATATGCAGTGTTATTTTCATCGTACAATATCAGTGTGAATCTAGGACTAAAATGTTCTTAACAGTAAAATCAATGAATTGTCTATGATGTATGCTTGATCTTCCCTTCAAATTCCATGTTGCTGATTTTGGGTGAAATTAAAATTATTATTTTTGTTATTAAATAGGCTTAGGAATGTTGAGTTTGTGATTTTGTAGTATTTTTGTTTTGGCCTCAGTAAGGTTTTGTTTTGGCAGAGGAAGCAAAATATATGAGAAATAAATTTCCTTCATGTTTGTTTGGTAGTTGGAAAAAAACGGTAGTAGTTTGCTATAAATGACTCTAGTATCCTTGGATTTTAAAGTTGCGAGTAAAAATTAGTTAATAATCTTTTCTCACATTTCTAAACTTCATTTATTTTGGAGTCAAAATTTGGATAGGCCAAACTTGAAGTATTATTCAATTAAAACCCTTGAAGTCATATTTATATTTATTTATTCTTCTTCTCTACCAAACATGACCATAAATTTGTAGGTTTTACATGAGGAGGTGAGAGAACAAGGGGGAGTGGTGGATTTTTTTTAATTTTTTGAAAAAAAGAAAGAGACCACTTGTTTTAGACCCTCCCCTTTTAGCATGTATTGAAAACTATTAGGACTTAGTATAGGCCCAGTACATCTCGTCCCATTTCTTTATTGGGCCTTTGCTTTTGTATTATATATATAAATCTTTACTTTGTAAAAACCTAATTTCAGCCAAGTCATTTTCGGCTGTTCACCTTCAATATCAGATGTTTTCCCTCTCTAAAATGTAAAATGGTATCAGATGTTATCTTCGCCCAGTGTGGGTATCTGATCCAATCCAATGTTTTTTTTTTCTCATTCGATCCAATCCAATCAGTAATTGGATTTAGAAAATCAGCATCCGATTCAATCCAATTACACCTTAAAATCCAATCCAATCCAATCCAACTACACCTTAAAATCCAATCCAAACCAATTGGATTGGATCGGTTTTTTAATTAGATATCTAATTACACACTTAAATTTCAATATTAACTTAAAAATATGAAGAAAAATACGTAAAAACTAAGTATCACCCTTTATTTAAGTTTAATACTTCATAAACATACCATCGTGACAAGTGTAATGTAGCTAAAAGTTTAAAATAATTAAAATAACGACATTTTTAAGTAATAAAATAGAACAAGATATCATGAAAATAAATACACAAAACAACCAAATGTTACAAATTCAACACACAAAAAAATATCTAATAAAAATATAATTAATATATATATTATATTTTTTAATATAATAAAATGGTATCAGATGTTATCTTCGCCCACCACTAGGGGTGGGCATCCGATCCAATCTAATCTTTTTTTTTCATGTTCGATCCAATCCAATCAGTAATTGGATTTGGAAAATCAGCATCTGATCCAATCCAATCCAATTACACCTTAAAATCCAATCCAATCCAATCGGATTGGATCGGTTTTTTAATTAGATATCTAATTATACACTTAAATTTCAATATTAACTTAAAAATATGAAGAAAAATATGTAAAAACTAAGTATCACCCTTTATTTAAGTTTAATACTTCATAAACATACCATCGTGAGAAGTGTAATGTAGCCAAAAGTTTTAAATAATTAAAACAACAACATTTTTAAGTAATAAAATAGAACAAGATATCATGAAAATAAATACACAAACAATCAAATGTTACAAATTCAACACACAAAAAAATATCTAATAAAAATATAATTAATATATATTATATTTTTAATATTTTTTATTTTATAAATAATTTTTTAACTTCTATAAATGTAATTGGGTTGGATCAGTTTTTAATTCGATTTTGAGATTGACATCCAATAGTCGATCCAATCCAATCAGAATCCAACTTTTAGCATCCAATCCAATTGTAATTGGATATCCAACTTTTTGTAATTGGATTGGATTAAATCAGATCAGTTCGATTCAATTAGATTGGATTAGATGATGCCCACCCCTACCCACCACCAAAAACCCTACCCGCCTCCTTCAAACTCTAACCCTAAAGCCAGAGTCTCTTCTCCCATGGCTCCTAGAACCAGAAACTCCACCATTGCCGTAGCCTACATCAGTGAATCTCCATCTCTTCTGCTGCTAACTCCGACTGTCGTCCATGGTCAAGATACTTCTTACATTGATGCTACCACCTCCGACGTTGCTCCGTTCAGTTCTCCGTTGCTTGAGAACTCTCTCTCGAACACGATCGGTGCCACTCCTTCCATGTTTGATCCTTCCACTACTGGTGTGCTCGACTTCGATTATGTTGCCGATATCCCCAATTCTGGACTGATTGGACAACATTCCGCAGCACCGTTCGTCTCTTGCTCTGCTCCGACGTCGGTATCCATGGCATCACAAACTCACACAACCATACTTCTGCCTTTTTCTTCCTCAACTCCGACCTTGGCTCAGACGGTTCCCTCACTGACTTCCATTCTTTCTGGCAGCACCACGGATCCGACCCCATCGTTCACATTTCCACTCGTCCAGAACTCATCCCCGTTCATCAGTGGTAACAATCCTTTTCTTGGACATCAAGGCCATATGACTTTTAATGATAACTCTGCTTTTCTTGCAAATCAAGGCCTATCTTGTGCATTTTTCAATCGACCTTCTCAAGGTAATCATTATCACTTGGGAACTGGAGATCAACCAAACATCATTTCTTCGTTTCTTTTGATTGTTAAGAAAACTTTTAGTCTTGGAAGCGAGCGGTTCCACCTGTCCAGAACTCATCTCCTTTCATAACCGGTAACAATCCTTTTCTTGGACATCAAGGCCTATGGCTTTTAATGATAACTCTGCTTTTCTTGCAAATCAAGGCCTATCTCGTGCCTTTTTCGATCGACCTTCTCAAGATGATCGTTATCACTTGGGAACTGGAGATCAACCAAACATCATTTCTTCGTTTCTCTTGACTGGTCAAGAAAACTTTCAGTCTTGGAGGCGAGCGACTTCGATTAATATCGCAACCAAAAATAAAACCCCATTCATAGACGACACTTTACCCGTCCATCGTTGAATGATCACTCTCTATTAGCTTGGGATCGATGCAACAACACTGTGTTGTCATGGATTCTTCAATTCGTGTCTCGCGAAATTGGTGCTAGCACCATGTTCAAAACTACTGCCCATGAAATGTGGACAATTTTTCATGATCGCTTCGATTAGATTAACGACTCTCGTATTCTACAACTTAAGACCTCTGTTAACAATGTTAAACAAGGTGATAACTCGGTCACTACTTATTTCACCCAGTTACAAGCCCTCTGGGATGAACTCAACAAGTATCAACAAACTCTCCTTGCACTTGTGGCTGCACTTATGCTATGCAAAAAGTTCAAGATTACTACACCAGAGACTAGATTCTTCAGTTCTTGATTGGTTTCAATGAATCTTACTGGGGCATTCGAGTTCAGATTATTCTCTTTGATCCTCTTTCGCCACTGTCTTTCGCCACTGTCCAAGGTTTTCTCTGTGGTTGTTCAACAAGAACACCAATGCTGTCTTGGCAACACTTGAAAACCCTCACTTGTGGGTGAGGGATACCGTGGTTACACATTTTTTTAGCTATAATTACCCAAAACCTATAGTAGCGAAAACAGAGTAAAACAATTAATTGCTATTACAACAATGTTTTCCATTCCCTACTCAGATCTAAAAATGACAACCCTCAAAGTGTTTGGTTTTAAAATTCAAGTTGTTGTCCAAAACTTAATTTTATCACAAAGAGCCACCGTAGAACTTTTAATACCTTCAAGAATTCTAGAATTTCTTTCCAGCCAAACAGCCTAGATCGTTGCCAAAATTGCAGTCCTCCACAATTTGTTCTTTGTTTGCTGCAAATTAACTAACATTTGTGGGATTAAGCTAGGCAAGACCCAAACCATTAATCCATAATCTACGGTTAAAAAAACATTCCAAAAATAGATGTTCCACATCTTCCCCACTTCTTTTACAAACTCCTATTTTGTAATTTATCATAGACATTCACTTTGCCTAATGCCACAAGCCAATTAAACCATAAAATCTTTGTCCAAACCAGGCGTCTATGGATCAGAATTGATGTAAACCAGTAGAACGCTGATTTACAAGAGAAAATTCCTATTGGATTTGTACTCCAAATTCTACAATCGTCCACGATATTTAGTAGTTTAAATGTTCCAACTGCTACATCAAAAATGTAAGACTAGGAATGTCCCTTTCCATTAAATTCCTTGTGAACTTGAGATTCCAGCTCGCGACACTACCTCCCTTCACCCACTCATCGGCCTTTTTTTTTTTTTTTTTTTTGAAAGAAACCCACTCATCAGCTACTAACTCCAAAATACTCTCATTCTTAGCCTTGGAAATCATAACTAAATTCGGGAATGCACTCGATTCCCCAATCTAAACATCTTACAAATCTAATGTCTAAGAGTATGACCTTGAAGATTCCTCAAAGAGTATTCTCTGATGAATACTCTCATTCTTGGAGTTGGTATTCTACCCATCAAGCCTCTTTGCACATTTATTCAGGATTGGTTCCCAAAAACTCTACTTTCTAGGCGAGCCCCCTAAAGGCATTCCTAAATACTTCATTGGGCTACTTCTTACTTCACAACCGATCAAAGGCACAATTTGACACAGCCCTCTCATTCATGTATGACCCCAACAAATGGCTTTTACTCAAATTAACTTTCAATCCGGAACTAGCGCAAAAAGCTTCCACCATCTGAACCAACTTCTGTAATGAATTATCATTATTTACAAAGAGTATCATTTGCGAATTGAAGATGACTAACATGGACCTTTTCTTTTCCTACCATAAATCCAGAGCAAAATTGCCTGGGCTTACGACTTTTTCCATCATTCTCCCAAGAACATCTGCCACCAAAGTGAAGAGGAAAGGTGAGAGTGGATCACTTTGTCTAAGGCCTCAGGATTGTTTAAACTTTCCCCTAGGTCTTCCATTAATGATTGTCGAGAATGATGTATATGAGATACATCCTCTAATCCATTTCTTCCAACTTTCTCCAAAACTTTTGTTACACAAAACCAAATCCTAGAAATCCCACTCAACCTGATTGTATGCTTTCTCAAAGTCAATTTTAAAGACCATTCCACTCTTACCTTTGCTACTATAATCTTCTACAGTCTCATTAGCAATTAGCACCGAATCGAATATTTGTTGTCCTTCTACAAAGGCCGATTGAGTTTCCGGAATGGTCTTCCGTAGCACACCCTTTAGCTTGATAGCTAGGACCTGAGCAATTATATTGTACTGACTTGTTATAAGACCTATCGGTCTATAGGTGTAAAGAGAGTTGAAAAGAGATCAGACATAGATGTAAAGATATGAATGTACATTAGGTGTAAAGAGAGTTTGAAAGAGACTAGACATAGCTTACATTGATTACATCTCTCATCTTAATCATGTAAATTATTTCGACCTGTTCTAGTAAACACGATCTTTGTATTTACGCTTGTGTATTGCATAAGCAAGGATTTTTCCAAGGGAAAAACTTAATGAACATATGATGTTTTTGTATTTACATCTCTCATCTTATAAAAAGTTTTGTCTTTCTTTATTATGTAGATTTAACACATGTTACTAACAAAGTCTGTTTATCCAGATCACGGGATAGTAGCAACTTTCAACCTTTTAAAGCCAGTTTCTTTGCTTGAAGATAACATCTTGCAGCTTGAGGACGATGTTTTTGATGAATTAGGCAGTGTTGCCTCAACCAAGGTATCTACAGTAACTTTTTTATTTACTTTTTACTGCCAGGATTTATTTTTGAAACAATAAATTTAGTTCATGATTTGAATCAGGTGGTTGTCTTGTCTCTAGAACCCTTCAAAGGATCAAATGAAACAACAGTTATATTCGCTGTCGACCCTGAAGCAAAATATTCAAAATTGTCTGAAGCTGCTGAAAGTTTGATCAGGGGGTCTTTTGAGATTTTTTTTACACGCCTGCCATTATTCCACCTAACCCCTTCTCTGTTTGGGGAACCCAAGTCTTTCGACGTCCTAAAATTTCCAGGTGGAATTACAATTATTCCCCAACAGAATGCTTTTCTTCTGCAGAAAGTGCAATTCTATTTTAATTTTACTTTAAACTTCTCTATCCATCAAATACAAGCAAATTTTAAGGATTTGACAAGCCAACTGAAGTTGGGGCTACATCTTGCACCTTATGAGGTTAGGCAATCTTCCCTGTCTTTCCCTGCTACAGTTGATACATATATGTCTGTGCACCTTTGTGGCCGTTTGATTCTGATTCAGACTTTGCTAAGTCTAAGTATCTAGTTGTCCTGAATGAAAGTGGCAGATCCTGAGTGATTTTTTTATCTGTTGTGCAGAACTTGTATGTTAACTTATCAAACTCAAAAGGTTCAACCATATCTGCACCTACTGTTGTCCAGTCGTCTGTTTTACTGACTGTTGGCAATACAAATCAGAGGATGAAGCAACTGGCTCAAACCATCACAGGTTCTCACTCAAAAAACCTTGGTCTAAACAATACTGTATTTGGAAAGGTCAAGCAAGTTCGTCTTTCTTCTATCATGCAACAATATCTTCATGGTGGTGATAGCAGTGCCTCTGCTTCTTCACCGTCTCCCGCTCCTTTTTCTCATGCCCACCACCACCACCACCACCGCCACCACCACCATCATCATCACCATCACAGTGCACATCTTGCTCCTGCTATTTCACCTGTACCTGCCAGCCAGAAAGGTTCACCTGCAACCCAGAAAGGTGTGCCTGCACCTGAAGATGGTGCACCTACCCCGGCAGAAAGTTCTCATGAGAAAAACTATGAAGCAAAGCCACCTGGTTGCAGATTTAGATACAGATCTAAAGGGGAAGAGAGAAAGCGCCTTCACTTGGCTCCTGCAGTTGCACCGGCAAAACCAAATGTATCTCTACATCATCCATCGGCCTCACCACATAAGCAAGTAGCCCCTCCAAAACACACACCCAATTCCGTACCTGTTTCCAGTCCTTTGCCAAGTGTAGTTTTTGCTCATACTCAGCCTCCATCAAAGAGCAAACCAGATAATGAGCATTTTGACTCAAGGCCGGTGATTGCACCAATTCCTCCTACATGTAAGTATCTAATGATCTAATGGTCTAATGTGGTCTAAATTATGATTTGACGTACAATTGATGGTATTTGTTTAATTTATGCAATTGTATGTCTATAAGACCCGTTCCACTTCTCTGTGTCTCTGCAATCTGCTGTTTTTATCCATAAATAATAGATGTAATTAACTTTTTTGAGCCTTAGAAACATGGTATTTTCAGGCCTTTATAGAGGTTATTTGCCAATTTCACCCTACTTGATCCTATACACTAATTCATTGTTGTTGCAGCTGATGCAGGTTCAGGCTCTCCTCCCACTGTTCAGTTGGTATTGTCCCTGTTACTTACTCTTGTATTACATCTATAACAAAAAAAGGATTAAAAACATCAAGAAAGAAAAAATAGAGAGAAAAATGAATGCTAAGTTTTCTAGATAAACTCACTAGTCCGGTTTCCAGGAAGACTCAACTATACCATTCCGATCGGAACTAGGGAAAGTTTCTGTAATTGTGAGCTACTCAAAAGGGCTAGCGTCACATCTGAGTGGATATATGCTGTTCCTATGCGTGTAAATATTGATTAAAATCCCAGCCAGCAAATGTATATTCTGGTCAAAGTCACAGAGGTGGCAGGCCACTAGTTAAAATGCATTGTTGCTGATTTGTGTATTCTCTACTGCAGAAAATGTAAGGGGAAGAGAAAGAGAAAGACAAACAAAAACAAAGTTTATCTTTCATTACCATTTTGTTAAGTCCCAGTCAATTCCATTTAGTGATATGCATCATTAAAATGTCTCCATTTCTCACAAAGTTGTTCAAATGTGTGTTTGGAGTCCTTTCCTACGAAGGATGCCAATTATAAGGTTACGGGGATGGTAGTACTAATTTATTATAGTTGTTTTTGCATATATATATATATGTATATACACTAGCAAAAACTTACGTGCGAGGCACGTATACTAAATTTTATGCTAGGTTTTTTCTATTTGAAAGTGATACGATTAAAAATTAAAGAAAAAATATTATTAGTTATTAGGTGAGATTATTATTATGTGTATCTAAATATTATAGTTTATAATGTTGTTAATTAAAAGTGAACACCGAATGCAATATATTAGTATTTAAGAAAGCTTAATGATTTAAATATGTTCTTAAGTTAATCCAAAAATAAACTAAAAATTAATGTTCCAAATACTTAAAGAAACATTACTTAAATGGGTGTAAGATAAAAAGAAAATTAAAAATGAATCTCTAAATTGTTAATAATTGAAGATAACATTAATCTAAAAATTGTAGATAAGAAAACTAATGATAGTCATTGGTGGATTTCAATCTTCATTTTCTTCTATAGAGACAATGGTATAATTTTTGTATTTTGCACTTTTCATTCTAGCCGAGTTCGCATATATCTGGATTATCCATTTTTTCTTTGATAAATTGAATATGGTAGTGTCGACAAAGTAGCGGTGTTCCTGCAAACAGTGATGTATTTTCATTTAAGATGATTAGACGTTGTAAAGCCCGCTTAGTTAATTTGGAAATTAGCAGTTGGTTATGTTTAATTATGAAATTATTTATAGCTATTTAAATAATTTATTACTGTTATTTATGGAATTCAGAAATGCATGATTATGTCATCAGTAGTTTTTATATTTTGCATTTCCGGTGCCCGGTATTTTGGAACTCGGCGTTTGGCTCAGTAGAAATCACAACTTAGTATGTTAGTAATTTGGGGACGGGTTTTAGACATTGGGAATGTCGGGAATGGCCGGGAATTTAGAATTTCCCAAAAATACCCCTTTAGTATGATTTATGTGGTTTTAAGGTGGAGGGGCAAAATGGTCTTTTTGCCCCATTAGTATTTTGTCTTTTGTGAATGTATGAAATGGAAAATAAATGTTATTTGTTTATTTTTATGGCTGAAATAAAATGGTTTAAATGGCTTATTCTTTCATTTCTCTCATTTCACACTTAGTAAAAAATTAGAATAAACTTTGAAAAGAAATTTCTCTCAAGCCTTCTCTCTATTTTCGGCTGGTGCATGGGGTTCAAAGGGCTGGGTTTTGTCCAATCTTTCAAGTGAATTCTCATCCTAATCTAAACATTTTTCCAAGCTAGGTTAGCTCTCTTGATTTCTCCTTGAAATTATGAAAAAATGATGAATATTGATGAAATGCATGCATGATTTTGGTATATGTTGCTGCCGTGATTTTGTTGTTGATATATGTGGTTTAAAGCATGTTAATTGATATTAATTGAGCTATGATGAAAGCATGTAGGTTAGATTGTTAAAGCTTTGAGTTTTCTTTGCAAAAATATGATTTTTGGAGGAAATTATAGTGATTCTGTTTCTGTATTGTTGCTGTAGTTTCTAATTGTTTTCAGAGATGATTTTATGCTAGTTTAAGTAGAATTAAGCTAGTGGAATGCATGTTTAGGTGGATTTGCTCAAGCTTGAGTTTGGAACTCAAAGCTTGAGCTCCAATGGTGATTTTTGATTCTGTGGTTTCTGGGTTAGTTTGTTGCCTTAGATTTGTTCTAGGGAAGGTTTAGAGCAGGTCTGGAAAGTTTGGTACCAATTGGGGTTGAATTGGTCGAGTTATGAATTTTGAAGTTGTCGCTCGCGAGGAACCTGGATTCCGTTGTGCATCCGATTCGGATGGGGTCCCGACTTCCCAGAACCGGAATTCCGGTTGGGCAACCGGTCTACCGGTTGGGGGATTTTTCAGAACCCTAGTTTTCCTCGTTTTTATGTTTTTAGGGGTATTGCCATGCTTTTTATCGATAGGGAAAATTTTAGTTTCAAGTTTTAGTCCCCGGGAAGTGATTTAGCGTGTCACTTATAGCGTTGTGATTTTTATGGTTTAGGAGCCAGTAATCCGCCGCTCAGCTTCGGATTCCGGTCGGGTTGACCAAGCACACACGAAATCGGAATCCGAGTAAGATTAGTATAACAAAGATGCATATGTAGATTACATGTTTAGCGAGCATGTAGGAAGCCTATTAGATTACATTAGTTGTATGTTGGCTTCGAACCATCCAACCCCGTCACGCTCGGTACGAGCCGGAGTATGACCAGCACGGAGTATGACCGGTTTGACCGATCAGCCGACACTTGGTTGGTGGTTCCGTGCTATTGACGTATCCCGTCGGTACAGCCGGAGTATGACCAGCAATGAGTATGACCGGTTCGACCGATCAGGAGGATATAGTAACACGTCGGTACAGGCTGGAGTATGACCAGCAGCCGGAGTATGACCGGTTCGACCGATCAGGGTGTTACGTGTCAATAGTACCGTCCCTATGAACGTTCAGAACTCAGTACCATGTTGGACATGGCAGTAGTGGCTCAGTACCATGTTGGACATGGCAGTAGCGGGACTCAGTATCGTGTTGGACACGGCAGTTAGTATGATGTATGAGTATTTTTATGCTTTTCTTACTGAGTCTGTCGACTCACAGTTTATGTTCATGTGTAGGTAAAGGCAAGGCTATAGCTGATGGACCGTGAGCGAGCTTATGAGATTGTACATGTCGGGGCGGTTAGGCCTGGAGCGTACGATCCTCGGGACAGCAAGGCTGAGATTTTTGTAACTGTCGTTAGACGACTTTTATTTTGATGTAATAGTTAAACAGTTAAACTTTTTGTAAATATTTTTATAATCGGGATCCCGAGTCTTTTGTAATATGTTTTACAAGTTTAATCAAAAAGCAAAATTTTAATTAATCACGTTTTTCCATAAACCTCGTTGATTAGCAACGAGCTGCACAGTACGTTTAAAAATCACGTAATACGCCTAAGATAGTTAGGGTGTTACAGACATGGTGTGCATAATTTATTTATTTAAAAAATCAACTTATGAAAGGCATGTAAAATTATTTTATTTTTTAAAAACTACACCTCTGCAGTATATTTCATTAGTTTGACAGCAGTACACGAAAATATTTTTTCCACAATATTTGCAAACATGACAGCAGATAGGCTCTTCGCTACTGGAAGTAAACAATTCATAAAGTTCATTCGGCACATCGTTTGTTGCGAGATAAATTTTTCCATCGGCACAACAAAAGCCTGTTGTTTCATAAATGAAACGCTTTGCTTTGCAATGTTTACATCGAGGGACGGATGGTAGAGAAAATGCTTCAGATGGCACCTCTTTTAGCAATTGACGAAATCGATGTGAGGAATGAAGATGGAGACCTTTTTTATTGTAAAAAAAATAATTAGGTATCAAATTCCAACTCACATAACATATTGATTTTAATTATAAATTGAAAGTGTCCCTTACCCCTACGAGGTCTTGCTATTCTTTTATTGTAGGTTGGTCCCCCAACAAATTCATTTGGGTTCTGATTATATATATTAATATTAATCAAAAACAACATCCAAAATAATCATATGAAGTTTCATCACGTGAAGGAAGTAGCAGAGTTTTAAAAAAAAAATATGGGTCAAATGCAAACCTGATTGAAATTGACATTGCCCGAAGATGATGGATTTACAAATAAATTATTTTCACAATCGACATTGGTAGAAACATTATCTCCACAAGAAGATTCTTCTTCATTTATGGTAGTGTGAGTGGTATCATTTCGCAGTGTTTTTGTTTGTTGTTGACTTGAAGTTGCCGTATTCTCGACAATATATGTGTGAAGATCAATATGACTGGGATTACTACGTACACTAATCGGATTGATCTTCAATGTTTTTTGTTTAGCATATCTCTCTCTTTGTTTTTTACATATTGCTTTCTTTTTTTTGATTGGAAAATCTTTATATGGAATCCTCTTAGAAGGTTCTCTGTCACGATCTTGTAAAATTAAATTATGAACATTAAATTCATATGTATTAGGTTCTCTTAAACAAAACACATTTTTAAGTTTTAAGTCTTTTGTGTATGGCATCTTACCATGTGTCATTATGCTAATGCATAAAATGTATGTTTCAATTGTAATAATCCAATCTACACAAGTAGAAAAAGATTGTGTAATAAAGTAATTGCAGACATTAAATTTAAATAATAATAATAATTCAGAAAATCCATACTTACATGAAACGGTTAGATCAAAAAAGAAAAACTCTATATGATTAAATATAGTACAGAGTTTTATTTTTGAATAAAGATAAATATCACTTACTCAGGGCCGGCCCTAGGCATAGGCGGACTAGGCCCGCGCCTAGGGCCCACACTTTCTGGGGGCCCAAAATAAAAAAAATAAAAAAAATTATTAGGCTTTTATTTAAGTAAAATTTAAGTGTATTATAAGCAACAAATATTCATAGCTTAGTTGGTTGAGGTGGATGGCATAATGTCTAAGGTTATGGGTTCTAATCCCATAACACTCTTCTTTTGATTTTTTTTTTTTATATATTTTTGAGGGCCCCAAAATTTAATTCTTCTTGGGCCCATATATTTTCAGGGCTGGCCCTACACTTACTGCTAGAGTTTTATTAAGCTCTCTTAACCCAATAAACTCATTTTTCTTATATTAGGCTATGGAGTTTGGGGCGTAAAGAAACTTTCTTTTATATTTTCTTATTTACCCAATAAACTTTAATAGACCTTCAATAACATTTGGACAATATTCATTATTCACAATGAATTGTTACAACTACTTTCTTTTTATATTTTCTTTTAATTTACAATCAATCAATGTCATTACTGTTTTTGAAATTTAATAGAAACGATAGAAACGAAATTGATAATAATAATATAGGATAAGAACGAAACAAATGAAGACGTGATGAATATTAACATTAAATTTTTTTATGTTAAGTAAGAAGTGTATATAAGAAGCGGATCTTTTATTTAAGCCATTCAAAACATCTTTCTTGATATAGAAATATCAAATACTAAATAAAATACATATGGAAATAAATTGCGTCCAATAGGATTTGAACCTATACTAAAGGTTTAGATGACCTCTGTCCTATCCATTAGACAATGGACGCTTTTCATTTCAATTTTTATTTTTTCTTTTTCTTGTTTTCTTTTTCTTGTTCGTAAAAAACGAATATAGGACAGGTTCCGGAATTGGGTATTCAATTTACATTTTAATAATGAATTACATTAATTATATTCGAATTATTAAATTCGATTATTTTCTAAAAATTTTATTTCTAATAGTATTTATTATACCTAAATAGTATTTATTATACTTTAATTTGAATATTTTTATTCAAATGAAAAAATTCAATATTATTTGAATTTGTATTAAATATTTAGTTTAAAAGTAGAAAAAATTTTCTAATATAAAAATAGAGAGATTGTTAGGAATAATGAACAGAGATAAGAAATCAAGTAAGCACAAGCGGGTAGCGGGAATCGAACCTGCATCGTTAGCTTGGAAGGCTAGGGGTTATAGTCGACGTTGATTCATCAGTTTTAATTTAACGTCTCTAATTCAAAACCGAACGTGAAACTTTGATTTCATTCGGCTCCTTTATGGAATATGAATAAATTTCCAAATGTAAGATATGAATGAAATTAAAAAAATCCAACCTATAACATCTACGTCAGCTTTTCTGTATGAATGCATTCAAAACGACCTGCTTTCTAGATGATCCTTATAGAAAAGAAGAGGATTCTAACACTTTTTCTAGTTACTTCGTTCTCTATTTCTATTTTAAAGAATCTTTAGGAAAAGCATTTTGTTTCTACCGAGCTAAAAAATTTGTCGATGTCTCTAGTAAACAAAAGTCATTGTTTAATAGTTATTTTGGTTCAATTTTCCCTATAACAAAAAAAATGGAAGATTTAGTTACGGTTAGAAATAAACTTTCTCTCTTTATCCATGGATTCCTTACTCATACTCATTCAATTGGAAGTATTGATCCAATTTTTTAAAATTATGTTTCGTAATTCCACAATCCAATTTTTCAATTTGTAATTGACTCTTGGATACAAATCACGAGAATGTATATTTTTCCTCGAATTTTTCATTGAGAGGAAAAGGGTTAAATCCTTTTTACGAGATAAATTTTTTGATCGGAATGGAATATTCATCAAACCGAGGGACCTCTTAACTATATAAGGGGTTAATAGAACGAATCACACTTTTACCACTAAACTATACCCGCTACAATCCCATTATTATATATATAGAGACTTTTTGTCGAACAAGCAACTCAGGTGTAATTAAAAAATAGGATAAATAAAGAATCATGAAAATTAGAGCGGTACCAAGAGGACTTAATGAGATTGAGATTAGGAAACGCAGACTCATTTAACTAACTAAAAACCAAGTCTTTTGCTAGCGATTTTTGACGGATATGGATATGACTTGACAAAACTATTTAAGCCGTAACATAAAAATGCATTGTTCAAGAATTTATGGTTCTTTATTTTTTTTTCTTAATTTTTTATTTATTTACAATCCCTTTAATAAAAAAAAAAAGAAATCTAATCAAAACAATATAATAAAAAACGTGTGAGTGTATTATAAAGTAAATCAAAGCAATTTTAGTGTTTAAAAAAAATAATAAGAAATGACATTGTGATTCTATATCAAAGGAATCAAAACAGTCTTTCTTATGATTGTTTTAATATTATTTAATATTAATAATAAGTAATAAGCATTTGTGTTTTCAAATGTAATAAATAATTTAAATTTGATTTTTTAGAATAAAAGAGGCCCGGCCCAACTAGGTATTGACCAGGCCAAGCCGCGGAAAGAATAAGGTTTCTTTGGAAAAAATTAAAGAGATACAGTATTTTTTTTGTATTTTATTTCTTAATTCTTATTTTTATGTTGTTTTTTTATATAGTTTATAGTTATAGTTCTATATTGAAAAATATATACATATAATAAGAATAATTACTATGTTCCGTAAGGTTCCATAAGCCAAAATAAGGCTTGAAAAAACCCTTCTTATTATATATATGTATTTATATATATATTTTTTCAATTGGGGGAGAGATGGCTGAGTGGACTAAAGCGTCGGATTGCTAATCCGTTGTATGAATTTTTCGTACCGAGGGTTCGAATCCTTCTCTTTCCGTTTTCGTCAATAACTTTGTATTTCCTTTCGAATTTTTCGCGAGTTCCCTTTTTTTTAGTTATTTTCTTATAGTTAAAAGTGGGAAATAGCTAAAATCCTACTAAGAATTTTTTAAAATCAAGCAAAAAAAAAACAAAAAATCTTCTTTATTTTTTATTCTTCACGTCCAGGATTACGCCTTGGATCATTAGATAGGAATCCAAAGATGAATAGAGAGACAAAGAATATTACTACCGTGTAAACAAATAGTTTTAGAGTAAGCATTAAACAATCTCCAAGATTCTTTTTTTTAGGAAAAAAGAGAATAGATTCTCTATTTGTATTTTATATCGCATACCCTACTTTTTTCTATTTTTATTTTGATACCAAGAAAGAAACTAAAGTACTTTTTGAGACTACAAATAGAAAAGAATTTTCAAAAAAGTTATTTAAACTAATTTTTAATACAAAGTGGAGTTTTTGTTCTTTACCAAAAATTTTCTTTCATACCCACAATTAGACATTGTGGAAGATTTCAAGAGGTCTTGCAATGGAAAAAGACCAGAATAAGGAAGTGAAATATGGTGTTCCTGATTTATTACAACTATACTAGTCTGATCTTATCATATCTATTGATATAATTTTTTTGTTTTCAAATAAACGATGAATTTGTCTAGCACAGTATTCAAAATCTTAGCGAAAACTTACAGCGGCTTGCCAAACAAAAGCAAATAGAAAAAATAGAAGAGGGATTACTGGCATAAAATCCACGATTGGATTTAAAAAAGCGTAAGCCTCGGGCAATTTGGCGATGAAAAAACTACTTGAAGAAAGGGCAGAATTAAGACAGATACAGATCAAACTAAATATGTTAAGCATAACAAACATTTTATTCTTTAGGGTAATTGTATTTATTTTGATTGAGTTATTAATAAGGCGAGTTATTGATATAAGGCAAGCTGAATAAAAAGAAATTTTATAAAAATAAATGAAATTAGATATACCAAAAGACCTTCTTTGATTTTTTCTCGCCCAATCAAAATCCCTTTGTTATCCCAAATTTGGCACTCTGACGTGGCATCACGAGAATGGTGACACGTGGACTCTACTTAGAGCATTTGTTCGGATCAATACACCAAGCGGGATGCCTCGCTGGCATATCCAAGATGGAATACTCAACGAGCCGTGCAGAATGAGCAACACTTAGCGAATTCAACTAAACACATCGTGAGTCACCAGCTCAATACCTATAACTCAGGGATCAACTTACGTGGATGTGGCATACACACGATCCCACTATCAGTGTATTCAGCCTCAATCCCACGATCCTTGCATTCAACATTGATCACACGATCTTTCTGTTTATGCGCATTGTAACAAAAGAGGAAACTATTCCTCCTCAAGTTTCCTACTCTATAAATAGTGAGGAATGTTCACTGGGCAAGGGAAAAAGAAATTGTACGCCGAAACGCTATAAGCTAAGGCTATCTAAGAATTATATATTCAGAGATATTATTCTAAGAGCTATAAGAAAAGGAATCTTTTTCCTTATTCTTAAGTCAATACAACTAACGAGGATTAGGCTATTACCGAACTGCTCGGGGCTGAACCTCTATAAAATTTCTGTGTCTTATTATTGCTTTACTACATATTCTTATTACGACATATCGTTTATCGCTTATCAAAAAAGACTCACTGTCGTTGGCTAAAAGCAAAGTCAACATTTTGGTGCTTTCATTGAGAGAAGAATCAGAGATCGCTCTTTCGACACGATGGTGCAAACTCGTAGAGGCTTGTCCGACCCAGCAAACTCACAGATGCTGGATTCGACGTTGTAGGACCCACGGAGTTTGAGGGTTCCACCCGCTGCCAATCCTGGACAGATGGGAAGCGTGGTGAATGGTGGGACAACTCCTGTTACTGAAACTGCCCCTGGTGTGCAAGAGACCGGAAACAACGGTTCCGCACACAGCCAGGACGTTCATAACATGACTGTTCCACCAGGCATCAACGCCCAGACGACCATCGTAGACGCAACCGAATTGAAAAACCTCCGCGCTGCGCTTGGACTCATGCAGGGTTACAACAATACCCTGCATCACGATCAGGAGGAATTACGTGCAGCAGTAAACCTCGCGTTTGACGAACAGAGGTGTATGTTCACCGAGTGGAGGGACAAAGAGATGGAGGCATTAAGGGCTCACCATACAGAAATTGAGGATCGTAGTTGGCAAGCCACTGTGTTGATACAAAGAGCCTATCAGACTGTAGGCCAGCAAGCGCCGAGCGTCATTCCCCTTGGAGAAACCGAGGATGACCCAACGGTGAATGCTTCCCAGACAACCAACGGTCAACCGTCCAATCCCCGATCACGAGTTCTGTTGGAAATTATTTTACCAGGATCTTAGATCTACTCACAAGTATGTTGATTAACACCCTAAATATGAACTTTCTAAAACGATGAAATAAACACGTATAAAGTTTAGTAAACCTTACATTAGGTGCAGCGGAATAATATGACTCCTTCCGTTCAAATATCTAGCCCTTGATTCCTTTCTGTAGTAGAGCATTATCAATATCTGAACCTGGATCTCTTTCTCTGAATCTTTGATGCTGAAACCTCCTTCTTGCTGAAAGTTTTTCTTCACGATCTTCCTCACTATGATTGAGGTATCACTTGCTGTGTGTGGGCACTACTCTTACACTAAGAATTTCGAAATTCAAGAGGGAAGAAAGAGAGAGGGAGTGGTCTGCCAGATAGGGAGAGAGAAGGCTCAGGTTTTTCTCTGAAGGAAAAATAGAAAATTTAAGTGTAATTTTCCTGAAGCCTTCACTATCTATTTATAGCATTCCACTAGGGTTAGGTTTGAATTATTTGGCATTAAAATAATGAAAATATCAGTTTAAATTGCCTATAAAAGTGGCTGGCCATGCTTAGTGGATTTGGGCCTCACTTTTTGCAATTTTGCAGTTTTATCTTTTCTGCATCTGATTTTCTCAAAAACGCCAATTTTCTAATTCAACCATTTAAATGCCAATTCTAACTATTTAATAACTATAAATAATTATTAAATAATATTGTCATTTATCATATTTATTAATTGAACCATACAAAGTATCATAATTAACAAATATGCCCCTATAAACTCTTTCTTTACAATTTCGCCCTTACTTAGTGAAAAATTCACAAATAGACATAGTCTAATTTGAGAATTATAATTGATTAATAAAAACCAATTACATGAGTCTTACAAGCAATATTATCTCAACTAGTGCGGGGACCATGTGTCTATATAACCGAGCTTCCAATAAGTAGATCAAGAATTTAGCACTAAAATTCACTAACTTATTAATTCTTCGTTGAATCCACGCATAGAACTTAGAATTGCACTCTCAGTATATAGAATGCTCTATATGTTCCACCATATAGACACATCATTAGTTATTCATTGTTATAATCCTAATTTGATCAATGATCCTCTATATGAATGATCTACACTGTAAAGGGAATAAATTACCGTTACACCCTACAATGTATTTATTCCTTAAAACACTTGACCCCGTATAAATGATATTTCAGCTTATGTGAAATGAGTACTCCACCATTTATGTTCGTTTGGTCAAGCTCGAAGGAGATCATCCTTTGCTTACTATTCGCCAGATAGAAGCTATATATTCCATGTTTATGCTAGCGCTCCCACTCAATTGCACTACCGTGTTCCCAAAATGTACGTATCACCCTGACCTAAAAGTAGGCTTAACTAACAAATCAAAGAACACGAATAGCCTTTCAAGATTGAGCCTAATCATAACAGGATTAAGAACATTTGATCTAGGATCAACTAGGCGATATTGACTTGAATAGATATTACGGTAAGTTTAATAAATCTAAGTCAAAGTTCAATATCGGTCCCTTTCGATGCATACTCCATGCATCCAACCTGAGCTTTACTTTAACCAATGCTCTGGAAAGAACATAGCACTTCTCCAAATGCAAGTAAACTCTGTTGTAGATTATCATATCAACAAAACCCTGTGTCTGATAAATCTAGGAAACTTTATTCACATAGTCATGTTTACTTTCCAATGTGTTGACGGCACAATAAACAGGATCAAGTATGTGAAAAGGGTTTCAGATGAATTTATACATTATGTACATATAATCATGAAATAAATCATGTGAACCATGCAACATTAAATGTTATTTCTGATCTATATTAATAAGTAAATCTGATTATATTGAAATGAGTTTTATTTAGGGCATAAAACCCAACAAACTCCCACTTGCACTAATATAAAACAAAAAGTGCGTTTCAAATAATCTCAACACCTTGATATACAAATCAAGTGTAGTAGTAGTAAACTCCTCGTAATAGGATCTGAAAGGTTGAATTAACCACAACCTTTCCTCCACCATTACTCTTCCTTAATCACAAAATCATTGATAATGTGAAATTCCTCTCTATATGTCTACTCTCTTGGGATACTGGATTCTATATCTTTGGCAACTACTACTTGGTTATTCAGGAAGTAACACTAGTAGTTTAAGGCAATTTGGAATGGTGCCAAAGATGTATAGAACTTTCCTTAGACTGAATAAGTACCTTTCCTGCAACTTTAACATTCAGTCCCCCTCTGGTAGAACTAGAGACTTCAGATAGGTTTTTACACTTCTCCAAAATTACTATTCCACCCCCAGAGTAACCACCATCTTATCAGAAAGATTTACTAGCACAAAGGCAAATTTCGAAATCTGATATGCTGTAGTCTAAGAGTTTTAAACACACCCTTATAGACTAACATATAGTTCCTCTTCTTAATCTTAGGATTTACTTGATTGTCTTCCAATGTTCTTCTCCTGGATTAATCTGATACCTACTCATTACTCCCACTCAACGGGTGTCTGGTCTAAGGCATACAAAAGCATATCTAAGACCTCTCACTGTTGATATAAGAAATTCTTTCATGGCTTTATCTTTTCTGGAATAGTTGAGACTTTTCCTTAGATAAATAAAATCTATGTCTAAGAAGTTGTGAAGCTTCTATAGATTGCCATTAGAAAGAAAATGCTTCAGCATCTTACTAAAGTAAGTTGCTTGCATTAGAGTAAGTAATTTCCAGGTATACCACAAGCCATAGGTTTAGATAAACTCAAACCTATAATACTAGGAACAGGAAATTTTGTTAAGTCCATTGAATAGACTTATAAACAAAATTTCCTTTTATGTCCTTGTAATAGAAAACTTTAGGTTATTCCATGTGAATGGATTAAACCATAGTTCTATTGGCTTTCTTCTTAGTTTCTTATCTTGACAATCCATTACTTGTTTAAACTCACAATGGATTTTAATCACTAGTGTCTCCCAAGTCATAAGAAGGTGAGTTCCTAGAAACTCTCCCACTACGACGAGGTACCGTGAATTATGTCAAAGAAAACTAAATGGTATTAACCTCTTTGGTTGTGACAAGACAACAGAGGCAGTGGGATCATCATATATTATATGAGATGATAGAACACATTTGGAATCAAGAATTAAATATCTCCTTTATTTGCTACTTGTTTTTCAGACTTAGTCATTTTCTTAGAAAAGTAGTATTTGTTTGAACAAACACTTTCTTATCTATTGACTATGGGATGGTCCACCCCTAATCACTTAGAATAGCTAACAAATCATGGTTAACAGTTCTAGCCTTTCTTAAGATTTTGATTAGGTCATCCATGAATCTAGTAATGATTTACACGAAGTATACAACCATTACATCATTCTGAAATTGTATTACCATAGAAGGATTTAGGCAACGACTAGTAACTAATCATCAACATGCAACTCGAAATTTCTGGGGAGGTAAGTTTGGATATAATTCAAAAATCAAATTAATGATCTTTGAACTGCATATCTACTAACTATTTCTCCACCCCTATCAGTTCGCAAGATCTTCAACCACTTACCTTAATGGTTTTAACCATTGCTAGAAATTAATGAAATTTTTCAAACATTTCAAATTTCTTTGCTAAAAGGTATAATCTAGAGTAATCGTTTTAAGAATACAACGAAAAACTCATATCCCCCCTTGAATGTACATCCATCTGCGAATGAGATGAACTACTTTCAGTGGATATAGGCATATTAACTCTTTGCAGAGATTGATCTTGTCAAATCCACTATGAACAAGATACAAATGCCATAGATTAAAAAAAATGTGGTAGTGTCTATTGATGACATAGGTTTAGTTACATCAAAGAGTTCTTAGAATACTGCAAGTGGATCCTTGTCACAGAATACCTAACTCATATTCCATACACTTTTAATCCATTAATAGAATATGGATATTAAACACTTGAGAAAGTGTAACTGTATTGTATTCTGGAATTAGAAATATAAGAAAATTTCTATTTGGAATCTAAAATTAAAGTCAAAGACTTAAATTTATACCAAATATAATGAGTAATTCTATCTTGGACCAGCACTACTAATACAAACTCTAAGTCAGATTTGCCCATACAAGTAGGAGATTTCTAAGATTGAGGATTTATATCAATTGGGAATAGAATTTCGGGATTATAATCATATGCGTCATTTAATTTCTTAAGAGAAAATATAATGACATGAAATGATTTATAGACCATTCATCCAATGATATATTATTGAGCTAATTCGAAATGAACAAGCTAAGAGGAATTAGGATAATTTCGTTTATAAATAAGAATCCAACGATGCTTCGATTAGCGAAAGACAAAGTAATCTTATTTATGTAATCTTCTTGTTTCATATTGTAAAAATACTAGTCTAAGGTGTCATCAATTGATGAACAACTAGATGTTGCATATACAATATTTATCTTTCGAGATCTTACACTATTATGTATGTCTAATGGTGAAAATCCATTAGGGATTTATCTCATTAGAAAAACAAACATGTTAGACCAACAATGAAGATTCGAAATTAAACTACAACTTAATAACAGAAAATAACATGGTTCAATATAAATTCATACACAATTCAGAAATTATAAACATATAGCAAGTAGGAATGACTAGTGAAAATACTAAAACATACAATCCTAAATAATTTCCAAGGTTTTCAACAAACTGATACAGTGTCCCGGTAGGCGAGAGTCAAAGCATCATTTATTGAATAGAGTTGTCAGCTCATCTAAAATAGAAACCATTCTAGCAACCTTTTATTCGATCAAAATAAGAATCCAATGTTGTCCTGGTAGGCGAGAGTCAAGGTTATTCTCATTTCATGAGCCTCTACCATTGTTTCATGTTTCATAAGTTTATCTCTAAGTAGTCACCGTAGGGGAGAGTCTAATAGAGACGAAAACTTACAAAACACTTATCAAATGAAATCTTACGGTGTTAAATGCGTTCAACGAATAACCATCCATAGGGGGACGAAGTCTAGCGTCTCGAGGTTATATTGAAAACATTTAACTTTTGTAAGACCAACAATGGAGATCGAATATCTTAATAATAATCAAGCTCATTATTTAAAGTGAGTTGTATTTTCTTTGATTCTCTTTATTTATTCTATTTATTTTAAATATATATTTATTTAATTAAAATTTCCAATTTAGAATGAAAAATTCTAAATATAAATTTTAATTTAATATTTATAAATTTTACTTAGATGGATATGAAAATAACATGAATTATTTCCATCTTAGTAATAATTTCCAATAAATATTTAGAAAAAAATTCAATTTAAGTTGTTACAAAATTAATTTAAATTAATTTACAACTCAAATTTAATTTTCTATAAATATATATTGCATTTCGAAAAATTAAACTATTTAAGAATACAATTTTCGAAAAATGCAAATTAAAATAAAAAATAAAAAAAATAAATCCTGGAAAAATCATTCTAATTTAATGTTGGCCCAAAATTAATTAATAAAATTAATTTACAACAAAAAATATAATTTTCCTATTTAATTAAATATATATAAGAAAAATTTCAAATATTTAAGTATGATGATGAAAATCAACTTAAATATTAATTTTCTATTTAATTAAATACACTAGAAAAATACTTCAAGCAAAAATATCATCTATCTAGATTTTCCTTTGACTAATTAATTCAATTTCTAATAATATATTTTAATTCAATTTATTTTAAATTGATCAATAAATGAAAAAATCATTGATTTAAGTTGATCCAAGAATTAATTAAAATAAATAATTAATTTACAACTTAATCTATTTTTCAAGATAAAATTCGAAATTCTAGCATTTAAGAAATGCAATTTCGAAAATTGATTAATAAAATAAAGAAAAAATATATTTTGAAAATTATTTAAATTTAGTTGAAAAAATAAATTTCAACTAAAAATAATTTTCTATTTAATTAAATGTTATGAAAAAGAAATATTTAAGTATGATGATAAAAATCAACTTAGATATTTAATTTTCAAATTAATTAAATGTATTAAATTCAAGAAATAAATAATTAAGTGTAGAGAAGGCTTAATTATTAATTTCTAGTTTAATACTAGGAAAAATATACTTAAAATAAATTGTACCAAAATTAATTAAATAATTAATTTCACAATTTATAATATTTTCCTATTTAATTAGAAATAATAAGTAGTCTAGAAATAACTATCTAGAAAATATCTTATTTGACTAAGTATCTTTTCCACAAAATTTGAAAAAATATCTAATTTAAGTTGTATTAGAAAAAATCTAGAACTTAAATATTTTTCAAATTTAAATTTAATTAAATATCAAAAATTAAGTTGTAACCACTTAATTTGAAAATATTCCATTTTAAGTTAATATTCGAAAAGATATTAACTTAAAAAATATCTAAAGAATCTTAATAACCAATGCCTAAAATTCCTCAACTTAATTTTGAAATTTGAAATTCAAAAGATATTCAGATTTAAGTTGGTTAGTTGTAGATAACTAAATATCAACTTAAATAAGAATATTTAATGAAAAATTTAAATTAAGTTCCAGAAAGAATCTAGATGGTTATAATTCTATATTTAATTAAATACAAGAAAATACATATAGTTTAGCTTAGAATAAAAAATTCTTTAAACTATAATTTTCTTAAATTAATTTAAAAAAAAATGAAATTAATTATGTTGCTAATCAATTTTATTAGGTTAAACTAGTGTAATTAACCTAGTACAGTTGTTCAAATCAGGCAAATGGGCCTTCACAATTGGGGTGGTTTGTGTGAGGGGGTGCTGGGTTCAGTATGTCGTACCCACTTCTATGGCTCCCAACTCTCACACAAGGCCCAAAAGAGAGGAATTTAACCTTAATAAGAACAACCGTTATTAATTGAATAAGCCCAATAACTAAAGGGCCTAAATAAAATCTATCAAGAACTATGATATTTTATTTAGCAACAACAACCTATATGCATCTATAATAAAATTAAACACATAGGCTCACACAGGCACACTTTGGATGGGTCCTATCATGTTGCTAGGTCATACACAGATGAAAGAAGATTGTAAATTATACCTGTTACAAATTATTAACTTGACCAAGGGAGCCATCAGATCATTAGATCTGGCAAAAGGTAACCATGGCTATTTGCAATCAAGTAATAATAGGTTTTTAAAACTTACAAACAAGTTAAAACCACATACTCCTGCAACAAGATTAGCTGGATAGTTGGAAGTAGGATTTATTTAATTTTAAATAAATAATTTCAAAAAAAATATTTTAATATTCGAAAAATAAAATAAAATTTTTAAAAAAATTTAATTTTCGGAAATAAAATTTAAATTTCGAAATTAAAAAAAAAATTAAAATTAAACCTACTTTTTGAAAAATTAGGTTTCAACCAACCTAAATATCATTTCAAAATTTGCTAATTACTTTTAAAAATTAAATGTTATTTTAAAAAATAAAAATTAAATAAAAATTAGAAAAGATAAATGAAATATCTTTTCAGATTTTAAATTTAATTTAAATAAATAAAATAACAAAATTTAAAAGTTAGCAAAATATCTTACATCTATTTAAAATTACATGATTATAAATATCTTATTTTAAATAAGGTCAAAATATCTAAAAAGATTTAATTTAAAAAAAAATCTTAAAAGATAAGATATAATTAAAAATATCTTAAAAGATAAGATATTTTAAAAAATATCTTAAAAGATTTTATAAATATCTTATAAAATCTGACCTTAAATTTAAAAAAATATAATCAAATTTAAAAATAAGATAGATTTTTAAGCAAGAAGATAGATACTAATTCTATTCAAATTCAAATTACACTAATATCTTGAATTAAATTTAAAAAATATTAAATTAATTCAAAAAGATAATTAGAATTGAATTAGGAATAGTAATAGTATAAATACAAAACTATACAAAAAATTGGAAGTTAATTCCATGAAAAAGCATGAAAAATCGAAGAAAAACAAAAAAATTCGAAACTGTACGGACAGATTTGCGATCGCAGGAAAAAATCAGCACAGACCCGATTTTTTTAAATCTTCAAAAAATCATAACTAATTCAAATAAAATCCAAATTAAGTTCTGTAAAAGGCTAACTTGCTTAATTTTTTTCCATACTATCCAATAAAAATAATTCCAGAGATAAAATCGCAATTATTTTTCACGAAAATTTCACAAACATCAATCAATCATCAAATAACACTCAATACAACATGATACCATCCAAAGAACATACAAACAATCGTTTTAAAGTCCAAATTTCTTGCAAGTAAATCAATTACCATGGCTCTGATACCAGTTGTTGGAAATTATTTTACCAGGATCTTAGATCTACTCACAAGTATGTTGATTAACACCCTAAATATGAACTTTCTAAAACGATGAAATAAACACGTATAAAGTTTAGTAAACCTTACATTAGGTGCAGCAGAATACTATGACTCCTTCCGTTCAGATATCTAGCCCTTGATTCCTTTCTGTAGCAGAGCATTATCAATATCTGAACCTGGATCTCTTTCTCTGAATCTTTGATGCTGAAACCTCCTTCTTGCTGAAAGTCTTTCTTCACGATCTTCCTCACTATGATTGAGGTATCACTTGCTGTGTGTGGGCACTACTCTTACACTAAGAATTTCGAAATTCAAGAGGGAAGAAAGAGAGAGGGAGTGGTCTGCCAGATAGGGAGAGAGAAGGCTCAGGTTTTTCTCTGAAGGAAAAATAGAAAATTTAAGTGTAATTTTCCTGAAGCCTTCACTATCTATTTATAGCATTCCACTAGGGTTAGGTTTGAATTATTTGGCATTAAAATAATGAAAATATCAGTTTAAATTGCCTATAAAAGTGGCTGGCCATGCTTAGTGGATTTGGGCCTCACTTTTTGCAATTTTGCAATTTTATCTTTTCTGCATCTGATTTTCTCAAAAACGCCAATTTTCTAATTCAACCATTTAAATGCCAATTCTAACTATTTAATAACTATAAATAATTATTAAATAATATTGTCATTTATCATATTTATTAATTGAACCATACAAAGTATCATAATTAACAAATATGCCCCTACAAACTCTTTATTTACAATTTCGCCCTTACTTAGTGAAAAATTCCCAAATAGACATAGTCTAATTTGAGAATTATAATTGATTAATCAAAACCAATTACATGAGTCTTACAAGCAATATTATCTCAACTAGTGCGGGGACCATGGGTCTATATAATCGAGCTTCCAATAAGTAGATTAAGAATTTAGCACTAAAATTCACTAACTTATTAATTCTTCGTTGAATCCACGCATAGAACTTAGAATTGCACTCTCAGTATATAGAATGCTCTATATGTTCCACCATATAGACACATCATTAGTTATCCAATGTTATAATCTTAATTTGATCAATGATCCTCTATATGAATGATCTACACTGTAAAGGGATTAAATTACCGTTACACCCTACAATGTATTTATTCCTTAAAACACTTGACCTCGTATAAATGATATTTCAGCTTATGTGAAATGAGTACTCCACCATTTATGTTCGTTTGGTCAAGCTCGAAGGAGATCATCCTTTGCTTACTATTCGCCAGATAGAAGCTATATATTCCATGTTTATGCTAGCGCTCCCACTCAATTGCACTACCGTGTTCCCAAAATGTACGTATCACCCTGACCTAAAAGTAGGATTAAGAACATTTGATCTAGGATCAACTAGGCGATATTGACTTGAATAGATATTACGGTAAGTTTAATAAATCTAAGTCAAAGTTCAATATCGGTCCCTTCCGATGCATACTCCATGCATCCAACCTGAGCTTTACTTTAACCAATGCTCTGGAAAGAACATAGCACTTCTCCAAATGCAAGTAAACTCTGTTGTAGATTATCATATCAGTAAAACCCTGTGTCTGATAAATCTAGGAAACTTTATTCACATAGTCATGTTTACTTTCCAATGTGTTGACGGCACAATAAACAGGATCAAGTATGTGAAAAGGGTTTCAGATGAATTTATACATTATGTACATATAATCATGAAATAAATCATGTGAACCATGCAACATTAAATGTTATTTCTGATCTATATTAATAAGTAAATCTGATTATATTGAAATGAGTTTTATTTAGGGCATAAAACCCAACAAGTTCCACTCGTGGGCCAAGAGGTAGGCAGACAGACCTTGTCCGGGAATTCATCAGGAGGAGTCATGCTCGACGGATCCACGCAAAATAATGGAGCCATTCCACCTGCCAACCAAGCGAACCAATCGCTAAGGCAGCCAGGTTCTTCTGTGTTTGATAGGTTGCGAACAACCCATGACCTAAGGGACGACCTAAACAGAAGAAGGGGAACAGACGAGCAGAATACTAGAACAAACGTGCAGTCCGGAGCCCATACTCAAATCCCCTCTCAGAAAGACGCTGACGCAGTCCAACCCGACCAGAATGCCAATCAAGTCAGCCCAGCCGTACAGGCCCAGCTCGACGAACTGAAGAATATGTTTCATGGCATGGCCAGGCAGCGTAACAACGATCTTGAGTTAGACCGTGCACGCGGAACTCCCTTCTCACCAAAAATCAATCTCCTGCCACTACCTCACAAGTTCTAGATGCCAACGTGGAAGATGTACACTGGGAGAGAAGATCCTCTCTCCCATCTCAAGTATTTCGAGATGCAAATGGATTTACAGGGGTACGAGGAGATGTATGTTGCAAAATCTTCCCCGCTACTCTGTCAGAGGCCGCACAAAAATGGTATTTCAAGTTGGCTCCTGGAAAGTTTAGTTCATGGAAAACCTTCTCTTTAGAATTCCATGCACAATTCTCTTCCTCACGCCAACTCCCATTGCATCTGGGAGATTTGGTCGAAGTAAAACAGCGACCAGGCGAGCCACTCCGGGCATACATCAGCAGATTCATGATCGAAGCGACCAAGGTACCACGGGTAACCGAGGATGGAAAGTTATCCGCGATACTTGGGGGCATTGAAGTCCTTGGTGAACTGTGGAAGGACATAAGGAAAAACGGTCCGGTCGACTCAATGAGTGATTTCCTTGACCGGGCCGAAGGTTTCATCAAGCTTGAAGAAGCCATTCAGCAAGCAGAGGGTGAGCAAAAGCCGAACAAAACGAAAGGCTCCCTCTACTGGAACGTCCGCCCAGCTTCCCCAATATTCCAGCAATTAAAGTGGCAAGCGTTCAGGCAACAACCACAAGCAAGGAAACGGGAAGAAAGGAAAGTTCACCGAAAAACCCGGACAGACTCCCCGTGATCGCGCCAAACACACTGCATTCACTATCTTAACTGAAGATATAGAAAGTGTGTATATAGCGACTCAATCGCTAATTCCGTACAAGAAGCCCGGGCCCATGAAGAAAGATACTAGCAAAAGGGACATGAGAAAGTTTTGTCGATTCCATGGAGACTACGGCCACGACACCAACGAATGCTACAACTTGAAGCGGGAAATAGAACTTCTGATCAAGAAAAACAACCCGCACTTGCAGAAGTATGTCAAGGCCAACCAAGGTCTGAATAACCAGGATCTGATGCCTCCGCCAATAGATGGACACTTGCAAGTCATCATTGGAGGCCCGCACATTGCTGGAGACACGGGCAAAGCTCGAGAACGATATGCCCGCACAGCTCAATACGAGCAAGAAGAAGTCATCCTGGTCGTGGAAGAAAGGAAGCCCAAAGTTCCACAAGCAAGAGAGCCAACTATAACATTCAACGACGAAGATGCTGTCCAAATAAGATTTCCGCACAATGACCTGCTAGTCGTGGAAGTCCAGATAGCAAACAAAATGGTGTCCAGAACCATGATCAATAATGGGGCTTCTTCAAATATTCTGTTTAAGACTGCTTACGAGAAGATGGGGCTCCAGCTCAAGGATTTAACTCCATGCCTTCAGCCCGTCTATGGTTTCTCCGGCCAAGGAGTTGCGCCTCTAGGACAAATCCGGCTACCCGTCACAGTTGGACAAGCTCCAACGAGCATAACTATCATGGCACAATTCCTGATATTGGATGTTCCTTCAGCCTTTAACGTAATGCTAGGCTGACTAGCCTTGTATGACTTAAAAGCTGTCACATCAATATTCTATTCGTGCCTGAAGTTTCCAACCAAAAACGGGGTAGGGTGTCTTAGAGGGAATCAACAATCTGCTCGGGAATGTTACAACCTTGCAGTGGCCAAGGCTAAGAAGGAAGTATCCTCTAACCAGAGCCCGGACAAGGGAATAAATATTCCCAAGTAGGAAACTTCCCAAGGCGAGGATGAAGATGTGGATCCTCGACTTGGGGACCCAAGCAGCAATGTTGGAGCTGTGGAAGAATTAGAAGAGATCGAGATTGATCCAGCTATCCCGGCCAGAAAGCTGAAAATTGGAAAGGGTTTGTTGCTCGAAGTAAAATCGGAATTGATAAAATTTATGAGACCAAACCTAGATGTTTTCGTCGGGTCACATGCGAATATGGTCGAAATCAATCCTTCTATTATTTTGCACGTCCTGAATATCGATCCTAACATCCGGCCAGTTCAGCAAAAACGAAGATTGCTGGATAAAGAATGAGCAGTAGCCATGAAAGACAAAGTTGATAAGCTGCGCAACAACAACTTCATCATTGAAGCCTTTTACGCGACTTGGGTCGCGAACCCCGTATCATGCCTAAGCGGAACAAGAAATGGCGAGTCTGTATTGATTTCACAGACCTCAACAAAGCGTACCCTAAAGAAATGTTTCCCACTTCCAAGAATCGATCAGCTCGTCGATGCAACAGCCGGGCACGAAATATTAAGCTTCATGGATGCTTATTCGGGCTACAATCAAATCAAGATGCATCCACCAGACCAAGAACATACAAGTTTTCGAACAGATATGGGTCTCTACTGCTACAAATCATGCCATTTGGTCTTAAAAACGCCGGAGCTACATACCAAAGATTGGTCAACAAAATGTTTAAAGATCAGATCGACAGAAATATGGAAGTTTACGTGGATGATATGCTCGTCAAATCCAGAAAGGCTGGGGGGCACATAGACGACCTGGACGAATGTTTCAAAGTCCTCAGAAAATAAAACATGAAACTAAATCCCCTTAAATGCTCCTTTGGGGTCAGCTCAGGAAAGTTTCTAGGCTTCATCGTCAATGCTCGAGGAATTGAAGCCAATCCGGAAAAAATCCAAACCCTCCTGAATATGAACTCGCCAACAAAAACCAAAGAGGTACAAAGCCTAACTGGTTGAATCGCCGCACTTAGCAGATTCGTGTCAAAATCAACGGATAAATGTGTCCCATTCTTCAACATCCTGCGAGGAAACAAAAAGTTCGAATGGACAGAAGAATGTGAAAGAGCTTTTCAAGACCTAAAGGCACAGCTCGCAAAACCTCCCGTCCTCTCTAAACCTCTGGATGGTGAGGAACTGGGGATATACCTAACAGTAACGGAGCATGCCATAAGCGCCGTACTAATCAGAAAAGAAGTTGGCGTGCAGCATCCAGTCTATTACATCAGTGTAAGACTCATCGAGGTCGAAGGCCGATATCCGTTGATAGAAAAGCTCGCCTACTGCCTCATCTTAGCAACAAGAAAGCTAAGACCTTACTTTCAAGCTCATCCTGTTCGGGTGTACACCGACCAACCACTACGACAAATACTGCTAAAGCCAGATGCCTCTAGACGATTACTCAAGTGGGCGGTGGAATTGGGGCAGTACGAAATCAACTTCCAACCCCGAACAACTATCAAAGGCCAAGCCTTGGCCGACTTTGTGGTGGAATGCACAGGAAAAACTGAAAGCATCCCAAAAGACGATCTCGAGTCAACACCACAGCCGAGCAACACTGAAAACAAGCCGACATGGAAGTTGCATGTGGATGGGTCAGCCACAGATCAGCTATCTGGCGCAAGAATTGCCCTTGTCACACCTGGGGGGCAACACCTCCATGCAGCAGTCAAGTTCGGATTCAAAGCCTCCAATAACGAGGCCGAATATGAAGCCCTAATCGCTGGACTCAAACTAGCGAAGGAGATGAAGGCCGAGCACATCGAGATCTGCAGTGACTCACTGTAAAGCCCGCTTAGTTAATTTGGAAATTAGCAGTTGTTTATGTTTAAATTATGAAATTATTTATAGCTATTTAAATAATTTATTACTGTTATTTATGGAATTCAGAAATGCATGATTATGTCATCAGTAGCTTTTATATTTTGCATTTCCGGTGTCCGGTATTTTGGAACTCGGCGTTTGGCTCAGTAGAAATCACAACTTAGTATGTTAGTAATTTGGGGACGGGTTTTAGACATTGGGAATGTCGGGAATGGCCGGGAATTTAGAATTTCCCAAAAATACCCCTTTGGTATGATTTATGTGGTTTTAAGGTGGAGGGGCAAAATGGTCTTTTTGCCCCATTAGTATTTTGTCTTTTGTGAATTTATGAAATGGAAAATAAATGTTATTTGTTTATTTTTATGGCTGAAATGAAATGGTTTAAATGGCTTATTCTTTTATTTTCTCTCATTTCACACTTAGTAAAAAAAAAAAATTAGAAATTTCAAAAGAAAACTCTCTCTCTTTTCCTCTCATTTTCGGCTGGTGCATGGGATTCAAAGGGCTGGGTTTTGTTCAATCTTTCAAGTGAATTCTCATCCTAATCTAAGCATTTTTCCAAGCTAGGTTAGCTCTCTTGATTTCTCCTTGAAATTATGAAAAAAATGATGAATATTGAGTGAAATGCATGATGATTTTGGTATATGTTGCTGCTGTGATTTTGTTGTTGATATATGTGGTTTAAAGTATGTTAATTGATATTAGTTGAGCTATGTTGAAAGCATGTTAGTTAGGTTGTTCAAAGCTTTTAGTTTTTATGTGAAAAAGTTATGAATTTTTGAAAGAAATGGTTCTTTTTGTTCTGTGAAGTTGCTGGATGTTCTTGTATGTTTTCAGAAGCTTATTCATGCTTAGTTGAGTAGAATTAACTAGGTTTGGATGCATGTTAGTGGATTTAACCAAGTTTGAGTTTTGGAACTCAAAGCTTGGTCTTTAATGGTGAATTTTGCCTCTGTGTTTTCTGGGTGGTTTTGAGGCCTTAGATTTGTTCTTTGGGGTGTTTAGAACAGGTCTGGAAAGTTTGGTACCAATTGGGGTTGAATTGGTCGAGTTATGAGAATTTTAGTTGGCTGCCTGCGAGGAACCGGAATTCCGGTTGTACATCCGGAATTCCGGATGAGGGTTCTGAATTTTCCAGAACCGGAATTCCGGTTGGGCAACCGGTCTACCGGTTGGGGAAAATTCAGGGACCCTAGTTTTCCTCGTTTTTATGTTTTTAGGGGTATTGCCATGCTTTTTATCGATAGGGAAACTTTTAGTTCCAAGTTTTAGTCCCCGGGAAGTGATTTAGCGTGTCACTTATAGCGTTGTGATTTTTATGGTTTAGGAGCCAGTAATCCGCCGCTCGGCTTCGGTCCAGTCGGGTTGACCAAGCACACCCGAAATCTAATCCGTAAGATTAGTATAACAGTATGCATATGTAGATTACATGTTTAGCGAGCATGTAGGAAGCCTATTAGATTACATTAGTTGTATGTTGGCTTCGAACCATCCAACCCTGTCACGTCGGTACAGCCGGAGTATGACCAGCAATGAGTATGACCGGCTTGACCGATTAGGCCGACACTTGGTTGGTGGTTCCGTGCTATTGACGTATCCCGTCTGGTACATGTGCCGGAGTATGACCAGAAGCGGAGTATGACCGGTTCGACCGATCGTAGAGGATATAGTAACACGTCGGTACAGCCGGAGTATGACCAAGGCCGGAGTATGACCGGCTCGACCGATCGTGTTGTTACGTGTCAATAGTACCGTCCCTATGAACGTTCAGAACTCAGTACCATGTTGGACATGGCAGTAGTGGCTCAGTACCATGTTGGACATGGCAGTAGCGGGACTCAGTATCGTGTTGGACACGGCAGTTAGTATTATGTATGAGTATTATTATGCTTTTCTTACTGAGTCTGTCGACTCACAGTTTATGTTCATGTGTAGGTAAAGGCAAGACTTTAGCTGATGGACCGTGAGCGAGCTTATGAGATTGTACATGTCGGGGCGGTTAGGCCTGGAGCGTACGATCCTCGGGACAGCAAGGCTGAGATTTTTGTAACTGTCGTTAGACGACTTTTATTTTGATGTAATAGTTAAACAGTCAAACTTTTTATAAATATTTTTATAATCGGGATCCCGAGTCTTTTGTAATATGTTTTACAAGTTTAATCAAAAAGCAAAATTTTAATTAATCACGTTTTTCCATAAACCTCGTTGATTAGCAACGAGCTGCACAGTACGTTTAAAAATCACGTAATACGCCTAAGGTAGTTAGGGTGTTACACTCACAACTAGTGGTAAATCATGTATATGGCAAATACGAGGCTCGGGGAGAAAAAATGATAGCATATCCGAGCAAAATACATGATCTACTTGCACAATTCGAAAGCTATAGCCTCAAGCAAATTCCAAGAGAAGAAAATACATCAGCAGATGCGCTAGCCCGATTGGCGAGCAGCAATATAAGTGACAAGGCGAACCTGGTCCCGATCCAGTTTCTTGTAGAGCCTAGCATCACCAGCACGGAAGAAATCAAAATGATCGACACATCTCTGAACTGGATGACGCCAATAGCCGCCTATCTCAACTCTGGGGAACTCCTAGATAACCGAAATGAAGCTCGGAAAATGAGAAAAAAGGTAGCACAGTACATCATCGTAGACGGGATCATGTACAGAAGAGGATTCTCAATGCCATTACTCAGATGCGTCACACCAAATGAAGCTGGACGACTTCTATATGAAGTTCATGACGGATTCTGTGGAAATCATGCAGCCAGACAGAGCTTATCAAAGAAAATTCTAAGGCAAGGCTACTTCTGGCCGACGATGATTGAAGATTCGAAAGCTTATGTCAAGAAGTGCGACAAATGCCAGAGATTTTCAAAGATACCAAGAGCTCTGCCCAACGAGCCGACACAAATGCAAAGTCCGTGGCCCTTTGCCATCTGGGGAATCGACCTAATCGGGCAGTTACCTAAAGGTAAAGGCGGAGTGCAGTACGCAATGGTAGCAGTCGACTACTTTACTAAGTGGACTGAAGCCGAACCACTCGCAACTATCACATCAAAGAAGGTTCAAGACTTTATAGTGAAGAACATCATATGCCGGTTCGGACTACCGTACAAAATAGTTTCGGACAACGGCAAAGCGATCCAACGATCCCAATCTTTCTCGATTTCGTGCGAATCCATGGCATCATCAAAAGCTTCTCCGCAGTGGCACATCCCCAAGCAAATGGTCAAGTTGAAGCAGTCAACAAGACCTTGAAGGATACACTAAAGAAGAAACTTGAAGATGCCAAAGGAAATTGCCCGGAAGAACTCCTCGAAGTTCTATGGTCATACCGTACAACGAAAAACAAAGAACCTACGTACACCATTCTCAATGGCGTACGATTATGAAGCTATGCTGCCCGTCGAACTCGAGCCACCATCCCACAGAAGGTTGACGTACGATCAAGGTACCAATCACATACTCCTTGCAGAATCACTTGATGAAATCGAAGAAAAACGAGCAACTGCAAACTTAAAGTTGATAGCTCATCAACAAAAAGTATCTCGGTATTTCAACAAACAAGTGAAAGCTCAGAAATTCTTTGTGGGAGATATGGTCCTAAGAATGGTATTCCTGTATGTTGTATGTTGGCTTCGAACCATCCAACCCTGTCACGTCGGTACAGGCTGGAGTATGACCAGCAGCCGGAGTATGACCGGTTTGACCGATCAGGCTGACACTTGGTTGGTGGTTCCGTGCTATTGACGTATCCCGTCGGTACAGGCTGGAGTATGACCAGCAGCCGGAGTATGACCGGTTCGACCGATCAGGAGGATATAGTAACACGTCGGTACGGACAGCCGAGTATGACCAGCGGCGGAGTATGACCGGCTCGACCGATCGGGTTGTTACGTGTCAATAGTACCGTCCCTATGAACGTTCGTAACTCGGCACCATGTTGGACATGGCAGTAGTGGCTCAGTACCATGTTGGACATGGCAGTAGCGGGACTCAGTATCGTGTTGGACACGGCAGTTAGTATTATGTATGAGTATTATTATGCTTTTCTTACTGAGTCTGTCGACTCACAGTTTATGTTCATGTGTAGGTAAAGGCAAGGCTTTAGCTGATGGACCGTGAGCGAGCTTATGAGATTGTACATGTCGGGGCGGTTAGGCCTGGAGCGTACGATCCTCGGGACAGCAAGGCTGAGATTTTTGTAACTGTCGTTAGACGACTTTTATTTTGATGTAATAGTTAAACAGTTAAACTTTTTATAAATATTTTTATAATCGGGATCCCGAGTCTTTTGTAATATGTTTTACAAGTTTAATCAAAAAGCAAAATTTTAATTAATCACGTTTTTCCATAAACCTCGTTGATTAGCAACGAGCTGCACAGTACGTTTAAAAATCACGTAATACGCCTAAGGTAGTTAGGGTGTTACAATTTGGTATCAGAGCCGCTGTGTTGTCTTCCAAAGATCGTCACGACATGTACAATCATCATCGAGCTAGCTCGGTTCACGGTTCAGTAAGCCTTTATTGCTTTAGTAGTTTATTTTATTCAGTTATGAAAAAGAAAAGCCTGTTAGGAAGCATGTTAGTAGCCTGATAGTAGAATAGGCGCATGTTTCATTTCTAATTTCCAAATTAAGCGGCATTAGTAAGCTCGCCTTGAATACGACCTGATATGCCAACTCTTGGTTTCGCAGGCGGTTCTAACTAGATGGACGCCAGGCGGACTACCAGGAGTCAGGGCAACTCCGTAGGGTCGAATCAGGGACAGGGAGCTCAGTTTCCCCCACCTGCTAGGGGCCGAGGCAGAGGTCCCCGAGGCAGGGCTCGTGGCCGGGGTGATGAGAACCCGCCACAGGCTGCCCAGCTCCCCCAGTCGATCGTGGAGCCCCGAACCGGGAGTTACGGTTTGCGGAGATGCAAGCCCGGATCGAAGAACAAGACCTCGAGATCCGGAGGTTGAGACAAGCGGGGTGCTCCCTGCAAGTTCCAAAGGTTTGCCATAGTTCCAAAGGGCACCTGCCCCTGCTGCCCAGGCCGAGATAGTGGTGGCGGCCCATAGATTGGAACCTCTGTATGAGCGGTTCCGGAAGCAAGCACCTCCGGTATTCCTGGGAGGTCCGGATGTAATGAAAGCCGAGCAGTGGCTGACGGTGATTACCAGAATCCTGAATTTCATGGGTGTCACCGGTAACGACAGAGTGGTGTGCGCCACGTTTCAGTTCCAGGAGGACGCGCTGGTATGGTGGGACATGGTGTCTCAGATTCATGATGTCACCACCATGACCTGGGAAAGGTTCCAGGAACTCTTTAATGTGAAATACTACAATGAGGCGGTCAGAAGCGCCAAGAGGAAAGAGTTCGTTCACCTGACCCAGCGGGAGAACATGAGCGTCACTGAGTATACTACTCAGTTTGATCGGTTGGCGAGGTTAGCCTCGGGAATTGTGCCGACCGACTTCAGCAAAAAGTAGAAGTACCTGGACGGGTTGAATCCCAAGATTAGGCATGACCTGATGATCACCACCGACGACAGCACCACCTATGCTCAGATGGTGGAGAAGGCACTGCGAGCTGAGGGCGCAGTGGGGTGTATGTCGACCGCCCAAGATCTCGGTGAGTGGCGGAGCTCCTACCCCTCCTGCATCAGGCTTTAGCAGGGGGAGTAGTGGTTCGGCCATTGATCACAGGAAGAGGGCACCCACTGCTTCCGGCGGCTCGAGTCAGAACAAGAGGTTCCGGGGGAACCAGAACCGAGGGAGTCGTCCTGGTGGTATTGAGACCCGATTCTCCTACCCCGAGTGCCCTAGCTGCAAGAGGCACCATCGGGGTGAGTGCAAAGGTCAGGGATGCTTTCATTGTGGCATGCCCGGACACTTCAAGAGGGAATGTCCCCAGCTCCGATCAGAGGCACCGAGAGCTCCAGCGATACCCACTCCAGCCAGGGTGTTCGCTATCACGCAGGCTGATGAAGATGCCAGCCCATCAGTTGTCACAGGTCAGCTTTTTATTAACAACTCGCTTTATTCAGTGCTGTTTGATTCTGGGGCTACACATTCTTATGTGGCGGCCAGAGTCTTTAGTAAATTGGGTAGACCCTATGATAGATATGAATCAGGGTTTGGAACCCTGTTACCTGGCGGAGAATTGGTTATCTCCAATAAGTGGATTAGGTCTATGCCGATCAGGATAGATGGTAGAGAGTTAAGCGCTGATCTGATAGAGATGAGCTTAGTCGAATTTGATATTATTTTAGGAATGGATTTCCTATCTAAATATTCGGCGAGCATTGACTGTAAGAGGAAGATGGTGGTCTTCCAACCGAAAAGTGAAGAACCGTTTGTATTTGTGGGTTCGGTTCAGGGATCTCGGATCCCGGTGATCTCGGCTATGTCAGCGAGAGAATTGTTGCACGGCGGGTGCTTAGGGTTTCTGGCCGTGGTGGTGGACACCACTCGGCCAGATACCATTCGGCCAGAGGACATCAGAGTGGTTCGGGAATTTTTGGACGTCTTTCCCGAAGAACTTCCAGGGTTACCACCTCAGCGGGAGATCGATTTCGTGATTGACTTGGCACCAGGGGTGGATCCGGTTTCCAAAGCCCCGTATAGGATGGCTCCAGCTGAACTTAAAGAATTAAAGATTCAGCTCCAAGGGTTGCTTGACATAGGGTTTATTCGGCCCAGTGTGTCACCTTGGGGAGCCCCGGTTTTGTTCGTCAAGAAGAAGGATGGATCTATGAGGATGTGCATCGACTACAGAGAGTTGAACAAGCTGACGGTGAAGAATAAATATCCATTACCTAGGATCGATGACTTGTTCGATCAGCTTCAGGGGAAGACGGTCTTTTCTAAGATTGATCTCCGTTCGGGTTATCATCAGTTGAGAATCCGAGAGGAGGACATTCCGAAGACGGCTTTCCGCACTAGGTATGGACACTACGAGTTTCTGGTTATGTCATTCGGGCTAACCAATGCTCCTGCAGTATTCATGGACCTGATGAATAGAGTATTCAAGGATTTCCTCGATATCTGTGTGATTGTGTTTATCGACGACATCCTCGTGTACTCTCAATCAGAAGAGGAGCACGAGTTACATCTTCAGATGGTACTGCAACGACTTCGAGAACATAAGCTTTACGCCAAGTTCAAGAAATGTGAGTTCTGGTTGTCTCAGGTGTCCTTCCTAGGGCACATTGTGAGTAAAGACGGGATCAAGGTGGATCCCGGGAAGATTGAATCCGTCAGAGATTGGCCGAGACCGAAGACAGTGACAGAGATCAGAAGCTTCTTGGGTTTAGCTGGGTACTACCGTAGGTTCGTGGAGGGGTTCTCCAAAATTTCAATGCCCCTAACCGAGCTTACAAAGAAGAATCAGCGATTTATCTGGTCAGATAAATGCGAAGCTAGTTTTCAGGAGCTGAAACAGAGGTTGATTACTGCTCCGGTACTAGCTTTGCCTTCGGACAAGGAAAAGTTCGTAGTCTACTGTGACGCATCCAAACAAGGTTTGGGGTGCGTATTGATGCAAGCTGATCGGGTCATCGCTTATGCCTCCCGTCAGTTAAAGGATTATGAACAGCGATACCCGACTCATGATTTAGAATTAGCCGCAGTGGTTTTTGCACTGAAGATTTGGCGGCATTACCTGTATGGAGAGAAGTGTGAGATCTATACCGACCATAAGAGTCTCAAGTATTTCTTTACTCAGAAAGATTTGAACATGAGACAAAGGCGTGTTGGAATTAGTGAAGGACTACGATTGCGAGATCCTCTATCATCCCGGAAAAGCCAATGTAGTGGCCGATGCCCTGAGCAGAAAGGGTCCCGGGCAAGTAGCTAGCATGGTTCAGATCTCACCTCAGCTAGCAGAGGATATGGTTAGATCCAGCATTGAGTTTGTGGTAGGTCAGCTTCACAACTTAACGCTGCAATCTGATCTGTTGGAAAGAATAAAGGTCGCTCAGATGACAGATCCGGAGTTAGTGAAGATCCGAGATGAGGTATTGGCTGGTCAAGCCAAAGACTTTTCAGTGTCAGATAGTGGGATGCTTTTGTATAAAGCCAGGGTTTGTGTTCCGAACAGTGTGGAACTGAGAAATGAGATCTTTGAGGAGGCTCATTCTACCCCGTATTCTCTGCATCCCGGCACCACCAAAATGTACCAAGATTTGAAACCGTACTTCTGGTGGAGCGGTATGAAGAAGAATTTAGTAGAATTCGTATCGAGATGCCTCACTTGTCAGCAGATCAAGGCTGAACATCAGAGACCTGCAGGGTTGTTACAGCCTCTAACCCTACCAGAATGGAAATGGGAGGATATTACGATGGATTTTGTGGTCGGGTTACCTAGGACCACGGGTTTGCATGATTCCATCTGGGTAGTGGTGGATCGATTTACGAAATCTGCTCATTTTCTGCCGGTTAGAACAACATTTTCAGTGGATCAGTTGGCAGAACTGTACGTCAGAGAGATAGTGAGACTTCACGGAGTACCGAAGTCTATAGTTTCGGACAGGGATCCGAAGTTCACCTCCAAATTTTGGCAAAGTTTGCAACGGGCAATGGGTACGAAGCTAAAATTCAGTACAGCATTCCATCCTCAGACAGATGGTCAGTCCGAAAGGACAATTCAGATATTGGAGGATATGTTGAGAGCCTGTGTTATGGACTTTGAGGGTTCATGGAGTAAATATCTACCGTTAATAGAATTTTCATACAACAACAGTTATCAGAGTACGATAGGGATGGCACCCTATGAACTGTTGTACGGTAGGAAATGTAGATCCCCTATCCACTGGTATGAGACAGGGGAGAGGAAATACCTAGGTCCTGAGTCAGTTCAGCGGACCAATGAGGCGATAGAGAAGATAAAAGCTAGAATGCTTGCCTCACAGAGCAGACAGAAGAGTTACGCAGATCCGAAACGCAAGGATGTTGAGTTCCAAGTAGGGGAACATGTATTTTTACGGGTATCTCCGATGAAGGGGATTAAACGTTTCGGGAAAAGAGGCAAGTTATGCCCTAGATTTACAGGACCTTTCGAGATTCTCGAGAAGATAGGTCAAGTGGCATATCGGTTAGCATTGCCTCCAGCCTTATCAGCAGTGCACAACGTATTCCATGTCTCAATGTTGAGAAAATACGTTTCAGACCCCTCTCATATACTCAGTTATGAGAGTCTTCAGCTTCAGCCAGACATGTCATATGAGGAACAACCAGTGCAGATGCTGGATAGAAAGGATAAAGTCCTTCGGAATAAGACCATAGCATTGGTCAAGGTTCTCTGGAGAAGCAGTAAGGTGGAAGAAGCCACCTGGGAGCTAGAGTCAGATATGCGAGCTCAATATCCAGAGTTATTCAGGTTAGATTTCGGGGACGAAATCCTATTAAGGGGGGGATAGTTGTAAAGCCCGCTTAGTTAATTTGGAAATTAGCAGTTGTTTATGTTTAAATTATGAAATTATTTATAGCTATTTAAATAATTTATTACTGTTATTTATGGAATTCAGAAATGCATGATTATGTCATCAGTAGCTTTTATATTTTGCATTTCCGGTGTCCGGTATTTTGGAACTCGGCGTTTGGCTCAGTAGAAATCACAACTTAGTATGTTAGTAATTTGGGGACGGGTTTTAGACATTGGGAATGTCGGGAATGGCCGGGAATTTAGAATTTCCCAAAAATACCCCTTTGGTATGATTTATGTGGTTTTAAGGTGGAGGGGCAAAATGGTCTTTTTGCCCCATTAGTATTTTGTCTTTTGTGAATTTATGAAATGGAAAATAAATGTTATTTGTTTATTTTTATGGCTGAAATGAAATGGTTTAAATGGCTTATTCTTTTATTTTCTCTCATTTCACACTTAGTAAAAAAAAAAAATTAGAAATTTCAAAAGAAAACTCTCTCTCTTTTCCTCTCATTTTCGGCTGGTGCATGGGATTCAAAGGGCTGGGTTTTGTTCAATCTTTCAAGTGAATTCTCATCCTAATCTAAGCATTTTTCCAAGCTAGGTTAGCTCTCTTGATTTCTCCTTGAAATTATGAAAAAAATGATGAATATTGAGTGAAATGCATGATGATTTTGGTATATGTTGCTGCTGTGATTTTGTTGTTGATATATGTGGTTTAAAGCATGTTAATTGATATTAGTTGAGCTATGTTGAAAGCATGTTAGTTAGGTTGTTCAAAGCTTTTAGTTTTTATGTGAAAAAGTTATGAATTTTTGAAAGAAATGGTTCTTTTTGTTCTGTGAAGTTGCTGGATGTTCTTGTATGTTTTCAGAAGCTTATTCATGCTTAGTTGAGTAGAATTAACTAGGTTTGGATGCATGTTAGTGGATTTAACCAAGTTTGAGTTTTGGAACTCAAAGCTTGGTCTTTAATGGTGAATTTTGCCTCTGTGTTTTCTGGGTGGTTTTGAGGCCTTAGATTTGTTCTTTGGGGTGTTTAGAACAGGTCTGGAAAGTTTGGTACCAATTGGGGTTGAATTGGTCGAGTTATGAGAATTTTAGTTGGCTGCCTGCGAGGAACCGGAATTCCGGTTGTACATCCGGAATTCCGGATGAGGGTTCTGAATTTTCCAGAACCGGAATTCCGGTTGGGCAACCGGTCTACCGGTTGGGGAAAATTCAGGGACCCTAGTTTTCCTCGTTTTTATGTTTTTAGGGGTATTGCCATGCTTTTTATCGATAGGGAAACTTTTAGTTCCAAGTTTTAGTCCCCGGGAAGTGATTTAGCGTGTCACTTATAGCGTTGTGATTTTTATGGTTTAGGAGCCAGTAATCCGCCGCTCAGCTTCAGTTCCGATCGGGTTGACCAGCACACCCGAAATCGGAATCCGTGTAAGATTAGTATAACAGATGCATATGTAGATTACATGTTTAGCGAGCATGTAGGAAGCCTATTAGATTACATTAGTTGTATGTTGGCTTCGAACCATCCAACCCCGTCACGTCGGTACGAGCCGGAGTATGACCAAGAATGAGTATGACCGGTTTGACCGATTAGGCCGACACTTGGTTGGTGGTTCCGTGCTATTGACGTATCCCGTCGGTACAGCTGGAGTATGACCAGCGGCGGAGTATGACCGGTTCGACCGATCAGGAGGATATAGTAACACGTCGGTACAGCCGGAGTATGACCAAGAAATGAGTATGACCGGCTCGACCGATCGAGTTGTTACGTGTCAATAGTACCGTCCCTATGAACGTTCGTAACTCGGTACCATGTTGGACATGGCAAGAGTGGCTCGGCACCATGTTGGACATGGCGTAGCGGGACTCGGCATCGTGTTGGACACGGCGCTAGTATTATGTATGAGTATTATTATGCTTTTCTTACTGAGTCTGTCGACTCACAGTTTATGTTCATGTGTAGGTAAAGGCAAGACTTTAGCCGATGGACCGTGAGCGAGCTTATGAGATTGTACATGTCGGGGCGGTTAGGCCTGGAGCGTACGATCCTCGGGACAGCAAGGCTGAGATTTTTGTAACTGTCGTTAGACGACTTTTATTTTGATGTAATAGTTAAACAGTCAAACTTTTTATAAATATTTTTATAATCGGGATCCCGAGTCTTTTGTAATATGTTTTACAAGTTTAATCAAAAAGCAAAATTTTAATTAATCACGTTTTTCCATAAACCTCGTTGATTAGCAACGAGCTGCACAGTACGTTTAAAAATCACGTAATACGCCTAAGGTAGTTAGGGTGTTACACTCACAACTAGTGGTAAATCATGTATATGGCAAATACGAGGCTCGGGGAGAAAAAATGATAGCATATCCGAGCAAAATACATGATCTACTTGCACAATTCGAAAGCTATAGCCTCAAGCAAATTCCAAGAGAAGAAAATACATCAGCAGATGCGCTAGCCCGATTGGCGAGCAGCAATATAAGTGACAAGGCGAACCTGGTCCCGATCCAGTTTCTTGTAGAGCCTAGCATCACCAGCACGGAAGAAATCAAAATGATCGACACATCTCTGAACTGGATGACGCCAATAGCCGCCTATCTCAACTCTGGGGAACTCCTAGATAACCGAAATGAAGCTCGGAAAATGAGAAAAAAGGTAGCACAGTACATCATCGTAGACGAGATCATGTACAGAAGAGGATTCTCAATGCCATTACTCAGGTGCGTCACACCAAATGAAGCTGAACGACTTCTATATGAAGTTCACGACAAATTCTGTGGAAATCATGCAGCCAGACAGAGCTTATCAAAGAAAATTCTAAGGCAAGGCTACTTCTCGCCGATGATGATTGAAGATTCGAAAGCTTACGTCAAGAAGTGCGACAAATGCCAGAGATTTTCAAAGATACCAAGAGCTCTGCCCAACGAGCCGACACAAATGCAAAGTCCGTGGCCCTTTGCCATCTGGGGAATCGACCTAATCGGGCAGTTACCTAAAGGTAAAGGCGGAGTGCAGTACGCAATGGTAGCAGTCGACTACTTTACTAAGTGGACTGAAGCCGAACCACTCGCAACTATCACATCAAAGAAGGTTCAAGACTTTATAGTGAAGAACATCATATGCCGGTTCGGACTACCGTACAAAATAGTTTCGGACAACGGCAAGCAGTCCGACAGTCAATCTTTCTCTGATTTCTGTGCGAACCATGGCATCATCAAAAGCTTCTCCGCAGTGGCACATCCCCAAGCAAATGGTCAAGTTGAAGCAGTCAACAAGACCTTGAAGGATACACTAAAGAAGAAACTTGAAGATGCCAAAGGAAATTGCCCGGAAGAACTCCTCGAAGTTCTATGGTCATACCGTACAACGAAAAAAACAGCAACCGGTCAGACACCATTCTCAATGGCGTACGATTATGAAGCTATGCTGCCCGTCGAACTCGAGCCACCATCCCACAGAAGGTTGACGTACGATCAAGGTACCAATCACATACTCCTTGCAGAATCACTTGATGAAATCGAAGAAAAACGAGCAACTGCAAACTTAAAGTTGATAGCTCATCAACAAAAAGTATCTCGGTATTTCAACAAACAAGTGAAAGCTCAGAAATTCTTTGTGGGAGATATGGTCCTAAGAATGGTATTCCTAAACATCAAAGAAAGCACGTCAGGCGTACTGGGACCCAAGTGGGAAGGACCATACCAGGTGGTCGAAGTTCTCGACTCTGAAGCATACAAACTGGGTAAGTATGACGAAAAAATACAACTCATTCTAGCACCACGATATTGGAATGGAGAACATTTAAGGAAATACTACCAATGAGTACTCAGGTCGGGTAGACCACTTCAAAGTACTCAGGTCAAATAGACCATTTCAAAGTACTCAGGTCGGGTAGACCACATTAAAGTACTATTGAACATTTGCTTCTAAGTGAATGGCCTCTTGGGCGGACTACGCGCAAAGGCTTCAGAAAAAAAGTACTCAGGTCAGGTAGACCACTTTAAAGTACAATTTCTTATTTGTTTTATGTCATGTTAAGCTAAAAAGATCATATAAATCACTAGCTCTGATGTAAGTTACTACGGTAACAAATGTTGGGTTTTATGCCCTAAATAAAACTCATTTCAATATAATCAAATTTACTTATTAATATAGATCAGAAATAACATTTAATGTTTCATGGTTCACATGATTTATTTCATGATTATATGTACATAATGTACAGATTCATCTGAAACCCTTTTCACATACTTGATCCTGTTTATTGTGCCGTCAACACATTGGAAAGTAAACATGACTATGTGAATAAAGTTTCCTAGATTTATCAGACACAGGGTTTTACTGATATGATAATCTACAACAAGAATTTACTTGTATTTGGAGAAATACTATGTTCTTTCCAGAACATTAGTTAAAGTAAAGCTCAGGTTGGATGCATGGAGTATGCATCGGAAGGGACCGATATTGAACTTTGACTTAGATTTAATTAAACTTACCGTAAAATCTATTCAAGTCAATATCGCCTAGTTGATCCTAGATCAAATGATCTTAATCCTGTTATGATTAGGCTCAATCTTAAAAGGCTATTCGTGTTCCTTGAATTGTTAGTTAAGCCTACTTTTAGGTCAGGGTGATACGTACTTTTTGGGAACACGGTAGTGCAATTGAGTGGGAGCGCTAGCATAAACATGGAATCTATAGCTTCTATCTGGCGAATAGTAAGCAAAGGATGATCACCTTCGAGCTTGACCAAACGAAAATAAATGGTGGAGATCTCATTTCACATAAGCTGAAATATCATTTATACGGGGTCAAGTGTTTTAAGGATAAAATACATAGTAGGGTGTTACGGTAATTTAATCCCTTTACTGTGTAGATCATTCATATAGAGGATAATTGATCAAATTAGGATTATAACAATGGATAACTAATGATGTGTCTATATGGTGGAACATATAGAGCATTCTATATACTGAGAGTGCAATTCTAAGTTCTATGCGTGGATTCAACGAAGAATTAATAAGTTAGTGAATTTTAGTGCTAAATTCTTGATCTGCTTATTAGAAGCTCGGTTATATAGACCCATGGTCCCCCCACTAGTTGAGATAATATTGCTTGTAAGACTCATGTAATTGATTTTGATTAATCAATTATAATTCACAAATTAGACTATGTCTATTTGTGAAATTTTCACTAAGTAAGTGCGAAATTGTAAAGAAAGAGTTAATAGGGGCATATTTGTTAATTATGATACTTTGTATGGTTCAATTAATAAATATGATAAATGAAAATATTATTTAATAATTATTTATAGTTATTAAATAGTTAGAATTGGCATTTAAATGGTTGAATTAGGATATTGGCATTTTTGAGAAAATCAGATACAAAAGGTGTTAAAATTGCACAATTGCAAAAAGCAAGGCCCAATCCACTAAGTGTATGGCCGACCACCTTTGTATTTTAAGTTGATTTTTTCATAATTTTAATGCCATATAATTTAAATCTAACCCTAGTGGAATGCTATAAATAGATAGTGAAGGCTTCAGGAAAATTACACTTTTCTTCAGACTTTCTGAATCAGAAAAAGCTGAGCCTTCTCTCTCCCTATCTGGCTGACCACTCCCTCTCTTCTTCTTCAATATTTCGAAATCCTTAGTGATTAGAGTAGTGCCCACACACATCAAGCAATACCTCAATCATAGTGAGGAAGATCGTGAAGAAAGATCATCAGCAAAGGAGTTTCAGCATCAAAGATTCAGAGAAAGAGATCCAGGTTCAGATATTGATAATGCTCTGCTACAGAAAGGAATCAAGGGCTAGATATCTGAACGGAAGGAGTCATATTATTCCGCTGCACCCAATGTAAGGTTTCTTAAACTTTATATGTGTTTAATTTATCGTTTTAGAAAGTTCTTATTTATGATGTTAATAAACATACTTGTGAGTAGATCTAAGATCCTGGTAAAATAATTTCCAACAACTGGCCTCAGAGCCATGGTAATTGATTTACTTGCAAGAAATTTGGACTTTAAAACGATTGTTTGTATGTTTTTGGATGGTATCATGTTGTATTGAGTGTTATTTGATGATTGATTGATGTTTGTAAATTTTCGTGAAAAATAATTGCGATTCTGTTTTTGGCATTATTTTTATTGGATAGTATGGAAAAAATTAAGCAAGTTAGCCTTTTACAGAACTCAATCTGGATTTTATTTGAATTAGTTATGATTTTTTTGAAGATTTGAAAAAATCGGGGCTGTGCTGAAATTTTCATGCGATCGCGAAAACTGTCCGTACAGCTCACAATTTTTTCGTTTTTCTTCGATTTTTCATGCTTTTTCATGGAATTAACTTCCGATTTTTTGTATAGTTTTGTATTTATACTATTACTATTCCTAATTCAATTCTAATTATCATTTTGAATTAATTTAGTATTTTTTAAATTTAATTCAAGATATTAGTGTAATTTGAATTTGAATAGAATTAGTATCTATCTTCTTGCTTAAAAAATCTATCTTATTTTTAAATTTGATTATATCTTATCTTATTTTTAAATTTAAGGTCAGATTTTATAAATATTTTTTTAAAAATAAAATCTTTTTTAAGATATTTTGACCTTATTTAAATTTAAAATGAGATATTTATAATCATGTAATTTTAAATAGATGTAAGATATTTTGCTAACTTTTAAATTTTGTTATTTTATTTATTTAAATTAAATTTAAAATCTGAAAAAGATATTTCATTTATCTTTTCTAATTTTTAATTTAATTTTTATTTATAAAATAACATTTAATTTTTAAAAAGTAGTTAGCAAATTTTGAAATGATATTTAGGTTGGTTGAAACCTAATTTTTCAAAATTGTAGGTTTAATTTTAAATTTAATTTTTTTTTTAATTTCGAAATTTTCAAATTTTTTTTTAAAAATTTTCGAAAATATTTTTTTTAATTAATTATTTTATTTCGAAATTAATTATTTAATTTAAAATTAAACAAATCCTACATCCAACTATCCAGCTAACCTTGTTGCAGGAGTATGTGTTTTAGCTTGTTTGTAAGTTTTCAAAACCTATTATTACTTGATTGCAAATAGCCATGGTTACTTTTTGCCAGATCTAATGATCTGATGGCTCCCTTGGTCAAGTTAATAATTTGTAACAAGTATATTTACAATCTTCTTTCATCTGTGTATGACCTAGCAACATGATAGGACTCATCCAAAGTGTGCCTGTGTGAGCCTATGTGTTTAATTTTATTATAGATGCATATAGGTTGTTGTTGCTAAAATAAATTATCATAGTTCTTGATAGAATTTATTTAGGCCCATTTAGTTATTGGGCCTATTCAATTAATAACAGTTGTTCTTATTAAGGTTAAATTCCTCTCTTTTGGGCCTTGTGTGAGAGTTGGGAGCCATAGAAGTGGGTACGACATACTGAACCCAACACCCCCTCACATGAACCACCCCAATTGTGAAGGCCCATTTGCCTGATTTGAACAACTGTACTAGGTTAATTAAACTAGTTTAACCTAATAAAATTGATTAGCAACATAATTAATTTCATTTAATTTTAAATTAATTTAAGAAAATTATAGTTTAAAGAATTTTTTATTCTAAGCTAAACTATATGTATTTTCTTGTATTTAATTAAATATAGAATTATAACCATCTAGATTCTTTCTGGAACTTAATTTAAATTTTTCATTAAATATTCTTATTTAAGTTGATATTTAGTTATCTACAACTAACCAACTTAAATTTGAATATTTTGAATTTCAAATTTCAAAATTAAGTTGAGGAATTTTAGGCAATGGTTATTAAGATTCTTTAGATATTTTTTAAGTTAATATCTTTTCGAATATTAACTTAAAATGGAATATTTTCAAATTAAGTGGTTACAACTTAATTTTTGATATTTAATTAAATTTAAATTTGAACATATTTAAGTTCTAGATTTTTTCTAATACAACTTAAATTAGATATTTTTTCAAATTTTGTGGAAAAGATACTTAGTCAAATAAGATATTTTCTAGATAGTTATTTCTAGACTACTTATTATTTCTAATATTAAATAGGAAAATATTATACATTGTGAAATTAATTATTTAAATAATTAATTTTGGTACAATTTATTTTCAGTATATTTTTTCCTAGTATTAAACTAGAGATTAATAATTAAGCCTTCTCTACACTTAATTATTTATTTCTTGAATTTAATACATTTAATTAATTTGAAAATTAAATATCTAAGTTGATTTTTATCATCATACTTTAATATTTCTTTTTCATGACATTTAATTAAATAGAAAATTATTTTTAGTTGAAATTTATTTTTTCAACTAAATTTAAATAATTTTTAAAATATATATTTTTCTTTATTTTATTAATCAATTTTCGAAATTGCATTTTTTAAATGCTAGAATTTCGAATTTTATCTTGAAAAATAGATTAAGTTGTAAAATAATTATTTATTTTAATTAATTCTTGGATCAACTTAAATCAATGATTCTTTCATTTATTGATTAATTTAAAATAAATTGAATTAAAGTATATTATTAGAAATTGAATTAATTAGTCAAAGGAAAATCTAGATAGATGATATTTTTGCTTGAAGTATTTTTCTAGTGTATTTAATTAAATAGAAAATTAATATTTAAGTTGATTTTCATCATCATACTTAAATATTTGAAATTTTTTTTATATATTTAATTAAATAGGAAAATTATATTTTTTGTTGTAAATTAATTTTATTAATTAATTTTGGGCCAACATTAAATTAGAATAATTTTTCCAGAATTAATTTTTTATTTTAACATGCATTTTCGAAAATTGTATTCTTAAATACTTTAATTTTTCGAAATGCAATATATATTTATAGAAAATTAAATTTGAGTTGTAAATTAATTTATATTAATTTTGTAACAACTTAAATTGAATATTTTTCTAAATATTTATTGGAAATTATTACTAAGATGGAAGAAATACATGTTATTTTCATATCCATCTAAGTAAAATTTATAAATATTAAATTAAAATTTATATTTAGAATTTTTCATTCTAAATTGGAAATTTTAAATAAATATATATTTAAAATAAATAAATTAAATTAACAGAATCAAAGAAAATACAACTCACTTTAAATAATGAGCTTGATTATTATTAAGATATTCGATCTCCATTGTGGGTTTTACACCGCGTTTGTTTTAGTGAGTAATCCTCCCTAATGGAGGAACGTTCATTAGCAATTTCGCACCGTTTAATCTCGCATGATAAGTAGTTTGTAAGTGTTTTGTATGGTATGGATCACCCTAATGGTGGCGACCATACTTGACTTGCAAATTATGAAACAATGGTGGAAGCTCATAAGATAGAATTGCCTTGACTCTCGCCTAAACGGGACAACGCTGAATTCCAATCTTGATCGAATAAAAGGTTGCTAGAATGGTTATCATTTTAGATGAGCTGACAACTCTATTCAATGGATGATGCTTTGACTCTCGCCTAAAACGAGACCTTCGTATCGCTTGTTGAAAAACCTTGGAAATTATTTAGGATTGTATGTTTTTAGTATTTTCACTTGTCATTCCTACTTGTTATATGCTTATAATTTCTGAATTGTGTATGAATTTATATTGAACCATGTTATTTTCTGTTATTAAGTTGTAGTTTAATTTCAAATCTTCATTGTTGGTCTAACATGTTTGTTTTTCTAATGAGATAAATCCCTAATGGATTTTCACCATTAGACATACATAATAGTGTAAGATCTCGAAAGATAAATATTGTATATGCAACATCTAGCTGTTCATCAATTGATGACACCTTAGACTAGTATTTTTACAATATGAAACAAGAAGATTACATAAATAAGATTACTTTGTCTTTCGCTAATCGAAGCATCGTTGGATTCCTATTTATAAACGAAATTATCCTAATTCCTCTTAGCTTATTCATTTCGAATTAGCTCCATAATATATCATTGGATGAATGGTCTATAAATCATTTCATGTCATTATATTTTCTCTTAAGAAATTAGATGACGAATATGATTATAATCCCGAAATTCTATTCCCAATTGATATAAATCCTCAATCTTAGAAATCTCCTACTTGTATGGGCAAATCTGACTTAGAGTTTAAATAGTAGTGGTGGTCCAAGAAAGAATTACTCATTATATTTGGTTGAATTTAAGTCTTTGACTTTAATTTTAGAATCCAAACAGAAATTTTCTTATATTTCTAATTCCAGAATACAATATAGTTACACTTCTCACGTGTTTAATATCCATCTTCTATTAATGGATTAAAACTGTATGGAATATGAGTTAGGTATTCTGTGACCAGGATCCACTTGCAGTATTCTAAGAACTCTTTGATGTAACTAAACCTATGTCATCAAAAGACACTACCATTTTTTTAATCTATGGCATTCGTATCTTGTTCATAGTGGATTTGACAAGATCAATCTCTGCAAAGAGTTAATATGCCTATATCCACTGAAAGTAGTTCATCTCATTCGCAGATGGATGTACATTCAGGGGTGGATATGAGTTTTTCGTTGTATTCTTAAAACGATAACTCTAGATTATACCTTTTAGCAAAGAAATTTGAAATATTTAAAAATTTCATTAATTTCTAGCAATGGTTAAAACCATTAAGGTAAGTGGTTAAAGATCTTGCGAACTGATAGGGGTGGAGAAATAGTTAGTAGATATGCAGTTCGAAGATCATTTTTCTTGATTCCAAAAGTGTTCTGTCATCTTATATAACATATGATGATCCCACTGCCTCTGTTGTCTTGTCACAACCGAAGAGGTCAATACCATTTTCTTAGACATAATTCACGGTACCTTGTCGTAGTGGGAGAGTTTCTAGGAACTCACCTTCTTATGACTTGGGAGACACTAGTGATTAAAATCCATTGTGAGTTTAAACAAGTAATGGATTGTCAAGATGAGAAACTAAGAAGAAAAGCCAATAGAACTATGGTTTAATCCATTCACATGGAATAACCTAAAGTTTTCTATTACAAGGACATAAAAGGAAATTTTGTTTATAAGTCTATTCAATGGACTTAACAAAACTTCCCGTTCCTAGTATTATAGGTTTGAGTTTATCTAAACCTATGGCTTGTGGTATACCTGGTAATTACTTACTCTAATGCAAGCAACTTACTTTAGTAAGATGCTGAAGCATTTTCTTTCTAATGGCAATCTATAGAAGCTTCACAACTTCTTAGGTATAGATTTTATTTATCTAAGGAAAAGTCTTAACTATTCCAGAAAAGATAAAGCCATGAAAGAATTTCTTACATCAACAGTAAGAGGTCTTAGATATGCTTTTGTATGCCTTAGACCAGACACCTGCTGTTGAGTGGGAGTAATGAGTAGGTATCAGATTAATCCAGGAGAAGAACATTGGAAGACAATCAAGTAAATTTTAAGATTAAGAAGAGGAACTATATGTTAGTCTATAAGAGTGTGTTTAAAACTCTTAGACTACACCACATCAAATTTCGAAATTTGCCTATGTGCTAGTAAATATTTCTGATAAGATGGTGGTTACTCTTGGGGTGGAATAGTGATTTTGGAGAAGTGTAAAAACCTATCTGAAGTCTCTAGGTCTACCAGAGAGAGACTGAATGTTAAAGCTGCAGGAAAGGTACTTATTCAGTCTAAGGAAAGTTCTATACATCTTTGGCACTATTCCAAATTGCCTTAAACTACTAGTGTTAATTTCCTGATTAACCAAAAGTAGTTGCCAAAGGTATAGAATCCAGTATCCCAAGAGAGTAGACATATAGAGAGGAATTTCACATTATCAATGATTTTGTGATTAAGGAAGAGTAATGGTGGAGAAAAGGTTGTGGTTAATTCAACCTTTCAGATCCTATTACGAGGAGTTTACTACTACTACACTTAATTTGTATATCAAGGTGTTGAGATTATTTGAAACGCACTTTTTGTTTTATATTAGTGAAAGTGGGAGTTTGTTGGGTTTTATGCCCTAAATAAAACTCATTACAATATAATCAGATTTACTTATTAATATAGATCAGAAATAACATTTAATGTTGCATGGTTCACATGATTTATTTCATGATTATATGTACATAATGTATAGATTCATCTGAAACCCTTTTCACATACTTGATCCTGTGTATTGTGCCGTCAACACATTGGAAAGTAAACATGACTATGTGAATAAAGTTTCCTAGATTTATCAGACACAGGGTTTTACTGATATGATAATCTACAACAAGAGTTTACTTGTATTTGGAGAAATACTATGTTCTTTCCAGAACATTAGTTAAAGTAAAGCTCAGGTTGGATGCATGGAGTATGCATCGGAAGGGACCAATATTGAACTTTGACTTAGATTTAATTAAACTTACCGTAAAATCTATTCAAGTCAATATCGCCTAGTTGATCCTAGATCAAATGATCTTAATCCTGTTATGATTAGGCTCAATCTTAAAAGGCTATTCGTGTTCCTTGAATTGTTACTTAAGCCTACTTTTAGGTCAGGGTGATACGTACTTTTTGGGAACACGGTAGTGCAATTGAGTGGGAGCGCTAGCATAAACATGGAATCTATAGCTTCTATATGGCGAATAGTAAGCAAAGGATGATCACCTTCGAGCTTGACCAAACGAAAATAAATGGTGGAGATCTCATTTCACATAAGCTGAAATATCATTTATACGGGGTCAAGTGTTTTAAGGATAAAATACATAGTAGGGTGTTACGGTAATTTAATCCCTTTACTGTGTAGATCATTCATATAGAGGATAATTGATCAAATTAGGATTATAACAATGGATAACTAATGATGTGTCTATATGGTGGAACATATAGAGCATTCTATATACTGAGAGTGCAATTCTAAGTTCTATGCGTGGATTCAACGAAGAATTAATAAGTTAGTGAATTTTAGTGCTAAATTCTTGATCTACTTATTGGAAGCTCGGTTATATAGACCCATGGTCCCCCCACTAGTTGAGATAATATTGCTTGTAAGACTCATGTAATTGATTTTGATTAATCAATTATAATTCACAAATTAGACTATGTCTATTTGTGAAATTTTCACTAAGTAAGGGCGAAATTATAAAGAAAGAGTTAATAGGGCATATTTGTTAATTATGATACTTTGTATGGTTCAATTAATAAATATGATAAATGACAATATTATTTAATAATTATTTATAGTTATTAAATAGTTAGAATTGGCATTTAAATGGTTGAATTAGAAAATTGGCATTTTTGAGAAAATCAGATACAAAAGGTGTTAAAATTGCAAAATTGCAAAAAGCAAGGCCCAATCCTCTAAGTGTATGGCCGGCCACCTTTGTGTGTATTTTAAGTTGATTTTTTTTATTATTTTAATGCCATATAGTTCAAATCTAACCCTAGTGGAATGCTATAAATAGATAGTGAAGGCTTCAGGAAAATTACACTTTTCTTCAGACTTTCTGAATCAGAAAAAACTGAGCCTTCTCTCTCCCTATCTGGCTGACCACTCCCTCTCTTCTTCTTCAATATTTCGAAATCCTTAGTGATTAGAGTAGTGCCCACACACATCAAGCAATACCTCAATCATAGTGAGGAAGATCGTGAAGAAAGATCATCAGCAAAGGAGTTTCAGCATCAAAGATTCAGAGAAAGAGATCCAGGTTCAGATATTGATAATGCTATGCTACAGAAAGGAATCAAGGGCTAGATATCTGAACGGAAGGAGTCATATTATTCCGCTGCACCCAATGTAAGGTTTCTTAAACTTTATATGTGTTTAATTTATCGTTTTAGAAAGTTCTTATTTTGGATGTTAATAAACATACTTGTGAGTAGATCTAAGATCCTGGTAAAATAATTTCCAACAACAAATACATTTTCGATCAATAAAAGAATAAAGATAGTATTTCCAATTCTATTGAGTCGAAAAAATCAGCATGATTATAATTTACCTAAAGTGCGTACAAAAGGTTTGGTCGAACCCAAAGCACTGAATAGAAAAGCAATATATTTGCAAAAGACAAGTGACCAAGAGTCATCCGTCTGCTCGGTCACTTGGGGGGCACCTATACCTGTACAAAGCATTTGGTAAACACAAAACAATCACAATTGCACTGCAATTATAAACAGAGAATGAAATTCATTAAGGATAACAAGAGCATATAGTATCGGGATTAAAAGCTGCCCGGTCAGCCCGTTGTCCAAAAACTGAAAAATAATTCCAAGTTTAAAGACCGCTTGGCTGGTCATGTCTTAAAGGCCTTGAGGCCATATATAATATATATATATAAACAGGAGAGATAAAAAGATCAGTGTTCAAACAGCTGGAGTCCCAGGCTCTGGGTTCGGTTCTTCTGAGCCAACTGGAGCAGGAGGATCTGTTGTTCGAGCAGGAGAAGCATCAGCAGCCTGGTTAGAAGCTTGGCCGGAAGTTGAAGCAGCCACCTCTTTCCCACCATAGGCAACTTGGGCTGCGCAGTACTCGAGGTACATGTCCTTGGCATCGCCCAAGTAGTCGAAGTTGGCCTGGGGATTAGCCTTCCAAAAATCAAAGAAGAGCTCGAGGCCGGCAGTCTCCAAAGCATTGACCTTCTCCTTCAAACGGTCTGCCTCGGCCACCTGAGCGTCCTTATCTTCTTTCAGCCGAAGAAGGACCTGCTGCAGAGAACTCCTCTCATCCTAAAGACGATCAACTTCAGCAGATAAGGTCTCGATGGTTTCCTCAAAGCGGTCAGCAGCCTCGATGTCCTTTGTAAGCACGGTGATCTTCTTCTCGGTGGCGAACAACTTCTAGTTGGCCTCACCCAACTCATGACGAATAGCTAAAGTCTCCACCCTGGCCTCCTTAGCTTCCTTCTTGGCCAAGTCCGCCTCCGCCCTCAAGGTTTCGGACAGAGCCGCACTCTTGGAAGTAGCAGATTTAGCCCGGGAGTAGGTGTAAGCCAACTTCAAACCGGCCTGCATAAAGGAAAAAGTCAGCATATGGAGCTAAGTATGAAGAGCAAAAAGGGAAATATAAAAAAAGACTAACCCTGGTGAGCTCCTTCAAGACTCCGCCCACCAACACATCCAGAGATGAGTCGTCAGCACCAGCCAGTTGCTCACCGACCTCAGGAACCAGCCAGATCATGTAGTGAGCCATCACCTCCTTGCCCTTCTTGGCCTCAGGCAGCACGGGCACGGGTGGAGTTGGTGCCTGCACCCGCTCAGGGATCCTCCTGACCAGTTCGGACCCAGATGTTGGTGGCCCAGACTCCTTAGACTTGGCATATTTGGGAGTGGAAGGATTTGCAGTAGTCAGCTCCTCAATAACCTCTCCAGAAGGCCTCTTCTCTGAAGACCCCTCTCCGCCCTTAGACTTCTTGGCCGGAGGAGAGGCGCTAGAGCTTGCGCTCATCCTCTTCCTTAAAGCGTCGATCATCTGCCGAGACATGTCTACACAGAAGAAAAACAGCGTGGTTAGCACAAACCAGCTAAAAATACAAAGCATGAAAGTCAAGAAGCTAAAAAAGAAGTAAAACATAGAGTGACTGGCCGCCCAGAAAATCAAAAGTCCATCATCACCTGATATCTCAAACATAACAGCCTTCCCTATTCCAGCATAGGGATGAGATGTGTAACACCCTAACTAACATAGGCGTATTACATGATTTTTAAACATGCTGTGCAGCTCGTTGCTAATCAACGAGGTTTATGGAAAAACGTGATTAATTAAAATTTTTACTTTTTAATTAAACTTATAAAATAATATTACAAAAGACTCGGGATCCCGATTATAAAATCATTTACAAAAAAGATTTAACTGTTTAACTGATACACAAAATAAATGTCGCCTAGCGACCAGTTACAAAATCAGCCTCGCTGTCCCGATGATCGTGCATTCCAGGCCTAACCGCCCCGACATGTACAATCTTCACAAGCTCGCTCACGGTCCATCAGCTTTAGCCTTGCCCTTACCTACACATAAACGTAGAACTGTGAGTCGACAGACTCACTAAGAAAAGCATAATAATACTCATACATAAATCCCGGTCATGATCAGACGCCCATACCCCTGATCATAACCCTAACTGCCGTGTCCAACACGATACTGAGTCCCGCTACTGCCGTGTCCAACACGGTACTGAGCCACTACTGCCATGTCCAACATGCAACTGAGTTCTGAACGTTCATAGGGACGGCACTATTGACACGTAACAACCTGATCGGTCGAACCGGTCATACTCCGGTTGCTGGTCATACTCCAGCCTGTACCGACGTGTTACTATATCCTCCTGATCGGTCGAACCGGTCATACTCCGGCTGCTGGTCATACTCCAGCCTGTACCGACGGGATACGTCAATAGTACGGAACCACCAACCAAGTGTCAGCCTGATCGGTCGAACCGACCATACTCCGGCTGCTGGTCATACTCCAGCCTGTATCGACGTGATAGGGTTGGATGGTTCGAAGCCAACATACATATCTAATGTAATCTAACAGGCTTCCTACATGCACGCTAAACATGTAATCTACATATGCATACTGTTATACTAATCTTACCTGGATTCCGAATTCAGGTGTGCCGTCAACCCGACCGGAACTTTAGCCGAGCTACAGACATGTGCTCCTAAACCATAAAAATCACAACACTATAAGTGACACGCTAAATCACTTCCCGGGGACTAAAACTTGGAACTAAAAGTTTCCCTATCGATAAAAAGCATGGCAATACCCCTAAAAACATAAAAACGAGGAAAACTAGGGTCCCTGAATTTTCCCCAACCGGTAGACCGGTTGCCCAACCGGAATTCCAGTTCTGGGAAAATTCAGAACCCCATCCGGAATTCCGGATGCACAACCGGAATTCCGGTTCCTCGTAGGCAGCAAACATAAAAATTCATATCTTGCACAAATCGACTCCAAATCAATTCAAACCTTCCAGACCTATTCCATATAACCCCTAGAACATTTCTAAGGCATCAAAACCACCCAGATTGCGCATAATCAAAATTCACCATTAAAGCTCAAGCTTTGAGTTCTAAATTCAAACTTGAGCAAACCTAGCTAACATGCAATTAAACCTATTTAAATCTACTTAAATATGCTTAGAATAGCCTCTGAAAACAATAACAAACCTCAACAACATCACAACAACAAATTCAAGACATTTCTCTTTGAAAATCATACTTTTGCATAGAAAAAACCATAACTTGCTCAACCTAAGAATCATGCTTTATAAACAGCTCATTTAACTTCAATTAAACATGCTTAAATCACAAAATTCAACAACAACATCACAGCAGCAACAAACTCAAATAATCATGCATGTATCACATTAAAATTCATCCAAAATTTCCAAGAACAAGAAAAGGAGCTAGAGCAAGGTTTACCTTAACTAGGATTACTTAGATCTTGCTAAAAACCACTTGAATCCACCAAGAAAACCCAGCCCTAGCAGCTCCCAAGCTTGGCCGAAAAGAGAGAGAGAGAAAAAGCTTTGGAAAATTCTATTTTTTTTTCTAACTTTTGAATTTTTGAATAAAATGAAAATCATGTAAAGCCTACTCTTATTTCAGCCATTAAACAATTAAAATAAACCTTTATTTTTCATTTACTAAGTCCACTAAAGGACAAAAAGTCATTGGGGCAAAAAGACCATTTTGCCCCTCCACACTAAAACCACATAAATAACACTAAAGGGGTATTTTTGGGAAATTCTGAATTCCCGGCCATTCCCGACATTCCCAATGTCTAATAAACTGTCCCAAACTACTAACATACTAAGTTGTGATTTCTACTGAGCCAAATGCCGGGTTCCAAAATACCGGGCACCGGAAATGCAAAATATGAAAACTACTGAATGACATAACCATGCATTTCTGAATTCCATAAATAACAGTATAATAAATTATTTAAATAGCTATAAATAATTTCATAATTAATCAAGATTAACTGCTAATTTCCAAATTAACTAAGCGGGCTTTACAATTATCCCCCCCTTAAAAGGATTTCGTCCCCGAAATCTAACCTGAATAACTCTGGATATTGAGCTCTCATATCTGACTCTAGCTTCCAGGTGGCTTCCTCCACCTTGCTGTTTCTCCAGAGAACCTTGACCAATGCTATGGTCTTATTCCGAAGGACTTTATCCTTTCTATCCAGGATCTGCACTGGTTGTTCCTCATAAGTCATGTCTGTCTGTAGCTCAAGACTCTCATAACTGAGTATATGAGAGGGATCTGAAACGTATTTTCTCAACATCGAGACATGGAATACGTTGTGAACTGCTGATAAGGCTGGAGGTAATGCTAACCGATATGCCACTTGACCTATCTTCTCGAGAATCTCGAAAGGTCCTGTAAATCTAGGGCATAACTTGCCTCTTTTCCCGAAACGTTTGATCCCCTTCATCGGAGATACCCGTAAGAACACATGTTCCCCTACTTGGAACTCAACATCTCTCCGTTTCGGATCTGCGTAACTCTTCTGTCTGCTCTGTGAGGCAAGCATTCTAGCTTTTATCTTCTCTATCGCCTCATTGGTCCGTTGCACTGACTCTGGACCTAAGTATTTTCTCTCCCCTGTCTCATCCCAGTGGATGGGAGATCTACATTTCCTACCGTATAACAGTTCATAGGGAGCCATCCCTATCGTACTTTGGTAACTGTTGTTGTAAGAAAATTCTATCAACGGTAGATATTTATTCCATGAGCCTTCAAATTCCATAACACAGGCTCTCAACATGTCTTCCAATATCTGAATTGTCCTTTCGGACTGACCATCTGTCTGAGGATGGAATGCTGTACTGAATTTCAGCTTTGTACCCATTGCTCGTTGCAAACTTTGCCAAAATTTAGAGGTGAACTTCGGATGCCTGTCCGAAACTATAGACTTCGGTACCCCGTGAAGTCTTACTATCTCTCTGACATACAACTCTGCCAACTGATCCACTGTAAATGTTGTTCTAACCGGCAGAAAATGAGCAGATTTCGTAAATTGATCCACCACTACCCAGATGGAATCAAATAAACCCGTGGTCCTAGGTAACCCGACCACAAAATCCATCGTAATATCTTCCCATTTCCATTCTGGTAGGGTTAGAGGCTGCAACAACCCCGTCGGTCTCTCGATGTTCGGCCTTAATCTGGCCGACAAGTGAGGCATCTCGATACGAATTCTACCAAATTCTTCTTCATACCGCTCCACCAGAAGTACGGTTTCAAATCTTGGTACATCTTAGTGGTGCCGGGATGCAGAGAATACGGGGTAGAATGAGCCTCCTCAAAGATCTCATTCCTAAGTTCCACACTATTTGGAACACAAACCCTGGCTTTATACAAAAGCATCCCACTGTCTGACACTGAAAAGTCCTTGGCTTGACCAGCCAACACCTCATCTCAGATCTTCACTAACTCTGGATCTGTCATCTGAGCGACTTTTATTCTTTCCAACAGATCAGATTGCAGCGTTAAGTTGTGAAGCTGACCTACCACAAACTCAATGCTGGATCTAACCATATCCTCTGCTAGCTGAGGTGAGATTTGAACCATACTAGCTACTTGCCCGGGACCCTTTCTGCTCAGGGCATCAGCCACTACATTGGCTTTTCCGGGGTGATAGAGGATCTCACAATCGTAATCTTTCACTAATTCCTACCAACGCCTTTGTCTCATATTCAAATCCTTCTGAGTAAAGAAATACTTGAGACTTTTATGGTCGGTATAGATTTCACACTTTTCCCCGTAAAGTAATGCCGCCAAATCTTCAATGCGAAAACCACCGCGGCCAACTCTAGATCATGAGTCGGGTATCGCTGTTCATAATCCTTTAACTGACGGGAGGCATAAGCGATGACCCGATCGGCTTGCATCAGTACACACCCCAAACCCTGTTTGGATGCGTCACAATAAACTACGAACTTCTCCTTGTTCGAAGGCAAAGCTAGCACTGGAGCGGTAATCAACCTCTGCTTTAACTCTTGAAAACTAGCTTCGCACTTGTCTGACCAAATAAATCGCTGATTCTTCTTTGTAAGCTCGGTTAGGGGCATTGAAATTTTAGAAAACCCTTCCACGAACCTACGGTAGTACCCAGCTAAACCTAAGAAGCTTCTGATTTCTGTCACTGTCTTCGGTCTCGGCCAATCTCTGACGGATTCGATCTTCCCGGGATCCACCTTGATCCCATCTTTGCTCACAATGTGCCCTAGGAAGGACACCTGAGATAGCCAGAACTCACATTTCTTGAACTTGGCATAAAGCTTATGTTCCCGAAGCCGTTGCAGTACCATCTGAAGATGTAACTCATGCTCCTCTTCTGATTGAGAGTACACGAGGATGTCGTCGATAAACACAATCACACAGATATCAAGGAAATCCTTGAATACTCTATTCATCAGGTCCATGAATGCTGCAGGAGCATTGGTTAGTCCGAATGACATAACCAGAAATTCGTAATGTCCATACCTAGTGCGGAAAGCCGTCTTCAGAATGTCCTCCTCTCGGATTCTCAACTGATGATAACCCGAACGGAGATCAATCTTAGAAAAGACCGTCTTCCCCTGAAGCTGATTGAACAAATCATCGATCCTAGGTAATGGATATTTATTCTTCACCGTCAGCTTGTTCAATTCCCTGTAGTCGATGCACATCCTCATAGATCCATCCTTCTTCTTGACGAACAAAACTGGGGCTCCCCAGGGTGACACACTGGGCCGAATGAACCCAATGTCAAGCAACCCTTGGAGCTGAATCTTTAATTCCTTAAGTTCAGCTGGAGCCATTCTATATGGGGCTTTGGAAACCGGTTCCACCCCTGGTGCCAAGTCTATCACGAAGTCAATTTCCCGCTGAGGTGGTAACCCTAGAAGTTCTTCGGGAAAAACATCCAAAAATTCCCGAACCACCTTGATGTCCTCTGGCCGAATGGTATCTGGCCGAGTGGTGTCCACCACCACGGCCAGAAACCCTAAACAACCGCCATGCAATAAATCTCTAGCTGACATGGCCGAAATCACCGGGATCCGGGATCCCTGAACTGAACCAACAAACACAAATGGTTCTTCACTTTCCGATTGGAAGATCACCATCTTTCTTTTACAATCAATGCTCGCCGAATATTTAGATAGGAAATCCATTCCTAAAATAATATCGAATTTGACTAAACTCATCTCTATCAGATCAGCACTTAACTCTCTACCATCTATCCTGATCGGCATAGACCTAATCCACCTATTGGAGATAACCAATTCTCCGCCAGGTAATAGGGTTCCAAACCCTGATTCATATCTATCATACGGTCTACCCAATTTACTAAAGACTCTGGCCGCCACATAAGAATGTGTAGCCCCAGAATCAAACAGCACTGAATATAGCGAGTTATTAATAGAAAGCTAACCTGTGACAACTGATGGGCTGGCATCTGCATCAGCCTGAGTGATAGCGAACACCCTGGCTGGAGTGGTTATCGCTGGAGCTCTCGGTGCCTCTGATCGGAGCTGGGGACAGTCCTTCTTGAAGTGTCCGGGCATGCCACAGTGAAAGCATCCCTGACCTTTGCACTCACCCCGATGGTGCCTCTTGCAGCTAGGGCACTCGGGATAGGAGAATCGGGTCTCAGTACAGGATTTGGTGTTGCTCATATTTTACAAGAGATGCTTACTTATAAATCAGATCATATTAGAGCTCGCCAAGAAGTACTTTGTACTACGATCATCGGAGGACCAATACGTAAACCCGAGGATGGTCCAGAATCTTTTCGATTACTTGTTCAAGAACTACGATCCTTGGCTCTGGAATTGAATCATTTCCTTGTATCCGAGAAGAACTTCCAGATTAATAGGAAGGACGCTTAATCGGAAGGAATCAGAATTTTTCTTCTATGATCGATCGGTATAAACATCAACAACTTCAAATTGGATCAGTTTCTCCTCAACAAATAAGTGCTTGGGCCAAAAAAATCCTACCTAATGGAGAAATAATTGGAGAGGTGACAAAACCCTACACTTTTCATTACAAAACCAATAAACCTGAAAAAGATGGCTTATTTTGTGGAAGAATTTTTGGGCCTATAAAAAGTGGGATTTGTGCTTGTGGAAATTATCGAGTAATTGGAAATGACAAAGAAGACCCGAAATTTTGTGAACAATACGGAGTCGAGTTTGTTGATTCTCAAATACAAAGATATCAAATGGGTTACATCAAATTGGCATGCCCAGTAACCCATGTGTGGTATTTGAAACGTATTCCTAGTTATATCGCAAATCTTTCAGATAAGCCGCTTAAAGAATTAGAAGGCCTTGTATACTGCGATGTGTGATTTGATAAAAATTATGTTACAAATGTAGAATGAGAAACTGTCATCCCATTCAATTGAATTAGGATGTCCCATATTTGACATGTCTCTTGTTAAAAGTAACATAAAACTCAGAATTATAGGTGTGTTCAATAGTCCTAAGTAAAAAGGGAAATAGGTCTATGGTCAATTAAGTAACAAATAAATCAATTTTATAGTGATACCTCTTGAAAAAAAAAGACTTATTTCTTTATGTTATGTGTAATTAACCATTCCTTTTCGTTTAGAAAGAAATGAAATTATGTTTCTGTCCAAATAAGCAAATATGTCATCGTTGTCGAAGTTTATTCATCGCATATAGGCTTTAAGGACGTCGTGACATAACCGTCGAGGGGAAGTAGGGACCTAAAAGATTGAATGGAAAGATACATAGACAAGTAAATCTCTTATGAATTGAATTGAATTCTAAGGAATTTCTTTACTTTAATTAAGTTTAAAAAAAGTTAAGGAGGGGATTCATCATTCGAAGGGAAGTAGACTACTCAAGAATTTCACATTTCGTTTCTTTTTTTATTGAATGTGTAATTCATTAAAAAAAAGAATTCAGAAAATCTAACAAAAAGCCACTTAAGAAAAATAAAAAAAGAAGAATGAATCAATGAAATGTTGCTTGATCTTCTTTAAGAACTTGAGTAAGGAGTATATTATTGGGGGTTTTATAGAATTTGGAAGTGGAAACCCACTTTTCACTTTATTTAGTGTAACTACTTGAGCCGGATGAAAGGAAACTTTCACGTCCAATTTTGAAAGGGGGAGATCCTATAAGATCCTATCTAAATTTTTCTTTTGCTAGGCCCATAGCTAAAAAACCTACTTTCTTACGATTACGAGGTTCATTCGAATATGAAATCCAATCCTGAAAATATAGCATTCCTCTTTTTTTTACTACTCACGGCTTCGATGCGTTTTGAAATCAAGAAATTTCTAGTGGAGCGGGTGCTATCAGAGAACAACTAGTTGATCTGGATTTGGGAATTATTATCAATTATTCGTTAGCAGAATGGAAAGAATTAGGTGAAGAAGGGCCCACAGGTAATGAATGGGAAGATCAAAAAGTTGGAAGAAGAAAGGATTTTTTGGTTAGACGCATAGAACTAGCTAAGCATTTTATTCGAACAAATATAGAACCAGAGTGGATGGTTTTATGTCTATTACTGGTTCTTCCTCCCGAGTTGAGACCAATCATTCAAATAGATAGCGGTAAACTAATGAGTTCGGATATTAATGAACTCTATAGAAGAGTTATCTATCGGAACAATACTCTTATCGATTTGTTAACAACAAGTAGATCTACGCCAGGGGAATTAGTAATGTGTCAGGAGAAATCGGTACAAGAAGCTGTGGATACCCTTCTTGATAATGGAATCCGCGGACAACCAATGCGAGACGGTCATAATAAGGTTTACAAGTCGTTTTTGGATGTAATTGAAGGCAAAGAGGGAAGATTTCGTGAGACTCTACTTGGGAAACGAGTTGATTATTCGGGGCGTTCTGTCATTGTCGTAGGTCCTTCACTTTCATTACATTGATGTGGATTGCCGCGCGAGATAGCAATAGAACTTTTCCAGACATTTGTAATTCGCGGTTTAATTAGAAAACATTTTGCTTCGAACATAGAAGTTGCTAAGAGTAAATTCGAGAAAAAGAGCCGGTTGTATGGGAAATACTTCAGGAAGTTATGCAAGGGCATCCCATATTGCTGAATAGGGCGCCCACTCTACATAGATTAGGCATACAGGCCTTCCAATCCATTTTAGTAGAAGGACATGCTATTTGTTTACATCCATTAGTTTGTAAGGGATTCAATGTAGACTTTGATGGGGATCAAATGGCTGTTAATGTACCTTTATCTTTAGAGGCTCAAGCAGAGGCTCGTTTACTTATGTTTTCTCATACAAATCTGTTGTCTCTAGCTATTGGGGATCCCATTTCCGTACCAACTCAAGATATGCTTATTGGGCTCTATGTATTAACGAGCAGTAATCGCTGAGGTATTTGTGCAAATAGGTATAATCCCTCTAATCATAGAAATTATCAAAATGAAAGAATTGGCGATAATACCTATAAATATATAAAAGAACCCTTTTTTGGTAATTCCTACGCCAAATACTTTTATGCATACTTCTTCCGGTTGATCTATAGCATACTCTATTCTCGTAAGATGATATACACTAGCTAACAGTCCGCCCGGTGCTACATCATAGGCACATTGGGAACGTAGATAATTGTAACCATATACATATAAAATGACAACAATGGAATGCCAATCCTCGGGCTTTATTTGTAAAGTCTCTATTCCTTGGTAATCGAAACCCAAAGATCTATGAACTAGCCCATGTTTGATTAACAAAACAGACAAACGACCCTGCATCTTTTTTCTCTCTCCAGCATTTTTTTGTTTTTTTATATACGTCTTACAAGTAATAAGTATTTAACATTTACGATAAAATTTATTAAGATTGATTCGCTGTTTATTATTCTGTACAAAAGGATCTTCATTAATTCACTAATTCGTCGAAAGATACTGAACTTTTGTATTTAAAAAATCTTTCAGTCGGGATCTCTACAGTAGATGGTGGTTGATACAGTAATCCTTGATTATAACTTCTAGTATGAGTACTACGTTTAACACGAAACTTATGGCTGGTAGTAAAACATCGATTCTCCTGATGAGATCGAATTCGATCTTCATAGATTTCTCGAGATATTTTCTTCCAAAGTTTTTTTATATCATCTATAACAGCCTCCGGTTTAGGAGTTCATCCGGGTAAATAAATGTAAAGACCGCTTAGTTTAATTTGGAAATTAGCAGTTAATCATGTTTAATTATGAAATTATTTATAGCTATTTAAATAATTATTTATACTGTTATTATTGAATTCAGAGATGCATTTTTTTTGTCATTTAGTAGTTTTCATAATTTTGCATTTTCGGTGCCCGGTATTTTGGAACTCGGTGTTTGGCTCAGTAAAATCACAACTTAGTATGTTTGTAGTTTGGGACGGTTTATTAGACATTGGGAATGTCGGGAATGGCCGGGAATTTAGATTTCCCCCAAAAAAAATACCCCTTTAGTGTTATTTATGTTATTTTAATGTGGAGGGGCAAAATGGTCTTTTTGCCCCAATGATAATTTGTCCTTTAGTGGGCTTAGTAATTGAGTAATATGTGTTTATTAATACTAAGTGTTGGCTAAAATAGGTTATTGCTTAAGTATTTCTTTTATTTCATTTTCATTCAAAACTTAGAAAAATAGGAAAAATTTCAAAAAAGGCTCTCTCTTTTCCTCTCTTTCTCTCTCGGCTGCATGGGGTTCTAGGGCTGGGTTCCCTTTGATTTTTTTCAAGCTTTCTCTAGCCAAATTTTGTGAACTCTTGTCGTGGTATGTTCTCTCTAGCTCTTCTTTTAGTTTTCTTGAAAATTTGATGAAAAAGATGATGATGCATGCTTGATTTGGATATGTTCTTGCTACTGTGAATTGTTGTTATTTTCACAGGTTTAGTCTTGTTATTTTAAGTAGGTTAGAGCTAGTTAATGCATGATAATTGCTTTGATTTCAAGCTTGGAAGTTTTAGCTCAAAATATGATTTTCTAAGAAATGTGTTCAATCTGTTAATTGCTTGATGTAGATGATTGCTATTGTTTTCAGAGGTTATTCTATGCATGATTAAGTTAATTTGGGCTGAATTGAATGCATGTTACCTAGGTTTAACCAAGTTTGAGTTTTGAACTCAAAGCTTGGAGCTTTAATGGTGATTTTCGATTCTGTGTGTTCTGGGCTGTGTAGATGCTTTAGAAATGTTCTTTGGGGTATTTAGAACAGGTCTGGAAGTTTTGGGGTGGTTTGGAATTGATTTGAGCATTGTGTGAATTTTTGAAAAATTCCTGCGAGGAACCGGAATTCCGGTTGTGCAACTGGAATTCCGGATGAGGGTCCAGGAATTCTCAGAACCGGAATTCCTGTTGCAGAACCGGTCTACCGGTTGGGGAGTTTTCAGAAACCCTAGTTTTCCTCGTTTCTATGTTATTTGGGGTATTGCCATGCTTTTTATCGATAGGGTAACTTTTAGTTCCTAGTTTAAGTCCCCGGGAAGTGATTTAGCGTATCACTTATAGTGTTGTGATTTTTATGGTTTAGGAGCCTGTAATCCGCCGCGCAGATAGTTCCAGTCAGGTTGACCGACACACCTGAATTCGGAATCCAGGTAAGATTAGTATAACAGTATGCATATGTAGATTACATGTTTCGCGTGCATGTAGGAAGCCTGTTAGATTACATTAGATATGTATGCTGGCTTCGAACCATCCAACTGTATCACGTCGGTACAGGCTGGAGTATGACCAGCAGCCGGAGTATGACCGGTTCGACCGATTAGGCTGACACTGTATCACGTCGGTACAGGCTGGAGTATTGAAAAGACTCGGTTTGACCGAGTCAAATGGGTTTATATATATATATAAAATAATAATAAAATAATATATATCTGTATGTAAAAAAAAAAAAAAAATATTTGAAATGCATACAGAGCATCTCGTCCCCCTCACTCTCTATCTATATTTCTCATTCTCTCTCTCTTTAAAATACCAAAAATAAAAACCCATAAACCTCCATAACCACCACACTCCGGCGACCCACCTCCGGCCACCGCCCGACCCAACGCGCCGGACAAGTCGAAAGCCCAAGTGCCGGCGACCTCACTCCCCAAGCGGCGCCGCTCCTCTCGCCGCCGTTGACTCGGGATCGCAAGTCAAAGTTTGGGATTTCAAACTTTGAACGGGTTTTCCGGTCACCTCCGGCGTCCGTTTGATGAGAGATTTTCACCACTACACTCAGCTCGTCGAGGAGAACAACCTACACTAAACCATTTTTCCCGGTTCGCAACTTTTTCCGGTGACATTTTTGTAGCTCCGCCCCTTTCCGGCGACTTTCCGGTGACCTCGTGTACCTTTTTGACAAACGGTTGGCATGAGTGTGATCTACTCGTCGAGGTGGTCGTTTTGATATATACTACTCCTATTTTCGGCGACATTTCCGGTACACCAATTTTTACCGCCACCGATTGTTAACGTGCACCGCTTAGGTGAGGTTTCGGAATCCTAAATTTTAAATATAGTCATATTATATGTCGTTGGACTCGGTTTTGAATGTAGAATGCGATGATGATAATTATTTAATCATTTGATGGTATAGGTGAGAGTAATATGTAAGTTTGGACTAAACAATGGGAGCTCGGGACTTGAGAGCTTAAGATCGTCTTTTGGAAAAAGTTTAACAACTCGGGAGAGGTAGGGACTCAACTTGATTTTTGGACTTGATTTTTATATGCGTTGTATAACATTAGACATATTCCAATTTTTATGATTTACAAAATTGTTTGAAAAATTGAAAACTTAATCTGCATATTTTCTGGACTGTTCTGGGGCACCGAGTGCCAAATATATTTTTGTGTGCAAATATTTATGCAGGTTATGATTTTTGGGTTTATTCAAAATACAGCTGTTATGCTGCCGAATTTTCTAGAAAATAAAAAGGAATATGTTCTTTTGTTATGCTTATTATTTGCCTGCTTTGGTTATATTGATGAGAGCCATGTTGATCATGTTCGATGCATATTGTTGTTTCACGACCTAGTCTCTGTGTCATCATAGGTAGATCAGGTGTGCACTCACCTGTAGGTGAAAGACCTAGAATCTGTACAGGAGTGAATTAAATCTGAGCCCCGTTATTTATGGTGGGTATCAGATGCGACTACCCGGTTTTGGATGTCGTTTTCTATGATTTGGTATTGAGAGCTAGGGGTCTAGTGGACGGTGTGATATGCATTTGACGTTTGATTTGTGATTATTTGTGGTCTCTCTATTTTATTTGTACATATTCATACTGTTGATGAGACATTTTATTTTTATAAAGCTAACCATGCAGGAATTTTATTAAACCAAGGGTCCTTTGATATTAGTTGTTTTCCTACTGGGCTTTATAAGCTCACCCCCTATTTTCTCCCATTCCAGGAACTCAGTTTGATGCTAGTGGATGAGGATGGTACTGTTGGGAAAGGAATGTCGTTATTAGTTTAGTCATATTTTACTCTTTCACCTTCTAATGAGACTGATTTTGTATTTAAGAACCAATGGATGGTCTGGATGACTTAAATTAGCTATGTACTAGTTAGAAATGAGAAATGATGGATGCTAGGTATTATTTTGGTATTTTATTGACTTATTAAATCTATCTATTTGGTGATTACATAACTGTGGGGATATTACTGTTCTCTTATATTGATGAGTGGTCCTGATTTTTATTACTAATATATTTTTATTAATATAGGAGTTAATCCATTCTTTTAAATTAGTATTTTGTAATATAAATAAAAGGATCATTTATAAGCTTTATTTTCCTACAAGGGTCAAAGTGTGACCTTTGACCACCCAAGTTATGGATATTACACATACGCCTGACCCTAGGGCTCGGGTCGTGACAGAAAAATGGTATCAGAGCACCGGGTTTAATTACCTCGGAGTGTGTCACCAAATAGTTTAGATTTATTTTAAATAATAATAGTAATAAATATCTTGGTATTTATATGTATAAGGCATATTTATATTATTAGCATCCAATCCTCACTAACTGAGTAGCTTTTGGTTCTCAGACCTAAGAAAATGCCTCCAAAAGGAAAGAAGACAAGGAGAACGGTTGGAGAAGACGCCCCTCAAGCTAATGTCCAACTTCCACAAGCTGAATTCCCTATGAACGCCCTTCTCGAAGCCTTAAGAGCTATTCCCGCTCAACAAATGGATCCTGCCGCTCGACAGAGTCATCATTTTCAGATCTTTCATCGAATCCAAGTGCCTGAGTTTGAGGGTGGACAGGATCCCATGGTAGCTGAAAGGTGGTTGAGGCAGATAAAGAAAAATTTTAACACAATAGGAACACCTGAGGAATACCAAGTTACTTTCGCTGTGTCCAAGTTAGAGGGTGGTGCAGCCGATTGGTGGGAGACCTTGTCCAGGACAATGGAAACTGATGGGATGACTTGGCGAGAATTTGAGAAAGTTTTCAGGGAACAATATTTTAGTCCATCTCACAGGAGGGCTCTTATTGGAGTATTTGATGGTCTAAGACAAGGGGATATGACTGTGAATGAATTTTACATGAAGTTTGTAGAGCTATCCTCTTATGCATATCCTGGTGTTGTTGATCAACCCTTGGTGATTGAACAGTTCATGCGTCGTTTGAGGCCAGCGATACGTGGTCCTATAGCCCCTTTGACCTTTAACAACCTGACTGAGTGTGTGACAGCAGCCTTGCGAACTGAGGCTCATGTTGAGGGGAATGAGAAGAAGAACACAAACAGAGGAAGAGGAAGTGACCGAAAGATGACCAAGAAGAATCAGGGACAATGGTCCCAAGGACAACAATTTAGTGGGGGTAGCACTAGTAGTGGTTCATCTGGAAAGACTCGTAGTGGACCATACGGGTGTTTCAGTTGTGGCCAACAAGGTCATAAGAAGAAAGATTGCCCGCAACGACAACAAAGATTTCAAGCATCTCATGGAGGACCCATAGGGAGCTATGTAGAGTCTACTCCTTTTCATGGTCAGCCCAGGACAAACCAGTCTCAGTCTTCATCCTATGGTTTCACACCCCAATCGGGCCAGCAGTCTCAGTATCAACATCAGTTCAGGCCACAAGGTTCAGGGTTCAACATGGGGTACTCACAAGGTTTCCAAACTCCTGCTCCTAGTGGGAGTCAAAGAGGGTACAATCAAGGTGGAGGGTCTGGTGCAAGTACAAGCTACCCTAGTCAGGGAAGGGGCAAGGCAAAAGCAAAGTCATCCGCTCAAGCCTACGCTCTTGGGGTTGATGATGTGCAGGGCGGTGCTGACCAGGGAGTTGTCGATGGTATGGTTCTTATCTCACACTCTTGGGCTCATGTGTTATTTGATACGGGTGCATCGCATTCCTTTATATCTTTGATGTTTGCTAGTATGTTGGGTTTGAGTTGGGAAACTTTTAGTCCTGCATTGCATTTGAGTGTACCTATGGGGGGACATGGTGAGGTATCCACCATATGTAGGTCAATTTGTATTGTGTTCGAGGGACACAAGTTGTCTGGAAACTTATTAGTGTTGCCTATGGGGCAATTTGATGTAATTCTTGGTATGGATTGGTTGTCTAAATACCAAGCTATTGTGGATTGTTCACGTAAAAGAGTGACTCTTTTAACCCCTAGTGGAGATTTCATTGTTTATCGAGCCAACATGAGTGCAGTGAGACAAAATCCTATCTTGAGGGCATGTTTAGGTGGAAAGAGAAACTTAGAGTGTTATGGGAATCTGTTTGCGATCGATGATGAGTCTAGGAATTTAGACCAGTTCCCTTGGATATCAGTGGTTAGTGGTTTTCCGGATGTGTTTCCAGAGGATTTACCAGGGTTACCACCTGATAGGGAGATCGAGTTTTGCATTGATTTGATTCCCGGAGCTCAACCAGTCTCTATTGCACCTTATCGCATGGCACCTGCAGAGTTGGTTGAATTGAAAAAACAATTAGGGGAGTTAATGGATAAGGGCTACATCAGACATAGTACTTCTCCATGGGGAGCTCCAGTCTTGTTTGCCAAGAAAGCTGATGGGACTTTGCGACTTTGTGTCGACTATAGAAAGTTGAATCAGATGACAATTAAAAACAAATATCCTTTACCGAGGATTGATGAACTATTTGATCAACTTGGTGGTTCAAAGTTCTTTTCAAAGATTGATCTGAGGTCAGGCTACCATCAATTGAGGATTAGGGAAGAAGATATCCCTAAGACTGCTTTCAGGACACGGTATGGACACTTTGAGTTTTTGGTAATGCCATTTGGGTTAACGAATGCACCTGCCGCATTTATGGATCTTATGAATAGAGTCTTTAGACCTTTCTTGGATAAGTTTGTGGTGGTATTTATTGATGATATCTTGGTGTATTCTAAGACACGTGAGGATCATGCTGAACACTTGATAATAGTATTACAGACATTGAGAGATCATCAATTATACGCTAAGAAAGAGAAGTGTGAATTTTGGATGACTGAAGTCAAGTTCTTGGGCCATGTAATTTCTCAAGATGGTATCACCGTTGATCCTGCAAAGATAGACTCTATTCTACAGTGGGAAAGACCAAAGAATGTCACTGAAGTTCGAAGTTTTCTTGGGTTGGCAGGCTACTACTGTCGCTTTGTAGAGAATTTCTCACGAATTGCTATGCCTTTGACGAAGTTAACAAGAAAAGAAGTAAAGTTTATGTGGGATGATAGTTGCGAAGAAGCTTTTAGAGAATTGAAGGAAAGATTAACTTCGGCGCCTGTTCTCACTGTTCCTAATAGTGAGGAACCATATGTGGTATTCACTGATGCTTCAGGTACTGGATTAGGAGGTGTCCTCATGCAAAACGGCAAGGTGGTTGCCTATGCTTCTCGAAAATTGAAACCACATGAGAAGAATTACCCTACACATGACCTAGAACTTGCTGCGGTAATCTTTGTCTTGAAAATTTGGAGATGTTATTTATATGGCGTAAAATTTGAGTTATACTCAGATCATAAGAGCTTGAAGTATCTTTTTACTCAAAGGGACTTGAACTTGAGGCAAAGAAGATGGGTTGATTATATGGAAGACTATGATTTCACTTTGCAGTATCACCCCGGGAAAGCTAATGTAGTAGCTGATGCACTAAGTAGAAAGCCTCATAGTACTTTGGCATGTTTGGCTCTTGAGGACTGGAAAAGGACAATCACAATGGGTGATTATAACTTGCAATACTATGAAGGGGAAGGAGTAGCTTGTATCTCTAACTTAGTGGCTACACCAGTACTACTTCAACAAGTTAAGCAACGTCAGTGGCAAGATGAGAAATTAAGACTTACTTGGAACCGAATCCAGGATGGTGAGCAACTAGATGGGTGGACAGTTAATGGTGAAGGGTACCTATACCATATGGGAAGACTAGTTGTTGCAGATATCCCTGAACTTAGGGAGACCATTTTGATTGAGGCCCATAGATCCAAATTCGCTGTACATCCTGGAAGTACAAAGATGTACCAAGATTTAAAGAGACAATATTGGTGGGAAGGAATGAAAAGAGATGTGGCCAGCTTTGTAGCTAAGTGTATAGTATGTCAGCAAGTGAAGGCTGAGCATCAGAGACCCTCAGGTTTACTTCAACCTTTGCCTATACCAGAATGGAAGTGGGACAAGATTACCATGGACTTTGTTACTGGATTGCCATTGACACCTTTGAAGCATGACGCTGTTTGGGTTATTGTTGATCGTTTGACTAAGTCTGCTCATTTTATTCCAATCAGGAAGGATTACAAGCTTACCAAGCTAGCTCGACTTTATGTAGACAATATAGTTCGACTACACGGAGTGCCTTCAAGCATTGTTTCTGATAGAGATCCTCGATTTACATCAAGGTTTTGGAAGGCCTTGCAGCAAGCCTTAGGGACTGAACTTCACTTGAGTACTGCCCATCATCCACAGGGAACGGATGGACGATGCGAGAGGACTATACAGACTTTGGAAGACATGCTTCGCTCTTGTGTTTTGGATTTTGGAGGTAGTTGGGGAGAACACTTGTCACTGGTGGAATTCACATACAACAACAGCTACCAAGCTAGTATAGGCATGGCTCCTTATGAGGCCTTATATGGGAGACCATGCAGATCGCCATTGTGTTGGGCAGAACCAGATGAGCATGTCACCATTGGACCCCAGATTATCACTAGTACCACTGAAAAGATTAAGGGAATCCAAGAAAGACTTAAGGTTGTTCAGAGTCGTCAAAAAAGCTATGCTGATCTCCATCGACGGGAAGTTGAGTTTAATGTTGGTGATTATGCCTTCTTGAAAGTTACTCCTATGCGTGGCGTAACGAGATTTGGAGTGAAGGGTAAGCTAGCCCCGAGGTATATTGGACCTTTTGAGGTTATCGAGAGGATTGGGGAGGTCGCTTATCGATTAAACTTACCAGGACGGTTGGGACATGTTCATAATGTGTTCCATGTGTCTATGTTGAGGAAGTATACTCCAGATCCGTCACATGTTATTGAGTATGAGGCAATCCCTCTTCAGGAAGATGTGACTTATGAAGAGCAACCTGTCAAAATCTTGGCGAGAGAGCTAAAAGTGTTAAGGAACAGAGAGATTCCAGTAGTCAAGGTCTTATGGAGGAACCACAGGGAAGACGAAGCTACTTGGGAGATAGAGTCCGAGATGTATATGAAGTATCCTCATTTGTTTAATTTTCAACTTGAAGTTGTACTTTAAAAATTTCGGGACGAAATTTCTTTAAGGAGGGGAGAATGAAAAGACTCGGTTTGACCGAGTCAAATGGGTTTATATATATATATAAAATAATAATAAAATAATATATATATATATATGTATGTAAAAAAAAAAAAAAAAAAATATTTGAAATGCATACAGAGCATCTCGTCCCCCTCACTCTCTATCTATATTTCTCATTCTCTCTCTCTTTAAAATACCAAAAATAAAAACCCATAAACCTCCATAACCACCACACTCCGGCGACCCACCTCCGGCCACCGCCCGACCCAACGCGCCGGACAAGTCGAAAGCCCAAGTGCCGGCGACCTCACTCCCCAAGCGGCGCCGCTCCTCTCGCCGCCGTTGACTCGGGATCGCAAGTCAAAGTTTGGGATTTCAAACTTTGAACGGGTTTTCCGGTCACCTCCGGCGTCCGTTTGACGAGAGATTTTCACCACTACACTCAGCTCGTCGAGGAGAACAACCTACACTAAACCATTTTTCCCGGTTCGCAACTTTTTCCGGTGACATTTTTGTAGCTCCGCCCCTTTCCGGCGACTTTCCGGTGACCTCGTGTACCGTTTTGACAAACGGTTGGCATGAGTGTGATCTACTCGTCGAGGTGGTCGTTTTGATATATACTACTCCTATTTTCGGCGACATTTCCGGTACACCAATTTTTACCGCCACCGATTGTTAACGTGCACCGCTTAGGTGAGGTTTCGGAATCCTAAATTTTAAATATAGTCATATTATATGTCGTTGGACTCGGTTTTGAATGTAGAATGCGATGATGATAATTATTTAATCATTTGATGGTATAGGTGAGAGTAATATGTAAGTTTGGACTAAACAATGGGAGCTCGGGACTTGAGAGCTTAAGATCGTCTTTTGGAAAAAGTTTAACAACTCGGGAGAGGTAGGGACTCAACTTGATTTTTGGACTTGATTTTTATATGCGTTGTATAACATTAGACATATTCCAATTTTTATGATTTACAAAATTGTTTGAAAAATTGAAAACTTAATCTGCATATTTTACGGATACATTGCGGGGCACCGAGTGCCAAATATATTTTTGTGTGCAAATATTTATGCAGGTTATGATTTTTGGGTTTATTCAAAATACAGCTGTTATGCTGCCGAATTTTCTAGAAAATAAAAAGGAATATGTTCTTTTGTTATGCTTATTATTTGCCTGCTTTGGTTATATTGATGAGAGCCATGTTGATCATGTTCGATGCATATTGTTGTTTCACGACCTAGTCTCTGTGTCATCATAGGTAGATCAGGTGTGCACTCACCTGTAGGTGAAAGACCTAGAATCTGTACAGGAGTGAATTAAATCTGAGCCCCGTTATTTATGGTGGGTATCAGATGCGACTACCCGGTTTTGGATGTCGTTTTCTATGATTTGGTATTGAGAGCTAGGGGTCTAGTGGACGGTGTGATATGCATTTGACGTTTGATTTGTGATTACTTGTGGTCTCTCTATTTTATTTGTACATATTCATACTGTTGATGAGACATTTTATTTTTATAAAGCTAACCATGCAGGAATTTTATTAAACCAAGGGTCCTTTGATATTAGTTGTTTTCCTACTGGGCTTTATAAGCTCACCCCCTATTTTCTCCCATTCCAGGAACTCAGTTTGATGCTAGTGGATGAGGATGGTACTGTTGGGAAAGGAATGTCGTTATTAGTTTAGTCATATTTTACTCTTTCACCTTCTAATGAGACTGATTTTGTATTTAAGAACCAATGGATGGTCTGGATGACTTAAATTAGCTATGTACTAGTTAGAAATGAGAAATGATGGATGCTAGGTATTATTTTGGTATTTTATTGACTTATTAAATCTATCTATTTGGTGATTACATAACTGTGGGGATATTACTGTTCTCTTATATTGATGAGTGGTCCTGATTTTTATTACTAATATATTTTTATTAATATAGGAGTTAATCCATTCTTTTAAATTAGTATTTTGTAATATAAATAAAAGGATCATTTATAAGCTTTATTTTCCTACAAGGGTCAAAGTGTGACCTTTGACCACCCAAGTTATGGATATTACACATCTGCCACAGCCTAGGGCTCGGGTCGTGACAAGTATGACCAGCAGCCGGAGTATGACCGGTTCGACCGATTAGGCTGATACTTAGGTTGGTGGTTCCGTACTATTTGACGCATCACGTCGGTACAGGCTAGAGTATGACCAGCAGCCGGAGTATGACCGGTTCGACCGATCAGGCTGATACTGTAACACGTCGGTACAGGCTGGAGTATGACCAGCAGGCGGAGTATGACCGGTTCGACCGATCAGGCTGTTACTTGTCAATTGTACCGTCCCTATGAACGTTCAGAACTCAGTACCGTGTTGGACACGGCAGTTAGGGGGACTCAGTATCGTGTTGGACACGGCAGTTAGGGTTATGGTCAGGGGTATGGGCGTCTGATCATGACCGAGATTTATGTATGAATATTATTATGCTTTTCTTACTGAGTCTGTTGACTCACAGTGCTATGTTTATGTGTAGGTAAGGGCAAGGCTAGGGCTGATGGACCGTGAGCTAGCCGTTGAAGATTGTACATGTCGGGGCGGTTAGGCCTGGAGCGTACGATCATCGGGACAGCGAGGCTATTTTTGTAATTAGTCGCTAGGCGACAAGTATTTTGTATAACAGTAAACTTTTGTAAATGATTTTGTAATCGGGATCCCGAGTCTTTTGTATAAATATTTTGTAAGTTTAATTAAAAAGCAAAAATTTTAATTAATCACGTTTTCCATAAACCTCGTTGATTAGCAACGAGCTGCACAGCATGTTTAAAAATCACGTAATACGCCTATGCTAGTTAGGGTGTTACAATAAACATCCAGAGAAATTAGCTTATCGACCCCCCGAACAGTACTATACGAATCGGTACTGAACATCCCCCTGTTATTGTACAGGCTCCCATAGCAATAACATATTTTGGTTCCGGCATTTGTGCATATAATCTCACTAATGAAGGAGCCATTTTCATTGTTACTGTACCCGCTGTTAAAATTAGGTCTGCCTGTCTAGGACTCGATCTTGGTACCAGTCCATAACGATCAAAATCAAATCGTGAACCTATTAATGAACCAAATTCAATAAAGCAACAACTGGTACCATAGAGAAGCAGCCATAAACTGGAGAGTCTTGACCAATTTGAAAGGTCGCTTGATGTAGTTGAAATGACTGAATTTTGGGATGTTCGATCAACTAAGGGAAACTCAATAATGGAATTTATAAATGTCTCAATCTTATTTTTTTCTTATCGTCATATGAATATTCAAGAGCTAAGACCATTCCAATGCTCCTTTTCGCCATGCATAAATTGAACCAACAATTAGGATAAGTACGAAAATTAAAGCTTCTATAAATACGGATACCCCCAATACATCGAAACTCATTGCCCAGGGATAAAGAAAAATCGTTTCAACATCAAAAACAACAAAAACTAGAGCAAACATATAATAACAGATTCAAAATTGTAACCAAGCATCCCCCATTGGTTCTATTCCTGATTCATAACTAGAAAGTTTTTCTAGTCCTTTTCTAATCGGGGCTAAAACTCCGGAAATTAGATATGCCAAAATAGGAATAACACTTGATATTATCAAAAATGCCCAGAAAATATCATATTCGTAAAGCAAAAGCATAGACGTACTCCCATTAATGTGGAAAATATACCGGATTAGTCAATCCAAATTGGACTTAATTGTTAAGTCATCCATAAATGTTTAGTCAAAATAACCATTCATTTTGATCGAATCGCTTAATTTCGTTTGTTTGTTGCGGTATATGTTTTGTTCAAGATTCTCTATATCCACTAGAATCTCATTTCTATTCCATTTACTTCGATTTTCTTTTGATTTTATATTGATAAAAAATCAAAAGAAACTAAATAGAATAAATCGAAGTATATTATACAAATTCGTTGCTTTTCAGATTATCTCTAAAGAATTAAAGGATTTAAAAATTTATTGTTTTTGGCTAATTTTTAGCTTATTTAGATAAGATAGAATAGATTCAAGATTATCTCGAGATAAAATAATTGTATATATTACAAATATTCTATTTTATAGGGCTATACGGAGTCGAACCGTAGACATTCTCGGTAAAACAGACCAAACTTTTTATTATCAAAATGATTTGAACTGTTTCAAAGACCCAACATGCTTTTTTTCGCATTGGGCTTTTTCGTTAACCGATATAAATATCAGTTAGTGTGCCATATTTTTTTGATAGAAAAATAAAAAGATAGCTCCACGTGCTCTGATTCATTATGTGCATTCGAATCCAGGAGCACTACCAAAGTGTTTCAAAGAAGGATTATCCTGACGTAGGTCTGCTTTTGGCCTAGATCAACTTAAGTTAAATGGAGTTTCTATCGCTCTAGTTGACTCAAATATGAAACTTTATACACCTTAAAGTTCGTAAGATAGAACAAAAAGATAATTTTTTTGAGGTCCTTATACTCATTAGGCTTAGCATTGAATAAATAGAATATTCACCTTATCAGTATCGCAAATCAATGATAGATTCTATTTTGGCATCCGTTTAGGCGCCCAAATCAGACCAAACCATTTGTCAGGCTATTGTTCTCTTCTTTTGTTCCCCAAAAGCATAGAGTAAGACATCCATTGATCAATAAGATCAAATCTTTTGATTACCTCCTCTGAAAAACATTGGCACGCGTGTAAACGAGGTGCTCTACCAACTGAGCTACAGCCCTTATGCTTGTGATACATATTTTATCATGTACATAATTTCTTGTCAAGATAGCTCTTTGATCTCTTTCATTTGGTATTGCTTATAAGTAGTATTCAATTTATAATCCATCCATGGGATAGGTCCCCTTTTGTTTTTCTTTTGTGAGGATAAAAGACCTACTTAACTCAGTGGTTAGAGTATTGCTTTCATACGGTGGGAGTCATTGGTTCAAATCCAATAGTAGGTAGAACTTATTAGATAGCAACGTCACTAGTATATAATGAGTTTTTATACTCATTCCCTTTTATTGATTTTGTATATTTTTCATCCTACTCTATTGAATTTTCTAATTTCAAATTAGTTCATTGCATTAGAATTTGATTCTACTTAAATTCGATTTGATTCTCATTCGATTTTAATTTAAATCGTCATAAGCAAAATAAGGTGTAAAAATAGAATTTCTGTTTATACACCTTATTTTTCTTATTCGAACACACTAACTAGTTACGACATCATATTGATAGCCTCTACTCGTGTCCTAGCTCGTCTGAGAGCTAGATTTGCCTCAATTGTTTGTCTCTTGCCTTCAGCTTTACTCAAGTTAACTTCTGCTATTTCAAGAGTTTGCTGAGCTTCTTGTGGATCAATGTCACTACCCTTCTCCGCATCATTTACTAAAACAGTGATCTCATTATTCCCTATTCTAGCAAAACAACCCATCAGAGCCATCGTTAACCATTGGTCTTGAAGGTGTATTCTCAAAATACAGATATCTACAGCTGTGGCAATAGGCGTGTGATTTGGTAATATGCCAATTTGTCCACTATTAGTCGATAAAATTATTTCTTTCACTTATGAATCCCAAACAATTCGATTTCGGGTCAGTACATAAAGATTTAAGGTCATTTCTTCAATTTGTTCTCCATTTCTAAGTTCGTAGCATTCGTAGTAGCTTCATCAATGTTACCGACCAAATAAAAAGGCTATTCAGGAAGACCATCTAATTCTCCAGAAAGAATCAATTTAAACCTTTTAATTGTTTATGGTAGACCAACATATTTCCCGGGGAACCTGCAAATACTTCTGCTACGAAAAAAGATTGTGATAAGAAACGCTCAATTTTTTGTGCTCTTGCTACGGTTAAGCGGTCTTCTTCGGATAATTCGTCCAACCCAAGAATAGCTATAATGTCCTGAAGTTCTTTGTAACATTGTAAAGTTTGTTTAACTCTTTGCGCAATTTCATAATGTTCTTCACCAACAATCCGAGGTTGGAGCATAGTTGATGATGAATCTAAAGGATCTACTGCTCGATAGATGCCTTTGGCGGCCAATCCTCTTGATAGTATGGTAGTCGCATCTAAATGTGCAAATGTCGTGGCCGGAGCTGGATCAGTCAAATCGTCCGCGGGTACATGAACTGCTTGAATAGAAGTTATGGACCCCTCTTTGGTAGAAGTAATTCTTTCTTGTAAAGAACCCATTTCAGTAGTAAGAGTGGGTTGATAACCTACAGCGGAAGGCATTCTGCCTAATAAGGCGAATACTTCGGATCCTGCTTGGACAAAACGAAAGATATTGTCAATAAATAGAAGTACGTCTTATTCATTAACATCTCGGAAATACTCCGCCGTAGTTAGAGCAGTTAAACCAACTCTCATACGAGCCCCTAGTGGTTCATTCATCTGACCATAGACTAGAGTCACTTTTGATTCGGCAATATTTTGTCCATTAATTACGCCAGATTCTTTCATTTCCATGTAAAGATCATTTCCTTCACAGGTACGTTCACCTACTCCGCCAAATACGGATACGCCCCCATGAGCTTTGGCAATGTTGTTGAACAATTCCATAATGAGTACTGTTTTACCTACTCCAGCGCCCCCGAAGAGTCCTATTTTTCCTCCACGGCGATAAGGGGCTAAAAGATCTACTACTTTAATTCCTGTTTCAAAAATTGATAATTTTGTATCTAATTGTATAAAGGCAGGTGTAGATTTATGAATAGGAGATGTTGTGCGAGTATCTACCGGACCTAAATTATCAATGGGCTCCCCAAGTACATTGAAAATTTGTCCTAGTGTCGCTCCACTGACTGGAACACATAAAGGAGCTCCTATGTCAATCACATCCATTCCTCTTATTAGACCATCTGTAGCACTCATAGCTACAGCTCTAACTCGATTATTTCCTAATAATTGTTGTACTTCACAGGTCACATTAATTTGTTGATCAACAGTATCTCGGGCCTTAACTATCAAAGCATTGTAAATATTAGGCATTTTCCCCGGTGGAAAAGCTACATCCAGTACCGGACCAATGATTTGAGAAATACGCCCCAGGTTTTTGTTTTCAAGCGCGAGAACCCTAGGACTAGAAATAGTAGGATTTATTCTCATAAAAAAGAAAAATATGTCAAAATTTTTTGTGAAATTGAAATAAAAAATAAAGGTTCGAGAGAAAAGAAAGTAAAGTTGATCGGTTAATTCAATTAAGAGATGGGCGTTAGTGTTGGAAATTATTTTACCAGGATCTTAGATCTACTCACAAGTATGTTGATTAACATCCTAAATATGAACTTTCTAAAACGATAAAATAAACACATATAAAGTTTAGGAAACCTTACATTGGGTGCAGCGGAATATAATGACTCCTTCCGTTCAGATATCTAGCCCTTGATTCCTTTCTGTAGCAGAGCATTATCAATATCTGAACCTGGATCTCTTTCTCTGAATCTTTGATGCTGAAACCTCCTTCTTGCTGAAAGTCTTTCTTCACGATCTTCCTCACTATGATTGAGGTATCACTTGCTGTGTGTGGGCACTACTCATACACTAAGGATTTCGAAATTCAAGAGGGAAGAGAAAGAAGAAGTGGCAGGTAAAGATAGGGAGAGAGAAAGGCTCAGGTTTTTCTCTGAAGGAAAAATAGAAAATTTAAGTGTAATTTTCCTGAAGCCTTCACTATCTATTTATAGCATTCCACTAGGGTTAGGTTTGAATTATTTGGCATTAAAATAATGAAAATATCAGTTTATATTTCCTACAAAAGTGGCTGGCCCTATACTAGTGGATTTGGGCCTCACTTTTTGCAATTTTGCAGTTTTATCTTTTCTGCATCTGATTTTCTCAAAAACGCCAATTTTCTAATTCAACCATTTAAATGCCAATTCTAACTATTTAATAACTATAAATAATTATTAAATAATATTGTCATTTATAATATTTATTAATTGAACCATACAAAGTATCATAATTAACAAATATGCCCCTATAAACTCTTTCTTTACAATTTTGCCCTTACTTAGTGAAAATTTCACAAATAGACATAGTCTAATTTGAGAATTATAATTGATTAATCAAAACAAATTACATGAGTCTTACAAGCAATATTATCTCAACTAGTGGGGGGACCATGGGTCTATATAACTGAGCTTCCAATAAGTAGATCAAGAATTTAGCACTAAAATTCACTAACTTATTAATTCTTCGTTGAATCCACGCATAGAACTTAGAATTGCACTCTCAGTATATAGAATGCTCTATATGTTCCACCATATAGACACATCATTAGTTATCCATTGTTATAATCCTAATGTGATCAATGATCCTCTATATGAATGATCTACACTGTAAAGGGATTAGATTACTGTAACACCCTACAATGTATTTATTCCTTAAAACACTTGACCCCGTATAAATGATATTTCAGCTTATGTGAAATGAGTGCTCCACCATTTATGTTCGTTTGGTCAAGCTCGAAGGAGATCATCCTTTGCTTACTATTCGCCAGATAGAAGCTATAGATTCCATGTTTATGATAGCGCTCCCACTCAATTGCACTACCGTGTTCCCAAAATGTACATATCACCCTGACCTAAAAGTAGGCTTAACTAACAAATCAAAGAACACGAATAGCCTTTCAAGATTGAGCCTAATCATATCAGGATTAAGATCATTTGATCTAGGATCAACTAGGCGATATTGACTTGAATAGATATTACGGTAAGTTTAATAAATCTAAGTCAAAGTTCAATATCGGTCCCTTCCGATGCATACTCCATGCATCCAACCTGAGCTTTACTTTAACCAATGTTCTGGAAAGAACATAGTATTTCTCCAAATACAAGTAAACTCTGTTGTAGATTATCATATCAGTAAAACCCTATGTCTGATAAATCTAGGAAAACTTTATTCACATAGTCATGTTTACTTTCCAATGTGTTGACGGCACAATAAACAGGATCAAGTATGTGAAAAGGGTTTCAGATGAATTTATACATTATGTACATATAATCATGAAATAAATCATGTGAACCATGCAACATTAAATGTTATTTCTGATCTATATTAATAAGTAAATCTGATTATATTGAAATGAGTTTTATTTAGGGCATAAAACCCAACAAACTCCCACTTGCACTAATATAAAACAAAAAGTGCGTTTCAAATAATCTCAACACCTTGATATATAAATCAAGTGTAGTAGTAGTAAACTCCTCGTAATAGGATCTGAAAGGTTGAATTAACCACAACCTTTTCTCCACTATTACTCTTCCTTTAATCACAAAATCATTGATAATGTGAAATTCCTCTCTATATGTCTACTCTCTTGTGATACTGGATTCTATATCTTTGACAACTACTTTTGGTTAATCAGGAAATTAACACTAGTAGTTTAAGGCAATTTGGAATGATGCCAAAAATGTATAGAACTTTCCTTAGACTGAATAAGTACCTTTCCTGCAACCTTAACATTCAGTCCCTCTCTGGTAGACCTAGAGACTTCAGATAGGTTTTTACACTTCTCCAAAATCACTATTCCACCCCCAGAGTAATCACCATCTTATCAGAAAGATTTTCTAGCACAAAGGCAAATTTCAAAATCTGATATGGTGTAGTCTAAGAGTTTTAAACACACTCTTATAGACTAACATATAGTTCCTCTTCTTAATCTTAAGATTTACTTGATTGTCTTCCAATGTTCTTCTCCTGGATTAATCTGATATGTACTCATTACTCCCACTCAACAGCATGTGTCTGGTCTAAGGCATACAAAAGCATATCTAAGACCACTCACTGTTGATTTAAGAAATTCTTTCATGGCTTTATCTTTTCTGGAATAGTTGAGACTTTTCCTTAGATAAATAAAATCTATGTCTAAGAAGTTGTGAAGCTTCTATAGATTGCCATTAGAAAGAAAATGCTTCAGCATCTTACTAAAGTAAGTTGCTTGCATTAGAGTAAGTAATTACCAGGTATACCACAAGCCATAGGTTTAGATAAAATCAAACCTATAATACTAGGAACAGGAAGTTTGTTAAGTCCATAGAATAGACTTATTAACTAAAATTTCCTTTTATGTCCTTGTAATAGAAAACTTTAGGTTATTCCATGTGAATGAATTAAACCATAGTTCTATTGGCTTTTCTTCTTAGTTTCTTATCTTGACAATCCATTACTTGTTTAAACTCACAATGGATTTTAATCACTAGTATCTCCTAAGTCATAAGAAGGTGAGTTCCTAGAAACTCTCCCACTACGACAAGGTACCGTGAATTATGTCGAAGAAAACTAAATGGTATTAACCTCTTTGGTTGTGACAAGACAACAGAGGCAGTGGGATGATCATATGTTATATAAGATGATAGAACACTTTTGGAATCAAGAATTAAATATCTCCTTTATTTGCTACTTGTTTTCAGACTTAGTCATTATCTTAGAAAAGTAGTATTTGTTTGAACAAACACTTTCTTATCTATTGACAATGGGATGGTCCACCCCTAATCACTTAGAATAGCTAACAAACCATGGTTAATGGTTCTAGCTTTTCTTAAGATTTTGATTAGGTCATCCATGAATCTAGTAATAATTTACATTAAGTATACAACCATTACATCATTCTGAAATTGTATTACCATAGAAGGATTTAGGCAACGACTAGTAACTAATCATCAACATGCAACTCGAAATTTCTGGGGAGGTAAGTTTGGATATAATTCAAAAATCAAATTAATGATCTTTGAACTGCATATCTACTAACTATTTCTCCACCCCTATCAGTTCGCAAGATCTTTAACCACTTACCTTAATGGTTTTAACCATTGCTAGAAATTTATGAAATTTTTCAAACATTTCAAATTTCTTTGCTAAAAGGTATATCTAGAGTTATCGTTTTAAGAATACAATGAAAAACTCATATCCACCCCTGAATGTACATCCATCTGCGAATGAGATGAACTACTTTCAGTGGATTTCGTTGTTAACAAATATTCAACCGATGTTTAGTTATTTTTTTATTCAATTTAAATGAGTGAATTTTCAAGTTCAACAAAAATCCATTAAACTCCAGTTTCAAATTCAAAATAAAATATCAAGCGGATGAATAAAAATTTTGAGAAATCTGTGGAATTCGAACCCGAACTCCATTTATGCTTCATTTTTCTATCTCATTGGCTCTTATTTCCTATTTCAACATATCGATGTAGGCTTAGCCTATATATTATTTTAGAATATTTTATTTTTTATATATATACCCCTTGTTTCTTTTCATGGACAAATTTTGCCTGTTTTTACATCTAATCTAGGATTTACATATACAACATATTACTGTCAATGGCGAATTTATTATATATTTTGATTAAAAAAAAAGGATACGAGATTAGAAACTTGAAAAAATAAGATTGGGTTGCGCTATATATATGAAAGAGTATACAATAATGATATATTTGACGAAAGATTCCTGCGATAAGGTTTCATTAACTCCAAATTCATGTTGAGTAGACCTTATTATTGCGAGAATTCTTAATTCATGAGTTGTAGGGAGGGATTTATGTCACCACAAAGAGAGACTAAAGCAAGTGTTGGATTCAAAGCTGGTGTAAAAGATTATAAATTGACATATTACACTCCGGAATATCAAACCAAAGATAGTGATTGTTGGAAATTATTTTACCAGGATCTTAGATCTACTCACAAGTATGTTGATTAACACCCTAAATATGAACTTTCTAATACGATGAAAAAAACACATATAAAGTTTAGTAAACCTTACATTTGGTGCAGCGGAATATAATTACTCCTTCCGTTCAGATATCTAGCCCTTGATTCCTTTCTGTAGCAGAGCATTATCAATATCTGAACCTGGATCTCTTTCTCTGATTCTTTAGTGCTGAAACTCCTTCTTGCTGAAAGTCTTTCTTCACGATCTTCCTCACTATGATTGAGGTATCACTTGCTGTGTGTGGGCACTACTCTAATCACTAAGTGTTTCAAAATCTTAAGGAAGAAGAGAGAGAGAGAGTGGGCGGCTAAAGGTAGAGAGAGAGGCTCAGGTTTTTCTGAATGAAAAGTGTAGAAATTTTAGTGTAAATTTCCTGAAGCCTTCACTATCTATTTATAGCATTCCACTAGGGTTAGGTTTGAATTATTTGGCATTAAAATAATGAAAATATCAGTTTGAAAAATCATTCCAAGTGGCCGGCCATGTAGAGTAATGGGCCTTACTTGGATTTTGCAGTTTTCTCAATTCTTCATCTCATTTTCTCAAAAACGCCAATTTTCTAATTCAACCATTTAAATGTCAATTCTAACTATTTAATAACTATAAATAATTATTAAATAATATTGTCATTTATCATATTTATTAATTGAACCATACAAAGTATCCTAATTAACAAATATGCCCCTATAAACTTTTTCTTTACAATTTCGCCCTTACTTAGTGAAAAATTCACAAATAGACATGTTTACTTTCCAATATGTTAACAACACAATAAACAGGATCAAGTATGTGAAAAGAGTTTCAAATGAATTTATACATTATGTACATATAATCATGAAATAAATCATGTGAACCATGCAACATTAAATGTTATTTCTGATCTATATTAATAAGTAAATCTGATTATATTGAAATGAGTTTTATTTAGGGCATAAAACCCAACAAACTCCCAATTTCACTAATATAAAACAAAAAGTGCATTTCAAATAATCTCAACACCTTGATATACAAATCAAGTGTAGTAGTAGTAAACTCCTCGTAATAGGATCTGAAAGGTTGAATTAAACACAATCTTTTCTCCACCATTACTCTTCCTTAATCACAAAATCATTGATAATGTGAAATTCCTCTCTATATGTCTACTCTTTTTGGGATACTGGATTCTATACCTTTGGCCACTACTTTTGGTTAATCAGGAAATAACACTAGTAGTTAAGGCAATTCAGAATGGTGCCAAAGATGTATAGAACTTTCCTTAGACTGAATAAGTACCTTTCCTGCAACTTTAACATTCAGTCCCTTTCTGGTAGACCTAGAGACTTCAAATAGGTTTTTACACTTCTCCAAAATCACTATTCCACCCCCAGAGTAATCACCATCTTATCAGAAAGATTTTCTAGCCCAAAGGCAAATTTTGAAATCTGATGTGGTGTAGTCTAAGAGTTTTAAACACACCCTTATAGACTAACATATAGTTCCTCTTCTTTATCTTAAGATTTACTTGATTGTCTTCCAATGTTCTTCTCCTGGATTAATCTGATACCTACTCATTACTCCCACTCAACAGCAGGTGTCTGGTCTAAGGCATACTAAAGCATATCTGAGACCTCTCACCGTTGATATAAGAAATTCTTTCATGGCTTTATCTTTTCTGCAATAGTTTAGACTTTTCCTTAGATAAATAAAATCTATGCCTAGAAGTCGAGAAGCTTCTATAGATTGCCATGAGAAAGAAAATGCTTCAGCATCTGACTAAAGTAAGTTGCTTGCATTAGAGTAAGTAATTACCAGGTATACCACAAGCCATAGGTTTAGATAAACTCAAACCTATAATACTAGGAACAGGAAGTTTTGTTAAGTCCATTGAATAGACTTATTAACGAAAATTTCCTTTTATGTCCTTATAATAGAAAACTTTAGGTTACTCCATGTGAATGGATCAAACTATAGTTCTCTTGGCTTTTTTCTTCGTTTCTTATCTTGACAATCCATTACTTGTTTAAACTCACAATGGATTTTAATCACTAGTGTCTTCCAAGTCATAAGAAGGTGAGTTCCTAGAAACTCTCCCACAAGGTACCGTGAATTATGTCTAAGAAAACTAAATGGTATTGATCTCTTCGGTTGTGACAAGAGAACAGAGGCAGTGGGATCATCATATGTTAAATAAGATGATAGAACACTTTTGGAATCAAGAAAAATATCTCCTTTATTTTCTACTTTTCAAACTTAGTCATTTTCTTAGAAAAGTAGTATTTGTTTAAACAAATACTTTCTTATCTATTGACTATGGGATGGTCAACCCCTAATCGCTTAGAATAGCTAACAAACCATGGTTAACAGTTCTAGCTTTTCTTAAGATTTTGATTAGGTCATCCATGAATCTAGTAATGATTTACATTAAGTATACAACCATTACATCATTCTGAAATTGTATTACCATAGAAGAACTTAGGCAACGACTAGTAACTAATCATCAATATGCAAATCGAAATTTCTGGGGAGGTAAGTTTGGATATAATTCAAAAATCAAATTTAATGATCTTTGAACTGCATATCTATTAACTATTTCTCCACCCCTATTAGTTCGCAAGATCGTTAACCACTTACCTTAATGGCTTTAACACCATTGCCAGAAATTTAGAAATTTTTCAAACATTTCAAATTTCTTTGCATAAGGTATAATCTAGAGTTATCGTTTTAAGAATACAACGAAAAAACTTATATCCACCCCTGAATGTACATCCATCTACGAATGAGATGAACTACTTTCAGTAGATATAGGCATATTAACTCTTTGCAGAGATTCATCTTGTCAAAACAACTATGAACAAGATACAAATGCCATAGATTAATAAAATTTTGGTTGTGTCTTTTGATGACTTAGGTTTAGTTACTTCAATGAGTTCATAGAATAGTGCAAGTGGATCCTGGTCACAGAATATTAAACTCAAATTCCATACAGTTTGAATCCATGATAGAAAATGGTTATTAAACACTTGTGAAAGTGTAACTATATTGTATTCCGGAATTAGAAATATAAGAATATCTGTTTGGAATCTAAAATTAAAGTCAAAGACTTAAATTTATACCAAATATAATGAGTAATTCTTCTTGGACCACCACTACTAATTTAAACTCTAAGTCAGATTTGCCAATACAAGTAGGAGATTTCTAAGATTGAGTATTTATATCATTGTGGAATAGAATTTCGGGATTATAATTATATGCGTCATTTAATTTCTTAAGAGAAAATATAATGACATGAAATGATTTATAGACCATTCATCCAATGATATGCTATTGAGCTAATTCGAAATGAATAAGCTAAGAGGAATTAGGATAATTTCGTTTATAAATAAGAATCCAACGATGCTTCGATTAGCGAAAGTCAAAGTAATCTTATCTATAAAATCTTCTTGTTTCATATTGTAAAAATACTAGTCTAAGGTGTCATCAGTTGATGAACAGCTAGATGTTGCATATACAATATTTATCTTTCGAGATCTAACACTATTATGTATGTCTAATGGTGAAAATCAACTAGGGATTTATCTCATTAGATAAACAAACCAAGTTAGACCAACAATGAAGATTCGAAATTAAACTACAACTTAATAATAGAAAATAACATGGTTCAATATAAATTCATACACAATTCATAAATTATTAAACATAATGCAAGTAGGAATGACAAGTGAAAATACTAAAACATACAATCCTAAATAATTTCTAAGGTTTTCAACAAACTGATATCAGTGTCCCGTTTAGGCGAGAGTCAAAGCTACCATTTATTGAATAGAGTTGTCAGCTCATCTAAAATGTTAAACATTCTAACAACCTTTTATTCGATCAAGATTGGAATTCAGCGTTGTCCCGTTTAGGCGAGAGTCAAGGCAATTCTATCTTATGAGCTTCCACCATTGTTTCATAATTTACAAGTCAAATATGGTCGCCACCATTAGGGTGATCCATACCATATAAAACACTTACAAACTACTTATCTTTTGAGATTAAATGGTGCGAAATTGCTAATGAACGTTCCTCCATTAGGGAGGATTACTCACTAAAACAAACGCGATGTAAAACCAACAATGGAGATCGAATATCTTAATAATAATAAAGCTCATTATTTAAAGAGAGTTGTATTTTCTTTGAAACCTATTTAATCTATTTATTTTAAATATATATTTATTAATTAAATTTCCAATTTAGAATGAGAAATTCTAAATATAAATTTTAATTTAATATTTATAAATTTTACTTAGATGGATATGAAAATAACATGAATTTCTTCCATCTTAGTAATAATTTCTAATAAATAATTAGAAAAATATTCAATTTAAGTTGTTACAAAATTAATTTAAATCAATTTACAACTCAAATTTAATTTTTTATAAATATATATTGCATTTCGAAAAGTTAAAGTATTTAAGAATACAATTTTCGAAAATGCATGTTAAAATAAAAAATAAATCCTGGAAAAATTATTCTAATTTAATGTTGGCCCAAAATTAATTAATAAAATTAATTTACAACAAAAAATATAATTTTCCTATTTAATTAAATATATAAGAAAAATTTCAAATATTTAAGTATGATGATGAAAATTAACTTAAATATTAATTTTCTATTTAATTAAATACACTAGAAAAATACTTCAAGCAAAAACAGATAATATCTATCTAGATTTTCATGGACTAATTAATTTATTTTCTAATTAAATATATTTTACTTCATTTATTTTAATTAATCATTAAATGAAAAAATCATTGATTTAAGTTGGTTCAAAATTAAAATAAATAATTTACAACTTTAATCTATTTTTCAAATAAAATTCGAAATTCCAGCATTTAAGAAATGCAATTTCAAAATTTGATTAATAAAACAAAGAAAAAATATATTTTGAAAATTACTTAAATTTAGTTGAAAAAATAAATTTCAACTAAAAATAATTTTCTATTTAATTAAGTGTCATGAAAAAGAAATTTTTAAGTATCATGATGAAAATCAACTTAGATATTTAATTTTCAAATTAATTAAATGTATTTAATTCAAGAAATAAATAATTAAGTGTAGAGAAGGCTTAATTATTAATCTCTAGTTTAATACTAGGAAAAATATACTTAAAATAAATTGTACCAAAATTAATTATTTAAATAATTAATTTCACAATGTATAATATTTTCCTATTCAATATTAGAAATAATAAGTAGTCTAGAAATAACTATCTAGAAAATATCTTATTAGACTATGTATCTTTTCCACAAAATTTGAAAAAAATATCTAATTTAAGTTGTATTAAAAAAAATAAAACTTATATATTTTCAAATTTAAATTTAATTAAATATCAAAAATTAAGTTGTAACCGCTTAATTTGAAAATATTCTATTTTAAGTTAATATTCGAAAAGATATCAACTTAAAAAAAAATATCTAAAGAATCTTAATAACTAATTCCTAAAATTCCTCAACTTAATTTTGAAATTTTAAATCCAAAAGATATTCAGATTTAAGTTGATTAGTTATAGATAACTAAATATCAACTTAAATAGGAATATTTAATGAAAAATTTAAATTAAGCTTCAGAAAGAATCTAGATGGTTATAATTCTATATTTAATTAAATACAAGCAAATACATATAGTTTAGCTTAGAATATAAAATTCTTTAAACTATGGTTTTCTTAAATTAATTTCAAAACAAATGAAATTAATTATGTTGCTAATCAATTTTATTAGGTTAAACTAATTTAATTAACCTAGTACAGTTATTCAAATCAGGCAAATGGGCCTTCACAATTGGGTAGTTCATGTGAGGGGGTGTTGGGTTCAGTATGTCGTACCCACTTCTATGACTCCCAACTCTCACACAAGGCCCAAAAGAGAGGAATTTAACCTTAAAATGAACAACTGTTATTAATTGAATAAGCCCAAAACTAAATGGGCCTAAATAAAATCTATCAAAAACTATGATATTTTATTTAGCAACAACAACCTATATGCATCTATAACAAAATTAAACATATAGGCTCACACAGGCACACAATTTGGATGCATCCTATCATGTTGCTAGGTCATACACAGATGAAAGAAGATTGTGAAAATTACCTATTACAAATTATTTATTTTGACCAAGGGAGCCATGAGTTAAAATCAGATCATTGGATCTCTCAACAAGTTAACCATGGCTATTTGCAATCAAGCAATAATAGATTTTAAAAACTTACAAACAAGCTAAAACACATACTCCTGCAACAAGGTTAGCTGGATAGTTGGATGAAGGATTTATTTAATTTTAAATAAATAATTTTAAAAAATTAATTATATAAAAAAAATTATTTTTGAAATAATAAAATAAAATAAAATTTAAAAATTTCGAAATTAAAAAAAATTTAAAATTAAACCTACAATTTTGAAAAATTAGGTTTCAACCAACCTAAATATCATTTCAAAATTTGCTAACTACTTTTAAAAATTTAATGTTATTTTATAAATAAAAATTAAATAAAAATTAAAAAAGATAAATAAATATCTTTTTCAGATTTCATAATTTAATTTAAATAAATAAAATAACAAAATTTAAAAGTTAGCAAAATATTTTACATCTATTTAAAATTACATGATTATAGTTATCTTATTTTAAATTTAAATAAGGTCAAATTATTTTAAAAAAAATTAAATTTAAAAAATTTAATATTTCACCTTAAATTTAAAAATAAGATAAGATATAATCAAATTTAAAAATAAGATAGACAATTAAGCAAAAAAGATAGATATTTACTATTTTTCAAATTCAAATTACACTAATATCATGAATTAAATTTAAAAAATATTAATTAATTTAATTATGATAATTAGAATTGAATTAGGAATAGTAAATGTATAAATACCGAACTACACAAAAAATCGGAAGTTAAATCCATGAAATAGCATGAAAAATCGAAGAAAAACGAAAAATTTGCGAGCAGTACGGACAGTATGCCAAGCATACTGTCCACGCGCGCGTTTGGGGCTGCATGGGTGAGGAAACACGGCACTGGGAAGGGATTGCAGCATTTCCCCGCGCGCGCGTGGTGCAGTGACACCACCCCGATATTTTCGAAACTTCAAAAAATCATAACTAATTCAAATTAAATCGAAATTGAGTTTTGTAAAAAAGTAACTTGCTTAATTTTTTCCATAATATCCAATAAAAATAATTCCAGAAACAGATATTCAATTATTTGTCACGAAAATTCGCAAACATCAATCAATCATCATATAACACTCAATACAACATGATACCATCCAAAACATCAAACAATCGTTTTAAGTCCAAATTTCTTGCTAGAAAATAAATTACCATGGCTCTGAGGCCAGTTGTTGGAAATTATTTCACCAGGATCTTAGATCTACTCACAAGTATGTTGATTAAGACCCTAAATATGAACTTTCTAATACGATGAAATAAACACATATAAAGTTTAGTAAACCTTACATTGGGTGCAGCGGAATATAATGACTCCTTCCGTTCAGATATCTAGCCCTTGATTCCTTTCGGTAGCAGAGCATTATCAATATCTGAACCTGGATCTCTTTCTCTGATTCTTTAGTGCTGAAACTCCTTCTTGTTGAAAGTCTTTCTTCACGATCTTCCTCACTATGATTGAGGTATCACTTGCTGTGTGTGGGCACTACTCTAATCACTAAGTGTTTCGAAATCTTATGGAAGAAGAGAGAGAGAGAGAGTGGGCGGCCAAAGGTAGAGAGAGAGGCTCAGGTTTTTCTGAATGAAAAGTGTAAAAATTTTAGTGTAAATTTCCTGAAGCCTTCACTATCTATTTATAGCATTCCACTAGGGTTAGGTTTGAATTATTTGGCATTAAAATAATGAAAATATTAGTTTGAAAAATCATTCCAAGTGGCCGGCCATGTAGAGTAATGGGCCTTACTTGGATTTTGCAGTTTTCTCAATTTTGCATCTGATTTTCTCAAAAACGCCAATTTTCTAATTCAACCATTTAAATGCCAATTCTAACTATTTAATAACTATAAATAATTATTAAATAATATTGTCATTTATCATATTTATTAATTGAACCATACAAAGTATCATTATTAACAAATATGCCCCTAAAACTCTTTCTTTACAATTTCGCCCTTAGTGAAAAATTCACAAATAGACATAGTCTAATTTGAGAATTATAATTGATTAATCAAAACCAATTAGATGATTCTTACAAGCAATATTATCTCAACTAGTGGGGGGACCATGGGTCTATATAACCGAGCTTCCAATAAGTAGATCAAGAATTTAGCACTAAAATTCACTAACTTATTAATTCTTCGTTGAATCCATGCATAGAACTTAGAATTGCACTCTCAGCATATAGAATGCTCTATATGTTCCACAATATAGACACATCATTAGTTATCCATTGTTATAATCCTAATTTGATCAATGATCCTCTATATGAATGATTTACATTGTAAAGGGATTTAGATTACCGTTACACCCTACAATGTATTTAATCCTTAAAACACTTAACCCCGTATAAGTGATATTTCAGCTTATGTGAAATGAGATCTCCACCATTTATTTTCGTTTGGTCAAGCTCGAAGGAGATCATCCTTTACTTACTATTCGCCAGATAGAAGCTATAGATTCCATGTTTATGTTAGCGGTCCCACTCAATTGCACTACCGTGTTCCCAAAATGTACGTATCACCCTGACCCAAAAGTAGGCTTAACTAACAAATCAAAGAACACGAATAGCCTCTCGAGATCGAGCCTAATCATAACAGGATTAAGATCATTTGATCTAGGATCAACTAGGCGATATTGACTTAAATAGACATTACGTTAAGTTTAATAAATCTAAGTCAAAGTTCAATATCGGTCCCTTCCGATGCATACTCCATGCATCCAACCTGAGCTTTACTTTAACCAATGCTCTGGAAAGAACATAACATTTCTCCAAATGCAAGTAAACTCTGTTGTAGATTATCATATCAGTAAAACCCTGTGTCTGATAAATCTAGGAAACTTTATTCACATAGTCATGTTTACTTTCCAATATGTTGACAACACAATAAACAGGATCAAGTATGTGAAAAGGGTTTCAGATGAATTTATACATTATGTACATATAATCATGAAATAAATCATGTGAACCATGCAACATTAAATGTTATTTCTGATCTATATTAATAAGTAAATCTGATTATATTGAAATGAGTTTTATTTAGGGCATAAAACCCAACACTGATATCTTGGCAGCATTTCGAGTAACTCCTCAACCTGGAGTTCCCCCTGAAGAAGTAGGGGTTGCGGTAGCTACTAAATCTTCTACTGGTACATGGACAACTGTATGGACTGATGGGCTTACCAGCCTTGATCGCTACAAAGGTCGATGCTACCACATCGAGCCCGTTGCTGGAGAAGAAAATCAATTTATTGCTTATGTAGCTTATCCCTTAGACCTTTTTGAAGAAGGTTCTGTTACTAACATGTTTACTTCCATTGTGGGTAATGTATTTGGGTTCAAGGCCCTACGCGCTCTACGTCTGGAAGATTTGAGAATCCCTACTTCTTATACTAAAACTTTCCCAAGTCCGCCTCATGGGATCTAAGTTGAGAGAGATAAATTGAACAAGTATGGTCGCCAACTATTGGGATGTACTATTAAACCTAAATTGGGGTTATCGGCTAAGAATTACGGTAGAGCAGTTTATGAATGTCTTCGCGGTGGACTTGATTTTACCAAAGATGATGAGAACGTAAATTCCCAACCATTTATGCGTTGGAGAGACCGTTTCTTATTTTGTGGAGAAGCAATTTATAAATCACAGGCTGAAACAGGGGAAATCAAAGGACATTACTAGAATGCTACTGTAGGTACATGTGAAGAAATGATCAAAAGGGATGTATTTTCCAGTGAATTGGGAGTTCCTACCGTAATGCATGATTACTTAACAGGAGGATTCACTGCAAATACTGTTCTGGCTCATTATTGTTGAGATAATGGTCTACTTCTTCACATCCACCGTGCAATGCATGCGGTTATTGATAGACAAAAGAATCATGGTATACACTTCCATGTACTAGCTAAAGCGTTACATATGTCTGGTGGAGATCATATCCATTCAGGTACTGTAGTAGGTAAACTTGAAGGGGAAAGAGAAATCACTTTAGGCTTTGTTGATTTACTACGTGATGATTTTATTGAAAAAGATCGAAGACGTGGTATTTATTTCACTCAAGATTGGGTCTCTCTACCAGGTGCTTTTCCTGTGGCTTCAGGGGGTATTCACGTTTGGCATATGCCAGCTTTGACCGAGATCTTTGGAGATGATTCCGTACTACAATTTGGTGGAGGAACTTTAGGACATCCTTGGAGAAATGCACCTGGTGCTGTCGCTAATCGAGTAGCTCTAGAAGCATGTGTACAAGCTCGTAATGAGGGACGTGATCTTGCTCATGAGGGTAATGAAATTATTCGTGAGGCTTGTAAATGGAGTCCTGAACTAGCTGCTGCTTGTGAAGTTAGGAAGGAAATCAAATTTGAATTTGAAGCAATGGATACGTTGTAATCCAGCAATTACTTTCTGTTCCTTGTTCTTATTCTTAAATTGAATTTTGAATTGAAATTAAACTCGGCCCAATCTTTTACTAAAAAGATTGAGCCGAATACAAGGATACTATTGGATACATTTTTGATAGACCCATACTTAATATACAAGATCTTAAATACAAAAAAAAAAAGAGAAGACGAAACTACTTAAATCTTTCTATTGTTTGTTGGATTCACAATTAATTCTGAATCCTTAAGATTTGGGTATTCTTATTTATTTTATTTATATTATTTCTATGTATATCCTGCGGTTTCGGATCATGGATCGAGTCGAATATCACAACTTCTTCTACCCATCTTATATATTGTCCTTTTCGTTTTTTGTTATAATAGAAACTGTTTAGTAGGCGAGATTTGACGAAAAAGTTTTTCAGATTTATTGTAGAGAACCATTATTTCTTTTTTTCAATGCGAATTTGACAAAGCATGGGGAACCTACTATTTCACATTAATTATTTATAATTGAAAAGTAGGTTTCATCCTATTTTAGCATATATAGCAAAGCGATACTACGGGTTCTCAAAAAAGAAAAAAAAAATTCAGTACCCCAATTCATCAAATGACTATTCATCTATTGTATTTTCATGTAAATAGGGGCAAGAAAGTTCTATGAACAAGCGACGATTTTATTCAATGTTGTTTAGCAGGGTATTAGAATACAGGTGTGGGCTAAGTAAATCAATAAATAGTCTTGGTGATCCTATTGAAAATACCAGTGTAAATGAAGATCAAATTCGAAATGATATGGATAAAGACATCCCTAGTGGGAATGATAGTGACAATTCTAATTACAGTAATGTTGATCATTTAATCGGCGTCAGGTACATGCGGAATTTCATACCTGATGACACTTTTTTAGTTAGGGATAGTAATAGGGATAGTTACTCTATATATTTTGATATTGAAAATCAAATTTTTGAGATTGACAACGACCCTTCTTTACTAAGTGAACCAGAAAATTCTTTTTATAGTTATTAGAATTCTAGTTATCTGAATAATGTATCGAAGACTGATGATCCTCGCTATGATCATTACGTATATGATACAAAATATAGTTGGAATAATCGCATTACTAGTTGCATTGACAATTATCTTCGTTATCAAATATGTATTGATAGTTACATTTTAACTAGTAGTGACAATTACAATGACAGTTACATTTATAGTTATATTTGTGGCAAAAGAGGAAATAGTAATGAAAGCGGGAGTTCCTCTATAAGAACTAGTACGGATAAGAGTGATTTAACTAGAAGAGAAAGTTCTAATGATTTTGATGTAACTCAAAAATATAGACATTTGTGGGTTCAATGTGAAAATTGTTATGGATTAAATTATAAAAAATCTTTGAAATCAAAAATGAATATTTGTGAACATTGTGGATGTCATTTGAAAATGAATAGTTCAGATAGAATAGAACTTTTAATTGATCCAGGTACTTGGGATCCTATGGATGAAGACATGGTCCATCTGGATCCTATTGAATTTCATTCGGAGGAGGAACCTTAAAGAGCGTGTTGATTCTTATCAAAGAAAGACAGGATTAACTGAGGCTGCTCAAACAGGTACAGGTCAACTAAATGGTATTCCCGTAGCAATTGGGGTTATGGATTTTCAGTTTATGGGAGGTAGTATGGGATCTGTAGTGGGCGAGACAATAACACGTTTGATCGAGTATGCTACCAATCAAAATTTACCGCTCATTCTAGTGTGTGCTTTCGGAGGAGCGCGCATGCAAGAAGGAAGTTTGAGCTTAATGCAAATGGCTAAAATATCTTATGCTTTATATGATTATCAATCAAATAAAAAGTTATTTTATGTAGCAATCCTTACGTCTCCTACTACGGGTAGGGTGACAGCTAGTTTTGGTATGTTGGGAGATATCATTATTGCGGAACCCAATGCCTACATTGCATTTGCGGGTAAAAGAGTAATTGAACAAACATTGAATGAGACAGTACTGAAGGGTTCACAAGTCTCTGAATATTTATTCCATAAGGGCTTATTCGATCTAATTGTACAACGTAATCTTTTAAAAGGTGTTCTGGGTGAGTTATTTCAGCTTCATGCTTTCTCTCCCTTGAATCAAATTCAATCAAGTAAGCCTTAATTTAATACTCTACATTTTTTTTTTTGTTTGATGGTGAAAAATAGTGATTTCGCTTCATAGTATAAGAATCAAAGTCAAAACACGAAGAATGGATTTCTCTTTTGTAACATAGGATTTAATTCAAGAAAGAATCATGTGTATATATATTTTTTTATTGATATTCCTGATCTTGATTCCTGATTAGGAATCAAGAACTCTCCATCAAACAAAATAAACAGAGTGAATTCTTTCTCCCTTTTTCGTGAAATTAGGCAAGAAAGTCCTGCGTCTTTCTATATCCCCCCAGAACCCTGGTTTTACTAAAAATCCCTTGTCTTGGATCATATTATAACAAATTATTCGTTAATTTAGAAGAATCTTTTTCTTTAATTTTATTAAATGAAAATATCATTCTAAAGAAAATAAAATAAAATTTTGAATAGCCTAATAAATAGACTAATAATAAGAATTATTAAAATCAACAACGACGGAAATAATAAATCAAAGTGGATTATCATACATATAATATATGTATAAACATATAACAAGTATTATATGTATAAACATATAACAAGATAAATAAGCCCATTTATTTACTCTTTTATTTACATTTATTATATACTTAATATTATCTAGTTTATATATTATTTAATATTCTCTTTCTATATACTCACTTAAGTATTAAGTATAATTATAATAGTATAATTATATATGAAGGATAAGATATCTTTATAACAGGTTAAAATTTTAATATAATAACAAATGTACCAATAAATAACAGGTACAAATTTTAAATCGAGGTACCCATTTTATGACAACTATCAGCAACTTACCCGGTATTTTTGTTCCTTTAGTGGGGTTAGTATTTCCAGCAATTGCAATGGTTTCTTTATCTCTTCATGTTCAAAAAAAATAATATTTTTTAGATATTATGAGGTTAAATCTCCTCTATTTTTTTTAAGACTTCGGCAGATGGATTATAGCAAAAATATCCATTTAGTAGAATATGGGATAACATGTAGCTTACTCCGAGCAGAAGCTCGTATTCACGTATAAACATAATATATGACTAAATACATTATAGCTATTTGAAAATAGATCAGTATTTGTTATTGGGATGAATCTGAAAGAAACGTAAAGTCAATATATCTACATGTCCGTGGATATGAAAAAGATGTTATTATTTTGTTTAGCTCTAAGCAATTGATGAATTACTCCTAAAACTTTACATCATATATAGTACTAGTTGATGAGGGTTATTTCGGAAACAAAAAAAATGAAAGTCAATTGTATTTGGGGATAACTCCAATTACAATAAATTGCAAGTAGATCTAGTATGAGTTGGCGATCAGACCGGATATGGATAGAACTTATAGCGGGGTCTCAAAAACTGAGTAATTCTGCTGGGCCATTATCCTTTTTTTAGGTTCATTAGGATTTTTATTGATTGGAACCTCTAGTTATCTTGGTAAGAGGTCCATTCCCTTGACTCGTAACGATGAGAATTTGACTCTACGAGAAATTGAACACAAAGCCGCTGAATTGGCCTTTTTCTTGCGTCTACCAATTGAAGTGTTTTGAAAAAAGTGAAGAATTTTGTAGCAAAAGGGAAAAAAGGATAGCGCCAGACGAACTATGCTTAGAACACAAAAAAAAAGTAAACGTACATGGAATAATCCTAAAACGAAATAGTTTTTGTCCATCTATCATTTTTTGTTAATCAACGTTTTTTATCTTTTTTGTACTCTTTATAATAACAACTTTTCTGTCTTGTTTTGACACTCATTTTTTATCATCACAGTATTCTTCAAAAATTTCTCTCAATTATTATAATCAACACGCTCATTTGTACTCTTTATAATAACAACTTTTCTGTCTTGTTTTGACACCGGCGATGTTTTTTTTCAACATTTTTTGACATTTTGAGAAAATAAAATTGAGAATTCTTTCGTCTCGAAATTCAAATCTATTTATTATTTAATAGATATTATTTGCAAAAATGGCTCTTTCGTGCCTTTATCGAAAGGCTTCAATTTGATTATATATTTGGAAACAATATTTTATATAAGAGTCTATTTTATTTCTTCATTCAATTCAATTTGAAGGCAACTCTTTCTTATTATAGTTCTGTTTTTCTATATTATGTTTATGTATTCTTTCTAAATTTAAGGAACAACCTATGGACCGAATCAGAAATAAAAAACCGGGAATAGAGTTATGGGCTCGATGATTTGTAATGGAATAGAACTGATACTTGATAGGAATATTAGTATCGTATAGAGTCGACAAATGAAGTGAGTTCATTTAAAAATTCACAGACGAGCAAGAGCAAATGGCAAAAAAAAAAAGCATTTATTTCCCTTTTATACCTTGCATCTATAGTATTTTTGCCTTGGTAGATCTCTCTCTCACTTACATTTAATAAATGTCTGGAATCTTGGATTAATAAGTGGTGGAATACTAGGCCCTCATAATTTTTTTTGAATGATATTCAAGAAAAGAATATTCTCAAACAATTCATAGAATTAAAAGAACTCTCCTTCTTCGACGAAATGATAAAGGAATACCCGGAAAGGCAGTTACACAAGTTTCACTTCGGAGTCTACAAAGAAATGATCCAATTGATCAAGATGGACAATGAAGATCATATCCAGACAATTTTACATTTCTCAACAAATCTAATTTCTTTACTTATTCTAAGTGTTTATTCTATTCTAGGTAATGAAGAACTTATTTTTCTTAACTCTTGTCTTCAAGAATTCTTATATAATTTAAGTGATACAATAAAAGTTTTTCCTATTCTTTTATTAACTGATTTACGTATAGGATTTCATTCGCCCCATGGTTGGGAACTAATGATTGGCTCTATCTACAAAGATTTTGGATTTGCTCATAATGAAGAAATTATATCCGGTCTTGTTTCTACTTTTCCAGTTATTTTAGATACAATTTTTAAATATTTGATCTTTCGTTATTTAAATCGCGTATCTCCGTCACTTGTAGTGATTTATCATTCAATGAATGATTGAAAAAGGATCGATAGATCAGATTATATATAATGCTTGCTACTTTGTACATTAGCAAAACAGTCAAAATTGTACTTATTCTTTCAACCCACCCGGGTGATTCCTTCAATATTCTAGTAACATTATTTTAGTAAATCTAAATAGCAGAATCATAGATAGGAAACTATACTAGTGACTTATCTAATTTTATTGTAAAAATTTTTGGGATAAATGATTGGACCATGAAAACTAGAAATACCTTTTCTTGGATAAAGGAAGAGATTATTCGATTCATTTCCGTATCACTATTAATATATATAATAACCAGGGCACCCATTTCAAATGCATATCCCATTTTTGCCCAACAGGGTTATGAAAATCCACGAGAAGCGACAGGCCGTATTGTATGTGCCAATTTTCATTTAGCTAACAAGCCCGTAGATATCGAGGTTCCACAAGCGGTACGGCCTGATACTGTATTTGAAGCAGTTGTTCGAATTCCTTATGATCTGCAACTGAAACAAGTTCTTGCTAATGGTAAACAAGGAGGCTTCAATGTGGGTGTTGTTCTTATTTTACCTGAGGGCTTTGAATTAGGCCCTCCTGACCGTATTTTGCCCGAGATTAAAGAAAAGATGGGAAATCTGTCTTTCCAGAGCTTTCGCCCCACTAAAAAAAATATTCTTGTGATAGGTCCCGTTCCTCGTCAAAAATATAGTGAAATCACCTTTCCTACTCTTTCCCCTGACCCCACTACTAAGAAAGACGTTCATTTCTTAAAATATCCCATATATGTGGGCGGGAACAGAGGAAGGGGTCAGATTTATCCCGACGGGAGCAAGAGTAACAATAATATTTATAACGCTACAGCGGCGGGTATAGTAAGCAAAATCATACGAAAAGAAAAAGGGGGATACGAAATAACCATAGTGGAGGCATCTGATGGACGTCAAGTGGTTGATTTTATTCCTCCAGGCCCAGAACTTCTTGTTTCAAAGGGCGAATCCATGAAACTGGATCAATTATTAACGAGTAATCCTAATGTGGGTGGATTTGGTCAAGGGGATGCGGAAATAGTACTTCAAGATCCATTACGTGTACAAGGCCTTTTGCTCTTCTTGGCATCGGTTATTTTGGCACAAATCTTTTTGGTTCTTAAAAAGAAACAGTTTGAAAAGGTTCAATAGTCCAAAATGAATTTCTAGATCCACAGATTTTCAATACCAAGCTCTAAAAAGAACCCCGACTTTTGTTGGAAAATTTGTTATGGAATTCTATCAAAAAAATTCCGAAAAGTCTTTAGGCTTTTTTATTTTAGTTTTCTATCTTATATCATACATTACATTTTTTAAGAATTACTTGTAACGCATTACTAGTTAAAGTATGTATACTGTGAAGAAGACTATTTGACTTTACTTATTTATTTCTTTGTTTTTTCAATCAAAACCGAAGCGATATATTATGTCACTATTGTTCGATTTCAATCCCAGGCCATTTAAAATTCCATCGAATGAATCAATAGTTTTCTATTGTAATAGGTATAGAATGCTATTTAACTCAATTTAACTCAACACTAACCATAAGATAAATAAGCAGAAAATAGAAACCAAAGTATCAAAAAAATGAATGAGAGGAAGAAAGCATTCTAATTCGAAAAGGGATTAGTTGTATTCCTAATCTTTGACACAAGAAAAGGAATTTTCCACAACCCTTTCTTGTGTCGAAATAATAATCATTCTTGATCTCGTTCGTCAAAGATTCCTATTCGCCTTGTAGTTTCTATTTTTTCTAGGTTTATCATAACCCTTCTTTTAGATTTATTCCATAAATAAAGTATGGACGGATACTATCGAGGAACAGATGTTCTGAATCAAGTAATTTAAGTTAATTTTCTAAAAATATCATAAAAAACGAAACTGGAGTTTTTTGAAACATCCGAAAAAAAAAATCCTTTTTTTGTTATCATTTAGATTTAGACGAATAAAATATTATGATTATTAAGAGCTCAACGAGACCTACCCCCTCTTTTTTTATCTTCTTTGAGGGGGATTCTGTTGAGTTCTTACGCTTTCATGTCTTTTCTACAACTCAGTTTACCCAATTACTAAAGGGATGAACCTAATCTAGAATATGAACGATAAAAGAAAATACCTAGTAAACTGATCACAAGAATACCAACTACAGTACCATTTGTCCTACTTTCCTCCACATTTCATCAGGTGGTCGTGCTAGAGACATAAACAGCCTTAGATAATTATGAGATGATATCCTTCCGAATGGGATAAGCGAATTCCTACTATTATTTCCTATTCTTTTTTTTTTTAATTGAAGAAATAATTGGAAAATAAAACAGCAAGTACAAAAATGAGTAATAACCCCCCAGTAGAGATTGGTACGATTCAATTCAACATTTTGTTCGTTCGGGTTTGATTGTGTCGTAGCTCTATGATTCGGATTAGGTTTATCGTTGGATGAACTGCATTGCTGATATTGACCCCAAAAAAGAAACGGTAGGTACAACTAGTCCGTGAATAGCTAACCATCGCACAGTTAAAATTTGATAGGTTCTATCTATACTCATTTGTGCCTCCCAAAAAGATCTACTAAATTCATCGAGTTGTTCCAAAGAATCAAAGCGGCATGTTATTAATGGAACTCCTTGTCGGCTCTCTGTATAATACTCGTTTGGACGGGGACTTCCAAATACATCGTAAGCTAAACCCGTGCTGACGAATAACCAACCCGCAATGAATAGGGAAGGTATAGTAATGCTATGAATGACCCAGTATCGAATATTGGTAATAATATCAGCAAAAGAAGGTTCTCCTGTGCTTCCAGACATCTTAAGCTCCGCATATTCTTGTACAGTGAAAGGGGGGTCGACTCCGTAAAAGATGAAATTAGTAAACAGAAATTCACAGAAATCAGATCTTTGTGAGATCGTCAATAGTGTACCAAGGGTTTCTTTAGAGTATACTGAATCAGTATAGCTATCCTTCTCCTGACACAACAACGAAATTTCCCAATCAGTATCGAAACAAAGTGTTAGAAAATTTCTTTTTTCTTGTTGCGTGTACATGTAGAATTTGTACTATTCAACTATTCAATAGAGTATTTCTCAAATTCCTGTATCATTACAATTCCTGCAGTAACTGTAGTAGTGCTTGTAATATAATAATCTAAAGGTTTTCTCAATTTCTCTATTATTAGCTTCGGACTCGAAACTGAGGATGAGGTAAAAATACTAGATAGTATTAGTATTCAAGGAAAGAAAACAACAAATAAATAAAATAAATAATAATCAATATTCGTGATGCACAGAGTGTTGTTGTATTAGACCCAAAGAAAAGGGTCTTTCTTGAACTAATTACAAAGATGCAACTTTGTATGTTATTAAGAAAGACAAAATATAAAAATAAGTTCAATTTAAAGTAAAAAAAAAAAAGTAAAGGACATTTTCATTATAAGCTAAGATCACTTGTCGTTCTAAACTGAAAATTAAGTAAAAAAAAGATTCCTCGGTACAATCAAAAAATATACCTCTCCTTTTCCCCTTTCAAAGAAATTGAAATGATTGAAGTTTTTTTATTTGGAATTGTCTTAGGTCTAATTCCTATTTCTTTGGCTGGATTGTTTGTAACTTCATATTTACAATACAGACGTGGTGATCAATTGGATCTTTGATTAATTAACATCTCTTTTTTTGATTGACCTCCTACTTGTTTTAATCTACAGGAGGTCAAATTCAGATTGTTGTTCAATTATTTTTGTGTTATTTTTGACCTAACAAATAAGAAGCATCGAAGCACGCTCTGTAGGACTTGAACCTACGACATCGGGTTTTGGAGACCAAACTGAACTAAGAGTGCCTTAATTATCTTAATTATTATTACAAGAATAACTTTGTAACCCAACTTAGATATATATACTATCCTAGAGAATTTTATTCTCTATTGCTTAGGTATATCCAATTTTAATCAAACTCAATTGATTCCTCATTACTGCTCATAAGATAAGTAATAGGTAGGGATGACAGGATTTGAACCTGTGACATTTTGTACCCAAAACAAACGTGCTACCGAGCTGCGCTACATCCCTTTCAATTGGTCTACAGTGTCATTGTAGAGAATCCTTGTCTTGTTTTCCACATTTTTATTTCTTTTATTGAAATACAAAATTCATTTATCTTGTCATTTTTTCTTTTTTAGGCTCATATCATATAATAATAATAGACTTATATACATACTAAATAAATATAATATGAAACGCATCGTAAAAAAATGAATATTTTGGGGGAATTCTCAAA